>NC_083825.1:10661711-11403818 GCF_015708825.2 Lethenteron reissneri
CCGGACTGAGACCATTAAACTCTGGGTAAGTCACAGGCAGTTGCCTGCCTGGATTCAAATGCAGAAGGATTTCAGCGACACCAGCTCAGCGGGGGGGGGGGAGGCAACCTCACGGCCATCAAAAACACGACACAAAATAACGGATGGACGTAAGCTTCGCTCTCACCCGAGAGATCTTGTTCTGGCTGCGTGCAAAGTATTTCTTCTGGGTGCTGGCGAGCAGCTCGGAGCCGCCGGAGATGGACAGGATGACGGCGTCCGCCATGCGCCCGTCGTGCAGGCACAGCTCCACCGCTCGCTCAAAGTTTCCCAGCAGCAGCGCCTGACTGATGAGGCCGTCCACGTCTACGCGAAAGCACCGCAGCGTTAAACATGATCGGCGACAACGTGCATCGGACTTGGGCCGATAAAAAAAAAATCACACCCATTGTTTTGTTAGGAGGTCATATGCATGGAAGCAACACCACCACCACCATCATTATCATCTCGATCCATGGGCCGATACAGCCCGGAGGTTGGTCCACTGCACATTTCGTCATTTGTTTCCACTTTCCTGTCTTGTGCCAATATGCCCAGGTTAGCGAACGTGTTTCTGGCACCAATTTCTGATGTCGTCGTCTGATCTTCCTCTCTTTCTGGTTCCTTCCGTGTTTCCCCAAACAACACGCTTTTAATTTCCCTGTCATTGTCCACCCTACACGTGTGTCCAAATAGTGCCAAACCCACCACAAGAATGCACAATTCACATCGTTAGTTCACAGCTGTAAAGAGGAGAGGAGCACCGCCACACACTCAATCGAGAAGAAACCTACTTCGATTACTGCCTTTGAAAGTTTAATCACAGGCAACCGCTTGCGATAACCTCAGCCAACCGGTTTCGGTCAACGCAATTGGCGCTGGCACACGTCTGTGCCACCCACCGGCCGTGGTGGAGACTTTGAAGGAGCCATCGCTGGTGGTGGTGGTGGCGGCGGTGGCCTCTTGGGGCGCAAGCTGGAATGCCTGGGGGAAAGGTCTCCACCTCGTCCTCCTTGTCGAGGGCCTCGTCCTCCTGATCGTCCACGCTCTGCAAGGCGGCACCGCGCACACTCGTCAGCCTCGCCCACCTCGCCAGCCCGATGCGCCCAGCGCACTGCAGCATCGCACCCGCTGGTCGCGGAGGGCGATGCGTGCCAGCCAATGAAGATGCTCCGGTTCGTTCACGTGCCTTATTGGCTAACCATCGAACAAAGACAGTTACCGCTTCGCGCGCTTTGAGATGCGCTTCTGCGGCCATCTGGAATGCTCTTCCTTCCGATATTCGGAAATCACTGGGGATATGCACTTTTAAATCATCTAGATTGAAAATGCATTTCTTTAGAACTGCTTAATGTGTTTAGTTTGTTGTCCTTCCCCCGCACCTCCGATTAGCACGGTTGGCTGAGTATGGTGCGAAAGGTAAATAGACATACATGCATCAACCTGTGATAAAGCGACCTTCAATAGGCCTCTCTGAGAAACAAACACCTGTGATAAACATCCCCGTGACATTCTCGCGTGCCCGAACTCGTCAGATGCATGAGAAGCTAAGCAGGCTTGAGCCTGGGTGATGACCATACACAAATTGGTTATCAGGAGGGTGTGGATGGCTACATAATGGCTCGTACAGGTCGGTGCACCCAAATCCATTGTTATACTGTACTTCGATACCCCCACGTCTATGCTCCCCGCATTCACCAAACCGCATTAACCAGCATGGTAAAGTATGGTGAAATAAATCGCCATGTCCCACAGGGTGTGCAGGGCCCACATCCAGCAGTGGATAGATGAGGGCCCCCCCCCCCCACTTCCATTTGTGGCCAGGCTACTTCTGAAACAGAAGCTAGTCGGCTGTGCCTGGTAAGATAAAATAAGAGTTTAGGTGTATTTGTATATTTCTTGCTGAAGTGATTCGTCTACCTTTCCCATACTGTGCATCCATCTCGTGTTTTTGTTTTGTTTATTGTTGTAACGTTCTGACCTGGATATCTGTCCACAAAAAGAGCTTTATAGCCCACCGGATTCCTCCAGTCTAAATACTTATTCAGATTCTGAGTGACCGTGGACTGACAAAGCGCTGTTCATGTACAAGTTACAGTAACACAGACTCAAGCTGATACATTATACATAGGTCTCCCTGTGATGGGTCGTGTGTGACTGGAGCCGATTGCCACTCGGTACGTACCTTGACGCTACCTTCCGTTGCATTCTGGTCAGGATCGGGGCTTGTCTCCTCTCTCAGGATCGCCGAAATCTGTCACAAGTCACCATTGGGGTGAACCCCTTCAGTACAGCCCTCGCACATTCACATATATATTTATATTTGACTGTACCTCCAACACACAAGAGACAAAGGAACGCAATGGGCTCTCACGGAATGAGATCAGTGCCACGGTGAAGCTGGGTATGAGCACAACCTCTTGAAAGCAAGTCCATGAGTACATCTATTTAGAGTATTAGAGTGGCGTGCTATGCATCAGAAGTTGATCTTTGCCTTCCCCGCGTCAATTTAGTATCAGCACGTGCTGCTTATAACAGTCTAATGTGATGTGTTGCTGATATCAGTCGAATGTGATTATAATGTGTAGATATACCAGTGGAAGGTAAGTATGTGTTGCTTATACCAGTGTAATTTAAGGATATGTTGCTTGTACCAGAACTGTGCTCATGTGCGGCTTCTACTCTATTAATGAACAATGTTGGAGCGAAGTGCCAGGCGTAGGTGTGGACTGTGCACCTTGGCGTTGAGCTCATCCGCACTGTACCCCAGCAGCTTCAGGCAGTGCGTGCGTGGCTCCTGCTCAAAGTTCACCTGAACAACAACAACAAAACACAAACATCACTGTTGGGATTCACCCACCAATCCGGCTGTGCGCTTTACAACCAATATCCAAGTCAGCGAGCCAAAGTCGGTCGTCCTATCGGGAGCACTCTCTCCTTCGGTTGCCACGTGGTCACCAGTCGAGTCCACCGGACATCAAAGTCTTCTGGTGACGTGCCCCTCCCCTCAAGCCCGCTTCCTGTACTTCACCTCTTTCCTGTTCAGTTTTTATTCCGATTCCAGAAGTAAAAGGGACAGGCGGGGAGGGCTGGTGGCAGTTTGGCGCCAGCTTTCATAGAGTGCGGTCGTGTCGCTGCGGTTCTCCGCGGTGAGTACAACGTCTTTAAAAACAGCGGCGCTATGCCTCTCCCAAGAAAAATTTGTGTGAACCGCTTGCGCCGTTCCGAGATTCGGCGATGAATGGGACTCACTCTGCAACTTGCAGACGTCTCGAAACAGGAAAGGGTTCTCAGTCAATCATCTCTCTTGTGAGATTCTTCTCTGAACCACACATCTCTCTCTCTGTCTCTAGAATGCATTTCCCAGAATGCAATGTTATTCTGAATGCAATAACTCCATACTACTTTGAATACTTTTCAGACTGTGTTCTTAGCCAGAACCTATGTTTTTTAATTAATATGCCATGATAGGTACCACACACTGAAAACTTAGTTCCAAAATAAAAAAAATCACATTCGTTAATAACACCGTGAGCATGAAAGTAGCAAGATATAATATGCAACGTTTCGGGAAATGGGCCTTCTTCATAGGATGCGGTGCGCTATGAAGAATTGGAAATTGCCTGAAATGTCGATTACATCTTTTCTGTTCTTTAAAGGCCATGGTGTTCTTGAATAAAGTGTTGAATATTTCTGTTCATTGTGCTTGCAAGCGCTACTTCCAATGCGGCAACACCGAATAATTTGTTCCAAAATCAACTTTGCTGCCTGGCTTTTAACCAATATAAACAAGAAAACAGATTCAAAATTTACACTGCCAATCCCCATTACAACAAACTTATTTTATCGAGCATCATTCATGCAAACTGCATCTCAAAACACTGCATAATTTTTAACGAGCGCAGTTTTCCTACAATACAAGAAGGAATCGGCCCGAACACTCGTCAATAATTTCCCCAAACTCTGGGGGTGGGGGGGTCCTATCAAGCGACGTTTGGCCAAACCCCAAAGGAAGCCGGCGGCGGGGCTCCGGCGAGCACCTTGAGGAAATTCCAGACGCTCCTCTCAAAGTCGTTGTGCGCTGCGGCGGCGCGCGCCACGCAGTAGTCGAGGCAGCGGCCGGAGCGCAGCGCCCCCTGCAGCTCGTCGGAGCGGCGCAGCAGAGCCGTCTCGGTCACCACCTGCACACGCGGCCGGGGACAGCCAGGAGGGGGGGGGGGGGCATCCCATTCGTGACAACGAGCGTGGCGTCACTGGCGAGCCGTGCATATCCCACGCGCGCGCCGTGAATATAAGAGTTGACGTTAATCGACGCATCGACGCGTGGTTACACGGCTGGCCGCGCTGACGTGATCTGCCATCAACCCATCAGCAAAAGGCATCTGATGAACGATGCCACTGTCATGGACGACAAGGTGCCAACACGAACATAGAAAAAATGCATTTTACTTCCTTCTGACCATTAATTCCTCTCTCCTGTGTACAATCATCTCGATTTGCTCTCCGTTATCCACACCTTGACCAGGTAAAGCCACTGTCTGGCCGGACCACAAAGCCCCCATCTCACCTGGCTGACAAACACCTGCCGTAGCCCAGCCACGCTCCCGGCCGGAGCCGCCTTCTCGCTGCCGAACGTGACGAGCTTTCCTCCAAACTGCGAGGGAGAGAGGAAGAGAACACAAACAAACATTCAGGAGGCCACGTGAGCACCGTCGCATCACTCGGCCACCTCTTTCAACCGAGGCTGTCAATCCACCCGCTGGGGAAGATCCTTCCGAAAAGCGCCCGTTGTTAGCCAACGCCCTCGTCGCACACCGTCCGATGGTATTCGCGAAGGTGTTACCCCGCACCTCTCCCATTGGCACGTTACGGTGCGAAAGAAGCTCAACGTACACACGTACCACGTGCAGTCGTAATGCGGAAGAACAAAATCGAACGTGAACGACCGCTCATTCGCAGGGGCAGTGGCGCCCGGGGAAGCAGCGGAGAAACTCACGGCGAAGCAAGCACCAACAGGGCGGCGGATCCAACGCGGGGGCCTCTTGAGCGGCGGGATGAAGGTGCTCTGCGTCGTCGGAGACTGCGGCGGCAGCTGCAGCGGCGGCAGCGGTTGCCCCGTGCCAAACGGATCCAGGTTCCCAAACGACGACGAGATCTGGTTTCGCGCGCGTGTTCACGGACAGGGAAGGCGGAGGCGGTTAGTTGAAGGTTTACAGATAAACGGCGTGGCGGCTCGCCGGGTGGCTTTGGAGATCGGAGTGTTCAGCTGGTATCGCTTCTACGTCTTCTTTCGGTACGGCTGATGCAGATGCAGAACAACAACTACAATTTCACATTCACGTCAGGAGCAGCGGAGTGTATCGCTGTGATGTCTCCTCCGTATGTGGATCGGGCATTGCGTCGTTATACGTTGCATGGTCTGCTGGCATCGCCGAAATCCTGGGCACGGATCGGGGCGGCCGCCTGTGATTAAATGGGATGGCGGAGGTGGTGGCCTGTTCAGGCCGCATCAGAGCGATGAGCCGGACACAAGCGGGACGCAAGTAGTCAAGGCAGGGACGGCGAGACAGGGTTGCAGACCACAGAAAACAATAAAGAATTTTAAAATATCAGACACGAATGACCAAAGTAGTATCAATCGTGACTATATTTTCGAATCTAATAAAGCAGACAAATACGCAAGTGGTTCTATATTAAATCATAGAAATGTAAAAACAAACTATAATTTTAAATCCATTGAATTCCAATTAGTTTCACAGGTACAACTCCGCAGCTCACAACACCTGTTACGCCCACTTTGTGCCCATCCAAACGCTATCCAAGACCAATCCCGCTTTGGCGCCGGCACTCCAAAGCAGCAGGCGATAAATTGTGCCCACCGGCTGAGCGACCGAGGTTTACCTTGTCTGCCTGGCTCTGTGTCTGGGCGGCCATGCTGCCGCCCATCACCGAGTAAATGCCGATGCGGCCGTCGAAGGAGGCGGCCGACAGCAGGGCGGGATTGCGCGGACACCACTGGATGTCGAAGCACCACTGCGTGCTGGTGGGCAGCTCGTACACCACCTGCGTTGAGACACGGCAGGGGTCAACGACGACAACGCCAACAACCGCCGTACGCCACTAAGTGGCGGCGACGTGACCACGGCGCTCGTGCCACGCCAGGTGCGCTTTGAGGCCACGTGAAGTGTCGGAGGCTCTCGCTGGCAGGAGGTCACGGAACAGACCCAGGTGGTGTGGGTTGACTGAGATGGTTGGCAGATGCACCAACTGTGCTCCCCACTGTGCCAATTATCTGCGCTTTAGCAGCCCGGCACTCTGCTCGTTGTTGAGAGCGTTGCTCCTTTGCCCCCCGTTGTTGTTGAAGAGCGACTGCTTCCAACTCCCCAACAGCGTCCTTCACGAACCTCCTCCACAGAAGCCGATCTTGACACTGCTGGTATCAGTCACTGGGAAGTTCAATCAACTCCACAACCTTCTGTACCACATCAGTCTATATATTCTGCAGCCCATGCTGCGCCCGTTTAGCCCCATCTATCTGGCCGAACAGAAGCTCCTTGAGCATGCGGTGGCTGGGAATGTAGGCTACATGACCCAGCCAGCGCAGTGTGACAAAGTCATCGGTCATGATCCAAATAAATTTGATATAATGGTGAAAGACTGGGTGAAATCAGCTCACGTGTTAGATGCAACAATCCATCTAGCTGCTAGATGCGAGTTAATATCATTGCTTCATCTCCTTAATGGACGCGTTCTCAGACATGTCAGCTGGAGGAAGCAGTTGCATGAAAGAGAGGCCGCAGAAGAATGCTCTCCCAAAGCGAATCAACTGGAAGCTGTAAGAGTGTGCAACTTCACGTGTATCAGCAACACGCCACCTTCCCTAGCCCTCTGCCAGCAGCTCACCTCCACTGCACCTTCCCACCTTCCCGTTCCAAACCTCAGAACCCCTCCAACCTTCTCCTTTTTATATCCCTCCCAATTACCTGCCCCTATTGTGCTTCCCCACCTGGCACTCTCTGTTAATTATTGACATATTTCCATCCAGTTTATATCTATCCCATCTGCCTAACATTCAACACTCATGCTTTAGATCGATCCCAACGCTGGCACGTGCCCCCCCAACGTTCTTCCTGTCGTCGAGAGGATTTTTCTCCAGGTCCTCTGGTTTTTCCTTCCACATTGAGAAGCATGCCTTTAGACTATTTGGCTGCTTTAAATTTGCACATAAACCACTTCTTTGGGCTATCACCTGTCGCCAGGTCGCTTCTGACAAAGAGCTCTATAGCTCAGTGGGCCTTACCTGGTAAAATTGTAAAATGAAATAAAAATGTGTTTAAGTTTAGTTTTAGTTTACTCACACTCACCCCTATTAATATCGGTCGCTACACCACTACAGCACCACCAAGCCAGCCAGCTGAACTCGGCAGTGAGAGTGGCTCCGGTGAAGTGGACGGTGGAGGTGTGGTTGCTCACCTCGCCGGTGTTGGGGTTCCAGCACAGGATGCGGTTGTCTTTGGCGCAGCTGAGCAGCAGCTCCGGGTCCGCCTGGCACCACGCGATGGCCAGAATTCCCCTGCGCGGACACGACACACGCTGCTGCGCTTGGACCAACGACCGAGGGGGCGGCTGTGTGAAGCGAAGGCCAAGATGGGTGGCACAGCCAAAGCATCGGGAACCAGCGTGCACAGCTAAACCCCCGGGCTAGCCGGACTAACAGTAGGGAGCGAGATGAAAAATCCCACTAGCCGCGATTTCAATCAAAATCAATGTGAAAGCCAACAACATCCCCCGTGTAGCGCACAGGACCCGTGTACCTATGCAAGACATCTTTTCGCATGTGTAGTGTGTGCGGAGTATAAAACACAACGCAGGTGTGTTGTGTGCTGTACAAGAGTATGTCAGTCAGCCCCCACCATCCCCCCCAACGCCCCTCCCCTATCGCCCCTCCAGGCCACTAATGTATTACTGCAAGTGCACTAAATATCCATATTTTACAAATAACATCTAATTAAATGCGTTTTAGTGCATTTGAGTATACGTTGCATTCCATCGTTGAATCTAAATAATATAGTATGCAAATGTGAAATCCGGCTGGCCGGGATGCAGCATGCCAGGGGTTTCACTGCATTAGCTGCAGGCGCAACCTAGTCACACGAGTAGCCCTCAACGCAGACATGGACTTGAGGAAATCCTATCACCAGAGACGACAAAACCTACGAAGCTCTGCCAGCAGGACACTTTGCGCAATGGGATGCAAAGACGCAGAGTTGTACGTATGTATGTTGAACTTTTTTCCCACCGTACGTAGCCAGCCATGCTAATTGGAGGTGCGGGGAAGGACAACAAACTAAACACAAAAAGCAGTTCTAAACAAATGAGTGTTCAATCTGGATGATGATTTAAAAGTGCACAGCTCCAGTGCCTTCCTAATATCGGAAGGAAGAGCGTTCGAGACGGCCGCAGAAGGGCATCTGCAAGCACGCGATAAATTGACCGCCTTTGTTCGAATTATCTGCTTTGGATGTGTAACAAGGAAGGGCGGCCATGGGTGACCTTGCGATGCCACATGGCAGGAGCGAGGAGGATTGACGACACCAAGGCGGAGTTAAAGGAGAAATGCACATGCCTACGTGAAGCGATTGTCAAGACCGAAGGAGTGGAAGACGTTTGTGCGGAAGAGGGTGACGGAACAAGGGGAGACCTCCGGACACACATTTGCACGTGGCGGGAGATTGACTCGGCTGAACGGGCAGCGGGCGCCAGCGAGGGCGGCGGGGCGCGTGCCGTCGCGTACCTGGAGTGGCTCTCGAGCACCTTGAGGGGCGACGTGGCGAAGCGCAGGTCCCACATTTGGATGACCGGCATGCGGTCGTCCTCGGAGGACACCACGAGTTGCGTAGCCACGTCCGGGTGCCACGCCATGCCCGAGCAGCGCATCTGCGGCACGGGGGAGGTGGGGGGGATAAGAAGCGAAAGCCGGTGACGTGAGTGTGGCGCATGGGCAGGGAGACGAGCCGCACAATAATCTACGTAGCGCCTGCACGCCAGAGGATTTCATCATCATCATGATGGCTGCTGACTCAATGTAGATGTACAGTCCATTTGTAAATCCACTGCCTCCCATCACCGTGCGGTTTATGGGGTCATTAGTAATTCACCGTGATGGACAGTGCGAGTTTGGCGAGGTTTCCTTGCCAACGCCGTTACTATTCAAGTATGAAAGTATCGAGCTATTCAAGAAAAGCTATTGGGAGGTGCTCATCTACTTTAGTCCTGACCAGTGGTGGAAATTCCACGTTAGTTTGGAGGACACGAGTCATTCCACACGACGGCCACTGCCGACCACTCACAGAATGTTATTTACTTGACTGACCCTGTGTGTGAATGATAGCGAAACTGCCGTCTCCACTCTAGACTTGAACTCGGCAATTCCACATTAACACGCGCTAGCGATCGAGCACCAAAACAACCCCACGAGGGCATCAGCACGCCGATATCAACCGCACACCCAGAGGAAGCCCCGGGCTTGCTCCGCCACCCTCACTCACGCGGTTGCTGTGGTCGCTGACTTTGATGATGGGCTCGTTCTTGCGCAGGTCCCATACCACCGCCTTGCCGCTGGGGCTGGCTGACGCCAGGATGTGCTGCACCTGCCGGTTCCACGCCACGCACACCACATCCTCGGCCGGCTACACGCGCGCACACAGACACACACACACATTGAGGATCTACAGTCCAGCTTGCGCACAGTCCACACACACGCACAATGACAATAATTCCCCCCACCTCCTCCGTGAAACTATCGTAGACTCTTGTGCCAAGTGCTGATAGCGGAGCAGCTATGAAGGCCAGAACAAGAGGAGCCATTATTTTCGAATTCGGTTAAAAAGCTCCATATTTAAAGAGCCGCAATCCATGTCAATAGGAGATGGTGGTGCTTAATAAATAACATCGTGAAGCAGTCCTTAAAGAACCGCATGCGGCTACGGAGCCGCAGGTTGCCGTCCCCTGGTCTACCCGGTACCGCTGTTTACACACCACACACCAGACTCGTTCAAAAGCCAAGGCGACCTAGGAGGGGCTGAAGACCAGGTCGGTATTTCCCACCGAGACAGGCACGGGCACGGCACTGAAACATCGGCAACAAAGGGTTAAGACCCCGAGCCAGATTGGGGACTACTGTAAGAGCAGACCTTGCTTGACAGATTTTGGCCTGGAACGAAGCGAATGTGAACTTCACTCCATGGTAGCTCCCCGACAGTTCTCAACTGGGCATGGCAGGACGATGAGCCTTGAGGGTGAACGACATCTCTCTCTAATGCTGCAGAGTGCCCATAACGGCTTTCTACACGATCTGCCAGCCAAAGGTTTCAGGTGTAATTAGTAAACGTTTAAATCTTAAATCTTTTTTTTATTTTGTGAGCGCTTAGCACTTACAACTTTCATCAAAGTAGCATGAACACTGGCGGAGCCAGTGGGGGGGGGGGGGGGGTGGCACGTGCCCAACCAATGATCCGATAGAAATTCCTAATTTCGATCGGATCATTGGGGTTTATTAGTAATAAATCGGCATTTTGCGACCCCCACTGCCACTGTGTAGCATATTATTACGTGCCAGGGACTCTATGAGATGATGGGACAATAGTCTGAGTCCATAATTGGCAATAAGTAACGGCAAAGCAGTTCTCAGTGACTCAGAATTGTGCGCAGTTGTGTATACAGCACACGACTTCCCTGAAGGCAAACACCTTCAGCGAGCGCGATGCTGATCACACAACGCGGTTCGAATTCAACCCTCGATCGATGGCTGCACCATCGCCGCACACGCGTCGAATAAAAAGCAAGGGACAACTCCTTACTTACAACTCCTCTATAATTTTGCATTGCTGGAGGGGTTGCCCCCCCACCTGCAAATCCTGGCTCCGCCATTGAGCATTGCACACAAAACACATATATATATATACCCCGCACATCATGTACGAAGGAAAAAAGTGAACAAATATATATTCACATTGACAAGTGATGACAAAGTCTGGCTACCCACCTCCGAGTTCCCGATCGAACATTAAGTCCGATTCGCGAAACATATTCCCGTTATAAATTGTTTATTATTATTAATTATACAGTTCAGGATGAGTTCCTAAATTAGACCATCTGAGCCCCTTAAAGAAACAGTTAAAATCCATATGGACACATAAAGACAAAAGTCTTCCATTGAACCTTGCAAACTGTCAGGGCAAGTGATGTTAGTACCGAGTCGTGCGAGCACAACACACAAGGACACAAGAGGCAGTGGCGCCACTACCACGCAGCCTAGGCCACCTATGTCCCATCCGTGTTGATACTGAAGGGTGCCATGCGAGTGAAATAAGTCAAACAGGTTTACAGCTCCAAGCAAGTGGCCGAAATTGCATCGCTATGGCGCGGTAGTCTATCCACAGAACGAAAGACAGATGACATCCCACAAAGCAGAACCTGTTTAATTGACCTCAAGGGGATGAAGGGCTGAGTCAGGCCCTAACCAGGATTATAACTCACAACCTTGTGATTGAGAGCTGCACGCTGTAAACCACATTGCCACACAGCTGAATAAGTCAAATTGAATGACGGGGAAATATAAATTTTACTTCTTCAGCAGGCGATGTGCATCGTCACGGACAGAACACAAGTCGCCAGCAGTGTCGAGCAGTGCCTAAATCATGACAACGCTCCGCAAACCTTGCCACGCGTAATTAAATACGGTCAGCTTTAAGCAGCAAAGGTGAGCGCCCACTGCCAAAGGCGTCGTGTACACAAGAGGAAGATAGACGGGGGAACGACAGGCCTCGGGATGTTAGTAACAAGGAGGAAAAGCAGAAAATCATCACGAGAAAAAAGCGTCCGCGTCTTACCTCTCGCATCTATGAACGAGCGTCGGCGAGAAAGAGAAAGATCGTCAATCATTACATCACCAAAGCAAATACTTTCAGGAACAAGCATTTACAAATGCGCATTAGTATTATTTGAAATGCATTTGGTGTTATACTAAACTCTGCATATGTAGTTTAAGGATGCAGCAATGATTTTTATATTTACAAAAAAATATTAGTGAATTGTTTTGATCATTCATGCAAAGCATTTGATTATAGGAAAAGTTTCGATTTAAAGCTTTCGTGACTGCAGGGATTCATCTTCTTGGTTCTTTCGGTAAAGTCACGGAGAAGGGAAGTATTATTTTATTACTTTTTTTATTTTATTACTTCCCTTCTACGTGACTTTACCGAAAGAACCAAGAAGATATAGGAAAAGTTGTACAATAGAAGTTTAACAGAGCTATGTCTGCTGGAATAGAGTTTTACAAATGTGACACCAAAGAGTGCAAATTAAACATCTAAAATGCAACCATGGCAGACAATTAATTAATAGGCCCTTAACCAATTTCTTATTTGAATTTCCCTGCAGGAATAGCGCAGACATCCCCAATCACAATAAACATAGAAGATGTATACATTTACACGTGATTTTCAATTCAAGGGGGAAGCGTCAATGATTAAGCATAAATGTTCCAAAGAGAGAGTCGCTAAATATATCCTTCACGTGTCACCCTTCTTTCTACGCGACGTTTTAGTGAGGTGCCAGAGAACACGCCTCACCTGTGACTTGGAGCCAGGGGTCATGGGAGTGCCAAAGTTGTTGAGGTCCCAGATGTAGATTTCCGAGTCATTTGCGCCAGAGGCCAGAAGGTTGGCCTGCAAAGAGAGTACGCGGTCCGTACAGTTCGGAGGCAAACAGCAAAGACATGAGATCACGGAACAGGACAAGAATGTATTTTTCCGGCACTGCTCTATGCTTGGCCAAACACAACCCTGCCAAGTTTCCGAAATATTATAAAATTGGGCACATTCTGGTGTCAATTTGGTCACAAGCTGGATTGTAACTGGGGATAACAAAGCGTGGCTATGCATGGTGGTCACTCATTCAAGCACTATCCAGGCTCAACACAAATTCTTCTTTGTACGATTGTCGTAGATGCAGAGCATACAATAATCATTTTACATTGAGGGGGTTGAGCCAGAACATTTGCATCAGCAGTTGTGGAGTGGCGAATGGCTGCGGCGATGCCTGCTTCGTGTTTGTAAATTGGGCACCGAGTCGTGTTCCATGGTCTGTTCTGGGTGACCACAGTCGCACACCGGAGAGTTTTTAGCCATGGTTTGTACACACGCAGTGTTTGGGGTTTTTGTTTTACTTGGCTAACCATCGAACAAAGATGGTCATCGCATCGCACGTTTTCAGATGCGTTTCTGTGGCTGTCTGGAACGCTCTTCTCTCCGATATTAGGAAGCCACTAGAGCTATGCAACTTTAAATCTAGATTGAAAACTCATTTCTTGAGAACTGCTCTTGTGTTTAGTTTGTTGTCCTTTCCCCCGCACCTCCGATTAACACGGTTGGCTATGTACGGTGCGAAAAAAGTTCAACATGCATACATGGTTTGTGCCCATAACCTTTTATGACGATCGAAGCCAGAGATCTTCTGCATCGAGTCTTTCGCAAGGTGTTCATTTGTTAATTATTCAACTCTGCCAAGCTCTGTCAAGATCGGGCTCATTCTAGTGCGTTTTATCCACCGGCAGAACATAACTGTGGACAAACAAGCACGTTTAGAACAGCCGTCCGCTAGCGCCCAGTGCCGAGGGCGTTCTCCGGCCACGCTACCTGGAAGGGGTTGAAGTCGAGGGCGCGCACGGGCCCCGTGTGCCGGTCGTTCTCCCCGATGATTGCGTCGGCGTCGCCGCTCAGCACCTTGTCGGCCGCGTAGAGGATGAGCGCACCGTTGTCGCTGCCGCCCACCACCACGCCGGCGCCCTCCTCGCCCGGCAGGGGTGCTCCCCACACCAGCTTGTGGTACCTGCGGATACGTCGCGCGTGCGCACACACGTCATTTACAGGTAGTCCCCGAGTTACGATGGATCCGACTTCCGATATTTCGATCTTACGATGGCGATAGCGATACGACAAAATTGCCATCTACAACCTAACATCGTTCAAGTATGCAGACGGCAGACAGAATCTTGGCGAGTACAGTACAACGTGATACGTTATGATACATTCAATGCATGTATGATACGTAGCTTTAGCGATTTCATTTTAGAGTTACCACGATACGATACGTTCAATGCATGTTAAAAGTTTTTATAGCAGATAGGATTGTTTCCTGAAAAAACTTTCTATTAAATTGCAGTCCATATAGGTAGGCTAAGAATTTACCTTGTTTTTTTACTTTACATTTTACTGTGCAATACAGTATTGTAATTAATACATACATACAGTATATAGTTTATACAGTACGGTATTGTAAATTGCTCTGTTTTGCTAAATTATCACCATTCTTTAAGACTCCTGGGTAGGCTAGGCCATCTTCGACTTACGATATTTTCGACTTACGATGGGGTCGTCATAACGCAACTCCATCGTAAGTAGAGGAAGACCCGTCCTCCAACAAAAATTACAAAGATCCCCCCGTATAGCCTGAACAGACTGTCAGGGAAAATGCTGTGAGCGAGCAACTATCCACTGGTGGACGAGAGCCTCCCCAAGCCGGGTGGGTAGAGCGTGTTACTTGACTATACTTCACCACGCTGGTCAGTACAAGTGGGTGATGGAGGGGGAAACAAAACCGGTTGAGATATTTCTCACCACTGATGTTGGCAGTGGCCAGACATCGAACTCCGTTTGCCAGGTTCGTAGCGCAGCGCACGAAAAACTGTGCCGCCCCTGCTCTGCCCCGTTTCAATTAGCTTACTTACTTAGGAAATTGTCAACCGCGCCTCGGCACTCTTTGTTAGGAGGGTCCTGCATTTGGATATTTTTGGTCAATTCAATTTGTGCTTGGCTTCATGTGGTAGGAGACCGGAGTACCCGGAGAAACCCATTGCATGAACAGCGACATAACACACACAGCTCCCACAAAGATGGATCAAATGCATTGCTGCACTGCAAGCTCCTGGTCAGTCGCAGTCCAAGCCAAAAACACCCAATATTTCCAAACAGGTACTGACCAGCCTCGAACATGCTTAGCTTCTGAGATCAGATGAACCTGGATGCATGTATTCATAGTTTAAAGCCGCCAAAATAGATGAAGACAACCCCATTATTAAGCAGGGAGACACTTAAGACTTTTTTTATTACATTTCCAGTAAATGTGATCGCTACATTTCTTAATGGTCTTCCGGGGGTCAAACACTGGGAAGCACTATAGAGGACGCCTTCAAGTGTGAAGTCCAAAATTAAATTTCCAAACAAATTTATCGGTATGAATTTTGACCAATTCAGAAGTGGCACGTGTCAAAGTGACTCTGCCGATGGCCTTACACATCCGTGCACATGCCAGTCAATGAAGAGCCCTCTCAGGGCTGGGCACACACACACACCCATCCTCCGACTCAAGTGGGTTTCACTGAAGAGCTGTTAAAAAGTGGAGAGCACAGAACCACATTGAAGCTTGTAAGTTCCAGGAAGCCGGGTGTCGGGACACATATTGGGCAAATAAGGAGGTGGCTGAAACTCACAGATTAAGCAATTAAAAATATAAAATTAAATAACATTCTGGGTTCTGATCTAGACGGCTAGCCATCATTAGCACGTTTGGCTACGTACGGTGTGAAATAAGTTCAACATACATCCAAACATAATCAACAAAAAGGGAGTCGTCCTTTTTTGGTTTGGACATGGAAGCGAACAAATTACCGTCAATGTCCTTTCACTGCCACGTGGAACGATCAAGAAGTGAGGCCATCCATCCAAGAGGTGTATTCCCAGTGTAAGGAAGGGGACTTAGAGGAGAAACATGCAGTCTACAGGAAGCAATCACCATGACGAGCGAAAGGAAGGCGTGTTAGAAGTTCGCCCAGCCTCATCATCAGCCGCCATGCGACGACCGACGGAAGAGAAGGCAGAGAGACCGCTCCCGGGGTACTGCCGTCGCTGTGCGATACCTGTTCTCCGTGGTGAGCGTCCCGCGCAGCTTCAGATCCGTGGAGGAGTCCGCCAGGTCCAGCTCAAAGATCTCAAGAGCCGCGTTGGTGCTGAAAGTGGCGTCGAGCTGCTGCGCCGAGGTTCCTGCACGCGGCAAGCGCAGCAAGCGTGGCACCGCGGCGTCAGCGCAATGCCGGCAGCATCAAACCAAACGTGCGCGCGCGACCTCGGCATTTCCACCAAACGCAAAGCCAGCTCTCACGGTCTGGGAACTTTGCGTAGCGATGAGGTGCGAGCGTGTTTACCTGTGGCCAGGTAGATGGGGTGCTGGGCCGCAGGGCTCCATGCCTGGTTGGCCGTCCTGTCGATCTCCTTCAGCTTCATTGTGGAGAATGGAGAAAACTGAAAAACATTAAAATGCACACACCGACCTGAGTAACATACCCCAACTAAGGGCACTTCACCCTGAATTTGCATTAGAATCCTTTATCTGTTAAACTTTGACCTCCAACTGCATCCCAATTGTGCGAGCGTCATCGTGTGTCATTGAGACGATGTGGCCATTCGAATATCTTACGCAGGAGAACAGCCCACAGAAGCAGAGATCACAGATCTACCTCTGAGATCCCTTTAAGTGAGGCAAAGGAGGCACGAAACTTGAAATTTCACTCATTTTCTCTCACAAATGACTGCACGACTGTTTGCACAACTGGTCAAACAGTGGAGCATCACAGCAGCCCCTCCTACGGCGACAATGCACGCTGCTGCCAGCGATACGTGGACTTGTGTGCATTTTGATTTCAACAGACTTTTCATCAACGCCCTGAGCAAAAATTCCAAGAGTGGCTCTGGCAAGTCTGCAATTCCTGAGCAAAGGCCACATGTGGTTGAGCATGTTTTGGGTCGCCTTCTCCTGCACTGGACGTGCAGAGTCACACGTGTGGCTTCATTTTGCACTCAACACAAAGCAGATGGCGCCTCTTTCTGAAGTTGCATGTGGATGACACTATGGATCCAGTCGACCCCTAGGAAGACCACTTTTGGGTCCTAGAGGGATAACAGTTTAGGTTGTCCCCTACCCACGATTTGAACTCACAACCTTCAAATTGATGCAAGCGCTGTAACCACCAGGCCTGATTTTATATAAATATTTAACGTGCATAAAAAACTTTAACGGAAAACATAGATTAACAAATATATTAAAATTAACACGTAAAAGTACATCAGTATATTAAAATAATGGGTTGTCCATTGATAGGTGTGTCTAACTGCCGATACTGTACACGTTCAGGTGAAGAGGCAAACTTGTCATGGGGTGCATTACAAAAACGCCACTTTTAAAAAACACTGGGTGTGCTCACGCCAGCTTGCGAGAAAACCCGGATCTGTGATTCACCGCTCGGGAGGTGAGGTCTTGTGGGGTGGAGTATGTGGACCATGACATTTCACAGTAAGTCTTTCCAGCGCGTATGCATAGACATCTAATTATAATGACCCTACAGGTCACGGCTGTACCTAGTGATTCATTGTTTCATTGACTTGAACTCAGTTGTAGTCAACAGTGAATATATTACTTTCCAACAAAACAGAATGACATTTCATCATTAGTGGCACGTGTGTGTGCATGTTTACAGGCCAGGTCAGTCTGTTCCCCTGCTTCAAACAGACAGACAATGGGAAGTGTTCACCTCCTAATGTCGTTCTCTCTTCCAGAGCGAGCGAATACACTGCACGTGACAAGCTGAAATTATTATTGTATGCTTAATATTCCACCCTTTGTAAGCGTGCATATATGCCTAATTAAACCACCACTCACTGAATGCCTACTTTTCCCGTACATTTCCATTTAACTATTTCTCAACTTAAATCTGGAGGGTTAAATCCGACATTAGGAAGCCACCGGAGCTTTGCACTTTTAAATCTAAATTGAAATCTACTTTCTTTAGAACTTGTTTTTTTCTGTGTGTAGTTTTTCATCCTTCCCCGCCCCTCCGATTAGTGTGGTTGTCTACGTACGGTGCGAAAGAAGTTCAACATACATACATAACTGGGATCGTGTGCTAACCAAGACGGCTGCTGTAACAGCCGCCTCTTGAAATATTCAGCAATGATAATGCATTGCTGTATAAAAGTCCAAATGGTATTGCTTTGACAATCAGTTGTACGGAATTGATTGAGCTGCCACTGCCAGGGTCCGCTTCCAACAGACCACGTCAGCACACTGCACTCACAAAACTGTTGGAAAGGCGAACGGAGAAAAACGCACACGCATACCACGGCAAGGAATTCACACTCCATTTAGGACTAGTGTTAAGGGTAGGTTTGAAGTTTGGAACAGTTGTGAAAGGTGTTAGTTATTTCGTTGGTTATAGTTAAGGATGTATTAAATGGTAAAGTTACAAGGGTTAGGAACAGCTGTACAAACATACTGGGTCAAATTAAAAAAGCAGCTTTTTCACAAGTGCAAATCCTATACAACGTTACACGTAGGTGAAATAAAAATGGTAATCTTGTTGAGGTATTTAAAACTACGCCTTAAAGTTCAAATCACTCGCCGTAATTCGCACTTTGGAAACCACATGTCAGTGTCTCGTGAGTGTAAGTGACCTGCACTGTTAATTAAACAGTGCTGCAAGTACTACCATCATTACACCCACGATAATGAAACAGCGCTGCAAAGCACAGTAATAGGAGTATTACATTGCATAAAGGTAATCGTAATACCCAATCCATAGTTCATAGTGATAGGAGCAATGCAATACCAAGAACGTAGAGTTTTGGCTTCATGAAAACAGATTTATAAAATAAATATCTGGAACTAAAAATACACACTGCATTCAGCAATGTTTGAACAAAGTAAACAACAATAAGCTATTGAAACTCACACGTGCGTTGTTAATGCAATACACTACAACTAAACAATGTTTATTTTACCAGGTAAGGCCCCACTGAGCTATGCATCTCGTTTTCAGGAGCGACCTGGCCACAATTGATAGCTCAACGAAGTGGCTCATCACCATCATCTCGTGGCAATGTAGAGCAGCCACAGACTCCAAACGCGTCGTGTTGATTCTAAATGTGGAGGGGGGAAACCGGAGAAAACCCACGAAGAGAGAGGCATGCAAGCTCCGAGTATACAGGCGTCGGGGTCGGGATCGAACCCACGACGCGACCTTCTGTATACCTGGCGATGTAGTTAACATCTCGCCGCCGTGGCGAGATGTTAACTACACAGAGCGGTGACCCCCAAACAGAGCGGCAATCAGGAGCAGGGTGCCTCCGTAAATCCGTCTTCTTAACAAAACACCGTTCTTGCCACGACACATTAATAATGAACACGATGAGGTCAAAGTCTCTCTATCTATGAATGGCCTTTGGCCGGTGTTCATCCTCCCTGGCTGCCACATTCTCATGACGGGGAAAGTCCATCAGGAGCACCACGACTTGTGACAGGCGGCAACTCGCACACCTCAGCCACTCCGCTCTCGAATCTTCCTCCTGGCTGGCAGGCACTCTACGTTCCTATGACGGTGGACAGTCCATCCACAGGATGCCACGAATGTAACAGCCCCGCCAGCCATCCATAACCATCAGCCGCGACAGATCCACTGCTGGATGAAGTCACACCACAACGCGCCGCGACTACTCACCAAACGCTGCCACGCATCTGGGCGTCACCGGCGCCCACAATAATAACGACCCTCTACACGCTAAAATACTATTGTTGTTGTTGTAGTAATTGTTGTAGTAATTGAGATCAACATCGCCGCCACTTCCCCGTCGAGCCGGGCCTTGCCCCGAGAGGCCCTGGCGGCCACTGGGAGCTCGCCCGGCACCGCGGGCGGAGCCACTCACCCGCACGGAGGAGAGACTCCCTGCCCGCTCGTCAGCTCATCCACAGCGACCACGACGACGACGAGGAGGATGGTGGTGGTGAGGAGGAGGAGGAGGACGAGGGGTGACAAGGAGAGGAGGACGAGGAGGAGGTGACGAGGGGCGACCCCGTCAGCTGGGCCCTAGGCAACGTGGCAACCGCATCCCGGCACGCACCGCGCGGCCTTAAAGGCGCACCCCCCCCCCCCCGACGACCACCCACGCCCCGCTCAACGAAAGGCGCCGGGGTTTCGGTGACCCCACCAAAACTAAGCGACAGCTCCCCCCATCGGTGCCATTGTGGCCATGCAAGCCACAGAGATACATAGAGACCCATAGAGATACATAGAGACCCAAATAAACTCATAGAGATACATAGAGACTCATCGAGACCCAAATAGACTCGTAGAGATACATAGATATACATAGAGACTCATAGAGATACATAGAGACTCATAGAGATACACAGATACTCATAGAGATACATAGAGACCCAAATATACTCGTAGAGATACATAGAGACTCATAGAGATACAGAGACCCAAATAGACTCGTAGAGATACATAGGGACCCAAATAAACTCGTAGAGATACATAGAGACTCGTAGAGATACATATAAACTTGTAGAGACCCAAAGAGACTAATATAGACCCAAAGAGACTCATAGAGGATATATGAAAGAGATATTTTTCCCGCACCTCCGATGAGTACGGCTGGCTACTACGTACGGTGCAAAAGAAGTTCAACATGCATACCAAGACAAACCATAGTAGCACGATTTGTGGCCATGCAACTCAAACCACGGACTACACAATAAACTCATAGAGACACTTAGAGGCGCATAGAGACTCTTTGGAGGCAACTGTGATGCCGCCGCCGCGAAGCCGCTCAGCGGGCGCCCCATCTACGACCTTGCCACCACCAAGCGATGGGGCCGACCCCGCTTCCCCCTCACCACCCCCCACATAAACACACCCTCACACCTTTCGCCCCCATAGAGCTCCGAGGGGAGGTCACCTGGCCAACAGGTTTTTACCCGAAAGCCCTCATAGGGATAATCTTCACGGTTTCCTGCGGCCAGGGAATTGGGCGACCACCCCCGATGCGAAGTCGCACCGCGGCGCTATGACCTGGGTTGAGATTGCATGGTCACGGCGGGGGCTGTCCAGCCACCACGGTTGAAACGCACCCCCCACACACACGGATCGGCAAGGCAGGCAGGGGTCCGCAGCCACGAACGAAGGGAGAAGCCAGGGGGGCGGCTGATTGGCATAGTGGGTGTGCTCGGGGACCGCCACCGCGCAGCAGCCCACAGCGAGCCCTTTGTTACGGAAACCGCGGCTGATTAGCGTAGCAAAGGCGCCCGTGGACCACCCCCGGCGCCGCAGCCAGCGGGGGCCCATTGTTAGGGAAACCGGGAATGCGGCTGAACCGGTACGGCGACCTTATTGGCCGAGAGGGCCCTCGTGTCCGCGTTCTTTGATGTAGGTTAACGATAAAAGGGGGGCGCAGACAGGTAGAGCGGTCTCTTGCTCCAGAAGTCAGCGCCCGGGACGGTTCCCAGTTCGGCCACTCGAACGTCCGTGCGACGCGTCGAAGTGGGCGGAGAGGACGAGACCACCGGAGCGCTGTACGCATCTAAATTGTGAGTAAGAGGAAACAGAGTACTGGGATTGAGGCTAAAGAAACCAAAACCGCTTAGAGCCTATCAAATTAGATAAATCGGGTACAGACCCTTGGGCGATAGTGTAGGCCTGCCTTTCCGATCCATACTGCCCCAACAGTGAATCACAGTCGGCTGATAATAAACCATTAATAACCCATCGCAGCCTCGTGTGGTTTGGACGAGCGTGTGAAAGCGCGTGGTGCTGTGTGTATGTACGCTCACAGCGTGTGTAGTCAGTGCTCCACGGGTGTGCGCTCGTAACGTGGGTGGCCGGTGTTAAGACGCGTGCTGCGTGAGGGCTCACACCCACCGTAAACACCTGTTCCACGGCCCCTTTAGACGAGCGTTATCACCCGCTGACGGCGGCCGCGCGTGTGCGAGCAACGCCACGGCCCTCCGACCTCCGACCCCCAGCGGCTATGCGATTTCTAGAGCGTGCACAGAGGTGAGCAGTAGCGTGCGGGTAGTTATTACCAATGTGTGAGGGAAGGCATGCGGAGGGTGTTTGAATGGACAAAGTGGCTAAGGGGCCAGCCGAGAGTTATGTCTCACAGAGAGGAATTGGGGGGCAGTAGCCCCCACACAACACATTTATTAATACAAACACACGGGGTAACTACCCCTTAACACTACAACAAGCTATGGTGGTGGACCACCAGGCTAACTACACTAATCACACTGGGAGTAGCTAAAAAGGATCGGACCACTGCTTGGGTCCTGGTCCACGTTTTGGAGACTCTGTAGGACGTAGACGAAGGATTATTCTGGATGAACAACAGCAGCCGGTCCCTCTCGGGGAGCCGGCTTATATCCTCTGTGGCGTGGCTGGCTCCGCCCTTAGCCACGACCACCTTCTGGAATCCTCAAGCAGGATCTCGGCCCTGACACGTGACCACCCCTAGCCCTCACCTGGGGTCACGTGTCCTCTGAGGTCAACCAGAGTGCCACGGCCTATAGTAACCCCATTCCCTGTGGCCGACACTCTCACACCCTATCCTGTAGGGGTCGGCACTGCACGCAGAGCGTGGTGCCATGCAGCGCTGCCAGTCAGTGCTCACCAAGCCCCTCCAGGGCCGGTACTGCACCCACATATATGTGGTGTCCGCGATGTCGCTACACCGCACGCCGTGCCTCTCTAGGGCCAGTGACATCCACAATGTCACTACATCACCCCCCCCCCTTCCTAGCACTCAGCCGTCCCGGCTGCCAACTCCCCTTTTAAAATGAACAAGGTGACGAGCAATATAAAGTGAACAAAGCGAGTAAAACCCCTATGTGTGCCTCAACAATAACAAATACATACCCAAGCCCACCTATACAATACATACACTATCTACAAATGTACAGTAACGAACGGGAAAAAGGTTGGAAGTACAGAACAAGAACCACGAAAAAAAAACAGTAAAACGCGAACGCTCGGAACCCCGTCCATCACCAACATCTCCCACCCTCACCGTGTAACAACACCCGCCAGCACAATACAGGCGAGGTTCAGCCAATGACCGATACGGCCTGCCGAGTGCGACAACCAACTGACGGCGTGGGAGCGTGTGTGTATGGGGATCACGAAAACAGAAGAGTCTTTGATCGAGTCAGTGTGGCCGGGCCCTCAGGGGAGGTGGGCTCACTCTCCCTGGAGGTCCCAGGGGGAATATGCAAATGTCCCGTCGAACCCGGCTCCTCAGGAAGAGCAATCGGCCGGGTGGACGAGTTCTCCTCTCCCAAGTCCAGAGGCGACGGCGCAGGCGGCGGCTCGGGGGACGTTAGATGCACGGCACCTGAGGACGGGATCACACGACTCCGCTGAAGACCAACCTCAGTGGGAACACACCTCAGCTCGCTGGACACATCTGACACTCGGCCCCTGCGGTGTGGAGATGGAACAAACTCACGCGGAGCGATGAAAGGCTTGAGGCGTGAGGGATGTACAAACTAACTCCGCCGCCCCAAGCAGATCTGGACACACTATGGTCAAACGACCCGAATCACATCAACCGGCCCCCTCCAGGGTTTAAACAATTTGGGCGACGTACACACCGGTACCTGTGGACAGTGCAACCAGGCTCTGTCCCCTGGCGCCCATGTGCAGAAGTACGGGAACCCCTCAGCCGCTCATTTGGCAATTGGCATGAATTGCAATTTCCCCTGGAAGCCTCCCACGCTTCGGAAAGCTTTTGAAGGGTAAAGCGCACGGAGTCAGAAATTTTAGATTTAGCCTTGTTGGGTGCGGCTCGGAACTGGACATCAATCGGGAGGTCATGTTCTCTTCTGTACATAAAAAAACGATGAGTAGCCGGTGGATGCGTGAGGGGCCATTCTACATGCAGATAGGACTCCGGGAATATGCAAATCCCAGTCGAGTTGGGACTCGCTGACCTGATGGCTCAACATGGAGGTCAGAGTCCTGTGCATCCGCTCAATCATGCCATCCATTTGCGGGTGGTACGGTGACGTGCGTACTTTCTTTGTTCCCAACAAATCGCACACCTCTCGCAACAATTTTGAAAAAATATTGTTACCCTGATCGGTCAGAAGACGTTCAGGAGGAACCTTGTCCATTACGTAGCCATTGAGGATGCCTCAGTGATGGTCACCGCCGACTGGTTGGGGAGAGGCCAGGCCACAGGCCATCGTGAAAAATACTCGACTCCCACTAGCAACTACTTATTCCCACGAGGGGTAGTGGGAAATGGACCAAGGGTGTCCAGAGCAACTAGTTCATTTACGCGGGAAACTTGAATCGATTGCAACGGTGGACAACAAGGTTTTGCTGGTGGCTTCCGCCGTGCGCACTGCACACACCCCTTCAACAAATTAGCGACATCCTCAGCCATGCCAGGCCAAAAGTCCAACTTAAGTGTGGCCAACGTCTTATGCACACCCAGGTGCAACAGGCGCTCCTGTACCGCCCAAATGACCTTGCCCCGCAGGGTAGTGGGCACAACAATGTTATAACGGTGCAACCCTCCGTCCCAATGCACGAGTAATCCGCCTCTAAGAATGACAGAGGCGACACCCAGTCGATCCTCGCCCACATCAGTCTCTCTGACACGGCGTCGCAATTTGAGCAGGGAAGTGTCCTCAACCTGGAGGCGCCCCCATTCTTCGTGATCCAACCCAATGACGGCGTCACGCGCCACCGGACCCTCGGCCACCTCAGATGTTACAACCTCGGCCGACACCGCAAGGGAAGGGGGCGAGAACTCGTTGGGCGGCTCACAGCGCCAGGAGCCCGAAAAGCACGCGCACCCGCCGCTCATTGGTAATCGCGACAGGGCGTCCGCATTCGTGTGAAGGGAGCCTTTGCGATAGGTAACCTTAAAAGAGTAGTCCTAGAGGACCTCCAACCAGCGTGGAAGTTCGCCAGACGGCTGATCAAAAGGCAGCACGTACTGTAGCGCTGTGTGGTCAGAGTGTACCTCAAAGTGTCTACCATACAAATAGGGGCGATACTGTTGCACAAAAACCACAAGAGCTAACAGTTTCCGGCGTGAGACACAATACCGTTGTTGGCCGGAGACAGCTCTCTGCTTCCGTATGCAACAACACTCTCGACGCCATTGACAACTTGGGACAAAACAACTCCAATTCCGGTGTTACTAGTGTCTGTATCAAGGACGAACGGCAAGGAAAAGTCGGAGTAGCGGAGGGGAGGGGCGTTCACCAAGCCATCCCAGAGCGCAACAAATGCGGCCTCCTCCTCCCCCCAATGGAATTTATGACCCTTTGCCATCAAGGCGTGAAGAGGTTTAGTGATGGTGGCGAACCTGGTGACAAAACGGCGGTAATAGGACACGAATCCTATGAAACTGCGCACCTCCCCCACCGACGTGGGAGTCAGCCAAGTTCGAACACACGGGGTTTTGTCTGGATCAGTCACACTACCCAATTCACTTACTATGTGACCAAGATACCGAACCGATTTCTGGAGGAAGTGACACTTCTGTGGTGTAAATTTTAGGTTGGCCGCACGCATTCTTAGAAAGACAGCACGTAGCCATTTCAGGTGTTCATTAAACGTACGGCTGAAAACGATAACATCGTCGAGATATATTAAGCATGAGTCCCACTGGAGACCAGCCAGAACCAGTTCCATTAATCGCTGGAACGTAGCCGGCGTGGAATGAAGACCCATCGGAAGCCGTTTTAATTCGAACAAGCCTTGTGGTGTACGAGGCTTCGTCTAGCGGCAATTGCCAGAACCCGGATAGGAGATCAAGAGTGGAAGAGAGCTGCGCTCCTGCTAGAGCATCCAGTGAGTCATCCATTCGAGGTAGAGGGTACGCTTCAGCAACAGAGACCTTATTAAGCTTATGGAAGTCAACACAAAAGCGGAAGCTACCATCGTGATTTTAACAAGGACAATTGGGGCTCCCTATGGGCTGGTGGACGGTGTATTATGTACGCGTCTAATATTTCGTCAACCGCCAGCCAAACGTGTTTTTTTCCCCTAGGGCTCAGCCGGTAGGGATTCTGCTGGATGGGAGCGGCGTCACCCGTATCAATGTGATGACTCAAAAGCGTAGTGCGACCAATATCAAATTTCCCTTGCATCTGCCGAAAGCCACTCTCAGTCTGTTTAGGCTCCGCCACGTGAGCCATTTGGAATTGGGAGCCAGACGCGAGCTCCTCACTAGGGGGTGATTCCTCGCCGGGCTCCATTGAGCAGCCGTGTCGCTAGATTTCCGTGGCAGATTCCGGTGATGTGGTGCAGTGGTACAGTGGAGCACAAGAAGCTGTTTCTCGATGAGAGACGATGACGGTGGTGCTGGCCGATGGCCACGTAACGGATGACGAACGTCCCACTCTAGGACTTGCCGGTCGTGGTCACCTTCTAATCTCCTCCTGATGTTAGGGGGCGCTATGCCAGATAGTGCATATAGGAAAAAACATGGGTGGCTCTCAGGAACCTGTTACGATTCTGCACGTGTCGTTTTGGGCGGTGTTGACATGCTTACCGTGGGTTAAGCGTCCCCAGGTGGAGCACGCATATTCAGCCACAGGGAAACAAAGTGCTAAGGCGGCGGTGCGTAGAGTGGACGGATGTGCTCCCCACTTTGAATTTGCGAGCTTTGGCAGAAAATGTTGACCTTGGCTTTGTGATTTAAAGTGTGCTTTTTATAACCAAGTTTACGATCCAGCGAGGTACACCGGGTGACTCTGGTTTTCGAGGCTGTGGTCTTCCCCGGTTACATTCAGGCGTCGCTCTGCATCCCAGTTTTTCAGGTGCAGGGAACAGATTTGGGTTTCACTCGGGTTGAGTTTGAGATGATTATGTAGGTAGTATCTTGACATCTCGTCCAGTGCCCTCTCCAGGATCTTCTCTGTGTCCTCGACATTCATCTTCTGTGTGGTGATACAGAGATCGTCAGCGTGGATGAACCGCTGACATTCGGCAGGAAGTGGCTGAGCATTGGTGTAGATATTGAATAAAAGTGGGGCGAGCACACTGCCTTACCATCTACTTTTCTGTCCGTTTAGTTCTACGGAGAAGCGTCTCTTCTCTATAGGAGGCTACGAATGGTCTGGCTAAGGTCTAGGTCGCCAGTCCATGAGATGCAGTTTGTGAATCAAGGTGCGGTGCTGAACAGTTGTCATATTATAATTGGTTCTTTACCCTTCTATCTGGCAACAAAACTGACACCTTTTTGCAAGGAGTCATGTTTGCATAGACCGCAATACCTGCAGTCATAATACAAACAAAAGAACATAACTCTGATAATGTGCACTGTCCTTGAAGTTGATTGGTCCACACCCGAGACAGCTTTCCTTCGAGCCTAGTCTCATATGGGTTGGACCAGATGACGCCAAAAGGCGCACAACTCAAGGACAATGCACCATCAGAGTATGAGAGCTCGGGGCAAGCATCTACACTATGGGGACCTCATTTGCCAGTAAAAATATGATAATTGGTTCTTTACCCTTCTATCTGGCAACAAAACTGACACCTTTTTGCAAGGAGTCATGTTTGCATAGACCACAATACCTGCAGTCATAATACAAACAAAAGAACATAACTCTGATAATGTGCACTGTCCTTGAAGTTG
The DNA here is from genome assembly GCF_015708825.2 of Lethenteron reissneri. Classification (NCBI taxonomy): domain Eukaryota; kingdom Metazoa; phylum Chordata; class Hyperoartia; order Petromyzontiformes; family Petromyzontidae; genus Lethenteron; species Lethenteron reissneri. The sequence continues at coordinate 10,689,272 of NC_083825.1, forward strand.
ATTGGTCCACACCCGAGACAGCTTTCCTTCGAGCCTAGTCTCATATGGGTTGGACCAGATGACGCCAAAAGGCGCACAACTCAAGGACAATGCACCATCAGAGTATGAGAGCTCGGGGCAAGCATCTACACTATGGGGACCTCATTTGCCAGTAAAAATATGATAATTGGTTCTTTACCCTTCTATCTGGCAACAAAACTGACACCTTTTTGCAAGGAGTCATGTTTGCATAGACCGCAATACCTGCAGTCATAATACAAACAAAAGAACATAACTCTGATAATGTGCACTGTCCTTGAAGTTGATTGGTCCACACCCGAGACAGCTTTCCTTCGAGCCTAGTCTCATATGGGTTGGACCAGATGACGCCAAAAGGCGCACAACTCAAGGACAATGCACCATCAGAGTATGAGAGCTCGGGGCAAGCATCTACACTATGGGGACCTCATTTGCCAGTAAAAATATGATAATTAGTTCTTTACCCTTCTATCTGGCAACAAAACTGACACCTTTTTGCAAGGAGTCATGTTTGCATAGACCGCAATACCTGCAGTCATAATACAAACAAAAGAACATAACTCTGATAATGTGCACTGTCCTTGAAGTTGATTGGTCCACACCCGAGACAGCTTTCCTTCGAGCCTAGTCTCATATGGGTTGGACCAGATGACACCAAAAGGCGCACAACTCAAGGACAATGCACCATCAGAGTATGAGAGCTCGGGGCAAGCATCTACACTATGGGGACCTCATTTGCCAGTAAAAATATGATAATTGGTTCTTTACCCTTCTATCTGGCAACAAAACTGACACCTTTTTGCAAGGAGTCATGTTTGCATAGACCGCAATACCTGCAGTCATAATACAAACAAAAGAACATAACTCTGATAATGTGCACTGTCCTTGGCAAATGAGGTCCCCATAGTGTAGATGCTTGCCCCGAGCTCTCATACTCTGATGGTGCATTGTCCTTGAGTTGTGCGCCTTTTGGCGTCATCTGGTCCAACCCATATGAGACTAGGCTCGAAGGAAAGCTGTCTCGGGTGTGGACCAATCAACTTCAAGGACAGTGCACATTATCAGAGTTATGTTCTTTTGTTTGTATTATGACTGCAGGTATTGCGGTCTATGCAAACATGACTCCTTGCAAAAAGGTGTCAGTTTTGTTGCCAGATAGAAGGGTAAAGAACCAATTATCATATTTTTACTGGCAAATGAGGTCCCCATAGTGTAGATGCTTGCCCCGAGCTCTCATACTCTGATGGTGCATTGTCCTTGAGTTGTGCGCCTTTTGGCGTCATCTGGTCCAACCCATATGAGACTAGGCTCGAAGGAAAGCTGTCTCGGGTGTGGACCAATCAACTTCAAGGACAGTGCACATTATCAGAGTTATGTTCTTTTGTTTGTATTATGACTGCAGGTATTGCGGTCTATGCAAAAATGACTCCTTGCAAAAAGGTGTCAGTTTTGTTGCCAGATAGAAGGGTAAAGAACCAATTATCATATTTTTACTGGCAAATGAGGTCCCCATAGTGTAGATGCTTGCCCCGAGCTCTCATACTCTGATGGTGCATTGTCCTTGAGTTGTGCGCCTTTTGGCGTCATCTGGTCCAACCCATATGAGACTAGGCTCGAAGGAAAGCTGTCTCGGGTGTGGACCAATCAACTTCAAGGACAGTGCACATTATCAGAGTTATGTTCTTTTGTTTGTATTATGACTGCAGGTATTGCGGTCTTTGCAAACATGACTCCTTGCAAAAAGGTGTCAGTTTTGTTGCCAGATAGAAGGGTAAAGAACCAATTATCATATTTTTACTGGCAAATGAGGTCCCCATAGAGTTGTCATATTATGCAGCTGATAGATCAACAAACGCTGCGCGGGTGATCAACTTCTGTTGGAAGCCACCTTCGATGTGCTCTGTCTGAGGTTTAGTAGTTGGCGTGCACAGCATCGGCCGGGTCTGAAGCTCGCTTGGTCTCGTATGAGTGTGAGGGCCTTCACTGACGAGGCGTGATGAATGAATCAGCCACCCGGCCTTCTGGCAGTGCACATTATTGCAGCAGCGTTGCTAAAACCGAGACGTGACGGAGTCTTTTTGTCCTCTTATTTATTTAATTACGAATATTGTACACAACACGCCGGTGATTATTTTGTATCCGAACACAGCAAAGGTGCAGCCCTGCAATTCTCTGCTCATACCCCTGCTGGCAGAAGGTCCTCAACGAGAGGGAGCTCTAGAGAGCCCCTTTCTTCCACGCGGGCCAAAACTCCCTCTAAGAGGGGAGATCTCTAGCTGGCTAGACTTCTTGAAAGAGGTGCTAAGTGGCCCACACTTTACCCCACCACACGCTAAATGTCAATGGTCTATCTGTGGTGTACCCATTTATAATTGCTGCCCAGAGTCCAGGAGTCAGCAACCTGCGGCTCAGAAGCCGCATGCGCCTCTTTTAAGGACTGCTTCGTGACCGTTATTTATCCAGGACCGCCGTCTCGTATTACCAAATTCGAAAAAAAAGTCTCTTCTTGTTATTTTAGTTGCCGACCCGCTGGGCTCGACAAAGGTGGTATGGGAATTAGTAAACAAAAAAACATGCCCCATTGTTTCAACTGCTGTGCCGGGTCTATGGGGGAAGAGCCTTTCTGGTTATGGGGTCTCTGGCGCGCAGCAACTTGAATATTACATTAATAATAAGTATAACCCGTAAAAACAAAGTTTTTCACTATAAATCCTTTATATGCGTGGCAGCGAACTTAATATAAAGGATTTAAAATATATTCGCCTGTGGACGACGTGGGGATCGATCCCGCGACCTTTGGCATGGGAAGCGAGGGCGCTACCAACTGCGCTACTCCACCACGGCCTGTGGAGGGGTTACGCTCTGGGCTCTTACACTCTGACGTTCAGCCAAAGCCATGAATGAGTTATATTTGAATATATGTAAAATAAAACAATTTTGCCTAAAAATTGTAAAATTTTGGGAATTTTTTTTTCACGAACATTAATTGTCACACACAACGAGTCTGTGTGGAAAATGTCAGCTCGATTGGATTACGGGAAGTGGGTTAAAAAACGACCGAAAGATTTGCACGGTCGTAAGCAAGCAAGCAAGCATGCGAACTTAATATAAAGGATTTAAAAAAGGAAGTTCGTTTGAATAATATAACTTTAATCATAAACCACGTACTATTTTTATTTTACCAGGCAAGGCCCACTGAGCTACATAGATCTTTTGCAGAAACGACCTGGCCCACAATTGGCTTATTATGACGTGGAAATTTATAACAGGCAAATCATCTAAACGCGTGATTACAAATGTGGAGGAAAAACCAGAGGACCCGGAGAAAAATCCACACGACCACTGGGAGAGAGACACGCAAACTCCAAATATACCTGGGTCAGGGTCAGGGTCGAACCCACGACCTTCCTGTATACCAGGCGAGGTAGTTAACATCTCGCCACCCCGGCGCGCTTGGCCAAACATCAATAAGCCACTCTCCGAACTCTTCCCTCTCATCTCGCTCCCCTCGCCCTCCCCATTTCCTCCGCTCCAGCAGCCGAGGCACCTTCTGCCCAAACCCCAGAGGAGCTCGGCCCAATGGGAGATCGCTCTTTCTCATCCTCCTCCTCTGCTGCTGCTGCTACTGCCCCCTGTGTTCGGAACTCCGTCTCCCCGACCGTCCACACTGCCAGCACCCTTCCTCCCCCTGTTGCAGGTCCAGACTCGAGCTCTTTCCTCTCCTCCTTTGCCTGCGAGTCTCTCTGTGACGCGACTTCTTTCCTGACCCATCTCTCTCCTCCCGTGAAAACGAGCTCTGCTGCTCTGCCCCTCGCTCCCAGGGAGCCACGCCGCCCCGTGTCTCTCTGAAGCCCCTGGAGAAACGCAGTCGCCACCCGACAGGAGGAGCCGCGCAAATCGGCGGCGCGTTGCTGCGAGTGTCGCCCGCCATCGGCACGGGAGATGCAAGCCCCCGAGTTGACCCTGGATGGTTTGGACGCCGATTGTATTCTTGAGGATGATTGGCAGCCAGCAGTGCCGGATTAAGCTCGTGCGGGGCCTGTAGCATCTATTATAAAGGGGCCCTAAATAAATAAATAAACAAGTCTATATTAAAACACATTTCTTTTTTACTTGCATAGTAAAGTAATTGTATTTTTTCATTTGCTATACTGCCAGATAACACGTAAAATCGCTAACCTTAAACACCAAGTCGTTCATAAATGTTGAAGGTAGTATAGTACTATAGTAATAGAGCAAGTGCAGGATCAATGAACCGGAATTGATAGCTTGAAAGCATTTAGCGCGGGGCCCTTGAAAGTGCAGAGCCCGTAGCGTATGCAGCTACTTGTGCTACTGGGAGAATCCCGCACTGGGTGCAGCAATATGTCCAGGAGCCAATGTCGAGGTGCGAGAGAGTTCATGCAGTTTTGCAATTTCTCCATTGAAGAAGTGCAGACCACGGTGGGCTCGCTGCACGGTCCGTCGTGTGGGCTGCATGGCCACACCTGCACTACTGTGCCTCGTCTTCAATGTATCTCCATGGATCTCCATGCGTCTCTATGCATCTCTGTGTGTCTGTATATGGGCTTACTTTGTGGGTCATAGTTTGGATTGCATGGCTGCAGTCGCACTTCTGTGGCTTGTGTCATTCATTTTACATTTACGAAGGAGATGCGGCGCATCGGCTCTGACGCGGTTGATGGTGACACCGCCGGCGTCTTCGAGGAGTTTGGGTCTGGAATGAAGCGTTCATTCTGAACGTCAGCGTTGTTCCACTCCGCTCGCCAGCAGCGTTATTCTGGATCTGATCGCGATTCTAAGATGGTGTATGAATGTTGAACTTCTTTCGCACCGTATGTAGCCAACCGTGCTAATCGGAGGTGACACCAGCAGCGCGACCCCACAAGGGGTGGGGAGATCTGGACCCGGGACCCTGCTGCACAGTGCCTCTCGCCCGCGTCTGCCCGCCCGCCTGCCTCGAGATGCCGCGTGTCGCCTGCCTGTGGAAATAAAGCCAGGCTGTGGTCACCCGAGTCACCGCTCTCGTCTGCCCTTGCAATGCAGAGGTTCTCTCGATTGCAGGCGCCGCTCGCGATCCGCGCGGGGGACTTCGTCGCGGAAAGTGCGCGGCCCGCAGCTGTCAAGGGGACGTTCCCGGCTCTAGGGACGTTGGCGCTGACGCATCCAGACAGTCCGAATAGAGACGGCGACTGCGATGGGATATGACGTACTATATGGCCACAGCAAGACCTCGCGCCAAATCGCCCGATCTCATTAGATCTCGAAGGATGGGCAGGATCGAGCCATAATAATGCGTGGTTAACCACCATGCACTACAGGCAGTGAAGCCAAGTACATTGTGCATCTATTGTTCCGTACATCTATGCTCCCTGCCTTCATCAGCCCGCACTGATCGGCGTGGTGAAGTATGGTCAAACAATGCCCCTTGGATGCATCATGACTGGAGGAGCGGGAAGGAGATGCAGGTCCCCCTTCTTGGGGGTCTATTCCACACGGCACCGTTGGCCGGAGACGAGCCATTGCATGCGGGCCACCGTGGCCTGGCACCATGATTCTCCAAGGTGCTAACGCCGTGGAGCGTGCTGGAACCAAAGTTCCTCCAAACAGAGGGGACCCTGCGACCATTCACGCACAAGGCTCACCGAGTCCTCAATTGTGCCCCTGGCCCCTCGTGGTCGCCTCAGCCCGAAGTGACCCGGCAGCAGCGACGGCACCACCGCACCAACCCCGCCATTTGAACACCATTTTAACAGGTAAGGACAACCGAGCTATATTGCACTCTTTCAGAAGCGACCTGGCCACAAACGATAGTTCAACGAAGCGGCGTATATCATGTGGAAAATACATTGCAGCAATAAACTCGAAACGCGTGATGTTGATTGTAAATGTGGAAGGGAATAACTAATATTTAGAACAATTTTTTTTAAACACACTTTAATGAAATGTACCCTACTAGTAATGGAAGAACTCCACGACTCCAGGAAGTGGCCCCGAAGCTTGCCAGAACGTAAGGGGTCGTGGTGATTTACAAACAGCGTCAGTTGAGCGTGGAAAATTAGACCCAAGCCGAAACATAGCATATAAAAAAGATGGTTTAATTTTTTTTAATGATAGAACATAGTCTTGTCGTCAGTATGACATAAGTATACCAAGTTTGCACTCGATACCACATTGGAAAGTGGGTTAAAATTGAGTTACAAGATTTGAGGATACGACAACAACAGAGACAGAGTGAGTTAAATAAAAGCGTGTAAAAACCGGAGGACCGGGAGAAAACTCCACGCGGCCACGGAGAGCGAGAGACGCAAGCTCCAAATATGCAGCAGCAGGCGTCAGCGTCGGGATGGTCCGCAACTGCTTTGCCCGCACCAGAGCTACCAGTTGCGCAACGAGGGAACTAAACAGCTCTGTGTTCCTGACTCTAACGACCAATCAACTACCGTAGTTTTAGGCTGGACAGACTCAGAGTCTCAAGAGACTTTTTTCTATTTTGAAATAAAAATGTTTTGCAATTTTTATTTTACCAGCTCAGGGCTCACGGAGCTATGGAACTCCTCTTCAGAGGGGACCTGGCTACAAATGATAGCTCGACGAAGTGGCTTATCACGTGGACATTTAAAGCAGCCAAATAATCTAAATGCATGTTGATTGTAAACGTGGAACAAAAAAACCAGAGGACCCGGAGAAAAATCCACGCGACCACGGGGAGAACACACACACTCCAAATATACAGCAGGCGTCAGGTTCGGGATCGAACCCACGACCTCCTGTATACCAGGCGAGGTAGTTAACATCTCGCCACCGCGGTGACGCCCCAACCTTATTCTTTCGACGGCACACAACTTCCACCTTGCTCCACCACCGCTTGCCCAAACTGCGCACGCGATCGCGCGAGTTGAGAGGCCCGGGGGTGGGCTCCAACGGCCGCTTGCTGCCCTACCGGCTGAGGTGTGGACTCGAGTCATGTGACTTGGACTCGAGTCAGACTCGAGTCATGAATTTGATGACTTCAGACTCGACTTGGACTTGCATAACAATGACTTTGTCCCACCTCTGAGGTGTGGACTCGAGTCATGTGACTTGGACTCGAGTCAGACTCGAGTCATGAATTTGATGACTTCAGACTCGACTTGGACTTGCATAACAATGACTTTGTCCCACCTCTGAGGTGTGGACTCGAGTCATGTGACTTGGACTCGAGTCAGACTCGAGTCATGAATTTGATGACTTCAGACTCGACTTGGACTTGCATAACAATGACTTTGTCCCACCTCTGAGGTGTGGACTCGAGTCATGTGACTTGGACTCGAGTCAGACTCGAGTCATTAATTTGATGACTTCAGACTCGACTTGGACTTGCATAACAATGACTTTGTCCCACCTCTGAGGTGTGGACTCGAGTCATGTGACTTGGACTCGAGTCAGACTCGAGTCATGAATTTGATGACTTCAGACTCGACTTGGACTTGCATAACAATGACTTTGTCACACCTCTGAGGTGTGGACTCGAGTCATGTGACTTGGACTCGAGTCAGACTCGAGTCATGAATTTGATGACTTCAGACTCGACTTGGACTTGCATAACAATGACTTTGTCCCACCTCTGAGGTGTGGACTCGAGTCATGTGACTTGGACTCGAGTCAGACTCGAGTCATGAATTTGATGACTTCAGACTCGACTTGGACTTGCATAACAATGACTTTGTCCCACCTCTGAGGTGTGGACTCGAGTCATGTGACTTGGACTCGAGTCAGACTCGAGTCATGAATTTGATGACTTCAGACTCGACTTGGACTTGCATAACAATGACTTTGTCCCACCTCTGCCTACCGGGCATCCATAACCAATTGGATTTGAAGTCCTAACCTTGCTGTCCACGCACGCCAAAACTTCCTCTGATGGTGGTGGTGGTGGTGCTCCATGGCCTGCCCCGCCTTCGCCCTCCACCTTGCCGGGAATTTCACTGCAAAACCGAAAGCTCGCATCTTCAACCTTTCCGTCCTGGATGGATCCATCCCTTCCTGAACGGAAAACCTCTCGTGCCGAACCATTACCATTACCGCCCGATCTAAATCCTCTCATAACGATCTTTGAGAAGATCACACATTTTCATCTCAGAACATGCCCTCTTCCATCCTAAACCGTCTGGCTTCCGAGACAACTACAGCACAGCCTCTGCGGGACTCTCTCGTCTTGACTTGTATCTCCAACAGTCTCGAGTCTCGTCGTTATTGCGCCATCCCATTCCTTCGACACTGTGGATCCCGCCGTGACCTTGTTTCTGTTCTTGAGAGAGTGTGGACGTACGCATAGGTGGACTATCCCTGCCATGCCGCATGTGCCTTGAACAGGGGAGTATTCTGCCCCCATACGCATCAAGGGCTGCATGTAACCGTGTGTTGCGCTGCTTTCGGCACCGCACGGAGCCAACCGTGCCAATCCGGAGGGGCATCACCCCCGAGGTGGGGTGGGTGTTCACTGGCCGTCCAACTCTCGTCCTGGCTACGGGAGTCTCGTCGCTGTTGGTGCCGAGGCATTCCTGCCGACATCGCCGATACCGACCGGGCTGGACAGCTGCTGACCAGCGGGAGCTGCCTCACAGCAATTTGAGGAGTGACGTTTCCCTCGTGTGACTACGTTTCAATTTCCATACTTGTGGGTCTCCTGTCCAACACATCGGTGGGCTGAAGTGATCACGAATTGTCACGTTCTGTTTACGCGACAAGCCTCACTAATTGGCCATGTCGAGTATTGGTGGGTTTTAACGACGCATTTATATTTACGTGATCTAACCAAAAAAACCCTTTGATATCGGTCGTGAAAGCCCACTGCGTGTTCAACTCACTCACTATTGGTGTAATTTTCCCAATATCCCCCATGTAGCAGGACCTTCCTGCAAGTCTTTGAGACTCCGTGGGGCCTTCCCGAGTAATTGTCACGGACTTGTACCGACACCCTCGAAAGTCTGGTGGCTGTGCCTTTTCAACGTTTCATTCTCACTCGCCAAGTTGAAACCGGCGTCAGACAGCGAACGGCACGGTCCGTGGCAATGTTTTGAGAGTTGCATCCCAAGCCGTCGGAACTCGTTAATCCAATGGCAAACGGACATCATTAAAGACGAGTTTCTGCTCGCTTCTCAGGCCAATTGCACACTCCGATAAGCACGGTTGGCAACGTAGGGTGCGAATGACGTTCACATACAGTAAGAACAAACCAACAGCGTTGCTGAACAATGGAAATGTAATCTACAGCCCTTTGCCAATCCACCGCGAGACGAAGGCCTCTTCTCGTTGGGGTTGATTGAACATCCACGACTTCACCACGCTGCTCCCTGCGGGTTCGTGAAGGAGCCCAGGATCGGTTATGATATCACTCGCCACCGATGTGAGCCGTGGCCGGGAATCGGACAGAGGTCGCCGGTGTGAACACGTGTTCAGTTTATCCTTCCCCTGCACCTCAGATAAGCACGTTCGGCTACGTACGGTGCGAAAGACGTTAAAAACTTACATGGCAAAGGTGCCATGGGCCTTAATAAATGGTTCTGATCTTTAAGATCACGAGGGCAACTTTATTTGGCGAGTCCATCTCATAGATGTTTCAAACTTTTATGTGTAGGTAGTTCTTAGATACCAGTGGAAGCCAACAAATACCAGTGGAAGCCAAGTGGTCATCCAAGTCCCCACCATGAGAATGTGGAATTTTCATCGAGGGTTAAAATCCTCCAATGGAGATGACCAATGACCCGATACTTAAGAGAAATAATGGACGTCGGCGGTGATGTACAATTTGTCTACTCTTTGCGACCCATCCCACAGGGTCGTTAGCGTCCACAATAATAGCAGACTGCAGCATTTATGTTGCAATTTCCTTCAGGAACTACCAAGCAAACGTTACAAGAACGAACCCGTCAAGGATGTACAAAAATGGTTAATCGGAAAGTGTGCAAAGCAGTAGGCTAACCGGTTCAACAGGTGGCAATGGGTTTGTATTGCAATGCGTCAGTGGCTCACGCAAGACGCACGTCTTGAGGTCCCATTAACGACGTCTCGAAGCGAGCTGCGTCTCACTCGCTGCTCACACGTGAATGCGTCCTCACATTTGTCTTTACTCACCACGGCATCAGTCCGGATTGTAAGCACCCTGCCACGGTCCCAAGCACAATGCGACTTTGCTCGTTCTATACATCCAAACCAGCTCAAGACTCACGTAAACCACGTGGTTTGCATGTGGCCACCCCTCCTCAGAATACCTCACCCCGCCCACTGTGAAAACAGACGCTGCTCCGTGCAGCAGCAGAGGTCCTCATGTATCCTCTTCCTCCCGATCTATCCTAACCAATTGCTCCCGTTTTTCCTTTCCTTGTTCTGTTGTCATTCCCTCTTCCCTTTCCCCACACAATATCCTTGCCTATTACCACCGCCCTTCCCATGGTGTATGTACGCCGAACTTCTTTCGCTCAGTACGTACCCAACCGTATTAATTGGAGGTGTACTGCGGGTAAATAGCTGCGAGTAATAAGACGAGGTCAATCCCAAGTCAGGGTCCTTAAAGTCTGCAATCACAAGTATCCAAAACAACCACCACCATCGCAGGTACTAGCGTGTTGATGACATTGAGTACACTTGTGGGAGGTCAACAGTGGTTGTTCGTTGGAGATACAGTCCACTGCCATAGCAATGTGGAATTGACATTTGTTTAAAACATTCTCATTGCTTACTGAACGTGATTCGCAAAACTCTGCACCCAGAGAAGCTGCTTTCTTTGGGAGAGTGCACATGGCCTATCTCACAAGGTTAGGGTGCAACCAAGGACATGGTGATACTATAAATAAGCTGTTGCTACTCACAAAAATGTCAACATTTATGACTGCCCCGTATTTATTTATATTGCTCATCCAAGTTGTATGTATGTAGAACTTCTTGTGCACCGTACGGAGCCAACCGTGCTAATCGGAGGTGGAAAGTGTCCAGTGGACCTCCAGTTGCTGCATCTTTCGCCACAATCTGGTGAGCATAAGTTTGCAAAGAGAAGTAAACCACGAATGGGGGGTTAAAGCACACAATAAATTGTATTAGTGAGAAATATTGTAGAGGTTTTAATACAACCGTTTGTCCACATCATGAATGAACAAGTAAAAAAAAAGCATTCGACAGTCAAATCCACACGTGCTTGCTTTCACTGGGACAAGGCTTCCTCAAAGTGAATTCAAGTGTCCTAATCAATTACGAGATTACAAACGTATTACTTTTCCATTTTATTTTCTCTTCATTCTTTTTCAAGACTTCAAATAAAATGGCAGCTCCCCCCCCAAAAAAAAATAGATTGGCGCAGAAATAGAATTGCACGCAAAAAGATGGCAAGCTTGTGGAGAAAACCGGGACGGAAGGCGAGATGGCACGGACGCAAGGGATAAACGGAACGGTAGAGAACACACAATGTTTATTAGGAGGGAAAAAAAACTGGTCAAAATGTACATTAAAGGCAAAACATTTTCAGAAGTAAAAACTGCACCACAGAAAATTTTACAAAAAAATCTAACCTTCAACTCCTTGGGCCATTTCAAAGTTTTCGCACGATTAACATCGGTTAGCATCCTTTTATCATACGCAGGCATCTCGTTAAAATTACGCGCGGAGAATGTACGCAGATCTGGTGCCCTGGTGACCATCAAGATGGGAACGCCGCACAGAGCGCTGTGTGACATCTGTTCGTACTCACAAAAAGGTTAGATTTTCCTTTTTTGTTACCCCCTGTATTACTCTCCGTTGGTATTTTAATTCTCTTAACAGTCTGGGAGACGTGTTATCACTTTGCTCGATGCAATATACAATAGCAATGGCTTGATTTTCTACACTAGGCAGGATATGAAATGGGCAGGTAGAACATCCCTGGAAGCCTTTTGGGTTTTCTCAACAGCGAAAACCCAGCTGAAATTCGCCGCAGCAAATGCGGAAACTGAGCGTTTAAAACAAAACGACTACACACTTGCCTATAATAAAACTGGCAAGGTTGCTTTATTTGTTGCTCCAAAAGCTAGTGGTACACAAGCATGTTGGGTCTGTTGCAGGTTTGGGCTTCCGCGGATTTCTAACGGCCCCAATTATGATGAGACAAGCACCAATGTAAAATACTGTGCATGATAAACAAACGTGGGGCGCGGTGATGCCATTTAAACCCAGGCTGCACCGAAGCCCGGGAAATATCGACCGTAGCAAAACAACAGCGATGAGTGACAGACCACAGAGCTCAGAATAAAATTGCCGATGGTTGTACGCATTTTTCTTTTAAAATAGAAAATACATATTTTTTTTCTCTCTTAGTTAAAATATGTTACTACACTGACTTGTTTTCCGCGACAAAAAGACAATTTTTTTGCTTTGCCACTTGCTGGTGATTTTATTGCACCAATAGTTTATTTCCCCGTATCGTGCTTTATTTGTTTTACTTCGTTTTCGTCTAGCTCGTTCGGCCAAACACACTGCTGCCTATTGAACCTGTGCGTCACACCATTTACAAAACCAACAAAAAAATTGAACACAAATTTGTAACATAAACATTGTCCTAAACAAATAAAATGTAAAAACAATGTCACTTTTTAAAATATTAATTGCAAGTTGAGATGGCCGGATGGCTCAAAAGGTCTGATGCTAAAGCTGTGTGGGGGAGCATTGAGCCAGCACCGCTGAGAACCTGGGTTCAAATCCCTGGCTCTCACCTGAGATTAAACCAAATTCTCAAGTGCAGTAAGTTTGATGGTTTCAACCCGATCACCGATGACTGCACAAGAGGAAAACCATTTGGTTTTTGTCATCGACTCGGTCATGCCCAACTAAATAACATTGCTGGCATAAAGTGAACTGCTCGCATAACTGCACTGATGTAGTACAGACTACATACTGTGGCAAGAGAGACCTTGTGAGAGTGCCAGGCTAAGGAGGCCTGTAGTAATGCCGCTTCTGGGTCGATTCCCAGCGCAGTGTGGAGTTACACCAAGACTGCAGGCCCTCCCAGAGCACAACAAGCTTGTGCCTGGAGAACCTACAGAAACAACTGGGAATAACAATAACAAAATATTGAAAAAACAAAAGTGTTGGGGGAAAAAAATCCTTCGAAAAAAATACGTACAAAACATTTAGTTTTAAACGGTTGTACGGATAACATGTGACTGAGGGCGAGACAGCGCCGTGATGGTTTAAACGTGGTCGGTTGTGAGTGGCGATCGCAGGGCACTTTCTAGACAATCCTGGGGTCCGTGGCCCGCCAACAGACCCCAGGGCAGCGCCGGTGACACAGCAGCGCGATCGCCCACACACCCGCGGCCACAGTTGGGAGATGAACCAAATCTAGCAGCGGAGCCACGATGCAGCAAGGGTGATGGAGCGTACACGAGTTGTCGATGGGAAACGTTGATCGTCGTCTTCACGTCTCTTGTAAATTGATTCTCTGGAATTAATTTGCCATTGGAACGGAAATGCATGGGACAGCCTACACACATCTGATGGTGAACACCAATAATTAATCTAATGAGTGCCTAGGTCAACGCCTCTGAGATTATACAATGAACTGTAAAAGTTATAGCAGCACAGAGAGACTAAATAATCTTATGCTGATAAATAAAGAGTTGATACGAGTAATAAAGCTCATAGCTCAAACCATAGTTATGAATTTACTTATTCCATCATTCCTCCGAGACTAGGACACATTACACTGAGAAGTGAAGTGAACAGAGGCTTTCCGATGTACCAACCACCCTTTGCTTTAGGAATGTGGAATTTCCAACACTGGCTCAGCTCAGCCTAAATGATAAACAAAATTTCAGATTCGCATTAGCATACAAACTTATTACAGTAAAATGACAAATTCACAGTCACTTTTGTTTATCAGGGAACAAGGCATTCACTCAAAAGATGGAAACTCTCACATCAAACTGAAGCAATCGGTAGTTGTTCAAGTGGAAATCCCTATTTTTACTCTCCGGAGCACGTTCTTGCGCAGAGACATGACACCCATTTTGTGAATGAGGCAGGGCAGTGTGTAATCTATGCAGCGTTCAACTTTAGATTTTTCGCCTCTACATTAAACAAATAATCTGTGATGTCTTTGTTTACCTCCGCTCATATTACTTGCGTTATGAAACAGCGACTCTGAACTCCAACTAATACATTTTTACTGCAAGTGAGATTTAAAAAATTACCGGCCAAGAGTAAATGCTGCTGGTCAGAAATCAAGAGGAAGCCCTCCTGCCAATGAAATAGGAGAATTCCCAACTTTCCTGAACACCAATATCTGTTTTAGGATCTGAAATCTAAACACGCATCTCCAAAGTGAACGACATCCACAGTGGCAAAACGAGTCAGGGAATCGATTCTGAAATACGTGGAGACGACGATCGCCTCCGATGCGCTGCGCATACCTCCACCCCGTCACTCCTACGCACCGTGACAAAACATTGGTGGGGGGGGGGGGGGGGAATAACCACAAGGCGTTGAGAATAATGAAGCACCGCCACCACATCCCCGGGCGAGGGGGGGCGGCGGCGGTGTGCACCGTTATCCGCTCCGGGTAGCACGCAACACGAACGAAATAAAAACGACCACGACGACTGCGAAAAGAACGGGATAATATCTGTACACTATTCCCAACCCCAATACCCGAGCCCTCCGCTCCGAGCGCCCAACCCGCGCACTGCCAAACCCACCCCGACTCCAGCCCCACACCCCTCTTCCTCCGCCACGACTCGCACAGCCTCAATGACGAACCACGCTCCACACCCCCGACGACACCGAACCGAACCCCCCAGGCGCAGCCAGTCACAGAATCGGCCAGTATATTGTCGGACATGATTCTAGCTGGTTATGGGTTCTCTTGTTACTAAATCTCAACCTTTTGCTTATTTTTTTTTGTCCTTTAGTTTATAGGTTTTTTTCTTCAAACATTCAGGAATGCTCTTCAATTAAAGGCTGGGTTACAAGTAACGACTGGAGAGAAACAAAATCACCTTCAACATTTTTAACATTAATCTCCAGATCAAGAAACAAGTGGCAAAATATCCTGTACATTTGCGACAGGGGGTGCTTGATAACGCAGGGAAAAGA
Source organism: Lethenteron reissneri (assembly GCF_015708825.2). Classification (NCBI taxonomy): domain Eukaryota; kingdom Metazoa; phylum Chordata; class Hyperoartia; order Petromyzontiformes; family Petromyzontidae; genus Lethenteron; species Lethenteron reissneri. The sequence goes on from NC_083825.1 coordinate 10,704,389, forward strand.
AAAATATAAAAAAACTCGCGCACGCACGTGTCCTCGTCACTACCGTGTCACGTCAGCTGAGCAAGGGTTATGCACAATGCACGACAGTTCAATAACGCTCAGCGGGATGACACGCGGATGCTCGAGTGAGGACGGAACCCAAACAATCCCCGACATGAACACGTCACTGCCCACAAGTGTCTCGTCCCACAAAGGCAATGACGATGATGATGTCTCAAAGAGGGGGGAAAATACCAAACAAGCTCTCTCTGCCTGAAGGCAGTGTATGATTTTCGTCGCTTCCTCGGTTACAAAAAAAGCGCTTCAGTTAACACAAGTGCATCTTTTTTTTTAAAGCGGGTAAATATCGCAGATAATCACGCCCTACGAGGTGTACACACGCACACGGATATATACACGGAACGTGCACCTGTCTGCCGGAGGGCGCTCACTCAAGTTTTGGGAACGAGGGGGTCAGCACTCTAAGTGTATGTCCAAGATCAACAACTTTCACTTAACTTTTTTCCTACTGACTAGCCCCACCCTCCCCCACCGCTAGCTATCGACAACTATCGTGGTTCAACGGAAAGGCATCTAAAGAGGCGACAGCCTATTGAGGTACGTGACGTTCTTCAAGGGAAGGACGACGATTAAAGACGAGGCTCTAAAATAAGCCCGACATGAGAAACGTGTTCTGCACATCTCATTTGCCAAAACGTTGATGACCGCCCTTTGCATACACTGTACACACGCACACCACCGGTAAATTTGAAACGGGCTCGTTTTAAGCAGCTCTTAATGCTTAAGTCAACACGTGTGACTAATGGGTGATCGTTATTGCAAGAGGTTTTTTTTCTCCATTGTAAACCAGTTTTTATCAAATATCAACTGAAAAAAGTGCCAATCTATGCTTGTGTGTGCATATGTAAAGCACCGTATATATATCTACATTATACACGCACATTGTGTACGCATAAAGTACACGCACACAGTGTGCGTGTATATAGTTGTGCGCAATACATGTAGCCTGCGTTCAAAGCAAACACAGGCGCACACACACATGTACACCGTATACACACATATATACACACACAATATAGACATTAGTTTTATCACACATCATTTTTACAGTAGGGCACATAGGTATTTCATATATTCAATATTTTAATTAAATCACTATATATTTTTTGAATGGGCAGAAAGAAAAATGACACAAAGCGCATTGATGTTAGTATAGCTATTAGGCATGTAACGACTCATAGATTTAAATCGGCTATCGGACTCGCGACGCGCAACGAATTGTCGCCGCGGCGATTATTTACAACGCAAATTATATCCTGTAACACGCAACGGTACCGAAACAAATGAGACGGAACAAAACACCATGGAGGTGAAAATGAGACGGTGCACCACTCTCGAATCCAAATGGCGTCCCTTGAATCGTGACAAATTGGCGAATTGATGGTGGAGCTGTAGATCGTTACATGCCTAACAAGTACAGAACAGCACAAGGACTCTCTCAGGAGAGCCCATGGCAAGCACCACAGCCTGAGGCATCCTCCGAGTCTTAAATACGCATAGCATTTGATAATTAGGTTCAACGGAACCCTTGCATACAAATTCTACATCTCTTATCTATAGTTCAACAAATGTATAAAACATAATTTCATACATTACTATCATCGTCATCAACAGTACTTTTAAAAAAGGTGACCATTGTGGTTTTCTCAAATAAAAATAACGTTCTCGGCCTCCAACGCTTGCGACGAATGCCCACCAAAGTCAGTGCTTTAAAAGCGAAGATATTTTTCCCCCTTAAAAATGAGCCGTTTGTGAAAAAGCCACAATTTGGAGGGCGGTCCTGTGCACCGGTGAGGAGACCTAAAGGGGTCCCCCCCGCCCCACACTCCCCGCATGCTAGCTATGCTCATTCACGACCGAGATGCCCGTGGGTGACAGTGGCGCCTGGAAATGCCGAGACACTGTAGCTTCACCAACGTGTGAGCGATGGGTGGGAAGGTATGGGGCGAGCAGTCTCGGCCAAAAGTTGCATGGAAGAAAACCCGTTAACCATGGAGTTCCGCAATAGTCCTTTAATTTCTGGTCACCACCTGCCAAGATCCAGCTTACGGGGATGTCAGAATCTGGACAGATATGATTGTGGCATGTCGAGATTCAGATATAGAATGTTGAGATCTGGCTACAATATGGTTCGGATCTGGCCATGTAATTGGTAACATTCGAGATCCAGCTGGAGCATTTGCTGCATCTGGCCATGTGCTCACGCTCCAGCTGCTCCACGATGAGATCTGGCACTCGTAGAATCCAGCCATCGCATCGAGAAGCGACTAACACGTCAAGGTCTGAGACGATTGCATGTCGAAATCCAGTTCTGGGCACGTCAAGGTTCGGCTATGGGATGTAAAAGTTGCGCTGGGATTAAGGGGTTAGGCACAGTTGGTTCGTAGAAACAAGCATGAGGAACAGGTGGTAAGGACGCACGGCGACGGCAGAGCAACGGGAACGTCAAAGTACAACTCGACGCGCGATCGCCCAAATTGCGACGTGCACCCGTCAAGATCCTGGACAAGGTGGGTGGGACGGAACTTAAGTAGGCCATGGCCGGGAACTAGACGCGTAACCACTTTTCGTCACACTTCTGGCGTAAACTGCTCATCCACGGGCGGGACGCCACGCCGCTATAAAACTAGGCGAGGACCCCAACGACGGCGACGCTCTTCTACCGGGGGACGCTCTTTGCGAGTGACAAGACCGCCAAACAGTGCACTAAAAACAGCAGAGAGAGCTTGCGGGTATTTTTCAACGAGAGAGAAAAGGTAATCCTATCCAATAGCCTTCTATTTATTGTTTTAGTTTTTTTCTTAAAGTATTATTATTTATACTTACACACCGAATGTTCAAAGTTGATTCAAATAACGTTACATATTAACAGCATTGTTTAAAAACCATTCGGATCCCCGTTAAAACAAAACAAAAATAAACACCCCCTTTATAAAACCTCCCAATACTCCTGACGATATATATAGCATATCTCTTAGGGCTGCAAAGGCTTGAGTTAGTGAGATCTATGTACATTTCCAGAGAAAAAACAGGTTTATTTTCTGTTTCTTTGTTTTTAAAAAAAGGACAAAAATTCTACTTTTTACATTTTGGTTGTGGAGATATGGTTTGGGGTAAACGAAAATAATAATGAAAAACAACAACAACAATAGTAAAGGAGAGGATTTGGTCAACTCCGCGAATGCCAGCGCTGCTCATAAGTGCATTCATGACACATGGCAGTCCTTTCAGAGTGCCTGGGACGAACCCCCACACTCGAGTGCAGTTTGTGTCCATTAAATACATTAAATAATTCCACGAGTTTGCCTTGGCCTCTCCCGACCAAAAGAGCAGACACCTTGTTCGGCAATAGAAAGCATTGTCATAGCAAACCCGCAAGTCTAAGCGTGTAATTGTTATCGTCGTTAATGTTTAGCTTCTTTTTTAATAGACACGATCTCTGACCTAAGTTGGGTGAACGTTTGAAAGTTATCCGTTGCACATGTACGTACGTGTTTGGTGAGCGAGTGTGTGCGCGTCTCTAAGAGGTAACGCATACAGGAATACGTGCTGGCGTATTGAATGAGGGTGTCTGTGCAGGTTAAAACATTGCAGGTGTCCATATTGGAGTGCAAACGACTGTATAAAACCTGTACGCACACATTAACAAATGTATGCATGTCTGAATGCGTATGAATGTATGTATGTGTGCACTGCTTGCGTACATGTTAATGAGTACTGAATGGCTGTACATTTCTAACGTGTTAATGTGTGAACTACTGAACGTTCGTGTGAAAGTGGGTACTGAAACGCAAGTATGCCTGAGAACGAGAAAGCGGGGGGGGGGGGGGGGGGGGGGCGAGAGCAAGTGGGTGTGCGTGCGTCGCTTCAAAGCGTCACCAAAAGCCAAGGCAGCAAAGGAATTGGTGGTTTGGTTACCGAGAGAAAACGTAGAGAGTTAAAATGGCAAGGCTGGGGCACGAGGGCTGACCAAACACCGCCTGTGCTGTTGCTCGCAGGCACCAAGAATTGACCGTCGCCAGGGGGAGACTACAACACGTGAGGGGATAACGGATTTTACAGGTGTTTACACTCGCGAATCGCGCCCACCTCAAAGCACGCCTGGAAGGTCAGCGGGTATCATTTTTTCTTGTTCAATCCTGACGTTCTATTTTTTTCCCCAGCTCTCCTTTCTCTTCCTTTTTACAGACTCTCCACATGCGCCTGAAAAAAAACTATTCCTGTGCAAGCTGGACTTGGACAAAAACACCGACGCCTCAAAAGACGCTTACAATTTGTTTGTTTTTTGCGCAAACGTAATCATTCTAAAAACTTTGGTTGGTTGCAACTATTTTGTCATCATTTTACTCGTTAGTCAATCAATCCACTAATTATATTTTCTCGTTTACGTGCGACCGATATTGTTTTAAACATGACCGACTGTGTGCTAGCTGCCAAAATGTTAGGAATACAAATGCAAAAAAAAAACCAAATTTTTGAAAAAATATACCTTTACACAAAAACAAGTTCGTCTTCGTTACTTTTTTTTTGGCTTTTTCTTGTTTTTTTACGAAAACTTTTTCTTCTTTTAAAAACCACCAACAAATGCAGTAAAAACTTGTGCTGTGTAGGCTTTTGCATTGACAAGACGACGGGCATGTACAGTAGTACAGTGAGCGGCTGGCTGTCAGGTTCATGTACAATCTGCTGTCAAACTTGAGGAAGTACACACCACGTAACCACACATTCAACATGCTTTCGCCCTGAGACTTGGATAAAATTGCAGGAAATTAACCAAATCAACAAACATGCATTCGTTAGCACATTTCATATTCCCAGTCTGGAGTTCAACCTTTTGCACATTAATATTATCCATATATTTTTATTTAATTTTAAAGTATCAATCCAAAGGAACTCACTTAATCGTATCACGTAAAAAAATTAAAGAAATAAACTAAAATAATTAAAACATCTTTTATTACTTCAGCTAGTTCCCTGGTTAGCCCATGCCACTGTGCTTGTAATGCACACCGAGCTGTTGATTCATCTGCCAATGAAAGCGAAATGTTTATATAAGATCCGATAAAACTACACGCAACTTCCTGGAGAAACAAAACGAGAAAATTATTTCAGGAAATGCACAAGCGCACACGCGGAGGTGAGAAGAGAAACCGGCCTGTTGAAAACGCTTCCGTGCACAACCCTGTGGAGCGTGATGGCGCAATCATGTTTTTAGTCCAGCCTGCGCAGAACGCTTACATCATTGTGGCGAGCTAAGAAAAACAGAAAGGAAAAACAAACAAAAAAATAACAACATCCGCCCTTTACATATATTATTACTATTACACAGAGTCAATGAATGAATGAAAAACAAAATAAGGGCCAAACAAGAACCGAGGAGGAAACATTTAAAATAGGGGGGCAAGCGCCGGCTGTGCCACGACGGCGTGAGGCACGGGGGGCGCTCGCGCCACTGGGGCAGCGGAGTCGTCGCGTCGTTGAAGGGGGGGGGGCGGCGGGGGGGGGATACAGAGCGGTGACCGAGGAGGAGGAGGAGGCGGCGGTGGCGCCAGTGGCCGGCGCCCCCGTGCACTACCTGCGCCCCCCCGTGAAGTGGATGCCGTTGGGCAGCGGCGACGGGGAGGCGTGCGGCGGCGGCGCCATCGCAGATAGCTGCGACGGCGTCAGCGGCGGCAGCAGCTCAAGCTCTACGAGCAGGGAGAAGTGGTCGGAGGGGATGCTGGGGTGCGGGCAGCCGGTCACGTTGTTCTCGTCCAGCCAGTGCGTGTCCAGCGGGCCCAGCACGCCCAGCAGGTTCAGGTGCAGCTTCGAGTAGAAGATGTAGTCGATGACGCCCTGGGGATGGTGCGGCACAGGAGAGCGACATGAACCCCATGATACGACGCCGAGCTCCACCCGTGCATTTTCAAATTTTAAGGATATCATTTTTAGTCGGTCCCCATGTGACTTGGGGCGCCAGTGTTTACAACACCACTGAACATTGCGCAATGTCTTCTGTAAATAAATTTGTACCGCTGACATGCGAAATGTTTTTTTTTAGTGAGTGCCAAAGCGCCCCAAGTCTTACAAAAATATAAGAGAGAAAAAATATAGAATTCAAAAGGAAGAAAACTCAAGTGCTCTGCCACGGGAGCACGTCACTCGCCCAAGAGCAATAAAGGAAAGCGGTGTGCGCATGTGCAACCCCGGGTGACCCTGCTGTGATGCAATCCAGTCGGGGGGGGGGGTTGCATTTCTGCAATTAAATATATATTTAAGCTTCCTTTATTGTAATTAAACTTTTGGTAATTTTCCAATTATTCGGTCATAGATATGTATCTAAAAACTATTTTCTGTGGAGCACCGCCATCTGTCGGATCACTCTCCCAACCACATCTGAAAGAAAGTTTTTTAATAAACTGTTTCTATTGTAGAAACAGGTCGGGCTTCGCTCGGTGTGAAATTCGCCTAATGTGACACGCTACGGTCCTGCCACCGCACAGCACAACAAACGACGCAGGGCAGCAACTACTCAACGGCTTTGCGTGCGTACCTTGAAGTCGTAGGTGTAGTTGGTGTAGGGCATGATGCCGTTCTCGTAGGCGCTGCGCATCTTGAAGGAGTGCGTGATGAAACCGTTGGGTGAGCCCTTGCCGTTGCAGCTGAAGTTCATGAGACACTTGTTGTAGGCGAGCTCCTTCAGGTCCTTGTGGTTCTCAGGGACGCCGCCCGAGCTCAGGTACTCCACCACGCCTGCGGAGAGACGGCCACGGTACACACGCACGGACACATGGGCCTCATTACCTTTGAGGTGCTAGTGCTGTGGGTGCTACAGTGGTGAGATGTTAACTACCTAGCCTGGTATACAGGAGGCTGTAGGTTCGATGCCAACCTTGACGCCTGTATACTTGGAGTTTACTTGTTCAACCCGTGATCACGTAGATTTGACTCCGGGTCCTCCGGTTTTTCCCTCCTCATTTAGAAACATTGTGAGTATTTGGCTGCTATATTACCACATGATATCACTTCTTTAAGCTATCATTTGAGGCCAAGACACTTCTGAAAATAGTGGGCCTTACCTGGTAAAGTAAAAAAAAGTTTCTAGTTTAGTGTGTGCGGCAGGATGGTGCCATTGTTAAGAGTGCTCGAAACGCAGCAAGATGGGGCGAGAGTTCAAATCAGTTGGGGGTCATCGATCTCAGCCCACGATGCCTCATGGGTCAAAATCATTACTACCCAATTCACGGAAAGTCGACAAGAATTTAAATTACAGGGAATATCACGTGCATGAGTTACTTCGTTATTCAAAGCACAAAGCGAGATTAAGAAATTGCATGTTTGTGGGAAATGTCGATGAACTGTTATACTCGAAAGTCAGTTACGTGAGCATTGGGTAAGAACTCGTATCCATCGAGTCCTGAAGCAGCAGTAAAAAAAGAATATATTATCAGGGCAGGGACTAATGTATCCATAGCACACATGCATATCACCCAGTAAACTCCCTCATCAATAACAGTGTGGCATTAAAAATGAAAAAAATATAATATGCGACGCTTTGGGAACTGGCCCTTCTCATAGTAAATACAGAGGTCAGAAAGAAGGAGTGAATAAGAGATGGATGCACGATTCACCATGCTTGACAAAGATTACATTTATAAAGTGTTTTCGGATGAACAGTTTTAAATAAGCAGCCAAATTACTCGAAACTAATGTTTCTATACTCTTTGGTTATTTCGGTAAAGTCACGTAGATATAAAAGAAATCACTCAAATCAAGCGATTCATTTTATTTTATACCTACGTGACTTTACCGAAGGAACCAAAGAGTATGGATTCCTGCAGTCACGAAAGCTTCAAATCTAGAATGTTTCTAATTGTGGAAGGAAAAAACAAGAGGACCTCTAGACCATGCAAACTCCAGATATACAGCAGGCATCAAGGGTTTGCATTGAACCCACGACCTCCTACGAATAAAATTAAAAACAATGGTAACCAAAGCTGGAGCTCGTTACCGGAGTCGGGCAGCGAGTTCAGGTCGGCGCACAGCAGCAGCGGGATGGTGCTGCAATCGCCCTTGGTGGAGGGGCCGCCGCCGCCGCTGGACTTGGCGAGCGCGCGGCTCGCCTCCTCGGCGATGCTGCGGAGCTCCGACAGGAACATCATCGTCTGGATCAGCTTGACGTCCGAGAACTCGGGGTCCCAGTGGATGTGCGCGTTGGCCACGAGCAGGGTCTGCTTGATGTCGTTACCTGTGAGCAACGCTGGAAGAGGTACCGCAAACAATTTCATCAACATCGTGATTACACCATAATTTATTTATACCACATCTTCCGTGAAGTACTTCTACAAGCGCAGGAAGCAGCACTTGTGTTTGTGCCACTGAGAAAATCACAAGATGAAAAATATCCCCCCTGCTTATTCTAATACAGAATACAAGGATCAATTGCTGTGAGCACCCGTTCAAACCAGAAGGGCACATGGGATAAGGTGGTGTGGCCAGCATAACACTTAACTGCTTTAGTACCAAGTAATGAAGTTTATCTGGTCCATTAGCAAGAGCCGTCAACTAATTAATAACTAATTAATAATAAACAGAGGCCCCTAGCTCTCAACCTAATCCCAACGTTAGCACGAGCCCACGCCTTCCTACACATCAGTGCGAACACTTGGCCTCTCTATCCATCATCCCATATATCCATCCGCACCTGCCGATTAGTACGGTTGGTGAAGAATGGTGCAAAAGAACTTCAACATACATACATGCCGCCCACGACTTCCTACGCAAGAACAAAGATCCCCTTATAATCTTAACAGCCTGTTGGGGCAAGCGTTGTTAAGCGAGCACCTACGAAAGCCGACACGGCATATGAGGCGGTAGGTGGCCAACACCACGCCCGGCCACATGTTTCTTCCCAGTGCTGATGTTTACACACCACACCAGGTATTCATTTATTGCCGAGTCGACCTAAGGGAGATTCAGGACCATTCAGATATTTGTTACCGATGTTGGCTAAGAGCAGGAATTGAACTCAGTGGTGGCCTGGTTTTTAGCACAGCGCTCTTAACCTTTCCCCATTCCGATGATGTACGTGTACTTTATCGGAACGAAGATGTACCGAGGCTTCCACAAGGCCATGCGGGAGGGCGTGCGGCAGTTTGGCACCAGCTATCATAGTGCAGTCGTATCGTTAAAAACAATGGCGCTGTGCTTTTAAACAAAATGAACGCCGAATCCCTTATGCATTCCGAGATTCAGCAGTGAACGGGACAACCACCCTGAAACTCGCAGACGTTTCTGAACGGGAAAGGGTTAACTGCTACACCACCGCTCCACAAGGGAGATAAAGACAGTGCATTACACACACACATGCAACTCACAGGAGCCCTGGAAGTTCACATCCTTGACCTCTAGCAACACAGCCACCCCGATGTTGTCCTTGGTCATGACACGGTTCAGCATAGCCTCTGAGCCCTCCGAGTTGGCCATTGCCAGCTGGTTAAACTCCACCAGGTGCTCTTTGATCAGTGTGAACCTTAATGGGGTGGTGGTGGGGGGGGAGGCAGGAACAGAAGGGGAAAAGGATAGGGAAAAGTACACGAGGGAAAAGGGAACCCACACTTGCAGATCAAAATGTGACATATCCTACACATCAGCATGTTAAGGCCTGATGCCAATACTACACATTTAGTAGGTGTCATGAAAGTGTTCCTAAGCTCATGGGACGTATTTGAATATGTTCAACGATGCCTTATTATATTCACATGACGTGTTTTGACAATAATTATATGTTAATCAGTCGCCAGTCATAACGAATAGCCGCCAAAACCGTTTTCTATTTACATATGTAATCGCCCAAATCCTCACAAATCTTACAGCTGGGTAACTAGGAAGGCAACATTTATTCAGCTCACAGAGGTCACAGGATCAACCAAGAATGTGTGCTCTGGAGACCAATCATTGTTAATCAACTTTCAAACTTTGTTTTCAATACATGGACGGAACTCCATCACTTCATGCTTTTGCAATACTGCGTTTCCATCCTTGGTAAATGCATTATTGGTGATGACCCCCTTAAAATTGCCCCCTCATGTGTCACGGACTTAAGCAAGAGGATGAGTAGATGCTGGGCGGGCACTGCTACTCGCATTCACTCACTTGTCGCTCTTGAAGAAGACGGCGCAGCCATCGACGAATTTGCGCTCCTGCTCGGACATAGTGCGCGCGCGCGACTTGGAGCTGAAGATGCCGCTGTAGCCCTGTAACTTGAGCTCTGGAAGAAAGAAGTTCCAGTACTGGTCCGTCTCTACCTCCTGCACGCACGCACGCGGTGGCCAGGGGTGAGAGATGTTAAATTGTCACCGGTGTTAAACAAATCAAAGCTGCACGGACTGCATACAAGATCCTTTTGGCACTCGACGTTTTGCCCTGTCTACCAACTTAACTAAATAGTCTTCTTTAGCACACAAACTGATGGATTGCAACATCACACATCTTGGTATTTGACCTACACAGGTTTTATTTTGCAAAATACACATGCCATCCTCTCAGAGGATTGCTCACCTGGTCTTAAATATATAATATGATTGATGTGCACTGTATCCGTCTGCTCGTTGGTTGGTTGACTAGCAGGTCACGCTATTTACATTGTGCAAAAGTGCATATTTTAGACAATTAGATGTCATACATACTCTTTGGTTCTTTCGGTAAAGTCACATAGGTAAAGAAAAAATAGATCACGACGTTTCGATCGCAACACAAGCAACCGTCATCAGGTGTGAAACAAACACAGCAGGAGGACTGCTGTCATAGGAGAAAGAGCTGCTGCAACAAGAGTTTATATAGGATTTTGGTGGGCTCAACCCAAAGATAAGTGGGCGGGGCTAGAGAAGAAATTTGTATGTAAATGTAAATGTGAGAGATTAGCATGTCAATGGGAGACAGCCCAGTCACCGGAGGCGTGCCAATGAGAAGATTTAGCGTGTCAATGTCAGAGCCGGGCAGCAGGAACAACAAACCCCTAAGAGCAAGAGGTACACATGATGACAGGGAGACAGAGCGAGAGACACACACAGAGTTGGATATAACAGCTGACATAGGTAGGATGGAAACATCACAGTCAGTTAAGACTTTACTTGGTAAATAACGTCCTTCTAATGATTGCTCAATTTGTACCCATCTTCTTACTTTGCCATACATAGCAGGGGTTACCAAAAAGAGCTCCAAAATCTTAAACAAAACACAAGATCCAGGTTCATTTCAACACAGTACACAAAATCCGTGATTTGATCCTATCTGATAATTGGTTCTTTACCCTTCTATCTGGCAACAAAACTGACACCTTTTTGCAAGGAGTCATGTTTGCATAGACCGCAATACCTGCAGTCATAATACAAACAAAAGAACATAACTCTGATAATGTGCACTGTCCTTGAAGTTGATTGGTCCACACCTGAGACAGCTTTCCTTAGAGCCTAGTCTCATATGGGTTGGACCAGATGGCGCCAAAAGGCGCACAACTCAAGGACAATGCACCATCAGAGTATGAGAGCTCGGGGCAAGCATCTACACTATGGGGACCTCATTTGCCAGTAAAAATATGATAATTGGTTCTTTACCCTTCTATCTGGCAACAAAACTGACACCTTTTTGCAAGGAGTCATGTTTGCATAGACCGCAATACCTGCAGTCATAATACAAACAAAAGAACATAACTCTGATAATGTGCACTGTCCTTGAAGTTGATTGGTCCACACCCGAGACAGCTTTCCTTAGAGCCTAGTCTCATATGGGTTGGACCAGATGGCGCCAAAAGGCGCACAACTCAAGGACAATGCACCATCAGAGTATGAGAGCTCGGGGCAAGCATCTACACTATGGGGACCTCATTTGCCAGTAAAAATATGATAATTGGTTCTTTACCCTTCTATCTGGCAACAAAACTGACACCTTTTTGCAAGGAGTCATGTTTGCATAGACCGCAATACCTGCAGTCATAATACAAACAAAAGAACATAACTCTGATAATGTGCACTGTCCTTGAAGTTGATTGGTCCACACCCGAGACAGCTTTCCTTAGAGCCTAGTCTCATATGGGTTGGACCAGATGGCGCCAAAAGGCGCACAACTCAAGGACAATGCACCATCAGAGTATGAGAGCTCGGGGCAAGCATCTACACTATGGGGACCTCATTTGCCAGTAAAAATATGATAATTGGTTCTTTACCCTTCTATCTGGCAACAAAACTGACACCTTTTTGCAAGGAGTCATGTTTGCATAGACCGCAATACCTGCAGTCATAATACAAACAAAAGAACATAACTCTGATAATGTGCACTGTCCTTGAAGTTGATTGGTCCACACCCGAGACAGCTTTCCTTAGAGCCTAGTCTCATATGGGTTGGACCAGATGGCGCCAAAAGGCGCACAACTCAAGGACAATGCACCATCAGAGTATGAGAGCTCGGGGCAAGCATCTACACTATGGGGACCTCATTTGCCAGTAAAAATATGATAATTGGTTCTTTACCCTTCTATCTGGCAACAAAACTGACACCTTTTTGCAAGGAGTCATGTTTGCATAGACCGCAATACCTGCAGTCATAATACAAACAAAAGAACATAACTCTGATAATGTGCACTGTCCTTGAAGTTGATTGGTCCACACCCGAGACAGCTTTCCTTAGAGCCTAGTCTCATATGGGTTGGACCAGATGGCGCCAAAAGGCGCACAAATCATACTCTGATGGTGCATTGTCCTTGAGTTGTGCGCCTTTTGGCGCCATCTGGTCCAACCCATATGAGACTAGGCTCTAAGGAAAGCTGTCTCGGGTGTGGACCAATCAACTTCAAGGACAGTGCACATTATCAGAGTTATGTTCTTTTGTTTGTATTATGACTGCAGGTATTGCGGTCTATGCAAACATGACTCCTTGCAAAAAGGTGTCAGTTTTGTTGCCAGATAGAAGGGTAAAGAAACAATTATCATATTTTTACTGGCAAATGAGGTCCCCATAGTGTTGATCCTATCTGTAAAGGATGTGATTTCTGACATGCAATACCCTGGTGTCTACAAACTAAGTTATGGCTGCGGCAGCAGTTACATTGGGGAAACGACACGTTTCGGACCGAGTTCGCGAACACAAGGCTGAAACACGGTAGGACCAATACCTCTGCCGTTGCTGATCATTGTTATAACGCTGTGGGCTCACACGAAATAGATTTTTCCAAGATGAAGGTACTCTGCAAACCCACCGGCTACCTTCAGAGATTTGTTCATGAAGCCATCCAGATAAAAAAAACAGACAACTTCAACCGAGAAGATGGGTACAAACTGAGCAATCATTGGAAGGACGTTATTAACCAAGTAAAGTCTTAACTGACTGTGATGTTTCCACCCTACCTACCTGTCAGCTGTTATTTCCGACTCTCTGTGTGTGTGTCTCTCTCTCTCTGTCTCCCTCTCATCATGTGTACCTCTTGCTCTTAGGGTTTTTTTGTTCCTGTTGCCCGGATCTGACATTGACATGCTAATCTCTCACATTTACATACAAATTTCTTCTCTAGCTCCGCCCACTTACCCTTGGGTTGGCCCACCAAAATCCTATATAAACTCTTGTTGCAGCAGCTCTGTCTCCTACGACAGCAGTCCTCCTGCTGTGTTTGTTTCACACCTGATAACAGTTGCTTGTGTTGCGATTGAAACGTCGTGATCCATTATTATTTCTACCTACGTGACTTCACCGAAAGAACCAAAGAGTATGGATTCCTGCAGTCACGAAAGTTTAAAATCAAAAATTAAATGTCACTCCCTTGGGTGTGACATGGACTCAGGGGTCACTAAATCCAGATTGTGAGCCAGACATGTCTCATCTCCCTTTCCCCACTTTGTCCTGCCGCTTCTGTCCATCCCTATGCTTTCTTCCCACCCATAAACAATCAAATGCTGTCCTTGCCTACCCCTCCTTGACATCCTCGTGTTTTATATAATCGCCACCCTCCCTGTCCAATAACCTATCTCTGCTCTACTCAACTACTCTTGCTTGGACTGAACTGGTCTTGCCCTACACTCAACTACCCAAGACTCGACTAAACATTTCCCTCAACTAAAGTGCCTATTCCCTTCATGCAACTATCCTTTATTTTGCGGCAATTTCCTTATCGACACACAACCTTCACTTAACACTACATTATCCTTTCCCATACTTACCCCTTCCCAGTTCTCTACTGCCCTTCCCAATACAATACTGCCCTTCTCCTGAACTCAACGTTCATTCATAGTTTGTTGTCCTTCCCCCGCATCTCCGATATGGACGGTTGGCTATGTACAGTGCGAAAGAAGCTCAACATGCACACAATTGTACTTTTCTATGTTTTCCCACCCTTTCCAACCATGTGTTGCCCTTCCACACCTCCCCCGGCCACCTCATCTACGCGCATCCACGTTCTCCCTCCCTCGTCTCTCGCCTCACTCACCTGCAGGCTAATGATGTCGGCGCTGTACTGCATGATCTCCTGCATGATGCCCTTCTTGCGGTACTCCCACGCAAGCGCCCACGTCGGGCAGTAGCCGTACAGTTGCCGCGTGGCGTACTTGTCGCACAGTACGTTGTAACACATGACCGTGATTATGGCTGTGCCGCACACACACACACAGATCCCGCATATGGTATTTAACAGACTGTTGGGCTGAGTGCTGTCGGCAAGCACCTAGAAAGGCTGGGAGAGTGGCATACAAGGGTGTGGTGTGGCAAGCAGTATGCCATGCTGCCTTTGATTCCCCAATGCTGATGTTCACACACTGCATCAGGTACTCATTTAAGGATGAGTTGATCTAAGCAAGGCCCTGTTCATATATTCATCAGCGATGTTAGCCGTAAGTGGCCCTCATACTCTAGTGGCTGGGTTACTAGTGCAGTGCGCGAACCAAAATACCACCACTCCCACGAACAAACACGTAAACACATTTGGTCAGTCGTGCTCAGACAAATTACTTCGCATACGTGTTCAGAGCACAACACAATCGTATCAACTCATTATTAGTATGCATAATAATGATTAATTATATCTCCTTGTAAATCCACTGCTGGTTGAAGGCATTACCACCCACACCTATGTTGCGTGGGTGCATTTTGCAGTTGAACAAATTGCCAAGTATAAGAAGATGTTTTATTACAAGCATTAAATGCCATTCAGTGAGCATGTGCAATCTGTGTAAGTCACTTCATATTTGCACTGGGACGTGAGGCACAGGCTATATGTAGTCAGGTGTTGTAAATAATATAATTGGTGGCCAAAAGCTGCACAACTGAAGGCTCCAGCAAGTTTAGATGAACAGTTACATGAGCTTAGCGACCCATCAAGACGTGTAAAAAATTCCTAAAACATTTCATTGTAGTCTTATAAAATAGCTTTCAGTACACAAAGGCATTTTTAGATGACCCGCATGTCCATGTGTATGTGCACAGCCAGTTTAGTCACTGCTGGACTAGATAGAAGGCTGCCCATTGCCATGCAGGTCATGTGGGTTATGTAGCCACAGTGAAACACGCCAAACAATATGGGTAGTGCTGGGAAGAGTGCAGAACAGTGGATTTCACTGCACTGCCCTCAAATGCCCACATGACCTATTGCAACTATCTTCTGCCCAAGGCGGTCGTCTGTCCAAGCACTCAGGGCTCCGCCCTGCTTAGCTTCCAATATTTAACCAAGACCATCCAAGCTGCCTAAGGCAAGACACAAATATAAGAGAGCATCCTGAGCTATGACCCTAATCCAAATCCCAGCACTAGCACCATCCTTATAAACCACTCTATTCATGCAAATCATGAATCAATAACATTTTTCACGAACTGGGAACCTAAGTGGGTATTGCTTCGAATCGTATTGTCTGTTGGCGGAGAAAGAATCGCGAGTCCTCACCGGGTGGCCGCGCTCGGTCTGGGTTTGCGAGCTGGATCCACGGCCGAGGGGGCGGCTGGTCCGGCTGCACAGAAGCTGAAGGACACATGGGCAGACAAAGCACATGGCTCTCATCACCAGGCACCGCCACCACGACCGCCAAAGCTACGTATGGAAACCCAAGTGTGCAAGCTTACATACAAAGAAAGAAGAACGTCACAACTGTTCATGGATAAAACAAGCACACAAGCAGACAGCTCGTACACTCCTCACACAGCTGATTCTAAAGACCCGGAACATCGGCAAAAAATAGCAATCGCTGACCAGCTATTTAAGAACACATGCACAAAGCCAAAAACATGATCACAACACAGCCATTTAAGCATACATAGGCAGGATTGAATGACCTCTATAAAAACTGGACCATCTCAAGCTTTAAATAGACAACATCCAACCAGACACTGTCTGCATCTTTGAAACGTGTCAATAAATAATAACTTGATAACTTCAGCTCCTTCAGTATACACAAACAAGAATAGGTTTTACCCTTTTGGGAAATAAAACAGGTGTCAGATGTTTAAACACCAAATATAAAAAAAATTCAGGGAACCAACTCCTTCAGACTCGACAGACCTTGTCTACATACGTCGTGACATTGCATGTTTCCTCTTTCCATTCAACCATGGATCAGATTAACTGATGAGATCTTTCCTCCGCAACCAACATATCATAGTTTTGGGCTCTAACCGGCCACCAAAAAGTCATGGTTATAAATTGCTGCAAGTTCTTTGGAATGCCATTTCCGCTGTATCTGAAGGGGAGCTGATTATCACTGGTTACTTAAACTGGGTCAATCCTCCGATTGAGGCTCTTGCCTTCAGAGATTAATTCAGCCCATCTCAGCTCACCTGTTCGCTTTACGTGTCTTAAAAAGTCTTCATCACTCATCAACCATTTATGTCTTTACGTCAAAATAATCCAGAAAAGTTTGTAAAAGTGAGTGTGCTGGGAAATCATCTGAGTGACCACTCAATGATATTTGGCATTCAACATATGAAACTCTAAGTTCAACATTAGATCATATATAAATTCTCTTTAAAATTATTTGACCATCAGGTCGTCATACACGACATTACAAATTGCTTTATATCTGTAAGATTCTTTTCAAAGACCTACCTTTCTATTGTTGACAAGCACACCCCCCCCCCCTTGCTTCAACCCAAAAATTGCCCAGCTCACCCACTCCTTAAGCACAGCTTGGAAATTTGCTAAGCAAACGGGTTTGGACTCAAACTGGAACAAATTTAGAGTCCTAAGGAAATACTGCACTAAATTAATCTGGCAAAGCAACTACTATCATTTTCAGGATACCCTCTTGGATCAAAAAATGACCTCACATCTTTTCTGGAAAGCCATGAAGACCCTTGAAGCTAAAACGCCCGAATATGGAGTACCGCCAAAGATGTTGCTCAATGGCAGTTACCTTTCTGGTCAAACTGCAATAATAATTTGGTTTAACTCTCACTTTGCATCTGCAGGCCACATCTTCAACAACACCGATATCCAGCACCTTGTGACACTACCATCCACCCACCTCTTGACCTACCGGCCCCTCTCCTCACCCCCCCATAGTCAGAAATTTAATTTCCTCCCCATGTCGGAATTTGAAGTCCTAACCATGCTCTCCATGCTAAACACTTCCTCTGGTGATGGCACCGATGGCCTACCCACCTTTGCCCTCCACCTTTTGGGGAACTTCAATGCAAAACAAGTAACTCACATATCAAACCTTTCCATTACAAAGCCATCCATCTGTTCTGAATGGAACACCACTCTCGTGTGCCTTGGTCATAAAGGCGGCACTACCGATGAGACAAACAATTAACGCCCCATCTCTCCCCTCTCAACAACACCCTTAAGATGATCTTAAAATCACAAATTTCATCTCAGAACGTGCTTCTATTCTATCTTAA
This sequence comes from Lethenteron reissneri, assembly GCF_015708825.2. Classification (NCBI taxonomy): domain Eukaryota; kingdom Metazoa; phylum Chordata; class Hyperoartia; order Petromyzontiformes; family Petromyzontidae; genus Lethenteron; species Lethenteron reissneri. The sequence continues at coordinate 10,722,299 of NC_083825.1, forward strand.
GCTATCTGGCTTTCGAGAAAAATGCAGCGCAGCCTCTGCGGTACTCGGTACTATTGGCTATCTTACAACAGCCGAGATTCATTGTGTACTATTATCTACGTAATATTCTATTGCCGTACTCCATTCTGAACTTTGAAAATGCTTACTCTACTCTGCCAAACAATTAAAACAGCTTGAAACTTCAGGTTTAGGTGCTTTAAATAAAAAGCAAGAGTAAAAAACTTAAAAATAAAAACCACCAACCTGCCAGGTTGTCCAGCATGAAGGCGAGCAGTTTGCGAGTGCCGTCCGACTCGTGATAAACTTGCATAATGTCGGGGGGAAGAGGATTGCCTGCACAGCATAGTCACAAGCATTATACCGTGCCGTCCCTGGTGTGTGCCTGCAAGTTATTTAAAGAATAAACAATTAAGAAAACCGTCGCAGAAAAAAGATGCGCTGTACTTGTATAATCGGACCTATCACCCCCCATCCTTGCTCTTGAGGCTGCATTGGCTATCAGTTCAGATGTGGAATTATTTCAAGTCTTGTTATATGCATCACACTTATAGTCTCCTCGGTTCCTGGGTGGCTCAGGGTGGGAGAGAACTTGGCTCTGGGGCCCAGCCTTGTTGCCAGCACGAGTCACAGTCTGCACAAATGAGTCGTCCCTGACTGGCGCTCACCTTTAAGGCCCAGCTTCTGCAGCTGAAAGAGCTTCCCCAGCTCGAAAGGCAAATTCCGGAGAAGGTTGTGGTTTAAATGTAGTTCCCTGAAAGCAGATGCAAATTCCACACAATTCAGTGAAGGATGCTCTAAGTTTGAGTCTCATCAAAAAAAATCTCCATGTGTGGTGGCTCACGCTTGTAAATCCAGTGCTCTGTAGGCGAGGATGGTGAATCATGCGGTTATTACGTGTGCTCCAAAATGTGGCCAAGAAATATCAATTTACAAGTGGATTCCTGACAAATCTGTGTGGATTTTACATTATCACTTCATGTGCATGGATTGTCTTTGATAGCCTGGTTTCCACCCACATGCAAAACACTGATTTAAATGTAATTGGCAAAACATCTGCCATGCAGGAACCTCCTGAAAGTAACTTTCGTCTCACCAAGAATTGAATAAACAAAATGAGGATCTTACACCGTAATTAGTTTTATCCTGCAACAATTCATGCAAGCCTTAAAAAACCTCTGCTTGCAATATTTTACCAATTCCTTTTGCAAGTATTTGCATGTGTGTCTATGTCAGAGGAAACCGTAATGCCCAGATAACAGCCACTCATACAAGATGAGAGCACTGCAGAGGTGTCTGAATTCATTAATATGGTGTTTCCTACAGCAGCATTCCACATCAACACTTCTTAATTCTCATGGGCCAATCAAAGAAAAATATGGAACCTTCAATGGCTCACAATAGTGTCTACATGACATTATGGAATCGTGAACGAGACCATAAACATGAACGAAACCGGAAACAGATGGGCAGAGCAATGAGCTAGCGAGCAATAAGCCCGCTTTTCATGGGCTCCCCAGGACAGAGCAATGAGCAAGCACCACCTAGGTCTTGGGTTTTAATCATGATTAATCCAGATTCTCAAAAGTTATAATTCGATGGGCTCACTGCAGTAACTAATGAATGCACAAAATAAATGTGGGTTTCAATTAATTCAGCCTAGATCAGCCCCTGAAACATAACATACATAGTATGCAATATATTCGGGTAGAAAAATGGTTGAAGCATTACATTATAAATCTGGGCACCTGAGTTTGATCCCAGCCGTGGCCTACATCAGTAGCACATTATATCTAAACTAGGCACCCCTCATTATTAACCTATTGTGACCAACAATTTACTGTGGTCAAACAACCCCTATAAGTGGCATGAGATGTGGATGGATAAAAGTCTGGAAATGATTGTCTTATTATCAAATATATACTTATTTGCCCAGAAAAGGCTCATCTCCTGGCCACTTAGCTGCGTGGGTTTGGCAGTTGCACAAACATTAAAAAATTCACCAACACTCGTTTCCAAAATACTGCATTACAGGTGTGCACTAACATGCCTGGCAAAGCCATTCTGTGCAGTCACACCAGGGAAGATGCCCAACATCGCGTGATGCTCTGCTGAATGAGGGTGTTGAGGATGTTTTATTGCTTTGTGACATTACAACTGGGACTGAGAATTAGGTTTTGTACCTTAGTCAAAACAGTTTTTTTGATGGTTGGTGTCACGATCCACTGGACTCTTCTTTTAATTATTAACATTTATTTGTAACATTTTTGGCCACACACATTTCGTGGCCAAAAAGGCAATTGCTAAATGTTAAGAATAAAGCAGAGTCCACTGGACGGCGACACTGACGATCAAAAATCACCAGCCGGTGAAAAGGCACACAGTTGCGAGGGTGGCACGCTCACCTGAGAGAGACCATGGTGCCGATCTCGGCGGGCAGGCTGCGCAGCTTGTTGGCCGACAGGTCCAGGTAGAGCAGATTATGCAGACGGGCGATGTCGGGCGGGATTCGCGAAAGGTTGTTGTCGTTAAGGTGCAGGGCGGTAAGGTGCGTCAGCGACCAAAGAGAAGTGCTCAAACTCTTGACTCTCCCTGGGTGGGGGGGAGGGAAAGAGACTATTTTAAGAAAGCAGTCCAACTTATCCTCTTTGGTCCGCACTTAATTTGAGTAAATTCCTCCAATGGACATTTCTGTCAGTGGCTAAGAGAAAGGAAATTAAATACAAATGATGCATTCCAGTGTTACGTAATAAACATGGTTTTGTACCTTGGTCAAATTTTGTTTCGAGTCAATCCCACCGTGACAGGACTTTACATCCATTTAGCACCTTCCCGAAGGGCCACGAATGTGTGTAGAGAAGGCTTTTAAGGTAAGTACTAAGTGCCTGCCCGAAACTATGTCACCTACCTGCTCTCTACCTACAGACCTTAACTAATTTTTAGTACAGCACAATTTTAAGACAGGGAATTGTAAATATAAAAAACGAGATTGTGTACCTTGGTAAAAACTTGTTAGTCTAGTCCATACTGCCAGCCACCGGTTCAATGTTATTCTTAACATTCAGCAGTTCCCCTTGGGCCACGGAACGTGCTGCTGATAAGGTTGAGGGTGGGCACTAAATGCCCTCACTGGCCAGTCACACTTCCCCACTCCCTAACCATATGCCTTACTACTGATAGCAAAGCACAACGAACTTAACACCCTCTTTTCCACGGACACAAAGGCCATGTGAAGAAGAGGGGAGTAGAAGGGAGAAGTCTGACATTGAACAGAACACAAGCAGAGGCCCCCCACCCTGACGTAATGTGTGTAGATTCGGACCATTGCAAATTTAATAGCCTACGTCTTCTCTCCAATTTATCAAAATGGATAATTGTACCGACTGTGGTAATCTCCCGATGATCAATGACAAGACACGTAAAACAACATGTGCGAGTCGGCACTCAACATTTCCAAAACACACTTACAGCGTCTCGGTGAACGTTTAGGCACCATGCTGGTAAAGGCATTAACAACAATATTTCATTAAGCTGCATGTTGACTATCATACATTTTAACAAATATCAACGTGGATGAGAAACCAAACTCCAAGAGAGAAGAAAGAACATGGTTTGTTTGTTTGAGGCTCGAGCAATGTGAAAAAGGTGTACATTTTTAACTCTTAACTGGGATGGCTCTAGCAGTAACTGCAACTCGTCCCGTGATGCAGAAAGAAGAGGGTTATGGGTAGAGGGCTGGGAAGTGTGACGATGGTCGGGGTTGTCTGCAGCACGGCCCAAGGGGAATTGCTGAATGCTTAAAAAAAACATTGGATCAGTGGCCGGCAGTATAGAATTAAGAGAAAATTCCTCCTCTGAAACCACAAGTGGAAAAGGCTTGGAGGGTGAAAACGGAGGAGAGGGTCCCTGATACTCTGAGGGAAACATCGTGAAGAACTTTGCAGGGAAAAGTAGAAAAACAAATCCTCTAAACATGCCTTCCATCCAACATTGCAGCATGATACTGTCAGCAAGTTCCCTTAAATATTCAGAATCAAAAACTTCATTTATCCTGGATGAGCCATTAATCTCTTTTTCACAGATGTCTAGTATGGGCGGGTCAGAAAGTTACAATACAAAAAATTATAACAAATCTTATAATACATCTTGGCAGTCAAAGTATATTCAACATTAAAGGAATATGAAAACAATTCAGATAACATTATATTTTGTGGAACTTGTCTCTTACGAAACAAATGGAGAAGACTTAACATATTAATATTTATACACCTTGAGTTGATGTTTCATATCTACTTTTCAAGCCTTAAAAAATACGAATAAAAAAGGCATTGGGGTAGAATGTTCAGTCAACGCAAATGTTAACATTCCAAGTGAATGCTAACTTCATTGCCACAGATAGGAAAAGAAGCCTGTCGCAGGAATGAATGGGTGGGCAGTCCTGTGGATGGTAGCATTGACTCGAAAAAAAAGTTTTTCCAAGGTAAAGAAACAAAACTTTATATGCAAGAGGCACAGTCCAGAGGACTTTCGTTCATTCTTCCATTGAGCAAATGTTGCAAAGCTGGAATGCGAGAGGAGGGACAGGCCTCTGCTAAACAGCCGCCGACAGAACTGCAAGGTGACGGTGTCCAGTTTATAATGTCTGGCAAAGGTACGAGGCAACTTCCATGTCTCCACCATGCATATTATATCTGTAGTGAGTCCAACCGAGTCGCAGATGTCGTCTTAGGAGCAACACTATTACATCAACTCAACACAACATAACGTAACCTACACTCGGGTGTTGAACGCCCATCTAACCAAGCTACGGCAGAACTAGACACGGTCCCGCTATCTCGGTCTGGACCACGAGCTGGGTTCCGGACTGCGTGGATAGAGGCTTCAACCCGACGTGGATCTTCACTCACCAACAGTCAAGAACCCAGAGCCCCACACGGGGCCTCGTTATATCGGCCCGGGCTGGGGCTGGCTCCGCCCCTCGCTCCGCCCACCTTCTAAATCTCTCGAGCTCTTTCCTGAAGGCTCCCGAGAGCTCCTCGAGACCAAGTGACCACTCAGCGGCCCCCGTCCAATATCATACGGTCACGTGTCGGCAGGTCAACCAGCGTATTATGCCCCAACGTAACCCTGGCTGGCTGACACTCTCTCCCGTTCCCTCACCGGGAGCCCGCACCGCACACTGTACGTGGTGCCTCTGCGCTAATCAGCGCTCACCCAAGCCCCGCTAGGGCTGGCACTACGCCCAGTAGCTGGGCTGCACATAATGACATTATCCGCCGTGGCCTGGCAAGCCCGGCACCACACAGTGACATTCAGTCACTACACATCCAACGGGATTGGAGGCCCTGGCCCAGGAAGTGGCGACCGATTAGGTGGAATGTACCCGAGGATTTCATGGGGGTGCTTCACCGTTTAGCAGTGGGTAAGTCTCTTGGAGCCAGACAGACCTCACCTAGGGAGGCCAAATTTTCCCCTGAACACCTTCCCAAACAATACAAAGCGTTGTTGAATAGGACCAGACCACCAATCTGCGGTCCATTCTCGGTAAAACACTTGCATTCCGGCCATGTCCAATGTGTGCAGTGCCCTCTCTTTCGGACAGAAATAGTGGTGGGTACAATGTCAGAACTTGTAATTGCTGATGTAGATTGAATGTAGACACCACCTTGTAAAGGAAAGGAGGCGATATTCTCAGTATGACCATGGCCAGATGGACAACTACGAAGGGAGGGTAAAACCAGCAGCACCTAGAGCTGCCCTATCCATGTGTTGAGGAGTGGAGTGCTGACGTCAGGTCACACTCGCTTCGGGGGAATGCCGTCAGGGTAAAGTGACGTCATGGCCCCCGGGGTATTTGAGGGGGGACCCGTGACGTGGACGGGGTCTTCGCCAAGAGTCAGAGGAGTGAGTGATTAGGAAGTAGGAGGCTCCGGGATAGAGGATAGAGAGCCAGGCTAAGGGTCTACGTTTCCCGGCTGGCCGAGTTGGATGAACCCTCGGTCAGTGCTGTGGGAAGAGCCCGATAGCCTGGTGGGGTATAGGGAACTCCCAGTACCCTTCCCCTGAGGAGCTTAGTTAATAACCCTCGTGATAACCCCTTCTCCCAAGTTAGGCGTAAGCTCTAAATAAACGTTTGGCGTCAGCCCCGACACGACCGGCTTCAGCGTCCTTTTCTACCACGCAACACATGTAGCCAATATGGTGGCTACGAAGAAGAGTATTGGCCATCAAGAAGAGCTCTAACGTTGTGGCCAAGGGCATGAATGGAATGGCTGTCACGTGAGTGCATCTAGAACCAACCAAAGGTGCAAAGGTGAGATGGAATCTGGCTGATGCCGCCTCTCCAGAGACATAGCTCTAAGAAGCCTGGGAAGCACGGGAGCAGAGCCAACAGACATACTGTTCATATGAACGTGAAACTGCCAATAAGCGCACATTGACCAAAGCAGTTGTGTGACCACCTTCAAACTCCTAATGGAGTTAGTCTGCTACAGCCTGGGAAGGTACACATAAGTGGGTCCAGAACCACCTGAACACATCAGGACATTAACATGCTCCACTGGCTGAAGTAGACTGCCCATGGATGGGAGCCTCGACTTCAGAACTAAGTGTCTCACCCTCTGAACATCCATGCAGGCAGCTGAAAATGGCTAACGTCTAGCAACAGCAGGCCCCGTTGTTGTAACATTATCCCGGACTGGTAATGTCCATGCAGTTAACACAGAAGTTCATGGATGACAGACCACCAGCGGCTCCGAGGCCAGTGTGGGGTGATCAGCAGGGTGGCCTGGCAAGAACTGGGAGACCTAACTGCATCAACAATAAGGACCTGGAGAAAACTGTGTCCCCGCAGTCTAGTGTGGCGCACCACCATTTTCCGCATAACCTTTAGGAAGGAGCCCTTGCCCACTACGTTTGGATCTTCTGCTGCAGGAATTGCAGAAGGGGCAGCGAGGGATGCTTGACTAGCTTTTCCATTGCGAAGAGGGTGTTATTGACCCTGGTGTCCTGAGGCTCTTGCTCGGGGAAGCGTAGCCTCTGGCAGGTCCATTTCCTCAGTGAGGACAAGACTTCCTGTGCGAGTTCCGAGTGTATGACTCGTCCCTGATCAAACAAGTCCTTTGAATCGGAGGCTGATGGGGAGTCATGCTCAGCGCATCTTTTGCTGGACGGCTTGCCGATATGACACATTTTGCTCTCCACTGCCTCTTGCACGGCCAAGCACAGTTGGTCCCAGATTAATTGCATCCAGGGCTCCGATTCCAGCTCTTCAAACTAGTCTCATGAGGCCGAGGACATCATGGATGGGAAGCAGGTCGTGAAGACAATGGACGCGAAGACAATGTTAGTCATCTTTGCTAGCAATTTCACAGACACGTAACATACAACGTTGGGCGAACTGCTGCTATTCACTAGAAACCTTCCAGGCGCGTAAGACTTCACTGTTGGGAGGAATGCTCACTGCTTGTGGCCGTGGGAAGATACTAAGTATGATAGACCTGTGGACGTCGGCAACAATATGGAAAAACTAAGTACTTTATTTACAAGGTGAAGCTCTGGTGGTCATTGTGGGTATATTTCCCAAAATGTCGCTAGATCTAAACTTTACACCTCAGCATGCACTGCTGTTTATTATCTGGATTATTTTTCATATCCGATGGGGATTTAAATCGGCTGCAAAGGATTTAACTTCACACGCTATGAATTAAATGATAAATGCAAAGTCAAAAAGAAAATTTGCCTCCCTGCTAAAAAAAACAATAAGGCAGTATTCAGCTCCAGTGATGGCCCTAAACCAGGAAAATAAATTCGGAATTTTCATTTTGGAGTCCAATCTCTCCATATAATGATGTGATTTGTTACAAAGAACTGAAAATCAAAGCTCCTGTTTGAATGAAGCCAACACTCCACTTAACAGAACACCATCATTATGAGAACATGTGGCAGGAGATTGAGGCAGGTTGGAACTTAACAATAACACCCAAAGAGATCTGAACCTCCTGACACTGACAAACAATGTTAAGAATAGACGGCAAGAGCCTTCTGAGTGTCACCGATACGGTGGCAACATCTAAATGCGGTAAAGGGAGGGCGGCTGCTCGTTCACGCTTAGGGGGGGTGGAGGGGGCACAGAGGGGGGTGGGGTCCTGGAGCTCAGGTTTTTGCCCACTCCATCATATATTACACCTATCCATGGCTAATTTGACAGGCCCTCTATCCACATGCAAACCACAAGCTGCAATGTACAGGCGCCACTCTTTTGTCTAAAAACTAAACTATTTGTACCTACTGGGCTATAATCTCTTTTTCAGAGGAGACCTGGCCACAAATAATAGCTCAACGAAGTGGCGTACCATTTGAAAATTGATAGCAGGAAAATACTCTAAACGCATGTTGATTCTAAATATGGAGGGAAAAACCGGAGGACCCAGAGAAAAATCCCAACAACCACGAGGAGAGAAACATGCAAACTCAAAATTTACAGCAGGCATCAGGGACAGGATCGAACCCACAACCTCCTGCATACCAGGCAAGATAGTTAACATCTTGCCACCGTGGCACATCCTGCATTGCATTGTCAATACACTACCCATGCCTTGTGGGTCATGGCGGTAATGTTACCATACATCACCACGCTGATCATTGTGGGTTGGAGGCAGAGAACATAGATGAGGGAGCATGAAATACAGTACAACAAAGGATTTTGCTGCACTGTCCCCCGCTGCCCACCACGAAGCCCATGCTTTATAGATGGAACTTGTGCAAACTGAGAAAACCCCAGGTTGGCTTGTTTGTCGCACACATGGATTAATGGTTAAATCCTGTGCTCAGTATTTATGTTAAAAAAATCTGAGTGCATGCGGCTTTACAGACAAAGCTCATTATAATGCATATAAACCATTGTAAAATTAAACTCATTGCATTTTATCACCGTATAGTCGTGTTATTTTTTCATAAACAATACATAAAATATCATCATCCAGTGATGTTTTCACAAGCACTTGCAAATTGCATAGTTATTCTTGATTTAAAAAATTAAATGCAAACTGTGAGTGTTGTCTTCAGATTTCATCAGTTATAGCCTTGACGTGTCCGTATGCTTGAATGCATAGAAAAATGTTAATTAAATGTGATTAATCAACCTTCAGCTACTCATAAAATAATCACCCGAGCAGAATCCCTTTTCCGGGAAGAAGCCTGGCAGTAAATATTTGTTTGCTTGACAAAACCAAACTCTCAGCAGTTGTTTTTTTTCCCCACAAGGGATCCTGCTTTCAGATTCTCTGGTCACTTCTTGCAGATAGTTCACAATAAGAATCCGGTAGGTCGCTCTGGTTATGACTGCATGTATATCAACCATAAATGTGACATCTATTCATAAAGATCCTCAGACGTCAATCAAAATGAGTAGGTCGTTGTGTGTCGCGTCACAGCCCATATTTTTCAAATAAAAAAAATACTTGCAACTTACTCAATTGGTATTGTATACAGAAATCAGCAGTCCCTAGTGGCAGAATGTCTATTTACATGCTCGTGCCAAGTCATCTTGTGCCACGTAGGGACAGCTAAAACTGAAGCATTTAAAACAAGCGCCATATGAATCTTAGGATTATTGTCATTATGTATTTTCCAGAATCTTTTAATTTCGTTGGACAGGAGCATAAGAAGACGTAACCATACAAGGGAACAAAACATTTTCATTTCTACATTTGCAAATGATGAACATGACCAAGAATTCACCCTGCGCTGCTATCATCACTGCGCCACTAAGGTTTGCATGCTCCATGGTGGGATGAGCATTTGTTGGGCACGTGCTTTGCGCCAATTTGCATTAATAACAATCCGAGAGAGTTCGCGGCCAGTTCGCAGCAACACAGGGCTGGAGGCTATGGCAGAAAGCAGGGGATATTTTTATCAGGGGTGAAATAACCAATATGGGGCATGGTGATGTGAGTGATAATCATGCCTAAGACCAATATTACATTCTAAGTCATGTTAAAATGATTGGTGTTGTTATCAACATCATGTCTCTGGGGTTGTTGTAGAAATAACTTCTATTTTGTATAAAGTCAGTTCTGATAGCACTATAGATCTAATGGCCCCTGCAATTCTGCCACTGATTTAAGGTTATGAGCATGGAGTCACCAACTTGAAGCCATTTTTGTAGAATCAAAATGCGACTTTTTATTACAAAGCCACAAACGTTTCAGTCAGTGATGTTTAAAATTAATTTGGCGTTTACTCGATAAGTGCTAATGAAAAATGATAAATATCACCTGCATGGTAATAATAGCAATCTATCCTTGTAGTGTAATTATAAAAAAAACAATAACAGCTAAGATATGGGAGGGATCGCGTGGTCACGTGACACATGCCACTATCAATTGCGTCATCCTCTCTGGCGATGGTGGCTACCTGTTTCAGAGCAAGTAGACGATGATACAAGTAATGCAAGTTTAAAGTGAATCTGTGGCTTTGCTTGAGCAAAGATTTGAGTCTAAAGTCCCACGTGTAATGAGGATTCCATTTACAGCTGGAGCAGTCACGTTACAACATCAATACAGACTTCTGTCAGTTTAGACAGCGCATCTCTCATGGCACATCCAGATAAAAGTTTTGTTCATGTCCTTATGTGCTGTTAGCACATATCTGTGGTGCATTACGTAGCGCTCGGCTATCTTTTCTGACCACATTTATGCATTGGTCCATTAAGGGTTGCTTAAAGTATTCAAACATTTATTAAATATGCCTGTTATGCATGCATACATTTGTGTGTTTAAGAATGAATTATTTATAATGTATTGATATTATATTTTATAAATAAGCCCACATTTTTTATACATTTGTACAAAAGACACAAAACTATAAAGGAACAAAAAAAATATCGTGGTAAAAATCTGATTATTTTTTTCAATCACACACACATCCTCTACGTAACTATGAGAAGCCAGTGACTTACAGCAATCAAGGGGAAGGCAACCTGGCCTTCACGCAAGGACTGGTAAAGCGGGACGCAGGGGGTTTTACACAGTAATGGGCAAGGCAACTATGTGGAGGATCAACAATTGTAAGAATTGATAAAATGCAACTGATCAAGTATGCACACATGGATGACTATCCTTACAAATCAGGTTTCGTGAAGGCGAAGGCTGGCCACAGGGTACAGACGGGTGGGTTTGGTCGAGTCACCCAACAGAGACTAATGACCATCTTGCTAAGACAACGAATGGCTGAGTTGCCAACGGAGATCAGCGCTAGCTCACTGGTCATTTAAGCAGAGAAACAACACTTTTTCCTGGCACATTCTGATATGGCAACTGAATTGCTTGGAAATGGAGCCAGCCAGTCTCACCCCCCTGGCCCCCCATGGCTGAGGGGGTGGGTTACTTCCCTATCTGCTGCCTCAGGCTTCACTCTTTCCCTTGCTCCCAAGGCACTGCTATTTGTGCAGCATCCTCACATTGAGATGCTATATAAATCCCAAATGCAACTTATTAAGGCAGTGCTAGGAAACAGCCCACAGTGGGGACTGGTGACAGTGTTGCATTCAAGGGACTCACCGCTGATTTCAAGCTCAGCCCACTGGGATTTTTTCCCGTTTGCCTGGTCGTCCGGAGACATTATTGTGTGCATCCTTCGTGGGTCTGGTGGCTCATATTTCTCCTTTGGCATCCCTGGCGGTCTGGAAGGAAGGATTAACACAAAAAAAGGCCTGTTCATGACGAATATAATACATGCCTACATACCTACAGTGCACAATACACCAAAGATGCATGCAAATACACTAAAGCTATAACAAGCAATCGTGTGGTCTATTAATCGGTGCTTCGACCACCAAATGAGGCTGGCCGAATGAGGAAAAGGAAAGAGTTTTATGGGACAATGACGGATTCAGAGAACATATAGTGATTCAGATCTTGGATCATGAAAGGCAATGGCAGAAAATCTTATAATTGTATTTTAATGACAGGGGTGCCACGGTGGCAAGATATGAACTGCCTTGCCTGGTATACAGGAGGTAGTGAGTTCGATCTCGACCCTGACGCCTGCATATTTGGAGTTTACATGTTCTCTGGGTGGACACGTTAATTTTTCTCTGGATCCTCCGGTCTTTCCCTCCACATTTAGAATCAAGCGTTTAGATTATTTGGCTGCTGTAAATTTCCACATCATAAGCCTCTTCGTTGAGCTATGATGTGTGGCCAAGTTGCCTGTGAAAAAGAGCTTATAGCTCAGTGGACTTTCCTTGGTAAAATAAAAAAATATCTAAAACATAAAAACATATAATATATAATGACAGAACAATGTCAACTAAATGCAATCTGATTGAATTTGATTGCAAGCTGTCAGTGCAGATGAGTGCTACCAAATTTGTCATCCCAGTTAGGCAATTCATTGGCTTTTCGACTATACTATTTTTATTTTACCAGGTAATGCCCACTGAGCTATTTAGCTCTTTTTCAGAAGAGAACTGGCTAGAATTGATAGCTCGACAGAGTGGCTTATCACGTGTAAATTTATAGCAGCCAAATACTCTGCTATTTAGACACAAGTGTTCATAATATTAGGCCCGTTGATATGAACGACATGCAATGAAGAATACATCCAAAAAGCAATCCAGCAAAGCTTCCCTTCTCTACCGCCCAACATTTTACATGCAAGTAGACATTCATGGTTGGCAAGGGAAGTGGCCTGGGATTTGCCTTACGTGAACTGGAGGTAAGAATGTGTTGTAGATGTGGCCTTGGGCTATACAACTTGTACCTTTCTCCACTTGGCCAGTTTTCTCACTCGAAGGACGTGTGAAATACTGCCACAGAGACCTGAGCGCTTCCACGGATTTATACCTTGAGTCTGTGGGGGGGGAGACATGATGCACGGAAAGGTTACATTAAGAAAAAGTGACAACACGCAGTGCCAGTCTATTTAAGTGCGAGTTTTAGCAATTCAGCAAGACATTAATAGTGCATCAACATTATTATAAGCATGCAAATTGGTGCCTAACCAAGGGGATGGAGCTCATTTACAAAAATATGTTATACGAGTTGTTTTTATAAGAGGGTTTTGCATATTTCATAATTATGATCAAGAATTTGAGGATAAATTCCCATTCATGGGTACTGAGTCAGCACCTATGGGAGACATGGGTCCCAAGTCTTTTTTGGGGAAAGACATTTTTTAAAGGCAAATCGCTATGGCCTTCCCAAGGGCAAAAAGGTCAATAATAGACATACCAGCAATGTCATTACAATAAAAATTATTCCGGAACAAACTTTTCTTTACCAATGACAACAGCAGCACACGGACATACACTGAAAAATACCAGGCATTGCCTTAAAATGTTTTTTGGGGTGCATTCCCGTGACACAAGCCTGAGGACATGACCTGAGAGAATGGAATAGAAGCCTAAGAGTGAATGGGATAAGATTGAGATGGGTGAGGGGCGCTCAAGGGTCAACGAGCAGGGGTCAGGGAAGGTACTGGAATAAGCCAGGATGGGAAATGCCTATCCATCAGTTGATGGGACCCGTGATATTAACCAGATAAGGCAGGATCAATAATGCTTTCCTGTCAGCTGTGCGACCATGAGCCCACTACATAAAATGCACTGCTCTTGCAGCACATATCCATATGCACATACCAACAATTCAGCTCCTAAACAAATTAGCATCAGCATCGCTTCGTTGATTAAAATGTATTGTAACTCTCCCAATACATGCATCAAACCATCCATGTAATAAATAAGGATTACTAATTCAGGCCCTGATCACCAGTGGATTGACATTATGACACTGCCCATATGAGCAGGAGCGAACACAAGGCCATTACGTCATACAAGGCTGTTTAGCTACATAAATGGACGTGCAATGCTTAAGTGTTACATCACTATAATCTGACACTGCCCAGTAAGAGCACGAGCAGCAATGGACCATGACATTACAATTACAGTGCTCTTCATCTCAATGGTGCCGCAATGCGAACATCACCACCTTCTGACCAACATGATCAAGGTCAACACCAGCCTGCCACCTACGTCTCAACTGGCAGAAGAGAAGAGCGTTTGATTTGACATTGAGACACCTCGTCACGATTTGCAAAGGGCACTTGCCAACACAATCGGCCTACCCAGCTCTCCAGCTATGCGTTTGGGTTCAATTAAACGCCGTCAGCCTGCTTCCCATACAGCCGCGCCACTGGAACTGTCCATTTCGTGGTAAACAACTGTATAACGTGCCACTCCAAACTGTGCAATATACCGTAGATCGCTTCACTGTAAACAAGCCCTGGGGACATGGCTGCCAAGAGAACAGAGAAAGAGAGGCAGATGCAGAGCACCTGAACTGAAAAAAAATGTGCAGAGAGGTAAGCGATGCACATGATAACATGTTTTACTCAGTGAAGAGCTAGAGTTGGGAAAATAGTGATGCATATAACTTGACAAATAGATTACCAAGAAAGACATCGGCAAAGACAGCTATATTGTTATTACCATATTAGTCCCAGGTGGTTCAGCGGCAGAGTAAGCAGCTGGCAATCAGGTTGGGAGTTCTATTTCTTGTTGTGGGTTGACTCAGTCCATCTGCCCTTATGCACACCACTGTTGCGGCAGGCAAGAATGGTTGTCCTGCGGATAGGCTCACCCCCATCATAGGTAGATGTAATTTCCACCACTGGTGCAGAACTGAAAAGTAGCGATGAGCATTGCCTCAGGCAATTTGAGCAGGAAATAAGTCTGACTCTTAACTCCACTAAACGGTCAAAGCTGATAGCATCGTAATGAATATTTCTATTGAATAAATCTAAACCAAAGGCCTGGACTAGGGTAAATTTTCATGGAACAGAAATATGCAAAAAAAAATGCGTTAATACGTCTCCATGAAAGAGAATGAAGAATGGCTAGATCACAACAAATTAGTTGACTTTATAGCACCACTGTGCTCGTATATGAATCTCCCACAGATTTACTGGCGTGCCAAGCCACTCGCAATAACCACTTCTTTGTTTACCTACAAAAATCTCATCAAGTCTCAAAGACCCGTTTGTCAGGAGAACCAAGCTTTGGAATGTTTGCCAAATTCTTTAATGTGTAATATTTTTGTTTTGTGTTGGAAGAAACCAGAGCATCCAGGAAAAAGCCAGGCACATGAGGTTTTCTTTCAAGCTCTGTGCAAATGAGACGAAAACCTACTTGCCGTACTGCCACATACAAGCACTTTCTATGTCAGTCGGTGGCATAATCCGTCAAAACCCTGTATCCAGGTGGCTCGTTTAAACGCATAAAAAAAACAATTTACGATATAATATTAACACAACCAATATTAGTTATTTATCTGTTTATCTCGTTCTTTATTTGTGATGAGATTCCTCACTTTTCTGAAGGAATTGTTTTTAGGAGTTTGTAAAAAATATTTGTTCTAAGCATCATCTCCAGTCTCAATCCTATATGGCTGATAATGTCGGAGTAGTCTGAGCTCAGCTGAGATTGGCTAGAGTTGGAGTGACACTGAAGAAAAATTTCATTTTCGGCCATTACATGCTTGTCATTTGAATTTGAATGGCAGGCAGGCAGGCAATCCACTGGATGGCTTCCTTGCTGTAGTATTTTCCGCAAGTCACTTACCACAACTAAAATAACATGTTCTTTATAAACACTGCTGCGCAGAACTGAAACAAGCTACTGGAATCAAAAGCAGCCGATGTGCATTCTAATTAACGAAGGTATTCACAAAGCTCATGTTGTGCGAGTGAACAAGTAATCTGGTGCTGATTGCACACCCACACACTCATGGGCTAGGTGTGTTCTCACAGCCGAGGTAAACACACCCACCATATGGCTGAAGCTCAGGGGATTAATGTCTGCATCAGCACCGAGCCTGTACTGATTCAACACCATAGGTGTGAATTTTGGAGATCACCTGTAATTAAACTAGTTTTCTAATACAGTGACTCAATGTTCTCAGAACCATCACAATAATGAAACAACTATTTAAAATGTGGTGCATTACTTAAGTCAGTGTAGCCCAGTCTAGCAATTAAAATAAAATGAGTTTATTCATAGCTTAAAATATAAGTTTATGCTCATGATAATGCATCAAATTAGGCACGGAAGACATTTTGTTATTATTTATGCAAGTTGCATGCAAATAGGACAGATGAGACAAAATGAGATCGTATACAAACTAAACAAAAAACATTCCATTCTTGAATAGGGAAGGGTTGTGGATCATTAAATGCCGGTAAAATGTGTAGAAACTTTACACTCTTTACACAGCGTAATCACGAGCAGTGGGTTTGTGCTGTAATCATCCAAGGTCATTCATGCCCACCCTGCTGCCGCTGAAATATTCTAGAAGTTTCCTGAGGGGCTTCGAGAAGGACATCTGACATGAACTTGATGGCACGATTTGGATATATTTTAAAAACCTAGAGTAAAAAGCCCAGTGACAATGTATGGAATTGCAAGACTAAGTTGGTATGCCAGACAGAACGTTTCACCACTTACTAGGTATGCCACAATAAATTGCTAAACACTCACGACGCTCAAGAAAAATCTATTGAATCACTCATTGAATCATGCATACCTGGTTTTGCAACAAACACAAGACAGAGGAGATAAAATGCCAACAGGATAGTAAAAAGAGGCAAATGTTTATTAATTATTATTTGATCATTTCGCCATCATGCCACGAGATGGTGAATCCATTCAGAAATCTCACAAGCAGCACACCCCAAATCTCATAAGAGCTGTGCAAGACTTTCTTCCCAGGACTTGTCCCAACTTTTTTTTGGAAGTAGCCAATTTTTTTTACACTTAAATCAAACTGAATTATAAATGTATTGAATTATGACGGTGAACATTTGCACAGGACTGCTGCTTAAAGTAGCACAATCCTGTGAAGCATTTAATACAGAAGCTCATCGATTATTCAGTGGTACCAAATTTTCAAAAACGCCGGATAATCACATAATTATTTAAAATAGCTTAGTTTTGCACATTCTTGTACAACATTATGTTTTTAGGTTTTTTCGTTTTTTAAAAGTGTTTACTATATGACATTGGCATAAACATACAAAAATAGACAAAAATAAATATCCTACTTTAAAAAGTTACACCAATCTCGAAGATTCTGCATGGGGTGATGTATATACATGCAGTATTTTCATTGTTTAAGTTGTATGTAGTGTATCATGTACTGAATAAAATATTTAACACTAATCAAAAATAGCTACTTTTTTGTTACGCACATGGCGCCGATCGCCAGACTGGTTACAGCCTTTTTGGAGCGGTTCTGCCGGATTGGCCCAGGACTGCCAGATAATGTTAGAAGCCGGATAATTGATGTCTACCATGTGAGAAATGGAAAATGATTGACAGAACCAAGCAACATGTTAACTTGTCAACATTTATGCTAGCCGAGAGCAGTTATATAAAGCTGGCCTACTTAAGAAACTTATAATCAACGTAAAATTAATGTGTGCAAACATAACATCGGATTGAAGTTACAAATACTTTATACATCACCTGTCAATTAAATGACATTATTAGTCATAAAACGCAAAAGCCCTACTTTATGTAACGTGGCTTTTTAATGTAAACAAGCCAAGCTCTGTGTTGGCTTCATGTGACTGATGTCTTTTGTTGAACCAGGTGAGGGCAATTGCCTCTGTACAAAGAAAATCATGAGGGCAGCAGCAACTATTTGGAATTATTTTACAACTGATTTTCTATGTGCTGATACATCGTATGGTCAATGGTGAATCCTGTTTTTTACAGTTATTAATAGGTCATGGTTAGCGGTATTAGTTAAAATAATGTCTTAATAAGGTACACATGCCAGAAATATAAAAAGCACAGACTTGGGAAAATGTTTGATTTATTTTAGTTTATTATATCTATCTATTGCACCATTGTGCACTATGAACCTGGCGACCAGCTCAATTATCTGCCACAGCGGACATCAATGGGAGGGTAATATCTCGGAATCTGTATTTATTTGATCAGAATCTTATTTAGACTGGAAGAATGCGATGAGTTGTGAAGCTCTTTTTCACAGATGGTTCTGGGCCCCCCTCCACCAACTCACACTGACCAATATTGTGAAACGAGGTCAAATAACCCCATGACACACTGTTCGGGGAGACCATCAACCAGCAGTGGATTGAAACGTGCCCCTAATGGACATCTGTGAAAAAAAGCTTCTCCAGGATAAATATTCTGGTTCTGACAGAGCCGAATTTCACCATGGGTAGGTGCCTACATATGAATCCTGGTCTATGTGATATTTGCTGCGGATGTGTAATTATTTAGTCTCTGAACTACCTAGTTGTTCATAAAATATTACATTAAATATGTATATAAACTATTTAAATGTTAAAAACACAAGCCAGTAAAACAAGTCCTTGCTATGGAAACCGCAATATGAATTACAGAGGTTTAGTACTCGCGTACAACTCAGTGTTCATAGTTGGTCACAGATATGCTCCAATCACGTACAACTCAACAGTCCTGCACTGGGTACCCAGAAACACATTTATGAATAATTCAAATATTAGCGCTGGGGCTCTGCCACTTCCCACGTGATCCCTCCAACGCTATTTCCCCAGTGATATATAACCAAACAAATCATGAAGGGCACGTGACAATTCTTTCATCTGGGACTAATATAGGTCTGAAAATAACCAAAAAATTAACAATAGCAACTCAACACAACCACGAAGTACACAACTGTGCAATTAATTAACCGAACACCACACCATATGCACATTCACATGTTTCCCTCAAGACAAAAGCTTTTAGCAGTGATGGCGGAATGGATGCAGAGTGTGACGGTGACCAACTATAACTGCTGGAAATCTGTGAAAAAAAGCATCATAGCTCATCAGATTTCTCCAAGATAAATAAAGATTCTGATTCTATAAACATCGTGTGTAACAGAAATATTCAAACGCTGTTTCTTCGTAAATTGGTCACGGACACGCTCCGATAGGTACTAATGCACCCATGACAATAGTTTAGCCAGAGGCAGGGAAAAGGTTATTGGGCACAGGTGCGGAGAGGACAGCATTCATATAGCACCTTGTGAACACACTGTGAACACACAGTATGCGGGGAGATACACCCAGCCGCCTTGCAGATGTTGGCCAGGAACACGCCTGTCCTGATGGCCCATGATACCGCCATAACTCTGGTCAACTCGGGATTACACCTCTCCACTCTACCATACCATTTCAACTCATATGCTTATAGGATGCACTCCCACACCCAGGTAATCACTCTGCATAGGCAATGCCTCACCTCTCTTCTGCTGCCCATCTATATATAAAAGGGAAAATTGTGAATGTGTGTCTGTTCGAATTGTTTAGCATACTTCCCAACATGCAACAAACTTGAAATTTGGCATGTGGGTAGTTTCAAGACTGTACACAATGCAGAAAGTATAAAAATAAAAAAAAAGACTCATGTATTTGGGGGGGGGGCACAATAATGGATATAATATATTGCACGGCAAGTGAGCGGTGACGTCGTATCCGCATGTCACCCGCATGCGGAAGCGTTACGTAGTGTGCCTGCTGACGTCACGCATCCCCCCCTCCCCATCTTCCGCGTAGGCCGTGTATAATCCAAGACAAGAATCCAAGTCCCGGGCGAAGCCGGCTAGTAAAGCGAGTACCAGCATGAACACAGCTCCAATCCTTTGACTTCTCCAGGTAAAATCGCAATGCTCTTTCGGGGTTCAACTTATGCAGCCTAGCCTTGACCAGAGTCCTGAATGTTGGCAGGCAGGTCCTAGCATGCCAACCTCCTCATGGAATGCTTGGATTGCCAAAGTCTGGACCTTTTGGGCGACAAGGAACAGCCACCTTGTTAAAGGCTTCCACCAGAGCTCCTCGAGGTGCCCTGGAAATTGCCCACGTTAATGGTACAGCTAGCCATGTTCACTCTTACCATGGCCCCCTCCAGAAGGTTCAGCATGTCAAACATTTGACCACCCAGACCACTCAACAGGGTCCTTTCTTGGACTTGTCTGATGGCCTCCTCTGTTTCCCCCCCCCCCCCAATATTCAAATATGCTCATAATGTCCCCCCCAATATATTGATATAAAAAAATGTACAAAATAATGCCGTCCCAAATAATCATGAGCAAATGTAATCATAATCATAACTACACTTAACAAATTTCAATTATTACTACTACCGGTTCTAGTATTACGGTATACTGCAGTTCTGCGTGTGGTTTGTCCAAGTGGTGTTGCCGTACACCAGCAGAAGCTGTTGCTCGACTGCTGTGGGGAGGTGCAATCAATGTCAAACACTGTACTGTCTCTCCATTTCATTACTTTCAAATTTATTAAAAAGAGGAAAACTAGAATGTAATATCAGTATTACGAATGGCTATATCACTGTCGAGTGTAAACAATCATTTTGTGAAAACGGGGCCGATTTGCGATTGCTAAACAATCAACCATCACTAACGTTAGCTTTAATAGCTAATAAGTTACTTGGAAAGTTAATTAGCCACACATTCACCAAGTGACCAACAACGGCGCTCACGGGCTTATTCACATAACGTTAATGTCTTTATTACACATGCGCTGCATGTTACACATGCGCTGCATGTTACACATGCGCTGCATGTTACACATGCGCTGCATGTTACACATGCGCTGCATGTTACACATGCGCTGCATGTTACACATGCGCTGCATGTTACACATGCGCTGCATGTTACACATGCGCTGCATGTGTAATATTTGTCGACAGTAGTAGCTTTCATTTATTGCATATTCGTATAGTATAGTATATAGCTGCACTTGCTTATGATAAATAGCATTATTAATGTTTCTTTGATTAAAGTGCAAGCAGTTGTATCAGTCAGCTTTCATTCACAGTCAGTGTCATCATGAGCAAGAGGAAGGGTGGCAGTGACATTCGTCAGTTTTTTGGGCAGCCTCAGAAAAGAAGAACAGTAAGTTGAGAGCAGTGAGAACATGAGCACCAGCAAGATGATGGAAGTTTACAGTAGTACAAGAGATGAGTCAATGTTTCTCGAAAAAATAATAATTGCCATTCAGATCAGAAATGGTTATTAATCCATTCCTGAACATCGTGGCAAGAAACACCACCGGTGCATTCAGAGTAAAGAGCAAGAGGGAGAGCATGAAGATGCCGACAGGGCACGGAGAGCAGGTGACATGGAGGTGAGTGAGAAAAAGAGCAAATATTGATGGCTAAGACCGAATAATGGACATCACAACAGTCTAATCATAATGTTAATTTAAGCTGAGATATTCTAAGT
Organism: Lethenteron reissneri; assembly: GCF_015708825.2. NCBI lineage: Eukaryota > Metazoa > Chordata > Hyperoartia > Petromyzontiformes > Petromyzontidae > Lethenteron > Lethenteron reissneri. The sequence goes on from NC_083825.1 coordinate 10,743,595, forward strand.
ATGGTTTCTCACGTGTATTACAGATAATACAATCAAACCGGGAGAGTGAGTTTGAGAATGACAGAGAGAGAGCAGACAGGCAAGTGAAGATGAAGGTGCAGGAGAGGGAGTGGAGGAGCTTGGACCTCGCCCAAATCAGCCAAATGTTAATGTCAAACCTAGTCAAACCCTATAAAATAGGACACTACTTTCAGGAGAAATGGTTTAAAGAGTATAATTGGCTCCATGACAACCCCTGCTTAAAGGGGGTCCTCTGTTTCTATTGTGATAAATACTTTGCAACACGAAAGTCTAAGCTTGCCTCAAAAGCAGATTCAGCTTTTCTAAAGACTGGCTTTCAAAATTGGAAGAAGGCACTGGACAAATTTATTGCACATAAAGACAAGTGTCACAAATTAGCTGCCATGACTCAGATTCAGGAGCCAAAACCTGTTAATGTGCAACTTTCACGTGAGCTTGAAAGACAGCAGCAACAAGCTAGGAGAAATCTTATGAAGATTGTTGGGGGTGTGAAGTACTCGGGCACGTCAAGGTCTGGCTTTTCGAGGCGATGATAAGGAGAGTGGGAATATCAGCCAGCTTCTAAAGTACAAGGCAGAGGGCAATGGCAGAGCTGACCACCTGGCTGAAAGGTCACTTTGATTTCACCAGTCCCCAAATTTAAAGCGACATTTTGAAGCTGGTGGGCCATACAATCGTCAAATAAATTGTGCCATGTAATACAATACACTATTAGGCATTATTGTAAAAAAAAAAAAAAGTCCATCCCATGTGTTAGTGAATTTATTTTATATTTTTAGCAGGAAATTAGTTTTCAAATTTAGATTTTTTTTTCTGGGGGGGGGGGACCCCAGACCCCCTGGAAGATTTGATCCCCGTCAATGTTGACTCCATATCTACGGCCTTTATTTGGCCGTCCTGCCCGGTGAAAAATCCTATTCCTAACATACTTGCCAATGGGAAAATACGAGTAAGAGCTTCGAAAGCGAATAATCATGTTTTAGCCTATGCCCAAACTCAAAACACTGCGGAAATAATGGATGCGGGGTCAAGTTGTGGGGGATGGGGCTCTGCCCCTCCCACCTATGGGAGAGGGGTGGAACACTCCTCCACACTAAGAATTTAATTATTAATCAACCAATACGTTTCTGGGTTCTGTATTTACCGTATCACGGGGTCCAAAAAAAATGTTGGAATGCTGGACAACATCCAGGTGTGAATTCTCTTCAACAACAAAAAATGTGTATGTGAACTTTATTGAGTGTTTGGAACCCCAAGTCTGGCCTGGGCACACGTGTGTGGTAACCGATTACATTAGAGTGCTTGGTATTTTCACAACCTCAGCTCTCACCCACACCTGGGGGCAAATGGTGGCGTCATGTTTTCATACACGCCTAAATACTCATTTTGTTGTGTTTCTCCGTGAACTGTGTGAAACCGTGCATTTTCCTACCAAGACGTCGATGGCTGCAGGAGTCTCTGTCTTCGTCAAGTTTTCTGACTCATATTGGAGACAGAGAACGTGACCTTCAATTATGCATTCAACTATTAATTTTGTGATATATCCCTCATTTCTTTAACAAGTCAAGCAATGGATTCTAGTTTCTAACTTAAGGCCTTTCGACCTAACATTCTTCCTTCAACAGCAAGCCTTCACCTCTTGACAATTTACCTAGGCCAGATGTGTTTTGCCTGCTCTGAATTGATATATCAGACTTCTCTCATCATGAACCCAGTCCAGACTTCCTCATTATTCTCTTTTTTAATGTTCTTCTATTTGGCACGGATCCAAATCTCGATTTTCCTGTTATTTAATGTCTTCAGAACTGAAAGAGCGCCATGCGTTCCTGGCGCGAGTCACAACGACAAAAGGCTGTGGCATGCCGTGCGGCATCCTGGCACACCACCACCACCACTGCCAAACAACATGTTCGATTTGCCAGCACCGGACAATGCAACATGTCAGTAAGGACCCAACAACACTTCCCATGGTCATTTAGTTAATTATTGCTTTTATTGGGTGCAGATACAAAGCGTGTACCATGGTGATAGCTCACATTCTAAATTGCCACAACATTTTCACTATCTGCAGCTTCCATACAACAGAAGCCAACTCAAAGCAATGTTAACTCTGCTGAATAGATGGCCCAGCAATCTGCACTCTCCACTGTGCCAAGAGTCTATAACAGTTCAAGTCTTCGCTGTGCCAAGAGTGGACAGTTCATGTCCTACTCAGATTATCTGCTAACATCTGCAGGACGTTATTACCAAAGTACACTGCAATCTGTGAAGTGGACATTACAAATCGTGTCACACTTCTCACAAGAGCAGGCGGTATTGTACTGAAAACAACGATCATGTACAATATTAAAAACACACATGTCCCTGTGCAAGCCTCAAACCAGCGTCTCCCTTGAGTGAATTAATCTCAATGGGCGATTGCTTAGTCAAAGGACATTTGATTTAATTGGGAGCTATTCCTCTTTGACCAAAAGGCAGTGGGGGAGCTTAAAGCAGTGGATAAAGTGTGAACGTGTACACCACGATTCAATCAGACTTAAGAGCACTTTAAGCTGCAGCTCCTCTCCAGAAGTCACGCACCACTGACACACTGCTGTTGTCATATGGCCTAAGAGCAAGACAAGTTTACTTGCTGTCAGTTTAAGCAAAGCTGCATAAATAACAAGTATGTACATACCCAAAAAACCTCAATGCATCGCAAAACTTTTTTAGCAGGCTCCTGTCTATGTTGGACCAATTCCTTTTTGACCATTTTTAAATCCTTTATATTAAGTTCGCTTGCTTGCGTGCTTGCTTGCTTGCGTGCTTGCTTGCTTACGACCGTGCAAATCTTTCGGTCGTTTTTTAACCCCCTTCCCGTGATCCAATCGAGCTGACATTTTCCACACAGACTCGTTGTGCGAGACAATTAATGTTCGTGAAAAAAAATTCCCAAAATTGTACACTTTTTAGGCAAAAACATTGTATTTTACATATATTCAAATAGAACTCATTCATGGCTTTGACTGAACGTCACAGTGTAAGAGCCCAGAGCGTAACCCCTCCACAGGCCGTGGCGGAGTAGCGCAGTTGGTAGCGCCCTCGCTTCCCATGCCAAAGGTCGCGGGATCGATCCCCGCGTCCTCCACAGGCGAATATATTTTACAATCCTTTATATTAAGTTCGCTTGCTTGCTTAGGACCGTGCAAATCTTTTGCTCGTTTTTTAACCCACTTCCCGTGATCCAATCGAGCTGACATTTTCCACAGACTCGTTGTGTGTGGCAATTAAGTTCGTGAAAAAATTGCTAAATTTTACACTGTTTAGGAAAAAAAATGAAATATTTAATTACCAATTGCTTAATGGTGGCAGACAATCATCTGACCCATAGGTGGCAGCCATCTCAAGCCAGAGGACGAGAGGACTCTAGCCGCCACGCATATAAAGGATTTATAGTGAAAAACTTTGTTTTTACGGGTTTACTTGTTAGCATGTGCGATCAAATGGAAGTGTACGGAGAAAACCTACGTAAACAACCTGTTTGTATCTTCACAAAACGGTGGCATTTTCAAGAGTGTAAGTTAGCCTATTACGTAATGAACCAGAGTACTAAATAATTAATTACATCACTTGTGTAAACCGCCTAAAACACTGCTGCAATTTCGTTGTTCCACTGGAGGTAATTTCCGCTTCCAAAGGGAAAAAATGCGTTCACTGTCCATAATAACAATGCACTTTTACAGACTATAGTATTGCTAAATGTGCAACCTTCATGTTATTAAACACCAGCATTTGTTTAAACAAATAATTATTTCTTCCTAAAGGCTTTTACCACTTTACTTTCTAAAGCTTGGCAGTGGTTGTTTAGGGTCATTCCAGGACACGACATTTGTAGCACTGCTAATGGAATGATTGCGTCCACTGAAGTACAGTTCCACGTGCTGTGTGAAGTGTGTCTGTGCGTACAGTTCACTGCATTGTGATCCTGACTGCAACAGAATCGCTTACCTGACCTGCACTTGTCACTGGTGCGGATTGTAAATTTGAATCCTATTTAATTCCCACTTGCAAATTGAGAGCTCTTCGCAAAATGTGTTTTTCTGCAAACATTGGCCCTTTAGAATAATGCATGACTGCACAGTAGCTAATGCCAGGTTCGTTTTAATTGGCATCTTTCCACAATATTATTTTGTAGTCGTTGATGCCCAGCAGGTATGCTACATAACCACGACAATGGCACATCATTACTCCGTCGTCAATTCAGGACCATTTAATAAAAGCTTGGAAGCACTGACGACTGACGCTCGATTGTGTAGCCAGTATGACTGCCGCAAACTGGCCACCAATGATCGTACAACGAAGCTGACCTAAGTAAATTTGGATTCATATTTAACTTGGCCACACTAAGTTCTGATACCCAAAATATACAATGATAACGTTGCTTGGAATGGAGCTTATTTCTGATGCCAGTGATAGAAATAGCACTCCTATTGCGATTGCCAGTTTACACAGACAAGTGATACTTATTTTAACGACCCTGGAGAAGTATTAGACACGGCCATATGGGATATAAGGGAGTGATAATATTTGTAATAATTTTTTTAAAGCTAGCCACAAGAGAAAAAACGAAAGAAACCTGAAATCTAGGATTGCAACATAAAGCAGTAAATAATAAGAAAATGTCACTCGTGTTATTTGCATACAGCCAAAGGTCGTTAACTTGATCATTTCATATAACTCAATGGTAAGTTCTACACACAGTGCCCATGTCCGAGCATGAATAGAACCTCTTCAATTCAAGGGGCATTTAGCAAGATATTTCAACATTGGACTCTTTTTTGACCTATCACTTTTACTTAGACAAAATTGCAAGACCAGGCCTTTCTTCATTCACCTTCACAGTAAGACCTCACTCTGTATTTAATACTCACAAATATGTCTAGATGGTAGGTCATAATAGGAGCATGTGGTTTTATTATTCTGGGAAATATAAAAAAGCACGCTCTTAAAATACTGCCGTGGGATTCACATGGTCCGGATTGCCACAATCGGTCTCCTGGGGACAACTGCCTGGTATGCATGCATCATGAGGACAGTGGAAATGATTCTCATGACTGGTGCCATCCCCATGCAGCAGTTCCATGCTAGAAACAGTGCAGCCAATGTGTGATGCATGCACCGACACCACACAACATAGGGCAGTTTCCCTCGCCAGACAATTTCTCTCCACATGACCAGAGCTGGTATGGAGGTTTGGTATGGAAGCTTTTGCACTAAGTTTAAGGAGCAGTGGATCCAGTTTCCATTGTTCACAGAAATGTGAACAGGCTGCAGAGACATTGGCCCATTTGGTGGAATATTGTTATGCTGCAGATGTCTTGCACATGGGCAAAATGTCTTACAAACAGCGCTCCACAGTGCTCAAAATTGTGTTTATGGCTCTGAGGCAGTGACGGCTTGAAGGATAGTTCCGATCTATGTTCCTATATTATATATAGCATAAACACTGTTAAAGTGACATACTAGTTTGACAATAATGCATGCATACGAGCTGTGGTTAGCGTACTCGGCTCACAATCGGAAGGTTGCAAAAGTTAACATCAAAGCAAACTGTCCAGCATTCCTATGGGATAGATGCAGTAACCATCACTGTGAAGTCAAGTGGTCATCCTGTGGGCAGACTGCCCCCCTCCATTGCAATATCGTCTTTCAGCCATTGAATATACAAGTGCTGCACAATGAACTTTGAGAAGGGAGACACGTTGACCTTTACCAGTGGTTATATAGTACTGTCTTTCATACATTCTCTGAAAATTGCATACTAAGAACAGAACACAGCTGACTTGTGAATTGCGTGAATGTCCAAATTGCTGCAGTGACGAGATGTTAACTACTTTGCCTGGTATACAGGAGTTCGTGGGTTCATTCCAGACCCTGACACCTGCTGTATATTTGGAGTTTGGATGTTCTCTCCATGGTCACATGGATTTTTCTCCAGGTCCTCCGGTTTTTCCCTCCACATTTAGAAACAAGTGTTTAAATTTCCACATGATGGACCACTTCGTTGAGCTATGATTTGTGGACAGGTCACTTCTGAAAAAGAGCTATATAGTTCAGTGGGCCTAACCTGATAAAATAAAAAGTTAATAGTTTAGTTTACATGGAATAAAGTTTTCCCTAATTTTAGGCTCCATGAAATGCAAATAATGTATTATGCATGTTGAACGTCTTTTACACCGTACATAGGCAACCATGCTAATCGGAGGTGTGGAATGACATGCTCATCACAGGGCCTCGCTTTTATTAATTTGCTTGTAAGACTAGGCCACAGTTTCATGAAAATAAGTGCATAGGGGAATGTTTAAAATTTATGGAATAGATAAACATGTTATCCATCAGGTTATGGGCCACACAGATGAAGATGTTATATTCACTTGTTAAAATGACATGTAACTCGTATCATCTGCAAAGTGGAGCGTGTTAAACCAGTACGAGAATGTAAAGTTAAGGGCAAGAGCCACCAACCATGCACAACACCAAGGTCAGCAAAACTGACACTCAACGATGTTGATGCCACCACTTCTTGGAGGTGCTTCTTTCTGCTAGATTCTGCAAGTCCTCCAGCCAAGAACTGACCTAAGGTCTGTTCTAACAGTCCACCCATCTTGCTTTATATCTCTCCATTTTCCCCTTTACAACTCACAGTAATATGTAACAGAGTACTGAGCCAGCGCTGCTGAAATGAAGGAATACATTCTGAAGTTTTAGCCACATATGCAATGGGGCGGTGAGGTTCGCATGGGCCCTGGCACAAGGAATGGAATGGAGTCCCCTGATCCCTTTTTCTATTCCCACGCCTGGAGTCCCCCAGCCCGTGGGACCACGATGGACACTGGACAGATGCCACTGCATCCATTTTTGAAATTACGTCAATAAATGTGCTTTGACATGCAGTTCAGCACATTGAAGTTCTGGAGGATTAAAACGTTAAGTTGCATCTCTCTCTGCCTGAATGCCAACACTGCAGATATATATTTGGGGCCAAATATAAAAAAGAAAGAATAAAACAAATGTGTTGATTTAAAATAGTAGAGACACACTGGCAAGTCAATATAACACCACAATTGTCAGACAACTGCATTCAAGCCGTGAGGGGTGCTGTTTGCTAATTACTACCATAATGAGCCAAGAATGTCTGTGTGTGTGTGTAATGCTCGTGATGTCACTCCACATGCCGCACCCCCCCCCCCCCCCGTCATTAATATTCATGAGCGGGTAGATTTTTACACTCACGTGAAGGTCGAGCGAAAATAAATTATTTTTTCGCAATTCGCTTTAAGTTTGACGTTTCTTTATTGAAAGTGAATCTAATCAATAATTCTACGCAGCAACAAAGTGGATTTGGTGTCTTAGTTTATTTCTTCAGCACTTCAGACAACAGGTAAGTCTAATTAATGCTTCTACATTATGATAAAATAGACATTTCTCAATGATTTTCCAGATATTGTATCGATTTCCAATTTATTTCAACCCCAGCGACCGAAAGCAGAAGAGAATGGTATCAGAGCACTGCATTTGAACAAATTTAAGGGGAGTTATATACAGTGCTACAGTGACATGAAGCGAGGTATTTTGTGCAAGAATCACTGCCATTAATAGTGCTACAGTGAACTTCAGTGAAGTGTTGTATGACTTCGTTTTGTGTCAGATTCACTGTCATTAATACAGTGCTACAGTGAAATGCAGTGAAGTGTTTGATGACATACTTTTGTGCAAGATTCACTGCCATTCAATTTACATAAGATACAATTATACTCTGCTCAATTTTTTCGTAAATATTACAGCTTCCGTCCTAGGACGGGCAAACAAGCTAGTTAAAAATAAAAGTCACGTGCATCAGGTGTCCAGCAATGCCTAAAGGGATTCTCCAGTTGGCGAACCTGCACACTCGTCAGGGATGACCCAAGAGCAACAACTACAAGGTGGTCAAGCCAAATAACTGGGTCAGGAGCAGCGGAGTACATCACTGTGATGTCTCCTTTTTACTTGTGGATCGGGCATTGCGTCGTTATGTGTTGCATGGTCTGTTCTGGATGACCACAGTCGCACACTGGAGACTTTTCCATCTGCCATTTATACATCAGGTATCCGTATCTGCCATGGTTTGTGTGGATGAGATTTAGGGTGGACGCTGAGCTTCGTGGAATATCAAAACACGGGGATCTTCTCCGTTGGGTCTTTCGCAAGGTGTTTGTTTGCGTTTTCTTTTGAACTCCATATAGCTCTCCAGGCTTCATAGAGTTTGAATTAACATTGTTTAAGGTTAAGCACATGGGTCTAAACGGGCTTGCGTGACTTTAAGCGATGATGAAGGATGTTGAGGTCCTGATGAATGAAAAGACCGTTTTCCTCGATTCGCAAGACTTCCCGGAGGGTTGCAGCTTTGCAGCGGATGAGTGGGAGAGGTGTGACAGTACTGGCAACCATGGTGTTGGGGTCGACTTGAGGGTTCCAGTGATACACCGCATTGCAGTGTTCAGTGGGACATCAACAAGTCGAGTGACTACTTCTGGTCCATACTGGTGCACAGTATTTGGCTACAGACTACAGAAGGCTCACCGTTGATGTCCGTAGCACTGATGCCAATGCTCCCCAGCTTGTGCTTGGCAGTTTTTGGACCAGATTGACCCTTGTGTTGGTCTTAGTGGCTATCTTTTACAGGTAGTCATGGAAGGTTAGCATATAGTCCAGCTTCACTCTGAGATAGGTTGTCAACATGCGTACCTGTTGAAATGGCGCAGGGAGGCAGAGCTCATCTCCGTTGGTGTGCCTGTTTCAATGGTGAGGGTTCAGTCTTTCCATGGGACTACTGTTGTAATGTAATACCCATTTTAAAACTCTGCATATTCATATTAGCATGTGGCCCTATGGTTTGTGTACTCAGCTCAGCGGTTGCAGGGAAGAATCCTACCTCATACAGAGGATGACTAAACAAGTCTTGCAGGCCATGAAACCATGTGCATAACATACTTTTCTCTCCGCCTGATGAAGGCCGCTTGTGTTGCGATTGAAAGGTCGTGGGTTTTTTGCTTTTATTATTTGCCATTAATTATTTGTATTTTATTTTATTATTTTTATTATAATTTTATCTTATTTTTTTATTTTTTTTCTATTTACGTGACTTTACAGAAAGAACCAAGAATACATAACAGACCATGTTTCAACATTGCTCTGAGTAAGATCCTGTGCAATACGCAGAGCTTAAATATGGAGTGAAACTCAAGGATTCAATTACCAGCTTACGCTGCCTTCACAACTTGCCAGGACCAGGCAATGTGGCAACGTATTTAGCTGGTGAGCAGTGTTTCTGAGGTTAAGTACTGTGATGCAACGTGGCCTAGGGATAATGAGAGCAGGATGCTGTACTAACAAATATGTACTGTTTCCAGGCCAACACAAGAATTTGTAAACATGGACAGTAAAAAAATATCACATTTTTAACCGCTTGTTAAACTGAAAGTCAAGACGCATTGTTACAGCCAAGACTTTTCCAAAACAGACTTATGATATGCTAATTGATCACTTTCATAGGTGAGTGGGGGGGATACAGGATGAAAGGTGTCAGCTATTTTTTCCATATATTTACAGCATGTTCCAGTTATATCCACCCATTCCATCTGGTTGAGGATGTAAGTAAATTATAAGCAGGTCTAAACTGGCAATGCAAACAAGGCATGTCGCCTATCTAACGCTTTCAAACTAACAGTGTACAGTGCATTCTAGTTCAGGCATTGGCAAGCAACGTCAAGACAAGACAGGAAAGCATGTTTATAAGTAAGGCAAACTTCTCTAGAATGAGCAAAGGTTCATTAAAATTTGTTCTGTAATTTCTGAGGTGTAAAATTCACATGAGGTTAAGTCCATTGCTTAATTAAAAGGCAAACGGTACCTGGAAATGTATATCACGTAGTCAGAATTCATTGAAGGTGTCTACCCGCTCATATGAGTTAAAGGGGTGTTGCTCCTCCACTGGCAGCTTTAACCAGTGGTGGATATTACACATTTTTACAGCAGGGTCCAGTTTCTTCATATGATTACTACTGATAATTACCATAACGCTGTCATATCTTAGTGCCTTAGAAGGGATAGGCGTACTAAACACTGGACCGGGATTTGAATTTGCAACACTTCAAATTGCTCTCACCAAATGATCACGTGGCCCGATAAAATTAAAGACAACACACATCTATATATATGTGTGTGTACTTAATTTCAAATGTCCTTATACATCTCTATATGTGAGGGCTAATGCTGTGTGTGGTACTTTCCAAGCCAAATTATGTGAAACGATTAGGCAAGTTGAAGCATGCCCCTTCTACCCGAATAAGTAAGCCACGGCGAGACATCCAAATGTGAACAGGTTCTGCCTTATGTACACACGTAGATCCACGTGCCCTTACAGCAAATGTAAAGAATAACGTCCATGCATGCAATTTTACTTTCCCAGTTACCACATTAGGTCCTGTTATAGTCACATATGTTGGGTAAAAATATCATACAAGACAAATGGATCTGGTTCACTTAGTAATGCTGGCTCACCCGGGCAAATGGGTGTCCACTTCCTCGGCAAGGCCAAACTATCGGCTTGCACTGACTAGTTGACCTATTACTCTATAATTGTGCAGCACTGTGGTTGGAAAATGTTACTCGCAAATATGAGGCAAGCAAGTTTAAATGCGAGTCGGGGGTGGTTGCCTTGATCCATTATTCAGCCAGTGTAGGACGTGTGTACTGTTGTATTGAAAGTCAATAGCAGTTGACCATTTTGAGAGCCACTCACCTGCCATAGGAATGTGGAATTTCCCCTGCCAGTTAAGAGCCATTTATGGCCACGACCCAAGGCTTGTTTGTTAAGCAAGGTGATAAAAATAACTCTCGATTACTCTTCAAGTAGTGTACTACCCCATGAAACCTCTGCCCTTTGTGGCATCAACTCACAAATATGAAAAAAGAAACAAGATTTGACAGCATTCCACATGCATCGCATGCCCATGAAAATAGAACTTACCACACAAATAATTTAACAATCCAGTGTTACATTACTTCGCAATGTTACATTTTACGTGATTTTATCTGCACAATATCTTAAGATACATTTTGTATTAAAATACCACGAACTATTTTTATTTTCCTTCATATGTACACAATGTGCACCCTGGGTACAATGCTAAGGCCACATGCACTCGCCATATGGGTTAGCCAAGGTGAGACAGGCACACGACACACTCCATACAGCAAGGACAAGCTTCTTAGATCAGCAAGTCCATTTCACAAAGGTGGTGAGAAAAGGCTGCCGCAATTAAGAAAGCTGTTTGAGGGGTAAAACTGTTTCAAAGCACTGAGCTCGCACAACTAAGATCCTGAGTTCAAATCCAGGTTTCAAATAGCTATAAATCAAATTAGGTTCTCAAGGATGGTAAGTTGAAGGTTTATGCACAGTTTCTAATGACTTTCATGAATATTAAAATAAGCTTGGATTGTCACTTAATTTGGCAAATGCCTTCTGCGAGGACTGTAAAATTTTATTTGATGGAAATTGTGATGAATGCTTTTTGCAGAACATATAAGTGTGAACAAGAGCTTCTTGAATGAAATGATTCTAAATGTGGTTCTATGTTGTCTTCTAATGGGAACAAATATTCTCACATGTTACATGGCTCACCATAAAAGTTAAGAAAAAACTCTTTATTGCATGACATGGTACCAGTAGCAAAAAGTAAACTGGGAAAAGCTGTCCAATTAGAACTAAATACCTCTGATAAAGCACAGATATGGATTCTTATTACCTAACATCAGTGGCAACCTAAGGCATCGCTTTGCAGAGGGTTGCATGCCACTTCACTGCTACAATGGTGCATCTACAGATGCCCTGCACAGCTTTATTCATCACTTACCCCACCGCTCATGTCACGTACCCTCTTAGCTCAGTGCTCGAAGAGGGCTCTCTCAAAGCCCAGAAACCACGAATAACGATGAATAGTGAAAAGCAGGGAGGTGTTGTATTCCATTTGTGCTGCTGGCATTTTATGAGATTAAGATATTTTCATTCATAAATGCAGTGAGCAGTACACCACCTTGTGTCAAGAGTAGAGCCCCATAAGATTATCACAAAACCACTTATTAATTCACTGGAATAGGCCTCTTTAATGCACAGTTTATGCACCTTTATACATGTTCTACAGGGTTTTTGTGTCACGTCAACCAAACAGAAAAATAATTATAAGAACTAAATTATGCCGAATTAAGTGAAAACTAAATTTGAATGTAATGTTGTTTGTGTAATTATTGGTAACTAGGCTGAGGGCATTGACCTGCATACAGTATTTGTGAATCCAGTTTAAATTACAGGTGGCTGCAAACCGGACTTGAACCCAGGCCTTCGGCAGTGCTGGCCTCGTGACCCCTAAACCATCTGACCATCTCTAGCTTTTTAGCTGAAGGTTTCTTTACAAATTCATACTCGATGAAAATGTCGTGATTAATCCACTTGCATAAATCATCACATGGAGACAGAAATTACGTGGCACATGCAAAAACACGAGATTTACACAAGCAATCTAATTTGCTCTGCTCCACCAGCATGTTAAATCATTCGCTCAAATCAGATTAAGAGCTTTCTTGCCTGTCTACATGCACACTAACTACAGCCAATCACTTTCAATCTCTTAAGGGGGGGAGAACTATAAACACAACAATACAAAAGTTAGTGCACTGCCTCACATGCGTAGGTGTTTATCCGTTGATGGTCCTTGTGGAAATTCCACAGTTTTATGACAGGCACAAGTCTATAGAGTCACCACCAATAAGCAGCTGCAGCAGGTGGTAACAATCCCATAGATGATGGGCTGGGTTGATAATAGCCCTCTTTTACACACGACCAACTTTTACGAGGCACCAATCACTCAAATGTTTCGGTGAATTTGCTTTATTATCCTTTTGTTTTATATACTCCTAGTGCTTTATATTCTGCCAGAAATTTGACATTTCTAATCAATTATGTCTCTACAGGTCACCTACTGTCAAATTCCCACAGTAATTCTCATTTATCAACGCAGAAGGATGATGGGCTGAGTAAACTACAGATTGAGAAACCTGTTCCTCGACACTAGCGAAAACTCCGTCATACTTGTCAGGTGGCTATGCCAACAATACAGCATTAAGTGAAGGAAATGTAGGTTAAATGGAGTTTAAATGGGCCCTTCGATATGAAATGACCTTTACGTTATTCGCCATCTGTGAATATGATAAAACTGTGTGGGCCTCACATTGACATTGATCTATGCTAAAGGTCTATTAATAAAGCTCTTATTGCGTCATCATGATACATGTCAGTGAAAGCCAAACCGGGACGTAATTTCGCTTTCAAATACAGTGTACATGTTCTGCTGCATTCAAACCCACCACACTACTGCACATGGTGTGTATTTTGGTCACATTTGACTACAGCCATATAAGTATTGATGCCCTTTTGTAATTATATATCAATGATGAATGTTGCTGCACTAAACCTTTAATTTAAGATATAAAACAAATGTGACAAGATATCCATTTCAGGGACTTGGCAGAAGTGTAAATGCAAAGATTGAAAAGTATTAACCAACACCATCATAACCATTTACAAACATTGCCTTATATGCTATAAAACAATCAGTAATTGGTTGTTTTGATAAATGGTCCTCCAAAGGAGGGTCACAAGCTTCATTGCATGGAATGTTAACATCTCCAGAGTATAGTTTTCTGTCAAAATGTCTCTGCCGAAACATAGGAGGAGCTGTGCTCATCTCTAAGCAAGCAATAAAAAAAATCAATATTTCTGACAGGGTTCAATGACTACATAGGACACACACTGTTGACTCACCACATATGGGAATTAATTTTACAATACTTTGGGAGTAGTTTTAATGAATGCAATAATATAGACAGTTGATAGTTATTTCACAGCTCTGCCTCGAGACACAGCACTATTTTTAGGCTATGGAAACTACAGATAGCAAGTTGTGGGAAAGAGGCCAGTTTCATGCGAGTGTCTCATCTGCCTCGCTTAAACCCGTTAACCATGGCTCCACCTATCCACTTTTGTCAAGTGCAGATAAGATACTATTATGGTTCATCACAACAGTAGTTACACCATCATCATCTCTCTGAACTGTTTTGGTGATATCCCCATCACACACTACTCACTGACATGGTGAGTTTGTGGTGGATAGGTAGATTACTGCACTCGTTTAACTCTCTTATCTAAACTTAGTCATACGTGAGCAACCACCATTATGTTTAGTACATTAGCATGGCGGTGGTTAAACAGTGTATCGTTACGATTATTATTACATTTGTTTACCTAGGAAATGTGAGACTCATGACTCGTTTTCAGGAGGGTACTACCAATTTTTTCAGTCGGGGACAATGGCTACTATTTAAAATCTCATTTGAGTAATTTCAGGGTAATTTTCTCATTTGGATCATGACACCAGCACTACAATGGCCTACTCTTGCAGATGATACCACTGGATCTTTAAGGCCCATGACTGCAGGTGTATTGTAAACATATGCACGTTTACAATACACCTGCAGTAATGACCAGAACGGTTGTTTGATTCAAACCTTGAACCTCTGCAATGAGCGGGTGAATGCACTACAGCTGGGCCACGTCACCACCTACATTAGTTGGATAATTATCATCTCTAACGGTCGTAAGACCACAGGACTACCTCTCACCCACATGAACACTTCAAGTCCTTGGTGTCACTTTAGCTACACACAGCTTGACCTACAAAGTGAGAGTTCTTAAATTCATCTCTAAGAACTAGTATGATTTTTTTGGAGACAGTAATATTTTATTATCATTGTCTCTAGATATAAAGCAGACACTAGCTTTTCTAGGTAAAATTTGCTTTTATAATTAACTTTGCAGGCTTATGCAGCCTATTGTTCCAGAGTACTCAGTGGAGGGGGACAGTGTATGGTGGTGGTTAAGCAAGTTATCATCTCCATTTCAGTTTATAAATGACGACACCTCAGGCCACGACCGCTAGCCAAGTTGTCAAACATGTTTATCATTAGACATTTTATAATGTCGTGCTCATTACAGAAAAAGTGCTTGCCGATTTTGTGAAGGAGCATAAACCATCACACAAACTACGGTCAACCATAGAGAAAAGACTCACTGCATCGCGCTTTTCCTTCGAATATTAGGAAGCTACATGAGCTATGCACTTTAAAATAAAAAAAGGAATTTCTTTAGAGCTGCTTTTTGTTTTTAGTCCGTTGTCCTAACCCCGTGAAAGAAGTTAAACATCAATACATTTCAAAGTGGTGACACTGGTTAAAATGTTTGACTCGCAATCACAAAGGCTGAATTTTCCTCTCTGAGGCAGTTGCCAACGCAGCCTGTCATTCTCCTGGTGTTAAAAAAGTACAGTATCAATTTGTGGAAATTGAACGATGGTCATCATGTGAAGAACGAGGACCCTGCCACAGCAAATTTGAGTTTCTAGCACTGGCTCAGTGCCATAAAAAGTGCACCGCCTTCCCCCCCTCGATCATAGAGATATATTGACTTTTGTTGACTTGAGATTGCACAGCGGCCCCATCACCAGTATCACGACCGGGTGCCCCTTTCCAAATAGGGCCCCTTTTGCTCAAGAGTAAGACGTTTGAGATATTTACCAACGGCAAAGCAACTCCCGGGTCTTACATCACACAAGCAGTCGTGCGATAGCGGTCTTTCTTGGGGCGCGAAACAAAGAGTTGTATTCACCTGATTATGTTGATGGGGGACTATGGAATTAAAACGTGTTGGGTCAGTTTTTTTGTGTCATTTTCCTTGGCGTGCAGGCGCGAAACGAAACAATGGTTCCCTTGATATCACGCCTCTTAAAAAGGTAAGATATTGGCGTCTCGTAGACATGGAAGGCGCCAAAATTAATTATCATGAAATGAAAAGCTTATTTTGCTTGAAAACGTGCTGGTTCAACGCTATTCGTGGTCATTGATGCAGGTCTCCCCACGCGGTTACCATCACTCATCATGCGATTTGAACAGTTTTTTTTAAACACAAGATTCTTAAATATATATCCTACACAAGACGCGGACAAACATTTACACAAGCCCCACACGTGTTCCATGAAACGCAGTGCCTTTAATTGAAAAAAACGGCGTTTGGGAGCAAGGCAACCGACTCAACGCGTCTTCCCACAAAGAGGTGGAGTCGCCTCGACACGTGGTGCTAATCTTACCGATCTTGGAGCAACGATGATAATATACGACGGCAGAGCTAACCGTCAGCGGAATATAACTGAAGTACTTTACACGAGAAGGCATGCTGCTATACTTATATCCAAAAAACACCGGTTATATTGAACACGTTAGATTCAGGTACCCGAGTCTCCACGCTCAAATGAGCAACAGGGTGGCATGTAAGTCTGTGGGATGCCCAAATGTTGGATAGGTATATGAAAGTGTTGCTTATTTTATCAACCACAAATATAACTTGGGTTGAGCCAACCAGTGATCGGAACATGCAGGTCATTCAGGTTAGGTCACAGTGTCTCCCTTCTCAAATGAACAATGTGGGAAACCCTTCGCAACAGCAACCGAACTCCGCTCCAGCTACATAAGCCAGAGACGTTGCCAAAAACAATAATCACACAATGGACAGCACTATTAATAGTCCAGAGGTGGGACAAAGTCATTGTTATGCAAGTCCAAGTCGAGTCTGAAGTCATCAAATTCATGACTCGAGTCTGACTCGAGTCCAAGTCACATGACTCGAGTCCACACCTCAGAGGTGGGACAAAGTCATTGTTATGCAAGTCCAAGTCGAGTCTGAAGTCATCAAATTCATGACTCGAGTCCAAGTCACATGACTCGAGTCCACACTACTGATTAATACTATTAATATCGGCAAACAGAATCGGGCCCAAGTTCACCCAAAAGCAGCACCACCACCAACAATGTATTATTCATCAAAGGGCGTTCATCATTTCAACACGGGGATCCAGGATGGCCTTCAGACACACGACGCCGTGCCAAGCCACCAACACCACCGTGGGCAACTGAATAAACGGCGGGGGACGACCACCACGACGGGAGGCCCGCGCCTCTCTCCGTCCACCTCCTCCACCAGGCCGCAGCCTCATCCTGCGCCTCGCCTAGCCCTCATCACCTAACACAGGAGCCCAGAGCGGCGGGGGGAGGGGTGGTGGCGGGGGGGGAGGTTGGTGGTTTCTGAGGGGGGAAAATCGTCATGTTCTCGAAGCCATGTTGCAACCGGGGCTTCCCTGCGCGTTCCGCTGGTCCCTTACCTGCATCCACACGCAGGCGGAGGCGCGCTCCAAGCGAGCGGGAGCCGTGAGGACGCGGAGCGGCACGCAGCCTCTCGCAATATGGCGGTTGCTGTCGCTGGGCTGCGGGACTACCTGCCAGCATCCCGCACTCCGATTGGCCGAGCCCCGCGTGACGACGCGCGGCTATTGGTCGAAGGCGGGACGCGAGGCTCGGTCGCACATTGGCTGAGGCGCGCGTAAGGGGGCGGGTGATCGCTGATTGGCTGACGGGGAGGCGTATGCAAATGACCCGCCCCATTGTAAACAAACCCCTTGGTAAACAGTGGGACTGGATCGATTCGTCGATTCCGATTAATAAATTCAATAGCTGACGATGCATGCGTACAATAACATGTGGGGAAACGATAATCATCGATACTTAAATTCGCTCGTACTAAAACGATTAAACTATTTACCACTGAAGCAAGCGAAAAGGGCCTTCATCATCTAGCAGTGGATTGATCAAGGCCGATGGCTCCGAAGCAAACCTTGACGCTAAATGGGAGGATGATGGCACGGACACGAGCCGATAATAAAATAGACAAAATTAAGTGACTTCAAAATCGAATTAAATGTTAAGAGCGTTCGGATGGTGATAATGTACTCCAGTAGCTAATGTGTGAGCCCAGTGAGTGAGTTCAAGCTTACAGACAGTACCCATTACAGGATAGGCAATACTCTAAACAATCTCAATACATTCGGCAATAACTGCCTGAAAAATGAAGACTGCCCATTGCCAGAAACATCGCCTATTGTATAAATATACTATTGTATAAATATACAATAGGCGATGTTTCGGGCAACGCAGTACATATCACCAAATCGTAGAATTGTATGCAGACACTAAGATGATATCAGTATAGTAGTACCACCATCAAGTGTGCAGTGATGGTGGAGATTTTAAGAACGTAACCAAATACACATGGACGTGCTATGAGGCCCATTCCCCGAAACGTCGCCTAGTTTTATTAATTTTAAAGCCGCAGTGTTATTGACGAATGGACCGATGCATTTTTTTGTTCAACTTCATGGAGAGTCCACTGCTATGCCACCATCCTGCACAATCCATGCTGTACATATCTTGTAATAAAGAATCTTCAACAATGTTGACAATCTGAAGTGATACCTACCTACTTACCTATATTGTCAACTATATGTTTGCCTAGCTGCCTGCCTAAATATCCTACCCATTACCTGTATATTCATTAACTACCTACCTACATACTCTGTGGATCTTCCGGTAAAGTCACAGAGGTCGAAAAATAATAGATCACGACATTTCGATCGCAGCACAAGCAATCGTCATCAGGTGGGACAACCACAGCAAGACAAAACTGCTGAAGTAGGCGAGAGATCTGCCGTGGCACGAGGTTATATAGTGTAGTGTGTAGTGTATAGTGTAGTGTATAGTGTAGTGTGTAGTGTAGTGTATAGTGTAGTGTATAGTGTGTAGTGTATAGTAGTGTATAGTGTGTAATGTATAGTGTAGTGTATAGTGTAGTGTATAGTGTAGTGTATAGTGTAGTGTATAGTGTAGTGTATAGTAGGCCTCGGCAGTAGGGGGGGGGGGAGAAAAGGGGGCAGGAGGCGGGGCAGAAAGTGGACCCCGCAGCTGCACCCGGGTCACTGGAGTAGAGATCGGAGAGAGATGCACAGAGAGAGAGAGAAAGACACAGAGAGTCGGAAATAACAGCTGACATAGTCAGGTAGGATGGAAACATCACAGTCAGTTAAGACTTTACCTGGTTAATAACGTCCTTCCAATGATTGCTCAGTTTGTACCCATCCTCTCGGGTGAAGTTGTGTCTGTGTTTATATATCTGGATGCCTTCATGAACAAATCTCTGATAATAGCCGGTAGGTTTGCAGAGTACCTTCGTCTTGGAAAAGTCAATTTCGTGTGAGCCCGCAGCGTTAAAACAATGATCAGCAACGGCAGAGGTATTGGTCCTACCGTGTTTCAGATCTGCCTTGTGTTTGCTAACGCGGTCCGAGACATGTCGTTTCGTTTTCCCAGATGGTTGTCTTCTCATGGCTGGGGAGACAACCATCTGAGGATCCAACCAATACCATCACTTTTCCATACATAGGGGTTACCAAAAAGATTTCCAAAATCCTAAACAAACACAAGATCCAGGTTCGTTTCAACACAGTACACAAAATCTGTGATTTGATCCCATCTGTAAAGGATGTGATTCCTGATATGCAATACCCTGGTGTCTACAAACTAAGTTGTGGCTGCGGCAGCAGTTACATTGAGGAAACGAAACGACATGTCTCGGACCGCGTTCGCGAACACAAGGCAGATCTGAAACACGGTAGGACCAATACCTCTGCCGTTGCTGATCATTGTTTTAACGCTGTGAGCTCACACGAGATTGACTTTTCCAAAACGATGGTACTCTGCAAACCCACCGGCTATTATCAGAGCTTTGTTCATGAAGCCATCCAGATATACACATAAACACAGACACAACTTCAACCGAGAAGATGGGTACAAACTGAGCAATCATTGGAAGGACGTTATTAACCAGGTAAAGTTTACACTGACTGCGATGTTTCCATCCTACCTGCTTATGTCAGCTGTTATTTCCGACTCTCTGTGTGTCTTTCTCTTTCTCTCTGTGCATCTCTCTCCGATCTCTACTCCAGTGATCCGGGTGCTGCTGCGGGGTCCACTTTCTACCCCCCCCCCTTCTCTCTGCCCCCTACTGCGAGGCCTATAATCAGCTCGTGTCACGGAAGATCTCTCACCTACCTCAGCAGTGTTTTCTTGCTGTGGTTGTCTCACCTGATGACGAATGCTTGTGTTGCGATCGAAACGTCGTGATCTATTATTTTTCTACCTACGTGACTTTACCGAAATAACCAAAGAGTATGGATTCATGTAGTCACGAAAGCTTCAAATCAAGATTGTACCGACGTATAGTATTACCTGTTTACAACTACCATACGTATCCCATAATAGGCCACATAACCCACCCCTGCTATTGCTGAATGGACAATATAAAGTAAACTATGAACTAAACTAATTTGTATATTCTTATATTCTTATAATATTTATAACATTCCTACACATTTATATAAAAAAAATAATTCTCACCAGTTATGAAGCTCTTTTTCCGAAGCGACATGGCCACAAATCATAGCTCAACGAAGTGGCTTATCGTGCTTAAATGTAAAGCAGCCAAATACTCTAAATGTGTGTTTCTAAATGTAGAGAGAAAAACCAGAGGATCCGGAGAAAAATCTACGCGACCACAAGAACATACAAACAGTAGCAGATTAATGTAGAGGGGCACATTGAAAAATCAGTCATTGTGGCAGGACATTGATAAAACTCACGTGTTGTTTCCACCAATGAGGAAATGGATCCCACATGCTCACAAAGTCATCAGAGGACAGCTGTGCGATGGACACATTTAAATGCCCTGTTCAAATTTACCATCTCAATGTGAACTTAGCATGTCTCCTTCACACGTCGCGAGTCGTGTACGCAAATGTCATCGTTTCGTTTGCGCGTTGATTGTCGCGGTCGAGGATTGTTCAACTGAGTGGCTCCCTTTCCGTGTTGGCTTGAGAGCCAAGTGAACGGTGCGCCGAGTGGGACCGATGTGCTGAGAAGTGCCGTGTCCGTGACGAGTGTTGCCAGCAGCAATCAATGTCCCTTATGTAATCTCGCAAGAGGTCATCGAGATTTTATGACGCTCTCACACCAAAAAGAAACGCGTAACCAATCGATTACCTATGGGTATGATTCAGCATTGTTTAAAAGTCGGGAAATGTCAGGGCAGTGTTGCTCCTCTGCATTGGCAGCCGTTCAGCCAAATGCACACATTTCACATTACCATGGCAGGGACCGGTCTCTCTATCAGACAACTGCTGTCGATTCCCATCTAAGAAGTGGTGCTCATTGTATTGACCCCACAGAAAAAAACGGGGCTGAGTTGAGTGCTCGAACCACCACCATCTGGATATCTCTGAAGACCCCCAGCGATATCACTTAAATGCAGTGGTTTGGGAACCGAACGGATACATCGTTGTCTAGCTATCTTGTGTATTAAATGTTTTGTTAGAAATATATTACAGACCAAGGAATTACACAAATTAGAGACAAATGGACTATTAAGACAACTGTGCTTCGACAGGATATGTCGATAGTTGTGATTAATTGAACGACGATGTCGTACACCTGAGATCTAGGAGACGGAGCGATGAAATCGCCTCTTGTGCAGGTGCCAGATGGATCGTTACATCGCAGGACCCGTTCGGATTGCAAGTGAAGGGGGTGTAACCCAGGATAGCTTGAGATGTCAATCGCAAATTATGTTTGCCACAGCCAGGATTCGAACTCAGCTGAGCTGGGTTCGTAGCACAGTGTGCTAACCACTACGACACCGCTGCACCCCACATGTATATTACAATTTGCAATAACAATCACACAGAGTCATTGTTGAGCGAGAGCTGGCCCATTATACACGCTTTGCCGTCGAATATGATTGATTGCTCAAGTGTCTTTTTTAAAGTGGAGCTAAAATCTCGAAGTAGCGAAGGCTTTGTCTGATATAATGCTCTGTTAACTCTCTATCCAGGACCTATTGTTTGTGTCGTGACATCGGGGTTGTCACTGTATGGTACCGGCCTGGAAGGGCCGTGGCGTGCGATGCTTTGCCATCGCGTACACCCCGTGGTGGGTGTAGTACCAGCCCTAGCGGGGCTTGGTGAGCGCTGGGATAGCGCAGGCACGACGCATAGCGTGCAGTGCGGTCTCCCACAAGGGAAAGCGGGAGAGTGTCAGCCCAAGGACAGGGTTGCCTCGGGCCATGGCACTCTGGTTGACCCTGCAAACACGTGATCCGGAGTGTCCACAGAGAAGCCCCCAGGTGGGGGGACTAGGGGGTGATCACGTGTCCGGGGAGAGCTCTCGAGAGGGATCGAGGGGGAGCTAGAAGGCTCAAGAAGGCGGACGGGGCCAGGGGCGGAGCGGCCCCGACCCGTGGGGGGATATAAGGCGGGTCCCTGAGAAGGACCTGGGTCGCTGCATTCTACAAGCTGGAAGCTCTACGTCTCAAGCTGGAAGCTCTACGTCTCAAGCTGGAAGCTCTACGTCCTACGAGGCATCAACACGTAGTCGCGGACCCGAGTGAGGGCCCCACCCTTCGTAGCAGTAACTCCTCTGTATAGGGTAGTTAGCTGGGTGGTCACCACCCTAGGCTGTATCTGGCGAAGGGGCAGTTGCCCCTTTTGTGTTACAAATAAAAGTGTTGCCTCTAAAAGGAACAACGTCTGCGACTCAGTTGGACTCACTACATTTGGAAAATGTCAACTTTTCATGAGCACAAACAACACCCGATGCCCAAGCAGGCTCGACAGCTGTGATTAGCGCCGTGGTGTAGCCGGCATTTGCTATTCACGCTCTGCCAGCTTTTAAACACTAACACGTGCCACTCAATACTGCAATTGTTCTTTGTAATAAAATGTTAGCCTTCATTTAATGCAGTTGAGTGCCAGACTTCTTGAGCGGAATTTATACTGAGTTCAACCACATCACAATATTACGTGCGCATGCTTAACTATGCTTACATGATCCGCTGCTGGATGAAGGCCTACCTACACCCCCCTTGCACATGAGCCAAACTCATCGCTACATCTCTGTGGGGGTTGTCCTCTTAGGCGCGTTCTGTCCTTTGGCTGTTATTCCATCACCACTCTTGTCCGCCTGCCATCAATCATTCTCGGGATGTGTCGTGCCCAAGCTAACTTACTTCTCTCAACAGTTAATATGACGGCTTTCCTATGCCATGTCAATTGTAGATTGTTGGACCGTACTTCACCACACTGATGAATGCGTGTTGATGAGGGGGTGCTGGCTAAAGTAGCCACTCGAGACACCCTATTGGGTGACTTTAATGCCCGAGTGGGTCATGACGCAAACAACTGGGCCAGATTGATTGGAAGGCATGGGCCAAATCAGCTAAAAATAACGAGTTCAAGGAAAAACATCTGCTGGACTACATAGTGATAGAACAGGTGATGGGAGGCCATGTACTTGACACCAGGAACTACCGTGGAGCTGATCTGCCATCTGTAAGATGACAAGCTTGTCATTCTTCCACTGCGGCGGCGGTGGACGTCCACATAGGACCATAATAAAACTCACAATAGCCTGGTCTCAGCTAGCTGACCAAAGTTGCAAGTGAGAATTTCATCATCGCTTGCAGCTGGGGTTGGGATCGTCCCCCCTCCTCCTGATGGCGAGGGGAAATGGGTGAGATTAGGGACTGTGTCTCATTCTGTTGCAATGGTTACATTGGGTACGCAGTCCACACCTCCCCAGAGACCATGGTTGATAAAGGTGTTCCAGCGTGTTCAGAGAAAGCGACATGCCCACTCCCACCGTCTACAACATCTCAAGTCGGAGAATGAGGAGGCTTACCGCAGCCTTCGCTCGGAGGTAAGGAGAGCTGTGTGGCGCTGCAGAGATGAGTGTTGATGAGATGGAATCTGCCTCGGTAGTCCGCGATCACTCATCACTCTTTAGTTCCATCAAAAAAGTAACTTGCAGTGCCACACCTATCACCATCTTGAAGGGATATAAAGGACGATCCGATCTCCAACCCCCAGGAACAGGTCTGCAGATTTGCAGATCATTTCTGTGAGTTCTTGGGGAAGGGGAAATCTCTCAGCTTAGATAACACCATGGGGCAAGGTGGTAACGACCACGCTGGAACTGCCGTGCCTCAATGTTGGAAGAAGTAACCACCCCGTGACTGGCTGGCTGAGGTGCCATCTGTTGAGAAGTAGGAGGGGTGATCACAAGTATGAGACCAGAAAGATCACCGGGCAGTGATTATCTCCCAAGCAAACTGCTGAGGATGGATGGCATCTATGTGCAGACCACCCTATATGACATCATCACAACTGCCTGGATGACAGGACGGGATTCGCAGAGATTGGATGATGTCCTTGTGGTCCCCCTCTTTAAGAGGGGGGTCGTACGGATTGTAACAATTAAAAGGGCATCTCCCTCCTCAGTGTGCCAGGATATGTCCTGGCAAGGATTATTCAACATCGCCTTGCCAGGCACGCTGAGGAGAGAGAGGCTTGCATAGTCCAGGGCGGTTCTGCACAGTTGCCATATTCTCTGTATGTCTGCTACAGCAGAGGTGTAAGGCATTTAAACGGACCTACATCTCTGCTTTATTGACCTGGTAAAAGCCTATGATACCATCAGTAGGCCCAGGGCTCTGTGTTTTTCTTCGTGCTTTCGGGGTCCCTGACTCTTTGTTCAGAATCATTAAGGACCTTCATGGTGATGGGCAGGCCCAAGTAAAGTTGCATGGCCGGCAATCAGACCCATTCACTTTTCACCTTTGGGTGCGACAGGGATATCCTCTGACTCTCACATTATTTTACATATTTTTCGACCACGCAGTTTGAGAAGTTTTCCATGGCTGAACCAGAGGAATTTATATCTGGTACGGATACAATGGAAGCCTGATCGGCTCCTTATTTTGGACATTTTTTACCCCCCCCCCTCCCCCATCGTCACACGGCGTCACAAAAAGTCAGACCCCCCCCCCTCAAATATGACGTCACAAAGCTCTGACCCCCCCAAAAAAAAAACATGCTTCAAATCGCTTTAAATTATTGTTATTGAAGTGCGTATTTAATGTGGCGCTGCACTCTGATGTTGTAGGAGAAAACATTTATTAAAAAGTCTATTTAATTAAGTAGAACGTGTTGTTTATATGTATTTAAAGTTGCGCATTTTGATGTGACGTCACATTTCTCACCCCCCCCCCTCGTCACACATCGTCACAAACGTCTGACCCCCCCCCCCCCCCGAGGTGCGTGACGTCATTTATGGACGGCCCCTAATTTCACGTGTTTACAAATCACTTCACGTCACCCCCCGGGACATTGCCACGGAACCCCTCCCCTGGGTTGAGAGCCGCTGCCTCTCGGCTGGCCCTCAACGCAGGCGGAGGCGCCACCCGAGTGAGTTGACGGGGAGATGGTGGCCGCGTGGCAGCGGACTTCGTAGAGCAGTGGCTACGCCAAGTGGAAAGAGGATTCAAAACAGATGTACTTCTTTCGCACCGTACATAGGAAACGGCTAAATATCGGAGATGCGGATGTGCGGTCTCCACGCTCATACCTTAAGATAAAACTACTTTTGGTATCTTCATTAGGGGTAATTATTAAGCCTCCAACATCCCCCCTGTGACATCGCCACAATGGTACAGCCCAACCCGGGGGGGGGGGATGCCCCGTGACATCGCCACAATGGTACAGCCCAACCCGGTGGGGGGGGGGGGAACCCCGCGGAACCCCTGGCGCGTGACGTCATAGCTATGACGTCACGCGCCAGCATGGCGGCCTACATGCGCAACGTGATCCGAGGTCAGCAGTCCGCGTGCGGATCGCGTAAACAAAAACGAACAAACAAACAAACAGACGAACGCGTAAACAAACAACACGGGCCCGCCGCCTGCTTACAGCGTCGTGCGGCAGCGTAGCAAACTGTAATGCGCGATTGCCACCGTCCCGGTGACCTGTGCGGCGTAGGCCTTGGGACTGCAAGCCGCCGCGACGCTCGCAGCTTGCAGCCCGTGCGGCAGTGCCCTGCTGGATGGAGGCCTCTTCACGCTGCGTTGAGGGGGGGGGGGAGTGTTATTTGCCCATAGCAAAGGCTCGACCGGGTGTGTTGACGGTCCACAATAATAGCGGAGTGGCAACCAAGGAGTTGGGACGCGTCCTGGAGGACGTGCACCGAGGAGATGGAGCGATGATTTCGTGTGCAGGTGCTCGCTGGTTCGTGTGCAGGTGCTCGCTGGTTCGTGTGCAGGTGCTGGGTGGTTCGTGTGCAGGTGCTCGCTGGTTCGTGTGCAGGTGCTCGCTGGTTCGTGTGCAGGTGCTCGCTGGTTCGTGTGCAGGTGCTCGCTGGTTCGTGTGCAGGTGCTCGCTGGTTCGTGTGCAGGTGCTCGCTGGTTCGTGTGCAGGTGCTCGCTGGTTCGTGTGCAGGTGCTCGCTGGTTCGTGTGCAGGTGCTCGCTGGTTCGTGTGCAGGTGCTCGCTGGTTCGTGTGCAGGTGCTGGCTGGTTCGTGTGCAGGTGCTCGCTGGTTCGTGTGCAGGTGCTGGCTGGTTCGTGTGCAGGTGCTCGCTGGTTCGTGTGCAGGTGCTCGCTGGTTCGTGTGCAGGTGCTCGCTGGTTCGTGTGCAGGTGCTCGCTGGTTCGATTGCATCGCAGGATCATGAGAAGTGGCGGTAGCCACGGTGGCGAGACGTTAACTACCTCGCCCGGTCTACAGGAGGTCTACGGGGTCGACACCGACGCCTGCTGCTGTGTATTTGGAATTTGCGTGTCTCTCTCCCCGTGGTCGCGTGGATTTTTCTCCAGGGTCCTCCGGTTTTTTTCCCCTCCACATTTCGAATGAACATCACGCGTTTAGAGTAACTGGCTGCTATGCATCTCCACATGATAAGCTACTTCGTGGAGCTATCATTTGTGGCCATATCGCTTATGAAAATGAGCTATATAGCTTAATGGGCCTTACCTGGTAAAATGAATAAAAAAACCTCGCGTTTTTAACTGCTTTCTTAGCTTGAGAAGGCCTTCATCCAACAGTGGATCGATCATGGCTGGTGACTTACATGCATATGTGCAGACTGTGTGCAATGCGGGAGCAGCGTGGCACAGTTATGTGAGATCACTTCACCACTCTACCCGCCTGGGTTCAATCCTTGGTCACGGTCTCCCCTCTTTTAACGATCTGAACCTGGCCTTAGGCCGTCTCCCCTAAGTCGACTGGTAAATTGGCTGCTCGGATACCCCCTGTGTTGTACTGATGTAACACGCGGGCGTCGTGTCCTGCATAATCCCAGGTACACCACGAGACATCACCACGAACACTGTGACGGCGATACTGACTGACTGACGGATTTTATGATCGACACCCCTTGGGAAGTGCTGCTCCTTACTGTGTGGACCAGAGGTCGCTTCAAGGGATCTTGGATGTAGCTCTGTGTTATCCGCTTCCGTGGACACTCACTTTTCTCAGCACACTTTCCCACTGTCGACAGAGACAGACACTGGGACACGCACCCCAGGCTCGTGTCGATAAGTTGATGTCAGTTTGTTATTTTGTCCGCATCTTCCTCGAAGAGCCACGTTTGCAGGACAGCTTCGTGACCACCGTGCGTCTGTCTCCTGCGTGCAGCGCTGCAGACTAGCGGATTGCGGCTGCTGCCGCTGCAGGGGGAGCTGCTGGCGCCGTCGCGGGCTCAGGCTGCGCCGTGTCGCCTGGCTCGCACGTCCGCAGCTGCCATCACACAGGACCAAACGTAGAGTCGCACTCAACCTGTACACTATACGGCTAACACGTGTCTCACTGGAATTTGAGTTGTATTGCATTGCTGCAAACCCTCAATTAAGACCCAAACATGTACATATGTATGTTGAACTTCTTTCGCGCCGTATGTAGCCAACCGTGCTAATCGGAGGTGCGGAGGAAGGACAACAATCTAAGCACAAAAAGCAGTTCTAAAGAAATTAGTTTTCAATTTAGATGATTGAAAAGTGCATAGCTCCAGTGGCTTCTGAATATCGGAAGGAAGAGCATTCCAGATGGCTGCAGAAGCGCATCAACATCACACACACACACATACCTCCTGGCTTTAATAATCCTCCTCGAAGACACTGGTGTAGCCATGAACCACATCAGAGCCACAGGCCGATGTGCACATCTCCGTAAATAGAAAATTAATGCCAATCCACAGTGGTAGGAATGTGGCCGTGCAACCCAAACTATGGACTTCATAGTAAACCACTGTAGTCTGTGCTCATTCGAGACAGGAATAGCAAACTACACTCTCTTGAAGCTCTCTTGTAGTGAGCTCACCTCGATGCCAGCATTTGGCTCTCCAACATTTCCACCATACGCAATGATATAATTACTGTAAACAAATTCTAATACTCTCTTAAGGTTGGAAAATAGAAAAAGCAAATGGCATGATTGGCGGCCAATTGTGCTTAGCAGCCAATTTAAAATAATAAAAATGATACCGTGGAGTTTCTGTACCCCCTCCCTGTGTCGCAGTTTGTGCTCTGTACTGGGCTCTCATTGAAATATAATAATACAAAATACAAATTTTGGCTATCTTATTATAAGACAACAGTCGGCAATGATGATTGTACTGTACTAGTGATTCCTCAGAGGGATGAAATCCCAACCCTAACACCAACCCTATCCGTAACATAAACCACAACCCTTAATCCCAACACCAACCCGAACGCCAAACCTAACCCAACTCTTAATAACAACAACTCGAACCCACAACCCCGAATCCTAACCCCGACCACTAATCCAAACCTTGCTCCCTGCGCGCACACGCACCCACGCACGCACCCACGCACGCACCCACGCATGCACGCGTCTGCTGCCGGCTCTGCAGGCAGCGCGACGCGCGGCTCAAGAAGCGCCAGGCAGAGGAGGAGGAGAAGCGCGCGCGGCGGCGGAACAAGCGTGAGCTGTGGGGCGCGGGGCGCAGCTCGTTGCCCGTGGACGACGTCTTCCTGCTGCGCATGTACGCGCGTCCCCGGCAGGACGCGCGTGCCGCCCTCGCTGCGCTGCGCCGCTACGCGCTGCTCGACTACGCGGACCCCGCGCAGGGCGTGCACGTGCGCCTGGGGCTGAACCTCTCCCTTGACAAGAACGTAGGTGGCGGAGGCGTGCGTGTGGTGTGGTGTGGGTGCGACGGCAGTATTGGTGACTCGGTGATGGTGATGCCGATGCCGATCGATGGGCATGCGCGAGACTGTGGTGACGGCGATGCTGAGGGGTGTGTGTGAGACAGAGATGGTGCTGGCTGGTGAGTAATGCTGATGAGCGTGGTGGGGTGTGAAATTGCCATGTGTGATGGTGACGGTGCCGTGTGTGACGGTGCCGTGCCGTGTGTCACGGTGACCATGCCGTGTGTGACTGACGGTGCCGTCAGTGGCGTCACTCGGGTTGGTGTCACCCAGTGCGGTAACTCACGGTGTCACCCCCCCATGGACCTCCTCCCGTACCAGACCACACAGAATCCTTAGTCATGTGTTTTGTACTAATGTTACTCGTAAATCGTAATTCCCGTATATCACTGAATGCAATGGCAGTAGTAGTGACATAAACAACTAGCAAAATAAAAATTACACCTTTAAATTACAATATCATACGTACAGACTAAATGTATTTACTTTTACATAGTTTCAGGTGGTTAAAGTGAAAATTCAGTAAGAAACTAAAAAAAACCGTAACATTTAAGAACATTATGGGACCTCCTTTGCCAACTTTTAAGGACTACATTAAAATCAGATATATATTTGTAAGACAGTGATGTTTTTAAAGAAATTTTTAAAAAGACCAAAATAAAATGAATTTAAGATTTAAGTAATATTTCTAAACATGTATCAAGAAACATAGCATTTCCCCCCACTTCGTGTTTTAAATTGTCAATTTCTCTATTTAGTTATCAAAGAGTTATATCATCAATAATTGTTCTACATGTAAGTTTATTATCAATTTTAATCATAGAATAATATGTGATATAGTTGTAAATTGCTTAAATGGAATATTTCTTAGATTATATGAATACTAGCAAAAAAATTGTTTTGTAAAATCTTTCTACATTGAATTACAACATTATTAGTTACAACATTATTAGTAACGGAGCAGAGGCCTTTTTAGATTTTTCTCCTTTTCCTTTAATTACTACTTCATTATCTAAAAAGTTATTGATATAGGTTCACAAATACTAATTACCACAATATTGTAGCTAAAACTCCAGAAAATTTGACAAAATCAGCGACTATAAAACACGAGCAGCAACTAAACCAACAGCACGTGCAGACGAAACCACGTGATTCGAAGCGTCACTGTAATTTGGGTAACAATGACAGCTCTGACCGGAGTGCATTAGAAGGTAAAAAAAGTAAATTAGCACAGAGTTTTAGCCTTGTAGGTTTATTGATACAGTACATGTAATCTGGGCTAACGAAAAATATTGTTGTTGTTATAACTAACTACTGAGATGTTTTTATAAAAAATAATAAATTTTTACTGAAACACTGCACAAAGATGTTTTAGACAGTCATTTTGGTGTCACCCCCTCTGATGGTGTCACCCAGTGCGGTTCGCACGCCACTGGGTGCCGTGTGTGATGGTGACAGTGCCGTGTGACATTGATGATGTCGTGTGTGACTGACGGTGCTGTGTGTGATGGTGACTGTACCGTGTGTGACGATGTCGTGTGTGATGGGGACGGTGCCGTATGTGACATTGATAATGTCGTGTGTGATGGTGACTGTACCGTGTGTGAAGGTGCCGTATATAAAGGTGACGTGTGTGACAGTGCCGTGTGTAAAGGTGCCGTGTGTGATGGTGACAGTGCCGTGTGTTTGTGCCTCGCACAGAAAAAAGTGGAGGCGTTCCGGAGCTACTTCCAGTACCCAAACCCCCTGGTTGCTCCTCCCAACGGCGTTCTCGTCTTCACGTCGGTACGGATTGAAGAGGCCCTCACTCGCTCGCAATTCTGCGATGACGATTGTCGTGATTGTGATGAGACAGTGATGCCGAGGGACGTGTGTGAGACAGATGATGATCGATGGTGGTGGTGAGGCGGTCATGCTGTTGGGCATGGTGGAGCGTGTAATTGCGTGAGAGACGGTGATGATGGTGAAGTGACGATAGCGAGGTAGTGATGGTGATAGTGAGATGGTGGTGAGTGTGGTGGAGCACCTTATCTTATTGTACGTCGATTTATATCGCGCCTTAATCCAAGGAACTTTACAACGAAAAATATAAAATTGTACATTAGATGATAGTGGTTAAAATAAGGAGTGAGGTTGTTATTAAAAGTAGTGGTGTAGTTATGGTGACAGGAGAACACTAGATAGGGTTTGGGATAGTGATCGTGATAGGGGTAGTGATAGGGGTTGTGGTAGTGATAGGGGTAGTGATAGGGGTAGTGATAAGGGTAGTGATAGGAGTTGGGCTAGGCCTGGTCGTAGTTGGTGGGCCAGGCAGGGAGTAGCAGGAGGATCGGCTAGGGGAGAAGAGACGGGGGTTTTTTTAAGGGGAGGAGCGGAAGCTGCAGGTTGTTGTGATGGTGAAGATGGTTGTTGTGATGGTGAAGATGGTTGTTGTTGTGATGGTGAAGCTGCAGGTTGTTGTTGTGATGGTGAAGATGGTTGTTGTTGTGATGGTGAAGATGGTTGTTGTGATGGTGAAGATTGTTGTTGTGATGGTGAAGATGGTTGTTGTGTGTTTGCGATGGTGAAGATGCAGGTTGTTGTGATGGTGAAGATGCAGGTTGTTGTTGTGATGGTGAAGATGCAGGTTGTTGTGATGGTGAAGATGGTTGTTGTTGTGATGGTGAAGATGGTTGCTCCGTGTGCTGCAGTGGGAGTTGGTGAAGGGGAGCGAGACTGGACGCAGCAGGGCGAGGGAGGCACAGGGAGGGACGGTGGAGATTTGGAGCGTCGAGGGCGGGATGGGACAGAGCAGTTGAGAGACGAGAGAAGCGAGATCTGGTGGTGGGGCAAGGCCGTGGAGGGAGTAATGGACTCGAGTGATGAATTTAAACGGACAGCGATAAGTAGACAGGGGGACAGTGGAATTTGTACAAAGTAGAGCAGAAGTGTGGGAATCGTGCGGGGAGGTTAAAAATGATCCGGGCCGAGGCGTTTTGTGTCTGCTGTTGGAGAGGAGTGACGGCGTGGGCAGGTAGACCGAGAAGAAGAGAGGTGCAGGAGTGAAGCTGAGTGTAAACGAAGGGCGCGAGCCGGGAGTTTAGCGGCAGAGAGTGAGACGAGGGCATGGATGATGCGAACATTGAATAGTGGTGGGCGTGGGAAGTGGCAGAGGTGTGGTTGGAGAGGGAGGCGTAGAAGATGACCCCGAGGTTGCGAGCAAAGGAGGCAGGAGGAGTGGGCGAGAATGGAGGAAGTGAGATGGTAGGACAGGGTGGAGGGGAGCGGGGAGAAGGGAGGAAAAGGATTACAGTTTTAGAAGGATTGATGGAGAGGTAGTGGCGTGACATCCATAATTGGACGGTGGTTAAAGAGTTGGAAATGTGGGAGCCAAGGTCAAGGGGTAAAGGCAGGAAAGGCGGCGGTGATGGCTCTGCTCCGAGTTCCGCAGCGCAAGTCGCGCTTCCGTGGCCGTGGGATTCACCTTCCTGTCTCCGCGTGTCCGAGCAGACGCCCGAGGAGACCCAGACGGCGCTGCAACACGGGGCGAGGCTGGCTGGCGGAGACGAGCTCGTGCAGCAGGTGTGAGGGGGTGGGGGGCGCGGGAGGTGGAGGTGGGGGGGGCTCTGTCCCGTCCGATGTCACCCTTACCGCGGGCGTCGGGCAGGGCCGGTGCATGCGTCAGGCCGGCCGCAGAGGAGGCTCATCTCCCTCGGTTGTGAAACGTGTGTTATGAATAAAATAATTATTATGATCATAATCTTTCATTCATCTGTAAGAATCTGACAAGCTATGAAGCTCTTTCTCACAGATAAACTAAAACTATTATGTATTTTACCAGCAAGGTCCACTGAGCTGTGTAGCTCTTTTCAGAAGTGACTTGGCCGCAGATGATGGGTCAACAAAGCGCCACGTGGACATTTATAGCAGCCAAATACTCTTAAACGCATGTTTCTAAATGTGGAGGGAAAACTGGAGGACCTGGAGAAAAATCCATGCGACCACGGAGAGAGAGACACGCAAACTCCAAATTTTCCAGTAGGCGTCACGATTGGGATCGACCCCACGACCTCCTGTATACCAGGCGAGGTCGTTAGCATCTCTCCACCATGGCTCCCAAGTAGTGGTGGGTCAGAAAGTTACAGCAACAAACAATACAAAAACCGATAGGAGTGCAAATTATAGGAAAGCTAAGCAAGTCGCTAAATATGAATAAAAATTAATAAAATATATTTATTGCCTTTGTGCTGTTCGCCTTTAGGCGTCCTCTGGTCTAACACTGTTTTTGTTTGCATGTTCACCACAAGCACGTGTGGTTAATGCAGTGACAGGATTCTTTGTGGTGAATGCAGTGACAGGATTCTTTGCAAATGGATTCTGTTTGGTGTTTTCACATCTTAACACAACAACTGTTTTATTGCCAGAAAGGGTCAAACCTATTCTTACATTTTGATTCTGGCAAGAAAGGTCCCATATAAAAATAAATAGTTTAGTTTATAGTTTTCTTTCCCACCGTGCGTAGCCAACAGGGCTAATTGGGGATGCGCTGTTCACACCAAGCTTGCTCTGAGCAGTGCTGCCCGGATGCTGTTCACATACCGGCACAATGTTCGCCCCATGTCTGTTTCGTGTCTCTGTAACTTCATCGCTATTGAGGTGTGATCGGTCTAAAATTATTTGCCCGAGCCAACTTACGTTACGGGGAATTTCTTATTTAAAATTGACTTATTTTCCCGCGGTATTTTCAATTTGCTCGTATCGACAGTTGTGTTGGCTCCGATTTATATTTGATTGAGTGCCGAATTCGATTTAATTCGCTCGGCTTTTATCATTTTGGGGAACCAGGTCACGCTTGGAGAATGAGACTCATCCCGGTTTCTTTACTTCTCCCACCGGGGTAAACAACAGCAACTGGAAAACTGTAAACTCGCCCCCCCTCCCAGGTGCTGCAGGACCAGGTGGACCAGGTGAGCTTCTACGTGAGCGTCCCCGGCGCGCTGCCCAAGCTCGTGCCGCTCAGGAACGTTCTCCGCAACAACTTCCCCAGGGCCAGGAACGGTGCGTCCACGGTGAAGCGTCCACGATGAAATGTCCGCGGTGAAACCCACGCGGTGAAGCGTCCGTGGTGAAACATCCACGGTGAAATGTCTGCGGTGAAGCCCACGTGGTGAAACCCACGCGGTGAAACGTCCGTGGTGAAGTGTCCGTGGTGAAACGTCCGTGGTGAAACGTCCGTGGTGAAATGTCCGTGGTGAAGCGTCCATAGTGAAATGTCCGCGGTTAAACATTCGTGGTGAAGCGTCCGCGGTGAAAACGCCCGTGGTGAAACGTTGACATCGTTCCATCAGTCAGGTGAACTTTACTTTTTTAAAGCAGCTGTCTTAAAACCAAGACCCCTGTACATGAATTATTCTCTTCCATGAAAACTTTTAACACCATGCAGTTAAAGTAGTAAGTCGATTCAGGCTTTCTTTTGTAAATGCCAGACTAAAGAGGTCACGCTTTACAACTCTGGATGGCCAGGCCAGTCCCTTGTCTGACGGGGAAGGGAATTCCACAGGATTGGAGCTTTTATTTTTTCGATTTAAAGCTTTCGTGAAGAAGGATTGGAGCTGCGTAATGCGAAGGCGTAAGCCCCAGATTGGTTGTAGTCACACCCAGGGGACGTCGCAGAGTGAAGCGGTCATGAGGGGGCAGTAGGAGGGGGGGGTCCCTGGTCCTCCAAAAAGACAAACGCAAAGACCCCGTATAGCCTGACCAGACTGTTGGGGCAAGTGCTGCTAGCGAGCACCTCTGCAGGCCGTCACAGCACACGAGGGCAGTGGGTGGCCAGCACCATGCCCGCCCGGCCTCTTTTGTCTCCCGAGTGGCGATGTTTACACATCGAACCAGGTACCCATTTGAGTCGACCTAGGGAAGGCCCCAGGACCGGTTCAGATAATCGTCACTGGTGTTCGCCGCGAGCGGCAATTAAACTCGGGTCCCCGGGTTCGTAGCGCGCTACGCTAACCGCTGCACCACCGCTCTCCTGGTCCTTCAAGGGCTTTATAGGTCACGCTGGCAGCCAGTGCAGTCCTCGGAGCCACAGGAGCTATAGGACCGGTCCTGAATGTACCGGTAACTATCATGGCAGTCTGGCCGGGTAGTACCACTCGCGTCACAATCGGAAGATTGCGGGTTCAAATTCCCGTGTATTTTAATACGTTTCCATTATCGTAATCATGGTCCTCGTACCAACACTCGTAATGCATTGACGGATCTGTTTTGTATCCTCCTGCTTTCATCTCGAGAATCTAAACCAACTATGGGTCCCTCTGTATACAACCATGGTGGTGGTGGTGGTTGTGTGTATACCTTTTAGACAGGGAGAGAGAACGCACACCTTCGACATAGACGCCGCTGTCGCCAGGCCGAATACGTTCCCCCCTCCAGTACGCGATCAGTGCGGCTAAGACGCTCGCGGTGACGGGCGAATGTGCTTGTTTTTTACCGGCCGTTGCGAAGTGGCAGGCCTCGTGCGGCGAGGGCCGCGCCGAGCGAAGGTTCCCCACGCCGCTTCGGCATCGTCGGCGCGCCCAGCACGGTTCCGGCGTCGGTGCCTCGTCGCTACGTCCCCCGGCTCACGCTGTCCGCCCCCCCCACCCCGCGCAGGCTCCGTGGCGGCGGACATCCCCAAGATGCTGGAGTACTTCACCACGTGCCACGAGTACAGCGTGCTGCCCAACGGCAGCTGCGTCACGCGCATCGGAACGGTAAATCAATAACAACATCAGCACGGTAAACAACAACAACATCGGCACTGTAAACAACAGTAACAACATCAGCACGGTAAATAACAACATCGGCACTGTAAACAACAACAACAACATCGGCACTGTAAACAACAGTAACAACATCAGCACGGTAAATAACAACATCGGCACTGTAAACAATAACATCGGCACTGTAAACAGCAATAACAACATCGGCACTGTAAACAATAACAACATCGGCACAGGTAAACAACAATAGCAACATCGGCACAGGTAAACAACAATAGCAACATTGGCACAGGTAAACAATGTGATTCAATTTGCGTAGCAAATGCAATCACGTCTCCGATCGATTTGATCGTCAGCAACAGCACGAGCAGCAGCCGTGGTCAATCCACCGCTGCATGAAGGCCTCCCCAAAGCCTCTCACGGGCTTGCACCCCCTGCCGATGCCATGGGGTTGGTCCAGAGCTGGGGGTCGTGGTCGAGGTGTGTCGGTCATGGGGGGGGCAGGGTGGGAGGGATTTGACCATACTTCACCGCGCTGGTCATTGCCGGGCGTTGATGAAAGGGAGGTCGATTTGTCTTGCCTGTCTCTCCGTCCCTCTCTATGTGGCTCCCCCCCCCCCACCCCACAGATGGACATGACGGACGAGCAGCTGCTGGTGAACCTGCAGACACTGCTCGCCGACGTGTGCTCGCGCCGCACCGCCAGCTCTGGTACGACGCCGCATCCCCGCTCGGGCACAGAGAGGCCCGTAGACTCGCACGGAGACCCATCGGTCGAGAGGCCTGTAGACTTACACGGAGACCCATAGGTCTAGAGGCCTGTAGACTTACACGGAGACCCATAGGTCTAGAGGCCTGTAGACTTACATGGAGACCCATAGGTTTAGAGGCCTGTAGACTCGCACGGAGACCCATCGGTCGAGAGGCCTGTAGACTTACACGGAGACCCATAGGTCTAGAGGCCTGTAGACTTACACGGAGACCCATAGGTTTAGAGGCCTGTAGACTTACACGGAGACCCATAGGTCTAGAGGCCTGTAGACTTACACGGAGACCCATAGGTTTAGAGGCCTGTAGACTTACATGGAGACCCATAGGTTTAGAGGCCTGTAGACTTACACGGAGACCCATAGGTTTAGGGGCCTGTAGACTTACATGGAGACCCATAGGTTTAGGGGCCTGTAGACTTACATGGAGACCCATAGGTTTAGAGGCCTGTAGACTTACATGGAGACCCATAGGTTTAGAGGCCTGTAGACTTACATGGAGACCCATAGGTTTAGGGGCCTGTAGACTTACATGGAGACCCATAGGTTTAGGGGCCTGTAGACTTACATGGAGACCCATAGGTTTAGGGGCCTGTAGACTTACATGGAGACCCATAGGTTTAGAGGCCTGTAGACTTACATGGAGACCCATAGGTTTAGGGGCCTGTAGACTTACATGGAGACCCATAGGTTTAGGGGCCTGTAGACTTACATGGAGACCCATAGGTTTAGAGGCCTGTAGACTTACATGGAGACCCATAGGTTTAGAGGCCTGTAGACTTACATGGAGACCCATAGGTTTAGGGGCCTGTAGACTTACATGGAGACCCATAGGTTTAGAGGCCTGTAGACTTACATGGAGACCCATAGGTTTAGAGGCCTGTAGACTTACATGGAGACCCATAGGTTTAGAGGCCTGTAGACTTACACGGAGACCCATAGGTTCACAGAGTCCCCGCGACTCACACAGAGATCCATAGATTTGCAAAAAAGACATTATTTTGTATGGTGTTTGAAAAAAGCAGCAGGCTACAATTGTATTTTAATGTTGTGGGCCATTCCACAGGATCCAGGGTGATAGCTGAGTGGAGTCCACTTGCTCCACCAGATTGCGCTCGTTGTAATGGGGCAGTCGTGATAAGTGCCTGGTGGTTTGTACCTCACCGCATCGGTGGAGTCCCCTGATCGTTCCATCGATGGAGGAAAATATCCCACACACCTCCTTCCTCCATCACGTGTCATCGTCGTCGTCGTTGTCGTTGGGAGCGGTCCCCCACTCACTAGCGGAGCCAGTGGGGGGGTGGGGTGGCACGTGCCCCCCCAATGATCCGATCGAAGTCCCTAATTTCGATCGGATCATTGGGGTTTACAATTAACAACAGCACAAACTCTACACCCATGCTAGACCGGGACCAATATCATCGTGAAGTCGCACACGCCGTTAGGCAGCACTAAAGAAGAAGAAGTAATAAATCGGCAATTTGCGACCCCCACTGCCACTGTGTAGCATATCACTGTGTGCCAGGGACTCCATGAGATGATAGGACAATAGTCTGAGTCCATAATTGGCAATAAGTAACGGCAAAGCAGTTATAAGTGACTCAGAATTGTGCGCAGTTGCGTGTACAGCACACGACTTTACCTTCAGCGAGCGCGATGCCGATCACACACGGCTTGAATTCGACCCTCGATCGATGGCTGTGCCATCGCCGCACACGTGTCGAATAAAAAGCAAGGGACAAGTCCTTACTTACTAACAACTCCTCTATCATTTCTCATTGCTGGAGGGGTTGTCCCCCCCCTACCTGAAGATCCTGGCTGCGCCATTGCCCCCACTGTCAGTCGGGGCTGCAGAGAGAACCCGGGGCCGCTCCTTGGTCGGTCTTCACTCGCCGACCTCTCTCTCTAAAATGCGCCCAGCTCTTCCTGTGCGGTGTCTTGAGACGGCGGCCGCGTTTGGGCCGCGCTGCGTGGCTCCGCGTTTGTCTTCCCGCGAGCCGTACCCACCGAGGACTCCCGGCTGTGCGCGCGTCTCTCGCGAGCAGGCGGCTTCGTGACGGACGCCCACATCAACACGGCCACCAGCGAGGAGCTGCCCTTCCACTTCGAGCCGTTCCTGCCGCCGCCGCCCAAATCCAAGAGAGAGGCCAAGGAGCGGGCGCCGGCGGCGCCGGTGGCGCCGGCAGCGCCGGCAGCGCCGGTAGAGGAGGCCGCCGCCAACGCCA
Source organism: Lethenteron reissneri (assembly GCF_015708825.2). Classification (NCBI taxonomy): domain Eukaryota; kingdom Metazoa; phylum Chordata; class Hyperoartia; order Petromyzontiformes; family Petromyzontidae; genus Lethenteron; species Lethenteron reissneri. The sequence continues at coordinate 10,782,465 of NC_083825.1, forward strand.
CCGCCAACGCGAAGGAGTGACGCGGAGCGGCGTCCGCTTCCCGGGCAGCTGCAGCTGCTCCTCCACTCCGAGCCAACCGAGTTCACGGCTCTCGCGTCGCTCGCGGCATCGCAACAATCCACACGCGCACACGCGCCCCTTCCCACGATTCGGTGGACCATCGCGGCCCGGCGTCACAGTTCCACGGAGGGTTTCCGTGACCCTGCGGGAGCGTGTAGACCCCTTTAGTGACTCTGTGGCTTCTAATAATCAATCACGTCGTCGTCATCCTGTGTCTACTGCTGGATGAAGGTCTGCTCAGATCGTCGCCATCGCTCGCGGTCTCGCGATGTCACAATTCATTTAGCTTCTGTGCACTCGTGATAACCTAAACAAATTTATTTTTTACCAGGTAAGGCCCACTGAGCTATGTAGCTCCTTTTTCAGAAGCGACCTGATAGCTCAACAAAGTGGCTTGTAACGTGGACATTTATAGCAGGCAAATACTCTTTCTATGTATGTATGTTAAACTTATTTTGCTCCGTACATAAACAACGGCGTTAATCGGCGAGGAGTGAGTTCAACGCATGTTGATTATTAATGTAGAGGAATAAACCGGATGACCCGGAGAAAAATCCACGGGGAGAACACGCAAACTCCAAATATACAGGCGTCCGTGAGGGTTAGGATCAAACCCACGACCTCCTGTGTACCAGGCGAGGGAGTTAACATCTCACCACCGCGGCGCCTCATTGCACACGAGCCGACCTCATCGCTTCCATCTCCATGGTGGTCGTTCCTCTCGGGCGAGTTTCCTTTCGTTGGCTGCCATTCCATGGTTAGTCTCGACCACCGGCCGTCATCGTCATCCTCTCCTGTGACGCGTCTTGCGCAAGCCTCTTGATTGCTCTTGATGCTTGCATAAGAATCGACGCGAGTCGATGGCTCGCCGTCACGTTGCCGACTGGGCATTCTGATCGGGCCTCCTCTGACGACGGTGCTGCGTGCGTGTTCACGGTAACCGACCCTCGCCCAGTGAACAAGGGAGATGGCTTGGGCGCTCAACGCTTTGACCGCTGCGACCGTGGTCATCGCCGTTCGCCGGTGCGGGAAGTTTAACCGCCGATTGCCGCGCGCCCTTCGCAGTGGAACTTTACAAGGTCCCACGAATTCGTCTCGAAGCAGAGTCGGCCATTGTGTGCAGCCGTCACAGTCCCAACGTTCGAACAAAAAACGGCACTGCAAGTTACTGGCCGACTCTGCTTTGAATTAATTTCACTGTGAAGCAAAGGGTGCGTAATATTCCGCGGTCTAACTTCCCTCACTTGGCGGCCGGAGATTAAACTGTGCATTTAACACGGTTGCTTAGTTTGTTGTCCTTTCCCCGTGCCTCCGATTAGCACGGTTGGCTACGTACGATGCCAAAGAAGTTCGACGTACGTACAGACTGAGTTGAGAAGCGAGTGGCAGATTGTCGGCCTCGATTGCGACAACTTGGAAGGACCCTCCTGAAAAAGTGCCTCGAGACTCGGGCTTTTCCTGGCTGAACAAGCATCGTGATAATATTGAAGTGGGTCCTGCAGAATGACCGCTTCCCAATTCGCGAGGCAACCGCGAGGACCGGTTTCGGCTGCGCTGAAAAATTCGGCATCCGGCCTGCGGAAGGAGACGCCAGTGCCTGGAGAAAAGCAACCGGCGAGAGGGGTGGGGGGGAGTCCACGTCGTGAACGCGACCGGCGCTGGTCGTTGTCGTGGACTCCGTCTGATGCGACCGTTGCCTTCCAGGGGTCGCGTCGTTCGTTCCCGTTACGTCGTTAACTCTCCGCTTGTGTTCACGCCCATTAAGTGAACGTCTATGGAGTCGATCTCACTTTTTATCATTGTCAGGGGCAACTGGAATTCTATATTTGTCTCCCGTGTAAAATCATCAACCTCGCACAAGGGGGCGCCACGGTGGCGAGAAGTTAACTCCCACTGCCTGCTGTTAAAGGAGGTTGTGGGTTCGATCACGACCCTGAACCCTGCTGCTGTATATTTGGAGTTTGGGTGTCTCTCTCTCCCCGTGGGCGCGTGGATTTTTCTCCGGGTCCTCCGGTTTTTCCCTCCACATGCAGAATCGACATGACCAGTTGAGAGTGTTTGGCTGCAATAAATGCCCACGTGATAAGCCACTTATTGAGCGTATCGTTTGTGGCCGGGCAGCTTCTGAAAAAGAGCTATATAGCTCAGTGGGCCTTACCTGGGAAAATAATAAATTAAATAGTTTATAGTTTACAATTCGGTTGAGGGGTTTAAACGAATGTTGCTTTTGAACGAATATTGACAATGTGTCTCGCTTGCACCCTAAGGCCGTGAGGGATGGCGGTGATGTGGGGAGGGGGGGGCTGCAACAGTGGATAGATCATGGCTGCTGATGATGACCAATCCACAAATCTCTCGCACGCAGCCCCCACAGAACTGGCCAACCCCCCTCCCCTCCAAGTCCTGTAAGAAGCCTATCCCCGGCCACTGCTATCTCGTACGAGATGTCCGTAGGCCCAAACATCGCGCCTCCCTCCTGGCTTTGACATCGCTGCCGCAAATCCACCCAGTGGAACCGTCGACCACGTCGGAGCATCGTCATGCAGGCCGATGCGCCACATCTTCGTGAATGGACAATTGAAGGCAAGCCACAGTTGTGCGATTGTGGGCGCGCAACCCCATCTGTGGACCATTTCGTAGACCCACAGAGACCCACAGAGACCCATAGAGACACATTGAGATACATTGAGATACATTAAAGACAAACCACGGTCGTGTAATTGGCGCCATATAGGAAACCCAGAGCCAGAGACCCATAGAGATACACTGGTGACCAGCCACAGAGGCTGTGGCCATGCAAGCCGAGCTATGAACCCAAATCGTAAACCCAGTGGAGTCTGCGCTGCTTCAACAGAGGGGGAGGAGCAGCCAAACGACACGAACTCTCCCCAGAAGCCCCCTCTCGTCGTGGCCAGCAGCAGCAGACCCCGACCATTGGCGTCTGGCTCCTGGACATCGTCAACTGCTGCTGCTGTTGCAATCGCGAAGAGAATCAGAATGTGTTGAGACTGCAGGAAGGAATGCGATGAGCTCTCACAGCTCAGTTTCACAGATGTCCAGTCGGGGCGGGCCGGAACGTGACAACAAACAACAACACGATAGGAGTGCAAAGGACAGTAAAGGTAAACAAAGCACTCTAATCAATTATATGTAAATATAACAACTACGTTTACCTTGCCAGGTAAGGCCCACTGAGCTATCTAGCTTCTATTTCAGAAGCGACCTGGCCACACACAGTAGCTCAACGAAGTGGCTTAACACGTGGACATTTACAGCAGCAAAAATAATCGAATCCGCATTGGAATCGTTGCAAAGGATTGCATCTGAGAGCCCGTCCATCGCGGAGATGGAACGGCTGTTAAATCGGCGATGCCAGGTCAGTGGTCGGCAGCGACCTTTCAAAGAAGAAGAATATTGAGACTTTTTTTTGAGCTTTTGTCTTTGGCCAAAATCGTTCGAGAGCCGCATCCTACACCCAGAGCTACTTTCACACAAACGCAGCAGCAGGTAGCACAGCACAACACACATTCTGACTTAGATAAACAACATAGGCTATGGAATAAACGGTGTCTATTTAGTTCCCCCCCTCCCACCTTTGTTATGCTTAAACAATACAGTTTGACTGTTTTACATTTTGTTGTCACCGAGACATTCCATAGTGACCCACTCACTGCCACAATTAATCAATTCATTATCTCTACGTTAAACTATGTTTAAGGTTAAAGTCTTTTTTTACCGGCTGCCCGCAAGGGGGCAGCCAGAGAGCGGCAGGTTGCCGACCCCTGTGCGAGGTGGGATCGCTGCATCGCAGGCCCACAGGTCGTGGCCTACGGGCCTTGGGGAGGCCTTCATCCAGCAGCGGATGGATCACGACCGACTACATGATCAATGATATCAGGTGATTGGATACAAGGACTCGATCTCAAGCTGGCCTTGTCCTGGAAGAATATATCTGCACCCGGCACACCACATCCAGTATTCCGCTGGGCGATGACTGTGGTTACCTGTCACGTGCCACCAACTTCAGCTGTTGACTTGAGAAACATTCCCTGCGAGATTTGAGACCTGGATAGGTGTGTGATGCATCGATATTGAACCTAAGTGCCACGTGATGGCATTCAACGAGTGTCATCTTGTCCAGTCGTACGGCAGTCACCCAGCCTCCCTCCGTATTCCTGCACCACATTGCAGACGACCAAGTCACTCGACATGTGGTTGGTGGCTGGAGCTGAGATACGGGCCGAGATGTGACGATATGTGATCGGTGGCTGAGAATGAGGTGACGGGGATGGAGGGGAGGGCAGTGGCGTCGTTCACGACACTTAGCAGCTCAGGGGGTGCGGCGATCGGTCAGGTGAGGCCCCAGTATTTGGTTTGTCTCGCACGGTCGCACCGAGGCCATCACGGCTCCTCTTGCCTCATCACACACCATTAAGCATTTTCAGAAACGTAACTTTAAACCGCGTTTTAAATACGTTTTTGTTCTTTTACACCGTTATTGAAAACAAATCTCATGGTGGTTGCCAAGGGCGCCACAACTTGGAGCTTTGGCCACCGGGGGAGGGGGGGGGCGTACCCCCTGCCTGCCCCCAGGCTTGTCACGCTGCTGGGGGAGGGAGAGGGGACTGTGGGGATAACAGCGCACGTTGGGGGAGGGGGGGAAGGAGAGTGCGGTGGATGGAGCTGTGGATGGTGGAGAGAGCTGTGGATGAAGGAGGGAGCTGTGGATGGTGGAGGGAGCTGTGGATGAAGGAGGGAGCTGTGGATGGTGGAGGGAGCTGTGGATGAAGGAGGGAGCTGTGGATGGTGGAGGGAGCTATGGATGAAGGAGGGAGCTGTGGATGGTGGAGGGAGCTGTGGATGGTGGAGGGAGCTGTGGATGAAGGAGGGAGCTGTGGATGGTGGAGGGAGCTGTGGATGGTGGAGGGAGCTGTGGATGGTGGATGGAGCTGTGGATGAAGGAGGGAGCTGTGGATGGTGGAGGGAGCTGTGGATGGTGGAGGGAGCTGTGGATGAAGGAGGGAGCTGTGGATGGTGGAGGGAGCTGTGGATGAAGGAGGGAGCTGTGGATGGTGGAGGGAGCTGTGGATGGTGGAGGGAGCTGTGGATGAAGGAGGGAGCTGTGGATGGTGGAGGGAGCTGTGGATGGTGGAGGGAGCTGTGGATGGTGGAGGGAGCTGTGGATGGTGGAGGGAGCTGTGGATGAAGGAGGGAGCTGTGGATGGTGGAGGGAGCTGTGGATGAAGGAGGGAGCTGTGGGTGGAGGGAGCGGTGGATGGTGGAGAGAGCTGTGGATGAAGGAGGGAGCTGTGGATGGTGGAGGGAGCTGTGGATGAAGGAGGGAGCTGTGGATGGTGGAGGGAGCTGTGGATGAAGGAGGGAGCTGTGGATGGTGGAGGGAGCGGTGGATGGTGGAGGGAGCTGTGGATGGTGGAGGGAGCTGTGGATGGTGGAGGGAGCTGTGGATGGTGGAGGGAGATGTGGGTGAAGGAGGGAGCGGTGGATGGTGGAGGGAGCTGTGGATGAAGGAGGGAGCTGTGGATGGTGGAGGGAGCTGTGGATGGTGGAGGGAGCTGTGGATGAAGGAGGGAGCTGTGGATGGTGGAGGGAGCTGTGGATGGTGGAGGGAGCTGTGGATGAAGGAGGGAGCTGTGGATGGTGGATGGAGCTGTGGATGGTGGATGGAGCTGTGGATGAAGGAGGGAGCTGTGGATGGTGGAGGGAGCTGTGGATGGTGGATGGAGCTGTGGATGAAGGAGGGAGCTGTGGATGAAGGAGGGAGCTGTGGATGAAGGAGGGAGCTGTGGATGAAGGAGGGAGCTGTGGATGGTGGAGGGAGCTGTGGATGGTGGAGGGAGCTGTGGATGGTGGATGGAGCTGTGGATGAAGGAGGGAGCTGTGGATGGTGGAAGGAGCTGTGGATGGTGGAGGGAGCTGTGGATGGTGGAGGGAGCTGTGGATGGTGGATGGAGCTGTGGATGGTGGAGGGAGCTGTGGATGGTGGAAGGAGCTGTGGATGGTGGAGGGAGCTGTGGATGGTGGAGGGAGCTGTGGATGGTGGAGGGAGCTATGGATGAAGGAGGGAGCTGTGGATGGTGGAGGGAGCTGTGGATGGTGGATGGTGGAGGGAGCTGTGGATGGTGGAGAGAGCTGTGGATGAAGGAGGGAGCTGTGGATGGTGGAGGGAGCTGTGGATGGTGGAGAGAGCTGTGGATGAAGGAGGGAGCTGTGGATGGTGGAGGGAGCTGTAGATGGTGGAGGGAGCTGTGGATGAAGGAGGGAGCTGTGGATGGTGGAGGGAGCTGTGGATGGTGGATGGAGCTGTGGATGGTGGAGGGAGCTGTGGATGGTGGAGGGAGCTATGGATGGAGAGAGTTGTGTATGAAGGAGGGAGCTGTGGATTAAGGAGGGAGCTGTGTATGAAGGAGAGAGCTGTGTATGGAGGGAGCTGTGGATGAAGGAGGGAGCTGTTGATGAAGGAGGGAGCTGTGGATGAAGGAGGGAGCTGTGGATTGTGGAAGGAGCTGTGGATGAAGGAGGGAGCTGTGGATGGAGGAGGGAGCTGTGGATGGAGGAGGGAGCTGTGGATGAAGGAGGGAGCTGTGGATGAAGGAGGGAGCTGTGGATGAAGGAGGGAGCTGTGGATGGAGGAGGGAGCTGTGGATGGTGGAGGGAGCTGTGGATGAAGGAGGGAGCTGTGGATGGAGGAGGGAGCTGTGGATGAAGGAGGGAGCTGTGGATGGTGGAGGGAGCTGTGGATGAAGGAGGGAGCTGTGGATGGAGGAGGGAGCTGTGGATGAAGGAGGGAGCTGTGTATGAAGGAGGGAGCTGTGGATGGTGGAGGGAGCTGTGGATGAAGGAGGGAGCTGTGGATGGTGGAGGGAGCTGTGGATGAAGGAGGGAGCTGTGGATGAAGGAGGGAGCTGTGGATGGTGGAGGGAGCTGTGGATGAAGGAGGGTGCTGTGGGTGGTGGAGGGAGCTGTGGATGAAGGAGGGAGCTGTGGATGAAGGAGGGTGCTGTGGGTGGTGGAGGGAGCTGTGGATGAAGGAGGGAGCTGTGAATGGAGGGAGCTGTGGATGGTGGAGGGAGCTGTGGATGAAGGAGGGTGCTGTGGGTGGTGGAGGGAGCTGTGGATGAAGGAGGGAGCTGTGGATGGAGGGAGCTGTGGATGAAGGAGGGAGCTGTGGATGGTGGAGGGAGCTATGGATGGTGGATGGAGCTGTGGATGGTGGAGGGAGCTGTGGATGGTGGAGGGAGCTATGGGTGAAGGAGGGAGCTGTGGATGAAGGAGGGAGCTGTGGATGAAGGAGGGAGCTGTGGATGGTGGAGGGAGCTGTAGATGGTGGAGGGAGCTATGGGTGAAGGAGGGAGCTGTGGATGAAGGAGGGAGCTGTGGATGGAGGAGGGAGCTATGGATGGTGGAGGGAGCTGTGGATGGTGGAGGGAGCTGTGGATGGTCGAGGGAGCTATGGGTGAAGGAGGGAGCTGTGGATGAAGGAGGGAGCTGTGGATGAAGGAGGGAGCTGTGGATGGAGGAGGGAGCTGTGGATGACGGATGGAGCAGTGTATGGAGATGGAATAAACGAACTGGCACCCTGACCTGTCTCCTCGTGCCCGCTACAGATCAGCAAGCTGCACATGAGTGGGCTAAAGTGTGGGTACACCCCACCCCTTTCCACACTTTCTAGTCCAATGTGGAAGAGTCGAGCCGCAGGTTTTCCTTCCCCTCTAGAGCAGGAGAAGTCAAACCCGCGGCTGCTTCGTGACGTTATTTATTATGGACCGTCTCATATTCACATGCATTGCTGCTCTTGAAATATTCCGGGTTTTTTCGCATTTAGAAAAAATGGCTCCTTGTTATTTTGGTTGCCGGCCCCTGATCCAGTCTCGAGCTTCCATTCGCAGGGGCTCCTCCTACCCGCAGGGCTGCGTTCAAGCACTTGCAGGGCTGCGCCTACGCATTTTTTTTTCAACCAACACAATAACTTAGGGCCTAACAAGACGTCCTGCACATTGCGGACCTCCGGCGAGTTTTGTGACCACCAATTGTATGGATACTGTCAATAGGACACGGATCACCGACCCCGAGTGTTTTTCACGACCTCCCCTGGTATACAGGAGGTCGTAGGTTCGATCCCGACCCTGATGCTTGTATATTTGGAGTGTGCGCGTCTCTCCCTGTGGTCACGGACATTTTTCTCCGAATCCTCCGGTTTTTTCCTCCACATTTAGAAACATTCGTCTTGGAGTATTTGGCTGCTACACATTTCCACGTGATGAGCCACTTACTGGGTTGAGCTGTCATTTGTGGCCAGGTCGCTTCTGAAAAAGAGCTGTACAGCTCAATGGGCCTTACACCTGGTAAAATAAGTAAATAAAAGTATATTCGTAAGGTCGTATTACTAGTACTGGCATGAGAAGTCTCGCAACAAGGCCTTTTGGGCTCACGCGCTTCGCTTTCAACGATGCGACTTCAACCCTGATGATGATGAAGCTTGAAAAGCCGAATTGAGTTCACAAGGAGTTACAAACTTCCCGTGAAAGAATCCCGACATCTGTTAATTGCTGGCTTCGATCTACCGCCACGAAGGTCATGGGACCACAACCCCCGAACCGTATTCAGAGCAACGTGTTCGCAATGCGACTTACAACTTCATCAGCCTCTCTGCCCTCGCTCAACTTGGTTTGGATTGTCATTCTGGTGACCGAAGTCACTTGTGAAAATGAAACGCGTGTCCCCGTCTCACCTGGTTACACAAAATAAAATCTGCACTCTGGCAGGCCAAACGTTAGTCAAATTTCTACCTCTGTGTTATAAGCCAGAGTTAATGACATGATTATCAGAATCTTTATGCAGACTGGAGGAATCCGATGAGCTATGAAGATCTTTTACAGTCCGAGAGTTTGTTTGATACCCACATACCAATTGAATCAGTTTTTATATCCTCTGGTAGTACCAGGCCCCAAGCCAGTACCCGTATTGCACATTCCACATTCACATGGTGGGAACCAGTCTCAAAATGGAGCAACTCCATATCACATCTACAGTAGCCAGGCACCATCGGGTGTAGTGGTGGCACAGTTGTTGGCACATTGCGCTACACGGGCCCGATTCCCAGGCCCATGGGCCAATGTTTGGCAATGAGTAATCGAAGGTCTCCCGCCCCCCCCACCCCCTCAATTTGCTGGAAATCTCATTCGTAACACGGCACTCTGGGATTTAAGACGGTGTCGCTGCATTCTCACGAGCAGGGCTCAATTCCAGGCAGGGGTTGAGAGCCCTGGAAAATATTCCCCTCATTCCCACACGTCCCTGACAGGCGGAGGGTGGGGGTTGGCGTGTCGGAAATTCAGCACGAAATATAAAGATATCAGATTTATAGGTGTGCGAGTCGCCTGGTAGTTGGTTAGACATGTGCACGGCCGCTCGGGTAAGGTCGGTCATCTCGAAGAGGTCGGGCACAGTCAGGGAAAGATTGGTGTGCACCAGGCTCTCAAGGGATCTGTGATATGACCAGGGCAGGCCACGTGGCCCAGAGGTCGGAGCACCGAGCTCGCACCGCCTGGGCTCGCATGTGGTCATCCACCCACGAGCTGACCGAGTTCTCAAGCGCAGTCGGCCGATGGCCTTAAGATCGGTCCCCAACGAGCGCACGCAAAAGGCATCGTGTAAAAAAAAATGTTGCACGTAATTTGGCCAAATTCCAGCTGTGTAAATCAAAACAATATCAAGTTGACCGTCATGCGATGTTGAACACGCGTCTTAACAATGAACATTGCACAGTGGGTGGGGAAAGTGGTGCTGCTTCCTAGAGGGTGTGCATCAACGACCACTTGATTTCTCCAAAAGTAGTTCTGCTATATTTGCTTTTGTGAGCTCTCACACAGGGCGTGGGTGCTTCTCTGTGAGATGGATTATTCCTAGTGACAAGACGACACCACGGGGCAATCATGATATAATTGGTGAAAAAAAAACCACGTGAACCTTATGGCCACAAAGCTGCTACTCTCCTGCAACTCAAGAGTTCTCTCCTGGTGAAACTAAACGTGAATCTAGCGTGCAAGTGCAATGGCATCGTTCACTACTAAACATTATTTTTGTTATTTTACCAGGCAAGGCCCACTGAGCTATGCAGCTCTTTTTCAGAAGCGACCTGGCCACAAATGATAGCTCAACGAAGTGGCACAACGTGTGGGAATCTCCAGCAGCCAAATAGTCTAAACGCGTGTTTTTAAACGTGGAGGGAAACCCCTGAAGATGCGGAGAAACATCCACACGACCAGGGGAACATGTGAACTCCAAATATAGAGGCGTCAGAGTCAGGAATGAACCCACGACGTCCTGTACACCAGGCGAGGTAGTGAAACATCTCACCACTGTGGTGGTGAAAAGTACACCGTCTGGACAGGGACCACTCAAATGACACAACACACACACACACCAAGATTTGCAACATAACCTTTAATAAAAGGCATCATAAAACTGCTTTACGTGTTTTCTGGATGGGAGTTGTACAGCAAGTACTACTCAGGAGGAGGAGGAGGCGTGCGTGTGTGTGTGCGTGTGTTTTGTGCTCGACTGTACATCCTCATCGCGGTGTTACCGTCGGTGTCTGGGATAAATCTTTTTTTTAATTCTCGTTTTATTTTATTTTATGAACAGTCAAACATTTTCTTTCCAAACAAAAAAAAACTGGACGACTTCCGTGAACGAAAAATAAAATAAATAACCAAATACAAAATATAGACGTAAAAGAGGGTGGGGGGGGGGGGAACACTTTGCATTCGGATAAAAAAAAGTTTAATCTTTCCAATATACAGCTGTGAACTTAAAACGACGATTCAGTCCAAGCAGCTTCGTTACAAAGAGCCTTTCACGAGAAATACCAAAAATATGCAGTTAACCTGCTCTCTTTTAAGCCTCTAAAATAATACAACAGCGTGGGATATATCTATATAGTATGTACACGTGTGGGCTACGTCTATTTACAGGAGTGATTCGTCTGTAAGTAGTTTATTTAGTGAGTTTTACAAAAGGTAGTTTTTTTTCAGGTGACGTTAGCAAGAAACAGTATAAAGGAAGGTTGATTAACCGCGTGATTCCATAAAGTACTGATAAAAAGTTATATCTAGTTTAATAGACATGCTATTGTACATTTCTTTAAACTTTCCATTTTTTTACATTATTTTTGTACGTTAAATATAATATGATACTAACAGTAATAATATTAATGCCAGCACCAAATCTTAGGTTTTCGGATCAAATGCCATTACCCGCATGCACTACACCTCGAGCTCGCTCGCAAACGATACTTTGTGTTGCATACAAACGTAGAAACATTCGTGCACGACAGATGCAGCCGTGAAAGACTAGAGAAACCTGCAGTGAAACCACGCTTTCTGTGCAATGCAATGCCCCATTGAAGGTGTAAGTACGCGCGCGCGTTATATTTACACGCCTATTAGTGTAGTGCAAGGTGGCGATTAATTCATGTCATTGACAGTATTATCTCTATTATTATTGTTGTTGTTTCTGTTGTTGCTGCTGCAGTCATCTGCTCGTTTAAAAGGGGGGAGAGGGTTGGGGAGGAGTTTTCTTGCGTGCGGGCTGCCATGCGTAAAATGCTTCGGTCTTTGAGAAGGCATTCAGGAACCGGGGGCGGCTTGGGGGGAGGCAGTAAGTGAACGAAGGGAACAACAACAGGCATCATCACCGCGGCGGCCACTCGGAGCGGCGAACTGGATTCTCGGCGACAGCGGACCGCGACGATTCGGGCTAAAGGCGGTCCCCTCCCAAGTGCGACACACGAGAGAGGGGGGCCTCGCAAGGATCACGCGTTTGGAGGGGGGGAAAAACCGAAGGGGGCGACGGCGATGAAAGCGAGGCTGACGACGATGGCAAACGACGTGGCAAAACGGGAAACAAATAACAACAGCGACCTTTACCACCATGTGGGAATGCCACCGGGATTGAACCAGCCTATCCCGATTTGGCGTTGCGATTCGACGTTGGGGGTGGGGGGTCAGAGACGATGGTGGAATTCGCACGAGGAGTCCACGCAACCGCGGTCCTAAGAACGGCGAAGGGCACGCGTATATATTGCACGATGAGAGCGGCATTTGCCATGCTTCGGCGATGAACAGTGAATCACTTAACCGGGGACCTTAAGCAACTTACAGCCAACTGTACGTACATTGAAGGGAAGAACTCCTTATTGTGACATTTGGAAAATAATATTAACGGGCCATGGCGAGAAATTTTCACTTGTGGATAATGTCCTGGGATCTGTAACGTCTCCATCGTGGTCACTGATATACACTTTGATAAGTGCTTTGTCAATCCACTGCTAGATGAAGGCCTCCCCCACACCACGTCAGGCTGTTGTGCCATACTTCACCACGCTGGTCAGTGCAGGTTGGTGAATTGGGAGGCTCCGAAACTGTACAGGTATCACTTGCCACCGATGTTAGCCGTGGCACGGGAATCTAACTCGGTTTCGCTGCGCGTTAATTAGCACACAGAAATCAAATCGTTGACTGTGCGATCAGTGGGGAGTGTGCGGAACTGCTAAGTGTACAAAGCCACGCCTAAGACTACGAAAGCCACGCTGTTCATTGTGATTACAACTTCTATCTTAAGAGAAAAAAAAAATCGTAGAACAATTAAAACCCATTAATCAACGTGAAATGATTGGCGGTGAATGGTCTAGCAGCAATGGGGGGCTGCAGCTGTGAATCCAGTTCACCGCTTTGTGGCGCTCTAAGTCGGCATGCAAGCGTGCATCTCTGCGCAACCCCCACTCCACGTTCTTCACGGCGACTGCAGCCCGGCCGGGAGCAGCCGCCCCTCGGCGAGGGGGGTCGCGCGAGGGGGCGGCGGTGATGGTGGTGGGGGGGGGGGCGGTCGGCGAGTTGGCAGCCGGGGTGGCGGTCGCCGCCGCTCGCTTGTCGCTGCTGCGCCTCCGCCTGGCGCCTTAAATCACGAAGGACGGCTCCTCCACGGCGGCGGCGGTGGCCCCCACGGCGTCCTGCACGCTGCGCGCAGGCAACGCGGAACGGGAGGCAGCGGCAGGCGGCACCAGGGGTAGGGTTACTGGGGCGTCTGAATCACGGACGCGGAGGACTGTGGGAGAGGGCGAGGTAAATTAGGCCTCAAAGGGCCCACCGTGCACATGCTCCATGGCTATGCAGAGGGAACACGCTAAATGTGATGAATAAGAGGACGTGTTTCGGAGCGTGCGTTTGCGAGCGGTGTGCTGCGTACCCGGCGAGAGTTTCGGCGGCAGGAGCCGGGGTGCGAGACCGGGCCCGCAGCGCCACGCTGTATGCCGGGCCCGAGTGTTGCTTGCGCCAACCGGGACTCGCTGGAACGGGGGCGGCACAGGGCGGCACGTTAAGGCGCAGCACGGCACCGGAAACCACCGGTCACCTCCCGCACAGCGGAGCCTCCTTTACAAACAGCCGGGTCAACAGTATACGGGGCCCTGTCCTGAGTGGCACGAGAGGGATATGGAGACAAAGATCCCCCGGACAGCCTTAACAGACTGATGGGGCAAGTGCTGTTAGCGAGTAGCACCGATGAAGGTCGACACGGCACACGAGGGGGTGAGTGGGTCAACACCAACCGGGAAGGGGCAATTGTGCCAGGCCACGTGCACTATGAGGCTACGTGAAATGTGGAAGGCTGCCTGGCAGCTCACGGTGAGCAGGCCAACACACATGGAGACGCGATGAAATGGAGAGGGAGACATGTGGTGGCTCTGCAGTTTGCCCCTTTCCTGTCATCTAATATCCTAGCCACCCTAAATTGCACTCACAAATATACAGAGGCCAGGGAGTTTCTTTTCATCCATCGCTCGACACCTTCAGCGCAAGAAGACCCATCATAGCCTTTGCCTTCAAAGACGCCTTAGGGCAGAAAGAGCCCGTGTCGCCCTCGCCCCCCCCACCCCCTCTGGCGCGAGCGAGCGCAGCGCTGACCTGTGGAGGTGGGGGACGGATGCCGCGCCCCGTCCTGCGCCACGGCCATCCTGCCGGCCGCCCCTCGCGGTGCCGCGCCGTGTCCGGCCTGCAGGCTGGCGCGGTACAGCGACTCCAGGTCCGACACCTCGGCCTCCACGCCGTCCCTCCCGTCCGCCCCCGCCGACTCCCGCCGCTGCTGCGGCCGCCGCTGGTGCTGCTGCTGGTGCCACGGCAGCCACGGGGAGCCCTCGCTCGCCGCCGCGACCGTGCCGAGCCGCCGGCCGTCGACGCCGGGCTCCCCGGGCTGCTCGCACTGCGTGGCGGCGTCGGCCAGGGCTCCGCCGCAGTGAGTTCGCCGCGCGTGCGCGCCGCCCTCGCAGCAGCAGCCGCCGCCGCCGCCTCCGCAGCCAACACTGCCAATGCTTCCCGCGCGCGACACCGTTTCCAAAGTCCTGCGCTCGCCATCACCGCCCATGCTCGGCTGCTGCTGCGGCGGCTGCTGCTGGTGCTGCTGCTGCTGGCGCAGAAATCCCAGGCGCTGCATTGGCAGCTGCGGAGAGACGGGGCCACCCCAGCAAGCGTCCTGGAACTGCTCGATGAGCGAGCGCACGCTGGGCACGGCCGACTCCGTCAGGCTCCGCGGGCGGTCGCCCGGCGGCGGTCGCGACGCCAGCACGGGAAGGGTGGGAGGGAGGGGAGGGAGAGGAGACGGCGGGGGGGTCGGCGGATCCTTGACGTAGACCCACGCGCCACCGTCGCCGATGCCGCCACGGCCGCGCTCCGCGCGCCACTTGCCCGGCAGGTTTTGCGGGCAGCCGACCAGGTAGTGCACCGACTCGTAGGAGAGCCGCAGCGGCGCCCCGCGGGGGCCCAGCTTGGCTCTCCGTGGCGAGACGAGCGACTCCACCGCGTCCGACCCGCGCGCCCCCGCGCCGAAGTCCGCGGGCCGCGGCGCCGCCGCCGCCAACGGGAAGCGCCGCGGATCGTCGCCGGCGCCACCCGCCGGCTCGGTCGCCGGGAGCGAGAAGGTGATGTGCCTCTGCCGCAGGTGGGCGCCAGCGTCGGCCCAGCGCGGCTGGTACACGCTCGACGTGCTGAGCGACAGGCAGCCGTCCGTCCGGAAGCCGCCCGGCGCCAGCTCCTTCAGCGCCTGCCGCCGATTGGCGGTGAGGTCGCTTTTGGTCCGCGCCAGGGGCGGCCGATCCCCTCCTTCTCCGCCGCCGCACGGAGAAAGGCGATCGCCGGAAAGGTGGTCGCTCGACGAGGAGATCCTGGCGTAGGAGGAGGACGAGGAGTAGGAGGAAGAAGAGCAGGA
Source organism: Lethenteron reissneri (assembly GCF_015708825.2). NCBI lineage: Eukaryota > Metazoa > Chordata > Hyperoartia > Petromyzontiformes > Petromyzontidae > Lethenteron > Lethenteron reissneri. The sequence continues at coordinate 10,797,804 of NC_083825.1, forward strand.
GGAGGGGGGGAGCGGGTGGTGCTCGGCCGGGGGGCCGTAGAGGAGGTAGTGAGCGCTATAGACGGCGCCCGCGCCCCGCACGTGGCCGCACTCGTCGCAGGGCCCCGGCCCACACGTCTGCGTCGCTTGGGAGAGGCGAGCGGCGGCAGAGGCGGCAGAGGCGGCCCCGGCGCGCGACACGGGGGGGCCGTCCGTCATGGGGAGGGGGGGGCCACGCTGCGCTGCTACATCTGCACCTTGCGGCTGTAGCAGCGGATGATCCGCCATCCAGCTGCGGAGAGGGGCGGCACGGGGGGGGGGGGGGGGGGGGCAGGCAGGTGCGCGTGGCAGCTCGGTTAACAGATTTCCATTTGCTCCGTTTGTTGAATAAGCGAGGGGTGTTGATTGGCTATCAATCGCTGGGGAGAATGGACGTGACGCACGGGTCGTAGGGGTTTGCGAGCCGCATTGGGGCGCGGCGTTGAGCATCTCTTCTCTCGAGCCTTTCGCGAGCGCACATTCCTGCGGGCACCTTTGTCCTCGGGAGTTGCCCCGCAGGAGTAGTGCGTGGCAAAAGGTTCGAGACGAGACAGACTAAATGCGCCGCACAGTTCCGTTTCCGATCGTGTGTTCCAGTGGAGGGTGGACCGGTGGCAGATGTGGTTACGCTCGCGTCGTCTCTCTGGTTTCACCCTCGGCATGCCAACGTCAGGACGACGGGGGCATGCCCGTGACTTTTACTGCCACGGCAAGTTCCCTTGTGCACAAACAAGTGACACCGCTACTTCCTCACGGGCACGAATTCGACGGAGGATTTCCTTCTGGCATCCGGCCAAGGGTGACTCGGCGCTAGAGCGAGCGGCTCGCAAATCGCAAGGCCGCAAGTTCAAATTCCGGTTTTGAGTTTCACCCAGCCCATAATTCCTCTGGGGGGTCGATAAAATTTAGTACCACTCTGTGGAGGAGTCAACAACTGGTTGTTCTGTGGATAGGCTCGTTCCCACCATAGGAATGTGGAATATCCACCACTGGCTCAGGGCTGCAGGCGAGAGCGGAGCACAACCTCGGTGTTGATTTGAGCAGGAACTCACTTTGACGCCTCACTTTTCCTTCGGGCAATGGAATAGAAACGGTTAAGTTGTACAAGTGTACTTGAACAGCCCTTTGCCAATCCACTGCTGGATGAGGGCCTCCCCATGTTGTGCGGGTCGTGGGGGTTTTATCCGACGTCTTTGTCCAACTTGTGACCATGACCAAGTGGTCGAGAGCTCCATGCCGGCAAAGCAAGCAGCTGGGTACTCACATGCGATGGGAGATGGTGGATAGGTTGGACGGGTGAGAGGGTGGGTAGGTGGAAAGGGTAGTTTGGTGAGCGGGTTGGTGGGCGGGTTGGTGGGCGGATTGGTAAGTGGATTTGTGGGTGGATTAATGTGGTGGTTGGTAGGTAGGTGGATGGGTAGGTGGGTGGATGGGTAGGTGGGTGGATGAGTAGGTGGGTGGATGGGTGGGTGGGAGGATGGGTGGGTGGGTAGGCAGGAAAATCCAGCGGGTGGAGGGGGGTACTACCTGGGGGCAGGGTGAGCGGGCCGGCCGTCTGGCCAGGAGAGGAGGGGGTCCCGCGCAGTGTCCGTGGCACGGCCCCGAGTGTTAGGGGCGGCGAGGGGGTGGTTAGCTGGCGCGGCACGGCCATGCGAGTTAGAACGCGCACACACACGTACACACGCGCGCGTTCGCACATACACGCGCACACGCGCACACACACACACACAAGAACATCCTCGTCGGCGTGGGTTAGAAGACCGGTTTGGGGCACAAGCGTTGGTGAGCGAGTAGCTGTTAATGCGGTTGGCACGGCACACAGGGCGCGGTGGGGACAGGGCTACGAACGCCCGGCCGCCTGTGTCTCCTCAGTGCTGGTGAGCTTACATTTTTTTAAGGCTGAGTGGATCAAGAGGAGGTCTGCGCTCACTGCCAATGGATGCGCGTGGTGTGAAATTGAATTCTAATTGGTAGGATAGTGACACGTGAAAGTGCTGACCATTATGCCAACACTGCAAAAAAATACACATAAACATAAACAAAAGACAAAGACACGCATAAAACACAATCACAAACATACACACACACTGCACAAAACACACACACACGAACATGGACACAAATCCTCTTTATAGCCTTGAATATAAGTACAGTAAAACCTCGTTATTTCGGTATTTGACAATTCGCAATTGGGGATAATTGGGCACGCCTGTGCTTTCGGTATGTAACGGTGTATTAGTAATTCGCCATGAGCCGATTTGCTATACCGAATAGTCAGATTTCGGCATGCACGTGGAGCAACGTCGTGCACCACGACCAAAACAACGCTCAATCTGGTGGCGGTGCGCGTGGTGAGTGTCAGTGCAGACCTTGTCGCTTTGGACTTCACCTTGATTGTGCACTCTGTGCAAGCCAACCCTCTCAGACAAGTCGTCTACACCGACATCAACAAGTAATAGAAAGGGACTGAAGTATAAAGCCCTTAGTCTGCGAGACAAATCGAAGGATTTGGACAGAATCAATGCAGGTGTGTCAATGCGAATGGTGCGTGTAAGAGTTTGGAAAACAAATTAGGATTTTTTAATTGGGGTAGGCGGCACTGGGGAGTACACCATTGGACATAATTCAGAACATTGGATAATTTGTAAACACCAAGTCCCATATGTATCAAATTAACAAGGGTTTACTGTATCTATGTTGAACTTCTTTTGCGCCGTACGTAGCCAACCGTGCTAATCGGAGGTGCGGAAAAAATCGGAGCCTGTTGGGGCAAGTGGTGATACACACGTGCATCTCCAGATTATTGCACCCACCTCCCCAATAATACTAGACTTTAGCACTCACGTGAAAGCTGGTATATGTAGGTGGTAACCGACATGCTTCGGTTCAGATACCAAGTATGGATTTCTCCAGGATCAATATTCTGATTCTGATTTCGAATGAATAAACCCGAACTTTAAACTTGCATTAAATCTGGTTTCCCAAGATGTTCACCACCACTCTTTGCGTCGGTATCAGATCCGGAGCGTGTCGGTGACCACCAAAAGAACAACCCACAGAGAGCCGACAACATATTAAACTAAAAACTACTCAACAATTTTTTATTTTACAGCTAAGGCCCACTGAGCTCTCGAGCTCTTTTTCAGAAGCGACCTGGCCACAAATGATAGCTCAACGAAGTGGCTTATCACGTGGACATTTATAGCAGTCAAATACCCTAAATACATGTTTCTAAATGTGGAGGGAAAAACTGAAACGCCCAGAGAAAAATCTACACGACCACGGGGAGAGAGACATGCAAACTCCAAATATACAGCAGGCGTCAGGGTTAGGATCGAACCCACGACCTCCTGTACACCAGGCGACGCAGTTGATATCTCGAGCTTTCGCTGCTGCAGATACGGCAGCTGGGTCACAACTGGCAAACGATTCCAATCCTCCCGTTTGTCCGAGGTAAAAGAAATTGGCACCACTGTGCACTAAGCCAACGTCGGTTGGGTTGTCGAGAGACTTCTCCCCAACCACTGAAATGTGGAATTTACAATGCCGGCCCGGGACTGCCAGCAGCAGTCAAGCGCTTCCCAATCTTCGCTTGAGCAGGGGACGCGTGTTTGCCGCTTTTTGTCACTCCACTGCTGGATGAAGGCCTCCCCCCCCCCAGGCCGTGGAGGTTATTTGACTGCACTTGACCGTACTATTCGGTGCGTGTTAGTGAAGGTGGGCAGCATAGAATCACAGCACAACAATGCATTTGTCCGCATGGCTCTCCCTGCCATCCCAGAGCGTAGCCCTGTAGGAATACGGCTCGCCTTAAGAAAACAAGTCTGTTCTACTGCACCATGCTAGGAAGTTACAACGAACGAGGAGCCAACACGTCATGCTCACGATGCAGCCTACGTCGTGTGTAGCACCAAACACAATTTGTGCGGCGAGTTGCCGTGCCAGAGGCTCGACGGAAGCGGTCGTGCCGTTTGGCGACTCGCACGGCACGCACAAGGTAAACGGTGTGCGGGTGCGTGCGGTCATCTCAGGCAGTCAAGCCACGGCACCCGGATCCGTCACATGACCGCCTGCCAGCAAGCGAGAGCCTTCCGCACTCCCACGTGACGGCCTCAAAGTGAACCGAGCCTGGCACAAGCGCCGCGGTGACGTCGCCGCGACTTGTCGCATGGTATACTCACAGGCAGGGTCCACGTACTGGTAGACAGTGATGCCGAGGCCTTCCGACGCTTCCAGCTGACCGGTCGTTTCGGTCGGACTGCCGCCTTCCTCCGCAGACTCCTCATGGCTGTCTGCTGGTAGGCCTGACGAAAATGAACAACGATAAATCAACGTTGCCGTTCAATAAGATGCGCGTCGTTAATTGGCGTGTTAAACGCTTGTCTGCATATGTCGGGTGGCGGAGGGCATTGGCCAAATTTATTGTCAGATCACTAATTTACGTAGGCTAACCCACAAATAAATTACGAATGGAGATCGTAAGGTGTTTGCACCGACAAAAGACGTACTCAGGTTGTCAAGGTCCATGAATTTCGACGGCTTGGGGTTAAACGTCATTTCCGCAGCTGCGATGTCCTCCGCTGTCGATTTCCCATCATCCTTTGCGCCAATGGCAGCCCTCCGTATCTGAGACGTCGTCCACGGGACCGTGGGCGACTCTAGCCACGGGGAGACACCAGATGGCGACACAGCTGCCATGAGCGGCGGTCAACGTGCGACGACGATCGTCTCTCACCGTCCGCTAGACGTTGCTGAACATCCCGTACAAGGCCGTTATCAAATTTCGTCCATTGGAACGATTGTGCGCACAAAGACAAAGCTCCCCCCGCGTAGCCACACAGACATGCTGGGGCAAGGGTTGTCAGCGAGCACCCGTTAAGGGTGGCAGCATCACATGAAGGAGTGGCATCGTCAGCATCACCGCCCGGCAGTCCCTGCCCCCGGAGTGCTGATGCTGTACAGCATCATATCCTACACGAGAATCAAAATCTTCATTTATCCTGGAGAAATCCAATGAGCTACGAAGCTCTTTTTCACTGATGTCCAGTCGGAGCGGGTCAGAAAGTAAAAACAAAATAAATAAACAATAGGGGTGCCAAGTATAGGATAGGTAAAGAAATGACGATAAATACACAAAATACAACTAAACTATTTTGATTTCACCAGGTAAAGCCCACTGAACTACACACAGCTTGAATGCGTACCAGATATATATGTACGCACATCAACTAAAACTAAAATGTTATTTTATTTATCCAGTAAGGCCCACTGAGCAATGCAGCTCCTTTTTCTGAAGCAACCAGGCCACAAGTGATACCTCAACGAAGTGGCTTATCACGTGGAGATTTATAGCAGCCACATGATCGTATACAAGGCCCAGTTCTCCGATGGGATTTCCACCACTGGTTTAGGACCGAGAGTGATGATGGGAGCCTCCCCCCATTGCTCGCTTGCAAGGCGAGAGAAGACACTTTGAGCGTGCCTGTTGGGATGGTGTGTGTGTGTGAGCCAGCGTGTGTGTGTGTGTGCGCGTGTGGCCGTATGTGTGTGTGTGAGCCAGCGTGTGTGTGTGAGCCAGAGTGTGTGTGTGAGCCAGAGTGTGTGTGTGTGTGTAGCCGCTGTATGTGTGTGTGAGCCAGCGTGTGTGTGTGTGAGCCAGCGTGTGTGTGTGTGAGCCAGCGTGTGTGTGTGTGTCCGTGTGTGTGTGGCCGCTGTGTGTGTGTGTGTGAGCCAGTGTGTGTGTGTGTCCGTGTGTGTGTGTGTGTCCGTGTGTGTGTGTGTGGCCGTGTGTGTGTGTGTGAGCCAGCGTGTGTGTGTGTGAGCCAGAGTGTGTGTGTGTGTCCGTGTGTGTGTGTGTCCGTGTGTGTGTGTCGTGTGTGTGTGTGAGCCAGTGTGTGTGTGTGTGTGTCCGTGTGTGTGTGTGAGCCAGCGTGTGTGTGTGTGGCCGTGTGTGTGTGTGAGCCAGTGTGTGTGTGTGTGTCCGTGTGTGTGTGTGTCCGTGTGTGTGTGTGGCCGTGTGTGTGTGTGTGTCCTCGTGTGTGTGTGAGCCAGCGTGTGTGTGTGTGGCCGTGTGTGTGTGTGAGCCAGTGTGTGTGTGTGTGTCCGTGTGTGTGTCCGTGTGTGTGTGTGTGTCCGTGTGTGTGTGTGTGTCCGTGTGTGTGTGTCCGTGTGTGTGTGTGTCCGTGTGTGTGTGTCCGTGTGTGTGTATGTGTCCGTGTGTGTGTGTGTGTCCGTGTGTGTGTGTGTGGCCGTGTGTGTGTGTCCGTGTGTGTGTGTGTGTCCGTGTGTGTGTGGCCGTGTGTGTGAGTGTGGCCGTGTGTGTGTGTGTGGCCGTGTGTGTGTGTGTGGCAGTGTGTGTGTGTGTGTGGCCGTGTGTGTGTGTGTCCGTGTGTGTGTGTGTGTCCGTGTGTGTGTCCGTGTGTGTGTGTGGCCGCTGGGTGGTGCTAGGCACACACTCGTGTCTCCGAGCTGGATAACCGCAAACGTAAAAAAAAACTAATTTCATTCACCAATGAAGGAGGGGCACTGCTGCTGCTGCTGCCGGTTTTTGTTCTACCTCAATGCAAACCCCACTCACACCGTTCATTAGCTCACAGTGGGTATTCAAGAGGCAACCCGAGTGAATTTCCCCGCACGTGCGGCGTGAAAGCCGTCCCTCGATCTTGTCGACTCCCGTTGTTTCGCCCCGTGCCCTTTCTCCATGAGCATCAGCAAGGCGCTGACCCCCGCACTATAATAGAGGACTCGTTTTAGGTTTTAATCAATCTATCAGGGGGATCCGAGAACCAGGGGCTCAGGTTTAAATGGCACCGGTGTTAAGCATCATGGTCAGGGATCAAACTCTGCGTGAAACCGGTCTCTGCTGGCATTATTGTCTTTGAAACCATGTGTTTAGTCAGTCTGTTGTCCAAAGCGCCACATCAGAGTCTGGTATGTTAATCTATCGTCTGAAGACCCCACCAGAGACTTGGCAAGTCTGTCTCCACATATAGACAGCCTTCCCCCTATATATGGACAAAAAAAAGGCCAGACACACACGCATACATACTTGTATATGTGTGCGTGCGCGAGCGTGAATAGTGAGCCAGGAATGTGGAGTGCCACAGAGACAGGAAGTGGTTGGGGAGGACACCGAGAGTGGGGTGAGGGGGTCTCCCTGAGGCCTCCCTGAGGCCCACGAGGATCAACGGGGGAGGGCGGGCATGGGGTAGGTGGGCACCCAGGCGGTTATTGACGGCGTCTGCTCCGCCCCGCTCACAGACGCCGGCGAGCTATTTTAACCTCTGACCTGTCCGACATTGGCACAACCCGGGGGGGAGGCTAAGGCCACGGAAATCAGTCGAATTAGGCTAAGAAGTGCATGGTAGTACATTAAAATAACGTTGTAATTGTGAATTAAAATGTTAAGGTTACGTTGCGCTGCGAGCATCAATTCCCAGACCGGATCGGCCTCTCATCCCACCCCCCCCCCCCCCTCCAGGGGAAGAATAAAACGAGTGCCACTTAACAGAAGTCATTGTGGGGAGTCAACTGTGACCGTCCTACAGAAGGACCGGCCCGTTGAAATATGACCACAGATGTTCCACAACCGGCTGGCTCTGGGCCACTTCCATGTCCATTTGAGTCCGAATCAAAAAATTCCTCACCCGGTTTTTGCATATTTAATATCCTCGCTTTCCAAGATCAGAGTCCACCGAGATTTGTTATTGCTTTTGCAATAAAAGCCTTGGACAGCAGTACTGGCGCAGTAACAGATATTTTTAATCAACTGCTACTTTTTATCCTTAAGTTGATGTTCTAAATTGGCTTATGCTTCCGACATATAATGGCCTGATGTCCAGCCACCGGCACGCTTTGGGTAACTCCCCGTAAGACATCACCGGCGGCTGCGGGAAGTCAACCATTGGCTCGGCGGTCGCGGCGATCGCTAGGGCCACGCATTTCCCGTAACAAAACACAGCGAGACGTCCGATGACGGACAGAAGCCAGGCTCAAGAAAACCTCCGGGTTTATTCCCCCGCGTCCCAAACGTCTCGCCCGTACCCTTCACAAACCCTGTTCGCCAAGACCCCGTCCGAGTTTAATTTCAAACAGTCTGATGGATCTCTGACACCAAAGCTCTCGCTGGCCAAACCGTACCAAAGCTAGCATTGCTTCCCAAGACAAAGATGCCCCCCGTATAGATTTCACAGACTGTTGGGGTAAGCGTTGTTCACGAGCACCGATGAAGGTGGCAAACACTACGCCCAGCTGCCTTTGTCTCCTAAGTGGAGATGTTTATACACCGCACCAGGTACTCATTTGAGGCTGAGTGGACCTTGGGGAGGCCCAGAACCGGTTCAGATAATCATGACTGGTGTTGACCGAGAGTAGGAATTGAACCCGGGTTGCTCGGTTCATAGCACGGCGCGCTAACCGTTTCATTACCGCTCCCCACAATATACACTGTGTGTGCGCGTACATGCACACGCGCGAACATGCACATGCACGCGTGTACGCATATGCACATACACACAAGCGTGCGCACGCACACACACACGCCGGAATTTGTATTTAGACATTCCGCAAGGGTGACCTCCAACTCCAGCAGCTGTGCTGAATGGAAATGTTTGATTCGATTCGATGTGATCCTTGCCAATGTAATGTTATTTTAACACCCGCTGCAGATAAAAATAAATAATGAGCGAGTCATCCCTGGAAGCTTTCTCTCCGGTGAATGATCCTCCTCACTTCCATTGATGTATTTAATGCAGGACTCTTGCAGCTCAGTGGCAATTGTTATTAAATTACCTTGGTTGGGCGTTAGTTTCAATCCGATGGTTGGGGTTAAAAGACGGCATTACCACATAATGGCTTCGTTTAGCAAATCGAAATTGTGGTGGTCGCGGTCAAACGTCAGCACCAGGGGGAGGGGAAGGTGGCTGAACATTTTACGCTGCTGCCAACATCGTCCCCCCCCCCCCCCCCATGCGTCGCGTGTGCCTAAAAGAGGCGCTCACAAACAGCACTCGTCTAGACGGTCCGGAATGGCGCTACGGTGGCGAGATGTTAACTACCTCGCCTGGCATACAGGAGGTCATGGGTTGATTCATACCTGCTGTATATTTGGAGTTTGCGTGTCTCTCTCCTCGTGGTAACGTGCATTTTTCTCCGGGTCCTCCAGTTATTCCCTCCATATTTAGAATGAACATCACTCATTTAAGATAATTTGGCGGCTGTAAATTTCCACGTGATAAGCCACTTCGTTGAGCTATCATTTGTGGCCAGGTCACTTCTAAAAAAGTGCTACACGGCGCAGTGGCCCTTACCTGGTAATAATAAAAAATAGTTGAGTTTCAGTTTAGTTGAAAGGGAAACTGAATTTGTGGAGTCTGCGTGTCATGAAGCGGTCTGCTGTGGGGTGACAGTGCCGTGCCACGCGGTCAGCGTGGCGCAGCGTCGCTTGCTGAGGTGCTTTACGATTTTGTACAACGCGGGATGGTGTGGGCATGGGGGGCGTACCGTAGAGTAACGCGGGGTGCAGGGTGGCACGGGATGGCATGACATATCTATGGGTGTCTCTGTGAGTCTGAATAGGTCTCTATGGGTGTCTGAGTCTCAATGTGTTTCTCTGTGGGTCTCTGTCAGTCTCTATTGGTCTCTATGGGTGTCTCAGGGTCTCTGAGTATGGCTCTCTGTATGTTTTTGTGGGTCTGTTTTTTGTCCTTCCCCCGCACCTCCGATTAGCACGGCTGGCTACGTACGGTGCGAAAGAAGTTCAGTGTGCAAACATACATATGGCATAGCATGATTGACGCTGCGTGGCTAGATGCGTTTTTGTTTTCTCATGGCTGATGTGGAAGTACCGCAACAAACGTAATTGCATCAGGCGTAGCGGAGAGCTAAACGTGGCAGGGTCTGGCACAGTGCAGGGGAGAAGAGCCTTGAGTGATGTGCTGGATTTTAGCGCTGCATGGGACTTTGTAGCACAGTATAGGGAGGGCAGCATCGTATAGGGTGGCATGGTGTGGCACGCCGTCACGGTGCGGCACGGCGTAGCGCAGTCTGGCTCAGTGCGGTGCTGCAGGGTGGTGCTGCAGGGTGGTGCTGCAGGGTGGTGCTGCAGGGTGGTGCTGCAGGGTGGTGCTGCAGGGTGGTGCTGCAGGGTGGTGCTGCAGGGTGGTGCTGCAGGGTGGTGCTGCAGGGTGGTGCGGCGCTCTAGAGCTTAGGCCTGGTGACGTACGCCATGGTGTAGTTTGGCGAGCCGCGATTTCACGAGATTCGCAGCACAATCCGGCAGCGTGTGGTGTGCCGCTCCGTGTCGCTGGCCTGGTGTGGCATTGTGGCGTGGTGTGGCATCGTTTGGCATGGTGAGGCAGTGTGGCACCATCTGGCACGGTGTGGCAGTGTGGCACGGTGGGGCAGTGTGGCACGGTGTGGCAGTGTGGTGCAGTGTGGCACCATGTGGCACGGTGTGGCAGTGTGGTGCAATGTGGCACAGTGTGGCACCACATGGCACGGTGTGGCACAGTATGGCACGCTATGGCATAGCGTGACGTGGTGTGACGTGGTGTGGCGCGGTGTGGCACGGTGAGGCACGGTGAGGCACGGTGAGGCACGGTGTGGCGCCGACTTACTGGGCTGTGGCGTGGGCCAGGCGTGCCGCGATAGGAGGTGCGGCGAGTCCGGGTCGGACGAGGCGACGCTGTCCCCGCCGTGGTCGCCGGTGGCGTCGCCCCGAGCCCGCGGGCCCGGCCTGTGGGAGGAGGAAGCAGCCAAGCCACGGTCAAAGTCTCACATGGAGATCACGGGGGGGGGGGGGGGGGGGGGGGTCACGATTCGGTATTTCCACCTTTTTTTTCTTAATATAAAAACAAACATGAACGTATATATTTTACGTTACTAAGCATACACATTCTAAGTGCACAGCTCCATCTCCGTTGCACCCCCCCACCTCCCCTGTGGCTGCCACTCCATCCTTAAGCTCGACCGCCGTGACGTGTCCTGGCCGAGCCCGCTCAACTTATCTCGTGCAACTTTTATTCCAACCGGGAGCTCGCTCAGAACGCATGGGGGGGAGGGGGGCAATTGATTCGCGTGTTGGCATCAAACCCAATTTGCGTCAACATCTGGCACAAAATTCCGTCCGAGTTGCCGCAATTTTCTGCCTCTGTGGTCGTTTCGATGCCAACCACAACAACAACAACGAGAAAAAATAATAATGGAAAAAAACTTTTCCACCGCGTCTCCTCCGGACGGGGGATCTGGGACACATGCACGCGTAGGGAGCGCGCGATGCGGAGCAATCACCGGTGGGCACCGCCGAGCGAGTGTCCCTGCCAGCGCACGCGTTGTCAAGGCGGTGCGTGTTCCTATGCACTGGGCCAATGTTTGCGCGTGTGTGTGTGTGTCCGTGTGTTACGGTTACGGGGAGCGGTAGAGTGTTGTGGTTAGTGCGCTGCGAGTTCGATTCCCGCACATGGCCTAAACATGTGATGATCTGAACCGGTCCCGGGCCTCCCCTAAGTCGATTCAGCCTCAAATTAGTACCTGGTGTGGTGTGCAAACATCGCCGCTGGGGAGAAATAGGCGGTCGGCCATGGTGCTGGCTACCCACCCTGTCGTGTGCCATGCCGGTCTTCTGAGGCGCTCGCTAACAGCACTTGCCCCAACACACTGTTAAGGCTATATGGGGGATTTTTGTCTTCGTATTAAGTCCCTGCGTACCCCCTTTGTGAAAAGCACATGAAGGTGGGACTTGCGCGCCCCGGTGCGCAAGTCCCACCGACACTTTGTCTATGCGTGCAGTGCGTGGTCCCCCGATGCACCGAGTGTTTGAATTAAGGCTGCGACTCGGTGGATCCACCCCCCCGGCGAGAACGTCGACATCGCGGGGTCCCTCTGCACCGGCGTGAGCTAGTGTGCGTGCATGCGTGTGTGCGTGCGTGTGTGCGAGATTAAGGCTACGTCCCCGATTCACCCCACCACCACCACTACCATGCTCCGCAATGGACTGCATCGCACGGCAGGCGTGCGGCTCGTCTGCTACGCCAAGAGACGATTGATGACGGCTCGCAGAGCGACGGCAGTCACCAATCCCTGACCGCGCACCGCAGAGTTACGCCGCTGCTCACTTAAGAGCATTCTCCGACGGTGCAATTTCAGACATTCTCCTCGAGGTGAACTCCTGAAGCCGTCCCCCCGTTGGCTCGCTCGCCAACCTCGACACGAATGTAGAAATGCCGGCCCATCAACTCCCCACCGTATGGTAGAAGACGTCCTCCCCACCCCTGCCGCCATTGCAACTGCAAGCCACCTCCTTATGCCTCTTCTCTAACGACTACCACGGTGATCGTTCCCATGAATCTCACTCCTTAATTCCTCCACCCAAGTCGAGGACTGTCTGAGCAGGCCGCTTCGTCTCATCCACCCTGTATGTCACCTCACTTCTTTTTCCGCTTTCTTCACTCGGGCGGCTCCACTTTGGATCCCCCGTCCAGCGTCTCCTCTCTCTCCATGTTCGCATCGTAGGGCGCCACGGTGGCGAGATGTTAACTACCTCGCCTGGTATACAGGAGCTCATGGGTTCGACCCTTACCCTAACGCCAGTGGATTTGGAGTTTGCATGTTCTGCCGTGGTCGCGTGGATTGTTCTCTGGGTCCTCCGTTTTTTTCTTCCACATTTATAATCAACATCACACGTTTAGAGTATTGGGCTGCTATACACTATAAGCCACTTCATTGAGATATCCTTTGTGGCCAGGTCGCCACTGAAAAAGAGCTACCTAGCTCAGTGGGCCTTACCTGGTAGAATAAAAAATAGTTTACGGTTTTAGTTTCTAGTAACCTTGCTCGATTCACCTTTCGAGACCGCCGTTTGTTGCTGGCCGCATGGCACTGCGGCCCCGGCGGCCGCCATCACAAACCGAGTGCACGAGGGGGGGGGGGGGGCGCACCTGATGGCGTCGGTGGCGGCGTGCGCATCCCCGTGCGACCCGCCCAGCGCCAGCTCCGCCAGCGGGGAGAAGTCCAGGCTGGCCGAGCTGTTGCTGCAGCGGTCGCCGCTGTCGTAGCCGGACTCGATCCGCAGCAGAGGCCCGTTGAGCCAGTCCCGCTCCTCCTCGACGCTCTCTGCGCACGCGGGCGGGCACGGCGTTGGTCGCACGCGGTCACACCAGTGAGCGAGCGAGCGTTCACCCCCTCGCACGCACATGTTCTTTTGGTAACATGCACGCACACTCTTTTAGTAACACGCAGCAGCAGCGGTGCATGCATAAACCAACACAGCTCACGCCCGCTGCGATTGCAACGCGCATAGCAGCGACAGCTTCATTAGGGGTATTGCAAGAGTGTTGAGCGAGCAGCGAGCGAGCATCATCACCGCTCCCTCCCCCGCGTCTCTGCCACGTCACAAGGAGGGCGCACGATTGATGCCTGAATGCGAAATGTGACGCTGCACTGCACTCTCTTGTCACTCTACTGGCAAGATTTCCAATGAAAACGGTGCACATGGAGCCTTGCTATCGAACGCCGTCAGCGGACGTAGAACCTTGAGGCCAATTGTGTCAGCGAGCGCCTCTGAAGGCGAGTGGGCGGCACACGGGAGACCTGAGTTCAGACACCAACGCTGCAGATGGTAGCTCGATGTATGTATGCCTGGCTGGGCATTAAGCCTCAGCTGCCGGAATAATGCATTTCACGTGCACTCTCAGCAACATAGCGAGCACAGACACTCCGACACGTGCACACACACACACACGCACACACACACACACACGCATGCATTCCACACTTAGTGTTGTCCACCGTAGGGATAGGAGCTGTTATAGCAAGCACCTATTAAGGTCGGCACTCGGCTCCGCACAAGAGGGGGTTGGAGTGACATGGCTGGCACCATCCAGGGTCACCGTTGTCTCCTCATCACCGATGCGAGCCGTGCAGTTCACCGGGGTTCGTACTGCATTGGCGCTAATCACTATGCCGCTAATCACTGTGCCATCCGCTACCCCGCCCCCACACCGAGATCGTCGTCTTCGAACAAAGACAAAGATTCCCCCTATAGCCTTAACAGACCGTTGGGGCAAGTGCTATTAGCGAACGCCTATGAAGCCCGGCACGGCACACGAGGGGGGTGGGGTGGCCGGCACCACGCCCGGCCGCCTTTATCTACCCAGTGATGTTTACACACCACACCAGGCAGAGTCAACCTAGGGGAGACCCACAACCAATATTCACCACTGTTATTGGTCGTGAGAGGTACTCAATCTGGGGAAGGCTCAGGACCGGTTCAGATAATCACCACACCGCTGTTGTCCGTGAGCGGGAATGGAACTCGGGTCGCCGGGTTCGTAGCGAAGCGCGCTCACCGCCACGCGCGCGCATCCTTGAAAACGTACTTTCCCCCGCTTTCGGGAGCTTGCCGTCGGCGTGCGGAGCCTTCCTCGCTCTGTCCGGCTGCTCCGTCTTCCCAACCACAGCGCCGTCAGTTGGACCCCCTCCACCGCCCGCGCCACTTCCTCCTCCTCCGCCGCCGCCGCCGCCCCCTCCGACCGAGACTCCACCACCGCTCCCGCCGCTGCTCGCTCCGCTGCTGCTGCTGCCGCTGCTTGCGGCGCCGACGGCTCCGCCGCCGCCGCCGCCGGGCCGCGCGGGACTGCCCGCGGGCGGCGCTGCTGCGCCGCCGCGCTTCTCGCGCCGCTCGCAGAACACGCTGTCCACGTTGAGCGCCTCGCGGTTGGGCCGCCAGCCCCGCACGCCGCGCTGGGGCTTGGCCTCCGCCGATCCGGACCGCGACTCCGTCTTGGCGTCGCCGCCGCCGCTTCCGCGCCGCCGCGGCTCTTTGTCGGCGCAGCCCGCGGGAGGCTTCGGCGCGGAGGGCGCGGCGGTTGGCAGGGCCGACGCCGGATCTGCCGCGGTACCGGAGCGGTGGCCGCCGCTGTCTTTGCGGGGTGGCTCCTGCGGCTGCTGCTGCTGCTGCTGCTGCTTGGTTTCCTGCTTTGGCTTCTGTTTGGCGTCGTCCGACTTCTGCCGGGAACGCGACTTCTCCTTCAGAGCCTCCCCTGATTGCGGGAGAACGGGAGAGGTGGTAGGATGAGAATGGAGCGGCGAGCGAAGCCGAGAGCGAAATGGAGAAAATATCACCTGTTGCGAGCGGCGGAGCTTGACACTAACGGTATGGCACATGCAGGAGGCCACTGCCCCATACTCGTTTGAGTTTGCGGACCGACTTCGACTCTGGTGGTTATTATACACGAACCTCTCAACAGTTGAGTCAAAGAATCTCCCTGCTCAACCCACACCGAGGTATTGCTCATCTCCATCGGTGTCCCCCTAAACCAATGCTGCATATTCCCCACTCCCACGGTAGGGTTCACCAGCACAGGCCAAACATGCAATCAACCACGAGATAACCTTCGTCACGTCGCACGTGACATCACCCCGAATCTCCCGTCTACGGCAGTGGCCCCCTCCCTCCGTCCGCCCCCCGTCACCCCACCCCCCGCCACCACCCCCCCCCCCCGCACCCCCCCCCCCGCACCCCCCCCCCCGCACCCCCCGTACCGTCGCTGTGGTAGCCGGACTGCGGCGCCGGGTCACCGTCTCTGCCGACGCGCGCCGGCCTGCTCTGGCTGCGCTTCTTCTCGGCGCTGCCCCCCTTGCTGTTGCGCTGCTGCCGGTTCCGCTCGTGCGATGGGGATTCTGCACCCGGCCACAGCAGAGACCCCGCGGTGCGCCTGAGCAGCTGGTACCGTACGGTAAGTTCACAACGCCGACGCATCAGAGCGTCACGCAGATGGTTTAGCGTGCGAATACTTGAGGTCGATGGTTTAGAGTGCCGATGGTTTAGGTCGATGGTTTAGAGTGCCGATGGTTTAGAGTGTCGATGGTTTAGAGTGTCGATGGTTTAGAGTGTCGATGGTTTAGAGTGTCGATGGTTTAGAGTGCCGATGGTTTAGGTCGATGGTTTAGAGTGTCGATGGTTTAGAGTGTCGATGGTTTAGAGTGTCGATGGTTTAGAGTGCCGATGGTTTAGAGTGTCGATGGTTTAGAGTGTCGATGGTTTAGAGTGTCGATGGTTTAGAGTGTCGATGGTTTAGGTCGATGGTTTAGAGTGCCGATGGTTTAGAGTGTCGATGGTTTAGAGTGTCGATGGTTTAGAGTGCCGATGGTTTAGAGTGTCGATGGTTTAGAGTGTCGATGGTTTAGAGTGTCGATGGTTTAGAGTGTCGATGGTTGAGAGTGTCGATGGTTTAGAGTGTCGATGGTTTAGAGTGCCGATGGTTTAGAGTGTCGATGGTTTAGAGTGCCGATGGTTTAGAGTGTCGATGGTTTAGAGTGTCGATGGTTTAGAGTGTCGATGGTTGAGAGTGTCGATGGTTTAGAGTGTCGATGGTTTAGAGTGCCGATGGTTGAGAGTGTCGATGGTTTAGAGTGTCGATGGTTGAGAGTGTCGATGGTTGAGAGTGTCGATGGTTTAGAGTGTCGATGGTTTAGAGTGTCGATGGTTTAGAGTGTCGATGGTTTAGAGTGTCGATGGTTGAGAGTGTCGATGGTTTAGAGTGTCGATGGTTTAGAGTGTCGATGGTTTAGAGTGTCAATGGTTTAGAGTGTCGATGGTTTAGAGTGCCGATGGTTTAGGTCGATGGTTTAGAGTGTCAATGGTTTAGAGTGTCGATGGTTTAGAGTGTCGATGGTTGAGAGTGTCGATGGTTTAGAGTGCCGATGGTTTAGGTCGATGGTTTAGAGTGTCAATGGTTTAGAGTGTCGATGGTTTAGAGTGCCGATGGTTTAGAGTGTCGATGGTTTAGAGTGTCGATGGTTTAGAGTGCCGATGGTTTAGAGTGTCGATGGTTTAGAGTGTCGATGGTTTAGAGTGTCGATGGTTTAGGTCGATGGTTTAGAGTGTCGATGGTTTAGAGTGTCAATGGTTTAGAGTGTCGATGGTTTAGAGTGTCGATGGTTGAGAGTGTCGATGGTTTAGAGTGCCGATGGTTTAGGTCGATGGTTTAGAGTGTCAATGGTTTAGAGTGTCGATGGTTTAGAGTGTCGATGGTTTAGAGTGTCGATGGTTTAGAGTGTCGATGGTTTAGAGTGTCGATGGTTTAGAGTGCCGATGGTTTAGGTCGATGGTTTAGAGTGCCGATGGTTTAGAGTGTCGATGGTTTAGAGTGCCGATGGTTTAGGTCGATGGTTTAGAGTGCCGATGGTTTAGGTCGATGGTTTAGAGTGCCGATGGTTTAGAGTGTCGATGGTTTAGAGTGTCGATGGTTTAGAGTGTCGATGGTTTAGAGTGCCGATGGTTTAGGTCGATGGTTTAGAGTGTCGATGGTTTAGAGTGTCGATGGTTTAGAGTGTCGATGGTTTAGAGTGTCGATGGTTTAGAGTGCCGATGGTTTAGGTCGATGGTTTAGAGTGTCGATGGTTTAGAGTGTCGATGGTTTAGAGTGCCGATGGTTTAGGTCGATGGTTTAGAGTGTCGATGGTTTAGAGTGTCGATGGTTTAGAGTGTCGATGGTTTAGAGTGCCGATGGTTTAGGTCGATGGTTTAGAGTGTCGATGGTTTAGAGTGTCGATGGTTTAGAGTGTCGATGGTTTAGAGTGTCGATGGTTTAGAGTGTCGATGGTTTAGAGTGTCGATGGTTTAGAGTGTCGATGGTTTAGAGTGCCGATGGTTTAGGTCGATGGTTTAGAGTGTCGATGGTTTAGAGTGTCGATGGTTTAGAGTGTCGATGGTTTAGAGTGTCGATGGTTTAGAGTGTCGATGGTTTAGAGTGTCGATGGTTTAGAGTGCCGATGGTTTAGGTCGATGGTTTAGAGTGTCGATGGTTTAGAGTGTCGATGGTTTAGAGTGCCGATGGTTTAGAGTGCCGATGGTTTAGAGTGTCGATGGTTTAGAGTGTCGATGGTTTAGAGTGTCGATGGTTTAGAGTGTCGATGGTTTAGAGTGCCGATGGTTTAGGTCGATGGTTTAGAGTGCCGATGGTTTAGAGTGCCGATGGTTTAGAGTGTCGATGGTTTAGAGTGCCGATGGTTTAGAGTGTCGATGGTTTAGAGTGCCGATGGTTTAGAGTGTCGATGGTTTAGAGTGCCGATGGTTTAGAGTGCCGATGGTTTAGAGTGTCGATGGTTTAGAGTGCCGATGGTTTAGAGTGTCGATGGTTTAGAGTGTCGATGGTTTAGAGTGCCGATGGTTTAGAGTGTCGATGGTTTAGAGTGCCGATGGTTTAGAGTGTCGATGGTTTAGAGTGCCGATGGTTTAGAGTGTCGATGGTTGAGAGTGTCGATGGTTTAGAGTGTCGATGGTTTAGAGTGTCGATGGTTTAGAGTGTCGATGGTTTAGAGTGCCGATGGTTTAGAGTGCCGATGGTTTAGAGTGTCGATGGTTGAGAGTGTCGATGGTTTAGAGTGTCGATGGTTTAGAGTGCCGATGGTTTAGAGTGTCGATGGTTGAGAGTGTCGATGGTTTAGAGTGTCGATGGTTTAGAGTGTCGATGGTTTAGAGTGTCGATGGTTTAGAGTGCCGATGGTTTAGAGTGTCGATGGTTTAGAGTGTCGATGGTTGAGAGTGTCGATGGTTTAGAGTGTCGATGGTTTAGAGTGTCGATGGTTTAGAGTGTCGATGGTTTAGAGTGTCGATGGTTGAGAGTGTCGATGGTTTAGAGTGTCGATGGTTGAGAGTGTCGATGGTTTAGAGTGTCGATGGTTTAGAGTGCCGATGGTTTAGAGTGTCGATGGTTTAGAGTGTCGATGGTTTAGAGTGTCGATGGTTTAGAGTGTCGATGGTTTAGAGTGTCGATGGTTTAGAGTGTCGATGGTTTAGAGTGTCGATGGTTTAGAGTGTCGATGGTTTAGAGTGTCGATGGTTTAGAGTGTCGATGGTTTAGAGTGTCGATGGTTTAGAGTGTCGATGGTTTAGAGTGTCGATGGTTTAGAGTGTCGATGGTTTAGAGTGTCGATGGTTTAGAGTGTCGATGGTTTAGAGTGTCGATGGTTGAGAGTGTCGATGGTTTAGAGTGTCGATGGTTGAGAGTGTCGATGGTTTAGAGTGTCGATGGTTTAGAGTGCCGATGGATGTCGATGGTTTAGAGTGTCGATGGTTTAGAGTGTCGATGGTTTAGAGTGTCGATGGTTTAGAGTGTCGATGGTTTAGAGTGTCGATGGTTTAGAGTGTCGATGGTTTAGAGTGTCGATGGTTTAGAGTGTCGATGGTTTAGAGTGTCGATGGTTTAGAGTGTCGATGGTTTAGAGTGTCGATGGTTTAGAGTGTCGATGGTTTAGAGTGTCGATGGTTTAGAGTGTCGATGGTTTAGAGTGTCAATGGTTTAGAGTGTCGATGGTTGAGAGTGTCGATGGTTTAGAGTGTCGATGGTTTAGAGTGTCGATGGTTTAGAGTGTCGATGGTTTAGAGTGTCGATGGTTTAGAGTGTCGATGGTTGAGAGTGTCGATGGTTTAGAGTGTCGATGGTTGAGAGTGTCGATGGTTGAGAGTGTCGATGGTTTAGAGTGTCGATGGTTTAGAGTGTCGATGGTTGAGAGTGTCGATGGTTTAGAGTGTCGATGGTTTAGAGTGTCGATGGTTGAGAGTGTCGATGGTTGAGAGTGTCAATGGTTTAGAGTGTCGATGGTTGAGAGTGTCGATGGTTGAGAGTGTCGATGGTTTAGAGTGTCGATGGTTTAGAGTGTCGATGGTTGAGAGTGTCGATGGTTTAGAGTGTCGATGGTTTAGAGTGTCGATGGTTGAGAGTGTCGATGGTTGAGAGTGTCGATGGTTTAGAGTGTCGATGGTTGAGAGTGTCGATGGTTTAGAGTGTCGATGGTTTAGAGTGTCGATGGTTTAGAGTGTCGATGGTTGAGAGTGTCGATGGTTGAGAGTGTCGATGGTTTAGAGTGTCGATGGTTTAGAGTGTCGATGGTTTAGAGTGTCGATGGTTTAGAGTGTCAATGGTTTAGAGTGTCGATGGTTTAGAGTGTCGATGGTTTAGAGTGTCGATGGTTTAGAGTGTCGATGGTTTAGAGTGTCGATGGTTTAGAGTGTCGATGGTTGAGAGTGTCGATGGTTTAGAGTGTCGATGGTTTAGAGTGTCGATGGTTGAGAGTGTCGATGGTTTAGAGTGTCGATGGTTTAGAGTGTCGATGGTTGAGAGTGTCGATGGTTTAGAGTGTCGATGGTTTAGAGTGTCGATGGTTTAGAGTGTCGATGGTTTAGAGTGTCGATGGTTTAGAGTGTCGATGGTTTAGAGTGTCGATGGTTTAGAGTGTCGATGGTTTAGAGTGTCGATGGTTTAGAGTGTCGATGGTTTAGTGTCGATGGTTTAGAGTGTCGATGGTTTAGAGTGTCGATGGTTTAGTGTCGATGGTTTAGAGTGTCGATGGTTTAGAGTGTCGATGGTTGAGAGTGTCGATGGTTTAGAGTGTCGATGGTTTAGAGTGTCGATGGTTTAGAGTGTCGATGGTTGAGAGTGTCGATGGTTTAGAGTGTCGATGGTTTAGAGTGTCGATGGTTTAGAGTGTCGATGGTTGAGAGTGTCGATGGTTTAGAGTGTCGATGGTTGAGAGTGTCGATGGTTTAGAGTGTCAATGGTTTAGAGTGTCGTGGTTGAGAGTGTCGATGGTTTAGAGTGTCGATGGTTGAGAGTGTCGATGGTTTAGAGTGTCAATGGTTTAGAGTGTCGATGGTTTAGAGTGTCGATGGTTTAGGGTGTCGATGGTTGAGAGTGCCGATGATTTAGTGTGCTGATGGTTGAGGAGCATCCATGGAGCAGAATCCCGTCAGGACACAGTGCCGATGGGTAACAGTGCTCGGGTTTTACCGGCGGCTTTGCTGCTGCCGCTGCCGCTCCCGGCGGCGGCGCTCGTGGCAGCGACGCCAGCGACGGCGTGCGGCACGTCGTGCCCCGCGTTGTGGATGACCGTGGTCTGCGAGTCGGACGAGTCCGAGTGCGGCTGCAGCAGGCACTCATTGGAGGAGTCCGTCTTGGAGTCGCTGGAGATGGACGGCTCTCGACCTGGACGGTCGCAAACGCGGAGGGGCTCAGCGCGGCGGAGCCGCTCGGTGGAGGAGCTCGCCGCCGGCACGGAGATGACCCGGCACGGGGGCGGCGCTGCCTCGCAAGAGACGGGCCACCGATTGCTAAGCTTGGAAACTATTGCGTCTGTCCATCAGGGTACACACAAGGCACGCCTTACGTAACGAGTACGGAGAGTCCGTATTTTTCCCCGCGCTCAAGCAATGCTGCTGAAATTGTGCATTCTCAGAAGGCTACGTGGCTGATGGATGTGTAAAAAGTATGTCCGAGGGTGTCAGTACGTCTGTGCGTGTCAGTAAGTCTGTGAGTGTCGGTAAGTCTGAGCGTGTCGGTAAGTCTGAGTGTGTCGATACGTCTAAACGCTCACGCAAGAGGTACACACTCGGTCCCTGAACCGAGTTGATAATCAATGGATTTGCATTCAACTTTTGAGCCGTGGATTACTGTAAAGTCACGTAGGTAGAAAATAATAGATCACGACGTTTCGATCGCAACACAAGGGACCGTTATCAGGTGAGACAATCACAGCAGGCAAACTGCTGAAGCAGGCGAGAGAGCTGCCGTGACAAGAGGCTATATAGATCGGGCACGTGGGCGGGGCTAGAGATGGGAGAGCGAGGTGGGGGCAGCAAGATCGGCGGCGACCGGAGCGCTCGCCAGGGGGAGAGAGGGGGGGCAGAGCAAGATCGGCGGCAGGGGGCGAGTGGGACAAGGGGGGAGAGGGAGCTGCCGCGGCAGCAGTAAGTGATCGGCGGCAGGGGGGGAGGGGGGGCAAAGATAATCGCTGGTAGGGGGAGAGAGAGAGAGGCTGTGTTAGTGAATGTGGCTCAGAGTCGAGAATAGCTGTTAACATCGGCAGGCAGGAAGGGGGACATCACCACCAGTTTCGACTTAAAAAAACGGTTAATAACGTCCTTCCAATGATTGCTCAGTTTGTATCCCTCTTCTCGGTTGAAATTGTGTCTGTGGTTATATATCTGGATGGCTTCATGGACAACTCTTTGAAGGTAGCCCAAAGGTTTGCAGAGTACCTTGGTCTCGGAAAAAACAATTTCGTGTGAGCCCACCGCGTTAAAACAGTGATCCGCCACGGCAAAGGTATTGATCCTGCCCTGTTTCAGATCTGCCTTGTGTTCGCGGACACGGTCCGAGACATGTCGTTTCGTTTCCTCAATGTAACTGCTGCCGCAGCCACAACTTAGTTTGTAGACACCAGGGTATTGCATATCAGGAATCATATTCTTCACAGATGGGATCAAATCACGGATTTGATCCCCCCCCCTCTCTCACCCCCCTGCCGCCGATCACTTACTGCTGCCGCGGCAGCTCCCTCTCCCCCCTTGTCCCACTCGCCCCCTGCCGCCGATTTTGCTCTGCCCCCCCCTCTCTCCCCCTGGCGAGCGCTCCGGTCGCCACCGATCTTGCTGCCCCCACCTCGCTCTCCCATCTCTAGCCCCGCCCACGTGCCCGACCTATATAGCCTCTTGTCACGGCAGCTCTCTCGCCTGCTTCAGCAGTTTCCCTGCTGTGATTGTCTCACCTGATAACAGTCGCTTGTGTTGCGATTGAAACGTCGTGATCTATTATTTTCTACCTACGTGACTTTACCTGAAGAACCAAAGAGTATGGATTCCTGCAGTCACGAAAGCTTCAAATCCACATGGATTATTGTGTTTCACGAGGATCAATTTTGATCCGTGGATAATCCATTTGAGGGATAATTGGAATTGTGGCACGGGCGTGTGTGTGTGTGTATGTGTAGGTGTTTACGTGTGTGTGTGTGTAGGTGTTTACGTGTGTGTGTGTAGGTGTTTACGTGTGTGTGTGTGTAGGTGTTTACGTGTGTGTGTGTATGTGTAGGTGTTTACGTGTGTGTGTGTATGTGTAGGTGTTTACGTGTGTGTGTGTGTATGTGTAGGTGTTTACGTGTGCGTCCGCGGGCATATTGCCCGACACGCGCCCTGGCACCTCCCGTCGCTGCGACGGACGGAGTGCCCAGCAGCTGCTTGCTGCAATTCTGGTTCTTATTTTTGTGGCTTCTCACGTGGGAGACGAATCTGATCACGTGGGAGACGAGTCTGATCCGTAAGACTGAGAATACAGTTCTGCAAGTGTTGCGCGCAGCCAACCTTACTAATCGGAGATGCGGGTTACCTACACATACGTCTGTATATATTCATATGTATGTGCATATATATACATTTTTATAATTATATATTCAATAATTGTATTATACATCATAATATATAATACAATTACATAATATTACTGAATTATGTAATTACATGGGTTTTTTGTCCACGTGATGTGTATATACTTATGATATAATTATTAGCGATGCACTTAAAACATGCGTGCGTGCATCGTGCACGGGGGCTCCTGAAGCTACTGGGGCAGCTGGCGGCACCAGCCCTCCAGCGACAGCAGCGGGAGGAGGGAGGCACGGGAGGACCGCTCACCCCAGCGCCTGGTGCCTCGGACACAGCAAAGCCGGCACGGCGGGGGCTCAAGTCCGTTAACTCAGAACATCTGGATCTGTCCCACGTCCTCCTGCCAGCGCGTCTCGTGCCCTCAAGCTGTACACTAAGCTGGCACAAGTGCCCAGGTGATGTCATCATTACTTAATGGTGAATTGCAACAGCAGCTGCTGCTGCGTTGTACATATAAATATTGAAATGTACGGAGAGCGCGTATTTTTTCCTGCGCTCAAGCAATGCTGCTGAAATTGTGCACTCCCAGAAGGCCACGTGGCTGATGGGATGTGTAAAAAGTATGTCCGATGGTGCCAGTACCTCTCCGCGTGTCGGTCGGTCTGTGAGTGTCGGTACGTCTGCGCGTGTCGGTAAGTCTGTGAGTGTCGGTACGTCTGTGAGTGTCGGCAAGTCTGCGCGTGTCTGTACGTCTGCGCGTGTCGGTAAGTCTCAGCGTGTCGGTAAGTCTCAGCGTGTTGGTACATCTGCGCGTGTCGGCAAGTCTGTGCGTGTCGGCAAGTCTGTGCGTGTCGGCAAGTCTGTGCATGTCGGCAAGTCTGTGCGTGTCGGTAAGTCTGTGCATGTCGGCAAGTCTGAGCGTGTCGGCAAGTCTGTGCGTGTCGGCATGCACGGTGCCCGCACCAGAGTCCACGCTGCCGAAGCGCTGCCGGCTGGGCCCCAGCCACATGGTCTCGGTGGGGGCCTCGGACGTGGACACGGGGCAACCCTTGGGGTCTGCGTAGAGCAGCAGCAGGGGCTGGTAGTGGTTCCTGATGCACTTGGACACCACCTCCTTCCACTTGGAGCCGACCTGCAGCAGGCAGTTCACGTCAGCCAGCGCTCGGAGTAATGCAGTCAGGGCGGCCGATGACCCAGCACTCTCGCCAGTTCACTTCAGTGTCTCACTCGCCAACGTTCAGTCGCCATCTCTTTATCTCTCTTCTATCGCTGCTACCATGGTTACTGTTCCCCATGAACGTCACTCACCGATTCCTCCACCCAGACTGACCGCTTCGTCTCACCCATACCGTGTGTTTGTCCGCTGCAGGTCACGACATCACACTCCCTCGCTCACAACCCTGAAGTTTACAACGCTTCCCTTTCTGCTTCTTCCTTTGCACCGCTCAACTTTGTCTGTTTTTCCAAGCTCTAAATCATCTTGCCAAATTGACTACGATAATGAGCCAATAATGTCTGTGTGTCCCGCGCGAGACGTCACTCCACGTCGACCAGCCCCCCTCATTAATAATCATGAACAAGTGACGTCCTCCAAATGCACCCACCCCTCCATTAATAATAATTAGTGGGTGACGTCACTCCACATGGGGGGGCGAGGCGCCTCCTCCCCCCTCCTCGGCATCAACTTACAACCCTCACTACAAAGGCAGAACCCTCACGTCACGTGATCTCCGTAACGCTGTTGAGACATCAAAGTAAAAAGGACGTCGTGATGAACAAGGGATTATAACCTTTAAATGAAATAGGTCTGTGTCGCCGCGCCCTTACAAATTGCACACACATCAATGCAATGAATATCCCGGTGTGGTTTGCTTTTTGCTTGTAAATTTCAGATTTACTGCAATACACCCAGACGGGCAAAATAGAGATGTAACACTTCTACTACTACGGCTCTCATGGTGCTGTTTGCTTCTGGCCACTTTCACAGTCTCTGTACCCAACACCTTTGATTAGCACGGTTGGCTACGTACGGTGCTTGAAAGAAGTTCAACATACATACATAAATACGTGTGAACAACAACATCGCACCGCACCAGCATGGCACCGTGCCTCATTTAACTGATCACATCAACCTGCGGAATGACGTAACTCAATGGCGCGCAACGCAAAAGCTGCTCTCGCGTGACAACGGTGCTCATCCCACGCCGTCTGCACTGCGCTCGAATCGTTACGCGACGGTTCTGACCGCGTCCGTCCGGTGCTTGCCGAGCTGCATTGGCTTCCAGATGCCGAACGAATACATTGTAAGGTCGCGCTCATTGCACACAAAGTGCTTGCCACAATTGAACCACGATACCTCGCTGATCTCATCAAGGAGCATAAACCAACACGTGGACTCCGTTCATCCTTGCAGTAAGCAGCGGATTTTGGCTATTGCCATCGAACAAAGACGGTCACCGCATGGCGCGCTTTCAGTTGCGCTTCTGCGGCCGTCTGGAACGCTCTTCCTTCCGATATTAGGAAGCCAATGGAGCTGTGCACATTTAAATCATCATCTAGATTGAAAACTCATTTCTTTAGAACTGCTTTTTGTGTTTAGTTTGTTGTCCTTCCCCCATATCTCCAATTAGTACGGTTGGCTAAGTACAGTGCGAAAGAAGTTCAAGATACATTATCAATGCGACGACGATGCCAAAACCATCACAAGCAGCACCACTGACCTGTCACTCTGCACGTCACTCTGCATTCGCGTCGCCACACAATCACATCGCGCTGCATCGGAACATCGCTCCACGCCGCACCTGCGCCTCGTTTCACTCTCCCACTTGCACGCCCGCTGGCGAGCGCGACGTTGACGTACAGCCATCGCGCATCACGGCACGTGTCGGCGCTGCTCGCTATCGCCGCGCACACCACGCAACATCCCGCGCATCCCGCCAAGCGGTAAACGACGTCGCAGGCACGCAACGCCGCGGTGGAGGGGGGGGCGGCCTCGCAGCGCAGAGTCTGGAGTCCCCGGGGGGCTGGAGGGGAAAGGATTTCGAGTGGAATCCGGCGTCTTGCCAGGGCGTTGCGTTCACGCTCCGCCAATGCTTCACGACGTCGCACGCGCAGGCGCCTCACACCGTGTTCCCACAACCGCTCGAGAGGGGCTTCGGCTCTGGGCTCTCGTCAATCTCAACGGGGGATCCGCGTCGTTCTCGCCCGTAAATGGTGCAGACAAACGCATTGATTGGACGCGTACATCAAAGCATTCGCTGTGTTCACGAATACATAATCATCAACGCACTACATCAATTCACTCGCAACCGAGTATTTCCCAAGCACAAGCTCTCGCGTGAATGTTAAACGAACGTTAACATGTCACTATAAATATGACGTCCGGAATAGGCCCAACATCACAAGCAGAGCCCTCCCGAACAAGAATCTAGAGACTCTGTAAGGATTTCCTGGATAAAGGACAACATCATGCTGTTAGCAAGTAGCACCTATGAAGTATAGCACGGCACACGAGGTGGTGGGTGGCCAACACCACGCCCGGCCGCCGAGTGGCAAAGTTTACTGCACACCGCACCAGGTACTCATTTGAGGCCGAGTCAACCTAGGGACAGCCCAGGACCGGTTCAGATAATCGTCACTGATGTTGGCCGTGAGCAGGAATTGAACTCTGATTGCCGAGTTTGTAGTGCAGCGCGCTAAGCACTGCGCCACCACTCGACCCAAATATGGATGTACCAAAACCCGCCATTCGCCACTCAGTCACGGTGACGTCACCACTGTGCCTGTGCCAGGCCAGGTGCACTTTGAGGCCACGTGAAGTGTCCAAGGCTCGCTGACAGGATGTCTTGGGACAGACCCAGGTGCCGTGGGTTGGCTGACTAAAATGTCCAGTAGATGCACCGGCCGTACCCCCTACTGTGCCAACTCGCTGTAGTTTAGCCGCCGGGCGCTCCACTCGTTGTTGTGAGCGTCACTCCACTGCCCTCCGTTCTTGTTGGAGGGCGACTGCCTCCAACTGCTTAATAGCAGCATCCTTCACAAGCCACCTCCATGCACTTGTATACGCACACACACATACATGTGTAAAGATCACACAAGAGGTACACACTAGGTCCCTGAACCGAGTTTATAATCAATGGATTTGCGTTGAACTTTTGAGCCATGGATTATTGTGTTCCACGAGGATCAATTTCGATCCGTAGATAATCAAATTGAGGGATAATTGGAATTGTGGCGCCTGTGTGTGTGCGTGTGTATGTGTGTGCGTGTGTATGTGTGTGCGTGTGTGTGCGTGCGTGTGTACGTGTGTGTGTGGGTGCGTGTGTGCGCGTGTGTGGGTGCGTGTGTGTGCGTGCGTGCGCGTGCGTGCGTGCGTGCGTGCGCGTATGTGTGTGCATGCGTAGGTGTTTACGTGTGCATCCATGAGCGTATTGCGCGACTTGCGCCCTGCCAAGCAGCTGCTTGCTTCAATTCTGGTTCTTATTTTGTGGCTTCTCACGTGGGAGACGAGTCCGATCACGTGGGAGACGAATCCGATCACGTGGGAGACGACTCCGATCACGTGGGAGTAGAAATACTTATGATATAATTATTAGCGATGCACTTAAAACATGCGTGCGTGCATCGTGCACGGGGGCTCCTGAAGCTACTGGGGCAGCTGGCGGCACCAGCCCTCCAGCGACAGCAGCGGGAGGAGGGAGGCACGGGAGGACCGCTCACCGCAGCGCCTGGTGCCTCGGACACAGCAAAGCCGGCACGGCGGGGGCTCAAGTCCGTTAACTCAGAACATCTGGATCTGTCCCACGTCCTCCTGCCAGCGCGTCTCGTGCCCTCAAGCTGTACACTAAGCTGGCACAAGTGCCCAGGTGATGTCATCATTACTTAATGGTGAATTGCAACAGCTGCTGCTGCTGCTGTGTGTGTGTTGTACATATGTATATGGTAATGCAGTGTCGGTGTGTTACTGATTGGGCTTTGTAATTTCTTGTTTTAATAATGAATGGATAATCTCCAAAAGGCAAAGTTGTGATTATGTGTGTCTGTTCAACATGTTCAGCTACTTCCCGACATGCAACAAACTTGAAATTTGCCATGTGGGTACTTTCCAGAATGTACACCATGCACAAATGATTAAAATACACTTTTGTGTTTTGTTTGGGGGGGGGAGGTCAATAATGCATCTATTTTTTGCACGGCAAGTGAGCTGTGACGTCACATCTGTCACGTGACCCGCGCATGTGGAAGCGTAACGCATTGTGGTGTAGTGGTTAGCGCGCCGCGCTACGAACCCGGCGACCCGAGTTCGATTCCCGCTCACGGCCAACCCCTAGGTCGACTCAGCCTCAAACGAGTAACTGGTGTGGTGTGTGAACATTGCCAATGGGGAGACAAAGGCGGCCGGGCATGGTGAATCCAAGTCCCGGGCGAAGCCGGGTAGTAAAGCTAGTGTTTAATATTTCAGGGCACAGCACTGCACTTAACAATGTTTGGCGAAATGTTAACTCCCTCGCCTGGTATGCAGGATGTCGTGGGTTTAATCCCAAACGTGACACCTGCAAATTTTTGAATTTTCATGTTCTCCCTGTGGTCGCGTGGATTTCTCTCCTGGTTCTAGGATTTATCCCTCCACGTTAAGAATCAACAAATACATTTAGCGTATTCGGTTGCTATAAGCCACTTCGGTGAGCTATGATTTGTGGCCAGGTCGCTTCTGATAAAGAGCTGTATAGCTCAGCGGGCCTCACCTGGTAGAATAAAACTTACTTGCATTGTACTTGATGCACATACGAATATACTTGGTACGCATGCCAGCTGTGCGTAAAGCATGATGCATGTATCGTGCGCGTGCGTGGACGGCCGCACGTGCGTACCAACCAGCTGTGCTTCAGACCCCAGAGAGCAGGGGGTTAATAGATTCCCGACTGTGTGAATAGTTTCATCGCATCTGAGAATCGCACGGCCGGTACGGCCGTCCCCTCACCAAAGCCCACGTGAGCGGAGAAACGTTACCGATCGACTCGCCACCGCTGCGACAGGCTTTTGGCCTCGGCCTCCCCGAGGTCAACGCATGCATGTTGAACCTATTTCGCAAAGTATGTAGCCAACCGTGCTAATCAGAGGTGCGGGGGAAGGACAACAAACTAAACACAAAAAGCAGTTCTAAAGAAATGAGTTTTCAATCTAGACATAATAGTGCATAGCTCCAGTGGCTTCCTAATATCTGAAGGAAGAACGTTCCAGACGGCTGCAATCAGCAACTCACCGGCAAACCGGACCACCGGTTTGCTAATTGACCGCACGGAGGTGAGCTTTCCCGAAATGAAAACTATCCGCGGGGGTGGCAACAGCGGCGCCGGCGTTACCTCTTTGACCTCCGCGTCGTCGAAGTAGATCCACTTGCGCAGGCGCGTGTGGTAGAAGAAGGTGGAGTAGTGGTGGCCATAGTAGCACACCATGCCGACCAGCCACAGTTCCGTGCGTTTCGCCTTGTCGTCCGTCACGCGGTAAAACAGCTGCCGCGGCCGGGACGGAGAGTGAAGTTCGGGGGGGGGGGGGTGAGGGTGGGGGGGCGAGGGGGCAGGCACAGGGAGAAACGGCATAAAGGAGAAAGAGAGGGGGAGAGAGAAAAGGGAATTAACAAATGAGCGCTGGCTTTTAAAACGCCAGGGATGAATTAAAGGGCACTCTGCAATCAGCACGGATGACGTGGGGCCCGGGCTTCCGGGACACTTGCTCAACGGCGGTCGGCCCGGCGATCGACAGTCCTCGCGCGCTGTGACAGCCGCATTAAAGTGAATGCCTTGGCCACGGCTGATGCCAGCGCCGTGAAAAACCCGGCCTGGCTCATTTCGCTAATGGAGCCAGACGAGGATGGGTTATTAGAACAGATAACGGCGACAACCCAACGTTGTGAAATGATGTCCGCGATTCCCGAACGTTGGTCCAGTGAAAGCCACGCTGAGCGTCCAGGGTAACATCCCAGGATGACTCCCCCCCCCCCCCTCCTTGGAATGTTTGGCCAATTCCTTTTAAAGTGTATGTTTCTTGCGTGGGAAGGATCTCGAATGCCACGGAAGAAACCCCACGCGAAAGTGAGAGTAGCGCACGTCTGAACCCGCGGCACAGATGGCTCGACGGAAACCTTAGACGATGAATTTCATATAACCTCATTTATACCTCCTGTTTTGAATGACTGCAGCTCCATGAGTGTGGGTAAGCAGCAGTGGGTTGAAATAGCTCTCGAGGGGAATCACAATTTCACTGCAATAAACACCGGCGCTGTAATCTCACGTCACGCGGGGGCGCGGCGGAGGGGAGGGACTTTTCCCAGAAATGGGCGATTGTAGTAAAAAAAAAAAAACATTCCGCATTTCACTATGGGGACCTCATTTGCCAGTAAAAATATGATAATTGGTTCTTTACCCTTCTATCTGGCAACAAAACTGACACCTTTTTGCAAGGAGTCATGTTTGCATAGACCGCAATACCTGCAGTCATAATACAAACAAAAGAACATAACTCTGATAATGTGCACTGTCCTTGAAGTTGATTGGTCCACACCCGAGACAGCTTTCCTTCGAGCCTAGTCTCATATGGGTTGGACCAGATGACGCCAAAAGGCGCACAACTCAAGGACAATGCACCATCAGAGTATGAGAGCTCGGGGCAAGCATCTACACTATGGGGACCTCATTTGCCAGTAAAAATATGATAATTGGTTCTTTACCCTGATAATGACAGTGCACATTATCAGAGTTATGTTCTTTTAATAGTAGGTTTTTACCCTTTTAACTGGTACAAAACTGACACCTTTATTGTACCAGTTAAAAGGGTAAAAACCTACTATTATATTTTGCCACTGGTAAAAGAGATCTCATTATGTTCTTTTGTTTGTATTATGACTGCAGGTATTGCGGTCTATGCAAACATGACTCCTTGCAAAAAGGTGTCAGTTTTGTTGCCAGATAGAAGGGTAAAGAACCAATTATCATATTTTTACTGGCAAATGAGGTCCCCATAGTGTAGATGCTTGCCCCGAGCTCTCATACTCTGATGGTGCATTGTCCTTGAGTTGTGCGCCTTTTGGCGTCATCTGGTCCAACCCATATGAGACTAGGCTCGAAGGAAAGCTGTCTCGGGTGTGGACCAATCAACTTCAAGGACAGTGCACATTATCAGAGTTATGTTCTTTTGTTTGTATTATGACTGCAGGTATTGCGGTCTATGCAAACATGACTCCTTGCAAAAAGGTGTCAGTTTTGTTGCCAGATAGAAGGGTAAAGAACCAATTATCATATTTTTACTGGCAATGAGGTCCCCATAGTGTAGATGCTTGCCCCGAGCTCTCATACTCTGATGGTGCATTGTCCTTGAGTTGTGCGCCTTTTGGCGTCATCTGGTCCAACCCATATGAGACTAGGCTCGAAGGAAAGCTGTCTCGGGTGTGGACCAATCAACTTCAAGGACAGTGCACATTATCAGAGTTATGTTCTTTTGTTTGTATTATAACTGCAGGTATTGCGGTCTATGCAAACATGACTCCTTGCAAAAAGGTGTCAGTTTTGTTGCCAGATAGAAGGGTAAAGAACCAATTATCATTCCGCATTTCGTATCAATATTTAATTACACGGGAAGATGGAGCTACGCACGCGCACGCAAAGGCGGCGATTATCCCGGTAGTGGCACACCGCGGTCCGAGCGTGCCGAGGCAACCACAGGACACAGTGCCCACTCAGAAGGTACAGCGGCTGGCAACCACCACCAGTCTCACTTGTCGTCCCCGCTGCCTCAACTCAAGGTCCAGACTGCCCCCCCCCCCCCCCCCCGCTCACAGCGGCTCTGCTGATATGCGGTTAAAAAGCTGCCAGCCGCCGCTTGGTCTGCTATTCGGTGGGACGTCAAGCTGCCCGGTCGACTGCCTGCTGCCGATTTAGTTTTGCCATTTGGTCTGCTGCCTGTGTGGTTGCACTGCCGTCTTGCGTTGCACCGTTGGTCACGTGTCTGTTGGTGTCACGTGTCTGCTGGTGTCGTGTGCCATGCTGCACACGCTGCTGTCAGGCGTTCTGCACGTTGCTGCGTTTTCTGGTTCAACTTTGAAATATTACTCGCAAATTACTTAACTGGGTGAGACCACGCAGCAACGTTGCCCAATATTGGCAGGGTACACTGCTCTGTGAAACAGTACCGTTAGCCCGCACTGCTGCAAGAATGGCCCAAATACCTAATGTCCTCAATTATTATAATTATAATAATTATAATATTCTTCTTTATTTTCCTCCTCGCTGCATAACAGGGAAACATGTTTCTAACCGTAACAATGGAGTCTGCAACAATAAGTTCCACTGCCTTTACAACTGTGCTGCTGATGCTGCTGCTACTGTTGCTGCTGATGAGGTTGATGGTGTGGTGCTGCTACTGATGCCAATGCCGCTGCTATTGCTGGTGCTGTTGCAGCTGCTACTGATGACGTTGATTGTGCTGCGACTGCTGCTACTGATGATGTTTGATGGCGCTCCTACTGCTGCTTCTGCATACTGCTGATCATGATGCTGCTCCTGATGCTGCTGCTGCCACTACTGATGCTGCTGGTACCGCTGCTGGCACTCACTTCGGACAGCTGCAGCCGCGTGCCCAGGCTGCGGATGACGTCTTCGGAGAGGTCAGAGTTCTCAGAGTCCCACACGAGTCCAAGTGTCACGATCTCCGGGGAGTTCATCAGCACCTTGCGCAGACGCACCTGCCGCTCGCCGCAGTTGCTCTGCAATCGCATCACAGAGTATGTTGGGTAGGTAGGTTAGGTGGGTTGGGTTGGGGTGGGTGGGGTTGGTGGAGAAATACACAATCGTTGCTAGTCAGTGAAACTGGACTTTGAAGACGTACTCTCAAACTTTGGCCATTGCGGCGTTATCCCCATCGCGGATTTGACCGTTCGTGCCAAATCTGTGGAGGTACAATTCGCCGTTCGCGCCCCCGAGCGGCGTCTGTCTGCCGTAAAGGGGGACACGGAAGGGTTAAGGAAGTTATTTATTCACGCTTCACTGGGAAATAAGAAATGTTTTCATTTTACAAAATGAAAAGCGCCCACCATGGTGTGCCAATGTTTAGCACGAAAATTTTCGTGGCGCCTCGAAATGGAACGAGAACACGAGAAGTGCCATGGGCCGCGAGCACGTGGGCGGGGGGTCGGGGTGATGCGGGGTGACGTGGGGTCACATGGGGTCCTACGGTCTACGTCTGCTAGCGGTGCCGATTGAGCTGTTGGGGGATGGGGGGGGGGTCACGGGCGTCGGGATCGGGATCGATCGGCAGGCGCGCGACCCCGCCTGCTTCACCTGCTTCGAACGATCGGCCATCGAGTGAGCGTCAGCGGCTCCCGACGTTTGGTACGGAGCATTTCACCGACGCGAGGCGCACAGTGGCGACTGCTGCTGCTGCTGATGGGGGAGGCAGAGCCTGCTGTGGTTTCAGTTATGGAGCGATGGAGATGTGGGCACGCAAAGATCGCGATGGACAACAGCAACAACAATCGCCGTTTGCCATCAAGTGGCAGTGCCATCACCACGGCAGTTGTGCCACGCACACAAACACGTGCTACGAAGCTACTGTATGGATCGATGGGCCCCCAATTGTAACAATTTGGAATTTCCACCAACATTGCTCCACTTCAGCTTGGGGCACACGTGTGGTCGCGAGCATCACGGAAGATGTATTCGGTCTTTGGAACAGATGTGCAAGTCCTGGGGATTTTGAGACCTTGTACTTTCTCTGTCTAGCTCGGGTCAAGCTTACGGCAGGAGGTTACGGAAAGGGTGGAAATGTATTCAGAAGTTTGTAAACTCACGTTGTGAATAGTAATAATAATGCTCTTTATCTGGTCCAACATCAATCCAGGGTGAGTGAAATACACTCAACAGTCATTGTGTTTATGCAGAAACTGAGCTGGAACTGGGAATGTGGAATGGTCACCACTGTCAACATAGGGGAGGCCCAGGACCAGTTCAGACATTCGCCAACGATTTTGCCTGCGTGCGGGAATCAAACTCGGGTCGCCGGGTCCGGAGCACCGTCAGGCTAAACGCAGCAACTCCCGCTTAAGGCACACGTGCTTTGGTCATTTGATCTCTTATTCAAATCGGATGCGAGCCCAGTGAGACTCTCGCGTGTCTTGCAATGCAATTGGAAAGACGAGAGCCCAATGCGTCTCTTGAAATGGAATTAAAAAGTGCATCTGTGCAGAGGAATAATAAACAAAAAAATATAGAAACAAAAATCAATCAGGAATCACAAAACCCGGCACAAGGGAATGAAACGAATCGTATTACAGGAGACCCTTGACTGTCGCAGGTTTATCGTTCGCGGTTTCAGTCTGTCGCGGGCAACCTCTGTACACCAATTTAGCTATCGCAGGTGTACTGTACCCGGAAGTAGTGTATCATTGGCTGATACTGTTGGGGCAAGTGCCGTTAGCGAACATCTATGAAGGCCGGCACGGCACACGAGGAGGTGGGTGGCTAGCACCACACCCGGCCGCCTTTGTCTCCCAAGTGGCGACGTTTACAAATCGCACCAGGCACTCATTTAAGGCCGACTCGACTGGTTCAGATATAATCGTCACCTGGTGTTCACCGTGAGCGGGAACCGAACTCGGGTCGCTGGGTTCGCAGTGCAGTGCGCTAACTGTAGCACCACCGCTCCCCACTCGCGGACAAATACACACAACCCGCTTTCGATCATCATCCAAAACGGGTGTTTCTGCGTCTATTTATTGTCAGGAATATTTTTTTTCTATTTGGTTTTTAAGTATTATTTCAATTATTTTGTTATTAGTTCATTTGGCATACAGTAGAGTACTTTTTCAATTGTGATGTTGTCTATTCTTGGTTGCCGTGGACCTCACCCCTTTATTAAGGTAAGCCTTAGGGGGTATTGAAGATCGTGGTTTTGGCTTTCGCGGAACTTTTCAAGAACGTGACCCCCACAATAATAAATGGTCTCCTGTATTTGTAAATCAGCTAACGGTGTGCGCGCACACACACTCACACACGCACACACGGACACACACGTGTTACGAGGGCAGTGGAACACGCTGGACGGACTTGGCTGGGCTATTCCCCGGGGGGTTCACAGAGCACGTGTCACAAAGCAGGGCCCGGGGGGGGGGGGGGGGGCAGTGCTGCCGAGATCACGGCAGCCTCAAAGTCGAGGAAAACTGTCGTGATTGAAGCAAGCTGCCCCCACGTGACGAGGCGACTGCGGTCAGCTCTCCTCCGGAGGGGGGGGGGGGGGGTGACGTCGGATCAAAGGCCCGCGGACAAACGGCCGGAGCGAAGCGAGTCACGCAGAGGAGCGAGAGACGCCAACCTGCGCACTGACGCAGCAATGGGTCCCGTCGTCCCGTTCTAAGTGCGACACGGAGGCGGATATGGAAATGCCGCTGAAATGCACAGTGTATAAAATGGAGCCCTACATCGATAATACAACTGTAATGGGTTCAACTGAGTCAAAGATGTGTAGGCAACACATTTATTCAGTTCCAACACACGGGGTAACTTTCCCTTAACAGAATAACAACCTATAGTGGTGATCACCAGGCTAACTACACTAGTTACAACGTAGCTGCTACTACGGACTGGGAGCGACAGCTACGGCCCGGGTCCAAGTGTTGGAGACTCGTTGAACGTAGAACGGAGACTCGGGGTTTCTTCCAGGATGAACAACAACAACCCTGGTCCCTCTCGGGACCCGGCTGAGATTCTCTGCGGCGTGGCCGGCTCCGCCCTTGGCCACATCCACCTTCCAGAATCCTCGGGAAGGATCTGGATCCCAACCACGTGACCACCCCTAGCGCCCTCTTGGGGCCCCTTTGTAGACTTAACTGGTCACGTGTCCTCTCTGGTCAACCAGAGTGCCATGGCCTCACGTAACCTCATCCTTCGGTTGGCACCCGCACACCCTGTCCTGTAGGGTCGGCACTGCACGTACAGCGTGGTGCCCTCTACACCCACACCGCTGTGGTATCCGCGATGTCGCTGTACCGCACGCCGTGCCTCTCTAGGGCCGGCACTGCACCCAGCACGTTGACATCCAGCGATGTCACTACACAACTACAAACACGACGACAACACGTGCAATGTATTTTCTCTGGTAGATATCAATAAAACAGCCAATTTTCTGAGTCGCATTAAGCGAGGCGGGGGGCGGTGGGGGGGGCGGTGGTGGCGGTGGGGGGGGGGGCGGTGGGGGGGGGCAGTGGGGGGGTCCGCCGCTGTCGCGACCGAAGCAGCGTGGAGGTA
Organism: Lethenteron reissneri; assembly: GCF_015708825.2. Taxonomy (NCBI): domain Eukaryota; kingdom Metazoa; phylum Chordata; class Hyperoartia; order Petromyzontiformes; family Petromyzontidae; genus Lethenteron; species Lethenteron reissneri. The sequence goes on from NC_083825.1 coordinate 10,834,269, forward strand.
ATTAAATGAAGCGGCGAGCGCGCGGCGCCAAGCGAGCAAACGAACGCTCGGCGCGCCGTCCGGGGACGCCGGAACCTCCGCCGCTGTTGTCGGGGACAACGGCAACGCCGAGCGGCGATACTACACGGTGCGAAGAAGACGACGACGACAACAATATTTACAGCGCCGGGGCGCCCGCACACCATTTAAGGACGCATTAATAGCGGACCGCAGCTAAGTAATAGTGACAAGTTATTACATCTTTACGGCGGTGGGCACGGTGATTTACGGTGGCGATTTAATTCGAATTAGGGCGTACGAATGATGCGAATGTGCGGGCGAGACACAGAGGGGGGGAGGGAAAATCACTTCGACTACGTGTTCATTTAGCACACATCACCTCTCGAAGCCCCGAGTCAGCAGCCGCGCTCGTAACGGGCTTACAGAAAAATCAATGGGCCGGATTTTTAAGTTATACGCAGCGCGTTCAATTAATATCAGACACCCGCGCGCGCATTTTTCAAAGCGGAGCGGTGCAGGGGGCGGGAGTGGCGGTGTTGAAACGCCGCGCGCTGTGGGATCCGCACTCGCGAGTGGGAGAGCGAGGGGGCGACCCCGCACGAGCACGCCGGCGGTCTCTCCCATCGCAGCAGCCCGGCGGCAGCTGTGACCAACTGGCCGTGCGCAGAGCTGCCCGCGCCACGGCGGCGACGACGCTGCAGCAGCAGCAGAAGCAGCAGCAGCAGCAGAATCAGCAGCAGCAGAATTTATGTATTTAGAGTGCAGGAGGAATCCGAGGCGCTGTAAAGCGATTTTTTTCACATGTCCAATAGGGGCACGTCAGAACGTGACAACGACAAACAAAACAAAAATACGACGGGAGCGGAAAAGGTAAACAAATAACTTAAAAATATACACAATTAAAACTAAAACTATTGCTTAGGAATCTTACCAGGGTCAATATCACCGAGGTATTCGCTTATTTTTCAGAAGCAACGTGGCCACAAATGACAGCTCAACGGCGGGACACTTTTATTCGAGAGGGAGAGGTGGCCATGAATAATAAAACAAGGGAAGGCGCTGGGGGACCTGGATAGGAACGGAGGGGGCTGCATGGATGGCTGTGGGGAGGGAGTTGGAGAATGTGTGTTTGCCAGGGGTCATTAGGAGTGTAATTGTACATTGTAATCAATGAGTTCCCGTCTACGCATGTGTGTGTGTGTGGAAACATTGTTTCGCGCCGCACGTAGCCAACCGTGCTAATCGGAGGTGCGGGGGAAGGACACCAAACTGCACACAAAAAGCAGCTCTGAAGAAGAAATCGATGTACAAACGTGCGTGCGTGCGTAGAGATCACCGGTTCATGATAGAAGTTATGAACGTTTGTATTTGCGAATTTGACCGTGTCGTCAAGGCACCATCATTGCCTTCTTTCGCAAGCATTGAAGAGAAAACGGCACGGGTGGCCGCAAAAATTCCACGGTCGGCCCAAGTGCTAAAACGGGACCAGCATGGCACCGGACTGGCCACTACACGATACCCAATCGCCACGCGGCTGCGCTGTGGTGGGGCAGAGCGTGGGTACCGTGACCTCAATCAAACTTGCCTGGTCGGTGTGTGACGAGTCGCGACTGCCAAGAGAGCCGGCGTACGGGATGCTCACGGCAGCAGCAGCAGCAGCCTCCTCTGCCGCAACCTTGACTCAACACTTACAGTGGGATCCGTGCCAGGGCTCTGGCACGGATCCCATTGTGGCCAGCTACACAACGCTGAGAGAACGCTGCGGTCTACTCGCCTACAGAAACAGACACTAGTCCACCACTCTACAGTCTCTACTCGTCCACACAGACACCACCAGACACAGTCCACCACTCTACTCGTCCACACAGACACCACCAGACTCTAGTCCACCACTCTACTCGTCCACACAGACACCACCAAACTCTACTCCACCACTCTACTCGTCCACACAGACACCACCAGACTCTAGTCCACCACTCTACTCGTCCACACAGACACCACCAGAGGCAGGTTTGCCCATCAGCTTCCTGTCGAGACTGCCTATTTGTCGTCTCAGGAGACATCAGCAACAATATCCCAATGGGAAGAGGATAAAACAAAACTCCAGGTGGTTCACGCGTTGTGTACAACAATTGTAGATTGTGCTCAAGGCAGCCACGTGCAATCAGAACGAGCGCTCTCCAGCAACAGCGAGATGGATGGTGGCAGCCTGGCCCCTCACGAACACGCAAACAAAAAGCAGGAGGATTTCTCCGCGATTCTGGCTGTCGCCTGATGAGGCTAAAAATCGTACACGAATTGTGAATGTTGTAGTGGGTTTCCTCTCCAACACACCGGTGTGCTGAACTAGTAACTAATTGGCACGTTCTGTTTACATGACAAACCTGACTAATTGGCTGAGGTTGACACATTAGGCGACACATTGACATTTACGCGATCTTACCCCAAAGAAATCCCTCTTATTGATAAAAACTATTCCCGTGAAATGTATTTACAATTAATTTGGCACAGCGCTGTGGTAAGCGCGAAAATTAAATTTCTGAGTTTAATGGCAAGGCGGGAGGTGGGGGCGAGGCGACTGCCGGGGATGGTTGACCTCCCACCCCCCCCCCCCCAGATTGACAAGTGGTAAACCACTGTGAAGTCGACGGACTGCCGCCCTCTCGCGCACGGGAGCAGAGGCCTAACTCGAGAAGCAGTCACACGGTGCCATCTTCGGAGTTCACTCCCTGACGAGGTGAGATCATGCTCCGCTAGCCATACGACTTCACAAACGATGCTTCCCCGGTCGTGACTTCTTCCTCTTCCTGGCATTTTCTCCACTCACGTGGGCTCTGCTGTCTCCCTGCTGCTCACGCTCATCCCATCCCTGTCCTGGGTCATCCCCTCCACTTCACGCTCCCTCACGTCCTGGCCTCACCACTCAAAGCTGCCTCCTCTCTCTCTTCGTCTGCCTCCCCGCACTGCCCTGGTGCTTCCATGTTCGTCGCCTTCCTTCTCCCATTTGCTTTTTCCTCTCTTCTTACGACGCGTGTCCTGCCCGGCCCTCCGAGCCGACTTCCTCTCAGCGAGCCCTGCCTCTCACCACGATTCTCATGGCGTTACGAGAACGAAGCCATTTCCATCGTCTACGTTAAATATACACGGACACGCTCTGGATTCGCGGAACACGCCCACATCGTCAATCGCATTCAAACTATGTTATTGTTATTAAACGGAAAGAACAAACGGATTAATGTAGGGGAGCTTAAATCTGCAGCACCTGGACAGCATCAAGCGATACGACAGAGCACCGCATGCGAAACCTCGCAACAACACGAGGCCCCGAGCGAGGCACGGCCAAGCACAGCAACGAAACCCACGCGGGGGGGGGGGGGGGGAATCAACAATCTATCTTCGTGCCCCAAGCCTCACCATGTCCCTGGCGTCCGCGTTCACAGGGGCTTCTGACAGGATAACATCTTCACGTCAATACCCCGGCGTGCCCCCCGCAAGGCCGAGCCTGCACCGTGTCCCTCTGTGCGAGACGGCGGCGGGAACTCGGAATTCGAGACTGGCTTCGCGATGTTTTCGCCACAGGATGCCAAGCCCGTTGTACGTAGGCACGCACGATGAAACTACAGTGTTACATTGCCTTGGAGCTAAAATCGCAATAGTAAACATAACGATTGCACTATGTTCATTGTCCCCCTTACAAAGGGGACGCGATGTAGAGATTCATTTGTGATGGCCTGGGTCTCAATCGCTCTCCGCTCTATGCGATCGCGGAATGGATGAGTACCTTGGAACGCACCAGCGCTGATCCAATTCGCATTAACGTCAGCCCCGCTCGTGACAGATATGAATTTTTAAGACCGCACGGGCGCCCCCATGCTCTAGCCCATTCATACTCACATCCGCTTATTTTAAATCTCCCAGCTATTAATAAGGCAACATGGACCATCAATTGAGTTGAACGCAGGGACAGAGCAGTTCAAATGCGTGTGCCAACAACGATCCGTTGCCTCTACGGGACAACTACGACTTGATGAGCCAGAGTTCACACACACACGGGCACAGAGACAAAGATCCCTCATACAGCCTTAACAGACTTTTGGGGCAAGTGCTGTTAGCGAGCACCTATGAAGGCCGGCACGGTACAAAAAGGAGGTGGGGGTGGCCAGCCACCTTTGTCTCCCCAGTGGCGATGTTTTTACACACCACACCAGGTACACATTTGAGGCTGAGTCGACCTAGGGAAGGCCCGGGACTGGTCCAGATAATTGTCACTGGTGTTGGCCGTGAGCGGCAATCGAACTCGGGTTCGCCGGGTTTGTAGCGCAATGCGCTAACCGCTGGACTACCGCTCCCACCATGCGCACACACTCACACACACTCACACGCGCACACACAGAAACACACACGTGCCAACGTCTATAATTACCATAAACTTTGGTTTGAGAAAGCAGAACTGAAAACATTTGTACAAACTTCCAACGCTGCAAGCTGTCATTTTGTTATTCGGTTTATATTTTGTGTAGCTGCCTCCCGACGTGATTTTTCCTCGCTGGCCCTCTGCCATGGCAACGTGGACTAGCTCCGATCCGCCAAGAGAGGTCACTGCTCATTAGCGGAGGGAGAGACACACTTTGACTTGATTTCATAATTTATTTTATTGGTTCGGCCATTTAATGACCCGACCAAACATGTGTCGTGAAACCCTCCAACAACCCGACAGCCAAACGTGAATCCCAAAAGGTCTATCGTGAAACGTAACAAAAACCCCACGAGTACACAAGTAAACGTTTACTTGAACGCACATGGGGCGGCCGCGTAATTCCACGCCGTGGCCTCACGATGGCCCCAAGCCCAGTAAAATTCAGACCTTGCCCCTGCCCTTGGCTTCAACGTAACTAGGACTTGCATATCGATGCCACGTGCCGATCGATCAATCAATGTCCTCTAATTAGGCGGATGAGAGCCCTTTGAGATACTGCCCCAACAGGGGCATTCATGTGGCACAGCAACAAAAATATGGACTTAAAAGAAACACACGCATATGCATGCACGCACGCACGCGGGAACGACTGTGAGGATTAAATGTCATGCGTTTGTGCTTTGGATTAATCCTCATTCTTGGCCACGAGGCGTGTATGTTGCCCGTGTCCTTAAACTTTTGCCTTGGGAGACCTGGTCTTGACTTAGTGGGCAAGTCTGATCAGGCCCTCAGTATGTACCTCAGCTCCCCAGCGGTGGCAAATGCCTACGACCCAGAGCTCTCGGGAGTGGGCTCGGCGGATTGTCCAGGTCTCATCTCGTGGCATTGAGGCGCCCAGTGCAAAACCAAAGCAAGTCGAAGTGATTTCCTACTCACGTGAATATTCAGACGGTGCTCATCTCTCCTGTTTACAGTCCAGTGGATTGATTCTACGTTAGTATGGCAGTGGCAAGTCTCTTCCGTAGGACCACTGTTGACTTTCTGACAACGTGGAATGATGAGTCGAGTCAACCCCACCCAATCAGGAGTTGAACTTGCGAGCAGGTCACTCGACTAACCGTGCCACCGGGCCGGTTCACCGTTCCAGTCTGGTAACCGTAACCGCGACGGCACTGGCACAGTGCTTTGGCCAATGTGTGACTACCAAAATAAAACGTCGTATGACTTTGATGGAAATCGTTACCAAGTGAAAGAGCAAAGAAAAAGGCAAATCAGACAAACGCACACAGGCTCACCGCTCTCGTCTCGATATTGTTACTGGAAACAGATATTGGATCACCTCCGAGGGCAAGAAAAGTACCCAAAAGTGCACATTCCCAGACACGTAGAAATATACTCCTCGATGCGCGGTCCCAAACATCTGAAACAGGTCCTCTTCCTCCCGGGCTCCTCTGTCAGATTGCTTCTGCGAAGATGCGACGCTGAATAATTGACGACGTCGAAGTTGCATACCGTGCGTAATTCCTTTCCCTGTGAACTAATTTTTTTTGTGAGGCTCACAATTGGCGCCTCGGCTGCGTTTTTCTGGGACACCCACGCTGAGCGCGAAACCGCGCTCGCGCGTATGTATGTGTGCGTGCTCCGTGTGTGCGTGCGTGCGTGCTCCGTGTGTGCGTGCGTGCGCACGCATACCAGCCGTAGCACAGCCAGCTCGGGGTTTGTTTGCGATGCAACGAATGCCAACGGGGACATACAACGACTCTCACTGGGAGGGGGGGAGTGTGCGTGTGGGAGGAAACCGTAGAGAGTGGGGAAAACAACCGCACGCGAGGGAAGAGATCACACTGACAAGCGCCGACTCACCGTTGACAAACAGCATTGCAGCTTAATGGCAATCAAAGGACAAAGATCCCCCACCCCGGATAACGCGACACAATACGGCTCCGTGGCTCCGTAGCGCCGCCGTCATCGTCACAATGCGCCAGAACATCCCCCCCCCCCTCATTTAGCCTCGCACACCATGCTCGTTAGTGAGCATGCTGTCTTTGTCTCTCCACTGCTGATTTTTTTTTATATATATAGGTGCTTGGTTAAGGCTGATTTGAACTATGGTAGGATCAGGGCAGGTGTAGATAGAGACTGGCACTGATGTTATCCATGGGATCGGAGTGCCGTGGAGGAACAGCTGTGCCACCGATATTTAAAGACAAAGATTCCCCGTGTAGCCTTGAAGAGACTGTTGGGACAAGTACTGTCAGAGACATTCTTTGAAGACTGGCACGGCACGTAAAGAGGTGGGGAGGCCAGTACCATGCCCAGCTGCCTTCGTCTCCCCCAGTGCTGATGTTTGCACATTGTACAAGATACTCATTTAAGGTTGAGTCGACCTAGGGGAGGCCCGAGGCCGGTCCACACAATCATCACTGGCGTTGGTGGCCGTTGAGCGGGAATTGAACTCGGGTCGCTGGGTTCGTGGCACAGTGCGCTAACCACTGGGCCATCGCTCTCCACACAGAGCCACACGTGGGATGTGGAGACAGACGTTGTGCAGTGGCTGGCTGTGCACTGTCCTCTGAACCCGGAGATCCCGCTTAGATTCCCTGCCACAGTTAACGTCAATGGCGCATATTAGAATGGGGCAAATATTGCTTGTGCCCTCTGCTTTGATTTGTGTGTGCAAGTGTGAAGTTGTGGGTGTGAATAACTACGTGGGGCAGCGGGAGCGTCGTGGTTAACACACTGCGCGATCCCCAATAACACCGGCGAATATTTTAACTGGTGCTGGGGATCCCCCAGGTTGACTCAACGTTCAATGAGTACCTCGTGCGATGTGTATGCAAGCATCAGCACTGGGGGGAGAGACAAAGGTGGCTGTGCGTGGTGCCGGCCACCTTCAAAAGGTGCTCGTTAACAGCACTTTCCCCCCCAACAGCCTGTTAAGGCTACACGGGGGATATTTGTCTTTGTCGCTTAAGAATGAGCGAGCGACCGTGCACACGTGCAAGTAACTGCGGGCGCGGGTGAGCGAGTCGACTGTGAGCATGCGTGCGTGCGATTGTGCATGAGCGTGCGTATGAGCGTGCGTGCGAGCGTGCGTATGAGCGTGCGTGTGAGTGTGCGCGTGAGCGTGCGTGCGAGCGAGACTCACGGGGCAGGCTCTGAAGTCCCCGGCGGTGCTCGCCTGCCGCAGGACGTCCCCGAACATGTCCGGGTGGAAGTGATCCTGCTGGCGCTCCATCATGCTGTGCACCTGCTCACTGTGGTGCCCCACGCACAAGCACGGCAGCAGCCACGATTACACCCAGCGCCAAGACAAAGATCCCCCCCACATATAGCCAAACAGACCGTCGGGGGGCAAGTGCTGTCAGCTATGAAGGCCGGCACGGCACACGCGGAAGTGGGTGGGTGGGCGGCGCGCACCACGCCCGACCACCTTTGTCTCCCTATTGGTGATGTTTACACACTGCACCAGGTAATCATTTGAGGCTGCGTCGACCTAGGGGAGGCCCATGACCAGTTCAGATAATCTTCACTGGCGTTGGTGGCCGCCGAGCGGGAATCGAAGTCGGGTCGCCGGGTTCGCAGCGCAGCGAGATAACCGCGACGCTACCCATCCCCACAAGCACAACAGCCACATTCACAGCAAGCTCAGCAACAGGCAGAATTACAGCAGCCTCAGCAACAGCAGTTTCCACAAGAACAGCAACCACACAACAACAGTGTTTCAGTGCTCTTGTGAGGTGGGTGCCTGAAAGTTGCCGAAATTACAGAATTGCCAGGACGAAATCCAATCTGTGAGCAGATCAACTGCTATGGACATCTCACCAAGTGGTACTTTTTACCGAGCATGGAGGGGTGATGGGCTAAGTGTATCTGTGCCCCAGATTTGACCTCTTGACCGTCGATGGCTCCAACCTCCCGGCCACAAGGCGGCCAGATCAGTTGTCAATCACAACGGTTGTGAAGGAATCGGCGATACTAACGATGAAAGAATGCCACAAAAACTCAACACTAAACTAATCTATGAATTAAACAATTTTTATTTTACCAGGTAAGGCACACTGTGCTATACAGCTCTTTTTCAGAAGTGACCCGGCCGTAAATGATATCTCAACAAAGATGCTCATCATGTGGACATTTATAGCGCCAAATTCTCTAAACGCACGTTTCTAAATGTGGAGGGAAAAACCGGAGGACCCGGAAAAAACTCCACGTGACACGGGGAGAGAGACACGCCAACTCCAAATATACAGCAGGCGTCAGGGTCGGGATCGAACCCACAACGTCCTGGAAACCGGGCGACGGAGTAAAGACCTCGCCACCGTGGCGCCTCAATAACATTCCTGACAGGCAACGTTTCAGACGATGGCCCTTCCTCATGAGCACACAAGAAAGGGCCAAGTGCCCGAAACGTGACCCGCTAAAAATTCGTACTTTTACGGCCGCAGTGTTATTTGACACAGAACGCGTCGAGTTGTTTTTTTGGTTAACTGCGCGTGTGCACCACTGCGAACGCAGAATCTCCGAATAACTTTTGTTGAATTATGAAGGAAGCTTGGGGGTCTCCGCATCATTACAATATTCATTGCTGGAGCATTAATAACGCATTTATAATAGACACACGGGAAACTAATTTTGCACGGCGTGGAAAATCTTCCGCACCAGGACCCCGTGCATTAAACCAGGGCGACGTCACGGGCAGCCATGGCCTACGCTTAAGAGTAAATATCCACGTATATCTACGCCTTGTCAACGGTCACTTTGCAATCGACGTTGCGCTCCCGGAGAATCCTGCGCAGGAAATCACCGGGCGGTTTGTGGGAATTCACAACCGGGAGCTCTACCCGAGAATCGCCCAGCGGCCGTTGAGTGCCGACCACCAGGGCACTTCAGCTGCCCCATGACTACCACTCGGCTGCCCGACACTAATGCATTGCCATCATTATCATCATCATTGCCGGCATCTGCCAAGCAGTGCATTAAGGAAACAAAAACCTGCAAAACCACTGAATTTGGTTTCTCTGAAATCGATGGCCATTTACTTTCCGAGACACACGAAAGCGGCCCCCTCGTTCACGTCCACTAAAGGTACCAATTAAGCAAAACTTCCGCGGTGTTCCGCTGCCGTTAAGCCGCGAGCGTGTAAACGTTGACTGCCAAGGCTGAGAGACGCGCGAGTCGTTAAAACCAGGCAGAAAAAATGACGAGAAAGCAATCGTGGAGATCAAGCTAACGGCCGGTGGTGTCTTTAAATCGGTGTCTGTCAAAGAAATCTCGAGGTGGCCGAATGACCACACGCCAGCTCTTTACGCTGCAGCCACGGAGCCGTGTCGTGCATCCTGGGCTGCCTAGCGCAAGTCTGAATCCTCACTCACGATCAATACCATAGAATACATTCACTATATACACACACACACACATTTATATCTCACAAAGACTTCCGCTACTTGCTCTAGAGACGGTGTGGCATGGCAAATGCCGGATTGTTTAATCCGGCTCCATCGCAACTTGCGTCAACGGAACCTCATGTCATTCACTCGTGGCAGCTCGGGACAAGCAACCCCCATGTGCATTATGCAAAACCACTCGCTCAGAAAAAAACTGCATTGCAGGAATGTGTCCTCGACCACCATCAATAATGTGGGCAAGGGACATGTTTCTGTTGCGACGATGAGAGGTTTTCTCATCGTTTACAGATGGAAATTCACCCTTTCCCGTTCCGAGACGTCTGCGAGTTGCAGGATGGGGTTATCCCGTTCACCGCTGAATCTCAGAACACGCAGCGGTTCGCGTGAATTTTCTTTAGAGAGGCGTAGCACCGCAGAGAACTGGAGCGACACAACTGCACTCGACGATAGCTGTTGCAAAACTGTGCCACACGCCCTCCCGCATGGCCTTGTGGGAGCCTTGGTAAAAAGTTATTTGGTTTTAGTTGTTCTTCCAACTCCGTTCCGATGACATAAACGTATGTCGTAAAAACGGAATCGGTGTTGTTTGGGTTGCATCTTTTTTGAGATAATAACAAAGTTACCAGCCTAGAGTGTTACCCTAGAGTGCCGCTAAGCTACGGAGCGCGAGCGTCCGGGGAAACACGCCCACCGTGCAGCAAACCGCTGCTCGCTTGGGACAAACTCCTGAACGGCCACAGGGTATCTTTGGGACGTTCAGCTGGCAAGCTTTCCGGATGTCAACATCCCACAAACCTGGCCGCTGAAGGAAGGCTGCGACACTATCCTCTGACATGTCACAACACCGAGCACAGATTCAACCGTCCACAGATGCACAGAGAAGGAAAAAGGCAGGGGTCGCACCACTGCTGCTGCTGCTGTTAAAGCAAAGAGAATCGAGTAGAAACGGGCAGGTCACGGTGACGAGAACAGCTGACGAGAGATAAAACCAACTCCGGAGTGGGGGGCCGAGAAAGAGAAGTAGCGGCGAGGCAATGGAAGAGACGGCTGCAGCAGCAGCAGGAGGAGCGGTGGCAGCAGCGATGAGGGTGTGGTGACGTGCGTCGCCTCGTCACCGCGGCGGCAGCAAGCACAAACACCGCAGCGCCAGGCAGCGCCGGCCAGAGAGAGAGCGTGCGTGCGCGTTGCGTAACGTGACTTGACATTAATAATATTTTTGTAAAAATTGACTCATTAATGATGCATGACAGTTAAGGTCACTGCGGATGAAAGCGTTATGCGCGGGGACGTGCACGCTATCTAATGAAGACATTCGAGAGACAACTTTAAACTGCGCGTGCTGTCGGGGCCACGCTGATTTAAGGGCAATTCATTATTTTGCACACGACTAACACGACGCGTGAATTATAGCCCAGGCGGATTAAGGGGCGCTTCGCACTGCAATTACCAATGCTGGCACGCCTAAATGGCGTAACGCACACCCACAGCCCGCGCCGGCATCATTCAGGGCTGCGGTTAGCGCTGTGCGTGCGCCACACAGCGCTCCTCTCAAAGGGTACCCGTGCCTAACCTCATCTTCATCACCGTCACCAGTCATGTACGTACGTTGAACTTCTCCGGCACCGTATGTGACCAATCGGGCTAATCGGACGTGCGTGACGACGGCCACAATCTCTCTTGCTCCTGCACACGAGCCGATTTGATTGCTCCATCTCCGCCCCGCACCAGGGCACGTCCCTCACCCGAGGCTGCCGCTCCCATCGCCGGTCTCGGAACGCCGGGCCGTCGTCCGTTCCGGCGACACCGCGTACCGGCGCGAGCCCGCTCGGGTTTCCTGGACCGTCAACGTGACGTCTCTAACTTGCACGTGGCTCTCTAACGCCCGCGTCCCTCAGTTCGGCATCTCTGACTGGACACTTGGCGCAGTCACGGAAGTTTGGGCCAGGATCAAAAAGATGCAATAAAGAGGTGGACAGAAGCCGATTGGGAGTGCTTCTGAAAAATGTATTGTGCACTTCCGTTGGCGGTCAACGTTCAAAGTAGACCGTGACCCACAAAGGAATGGCGCCGCATCCCATGGTCGCCCAGTCAACCCCCCCCCCCCTCCCAAGTGATCACCTAGACGCCGGTGTCTCCAGTGATCACTGAGACGCCGGTGTCTCCAGTGATCACTGAGACGCCGGTGTCTCCAGTGATCACTGAGACGCCGATGTCTCCAGTGATCACCTAGACGCCGGTGTCTCCAGTGATCACTGAGACACCAGTGATCACCTAGACGCCAGTGTCTCCAGTGATCACTGAGACGCCAGTGATCACCAAGACGCCGGTGTCTCCAGTGATCACTGAGACGCCAGTGATCACCGAGACGCCGGTGTCTCCAGTGATCACTGAGACTCCAGTGATCACCGAGACGCCGGTGTCTCCAGTGATCACTGAGACGCCAGTGATCACCGAGACGCCGGTGTCTCCAGTGATCACTGAGACGCCAGTGATCACCTAGACGCCGGTGTCTCCAGTGATCACCAAGACGCCAGTGTCTCCAGTGATCACTGAGACGCCAGTGATCACTGAGACGCCGGTGTCTCCAGTGATCACTGAGACGCCAGTGATCACCTAGACGCCGGTGTCTCCAGTGATCACTGAGACTCCAGTGATCACCAAGACGCCAGTGTCTCCAGTGATCACTGAGACTCCAGTGATCACTGAGACGCCGGTGTCTCCAGTGATCACCTAGACCCCAGTGTCTCCAGTGATCACTGAGACTCCAGTGATCACTGAGACGCCGGTGTCTCCAGTGATCACTGAGACTCCAGTGATCACTGAGACGCCGGTGTCTCCAGTGATCACTGAGACTCCAGTGATCACCAAGACGCCGGTGTCTCCAGTGATCACTGAGACTCCAGTGATCACTGAGACGCCGGTGTCTCCAGTGATCACTGAGACTCCAGTGATCACCAAGACGCCGGTGTCTCCAGTGATCACTGAGACTCCAGTGATCACCTAGACGCCGGTGTCTCCAGTGATCACTGAGACTCCAGTGATCACCTAGACGCCGGTGTCTCCAGTGATCACTGAGACTCCAGTGATCACTGAGACGCCGGTGTCTCCAGTGATCACCTAGACGCCAGTGTCTCCAGTGATCACTGAGACTCCAGTGATCACCGAAACGCCGGTGTCTCCAGTGATCACCTAGACGCCAGTGTCTCCAGTGATCACCTAGACGCCAGTGTCTCCAGTGATCACTGGAGACACTGGTGTCACTGGAGTCTCAGTGATCACTGGAGACACCGGCGTCTCGGTGATCACTGGCGTCTCAGTGATCACTGGAGACACCGGCGTCTTGGAGACACTGGTGTCTCCAGTGATCACCAATACGCCGGTGTCTCCAGTGATCACCAAGAAGACGCCGGTGTACGACAGCAAGAGTAGTTTATGCGAATGCTGTCACGAGAGAAATACAAATAATTGTCACCGTTTGGATAGCTACAGACTTAGTGCTGCTTGGAAGAGAATTATCAAATACCACATTGTTTAAATCCATGGCTATACAGGTCACCATTCTGCCATAGGGATTACCGTTGGTACGGCTATTTTAGTTCACACAATCTACAGGATGTACAAGAACAATGGCCTTTCAGAATGTGCATGAAGAATGTACGTTAATTACCATATACATAACCCAAACGGCAATGGATACCCATTGTCATTTACATGCATTCATTAACCCCCCCCCCCCTTTCACTCAAGAACGAGACAGGAGGATTTCTCCCCAAATCTGGCTGTCACCTGATGAAGCCGGTTATAATTACTGGTGAAACGTTGTCCTCAGATTGTGGCTTGGCTCTTTAACACACCGGTGTGCTGTACTAGTGACGAATTGGCCACGTTCTGTTTACGTGACAACCCTTACTAGTTGGCTGTGTCGGGTGGTGACGGGTTTAACGACACATTTATATATTTACGCGACCTAACACAAAAAAACCTCTATTGTGGACATGATCACGTGTTTGAGACTCTACGGTGTTAGTGTAGCAAGTGGGTTTATGGCATATTCTCTATGAATGCTGTGAGCATCACACCATCAGCAAGTTCTCCTTCTACACTTTGAAATACTCAAGGCACTGTCTAAAATACTCCTCTGGTCTAGGAATTCCTGGATAAATATGGTGCTATTATTATAACACGGTGGACTTGTGATAAAGAGTCATATGTGCAAAGCCCTGTGTCCAGGAGCCTGGTACGAACACGATCAGTGCCAGGCTGGAAGATGTGGCAAGGCCAAGAAGGATGCCTTCCAGGCATAGATGTTGAGGCCGTGGCAGCATCCACTCGCCCGCCGCCCGCCCGCCCACCCCCACCGTTCGCAGCATCGTCACTCACCAGAGGGCCGTGGTGGACACGTACTGGATCATCTGCACGAAGGGGAGCGGGTCCGACGTGGCCCCGCAGCGGCTGCACACGCACTGCACAGGCACAGACGGCAACACGGTCGCATATCAGCGCAACCCAGCCCTGTCGTGTTGGCATGACGTGAACTTTACGTCCACAACGGTCATCTTAAGGGGCAGGGAGCGGGGGGGGGGGGGGGCGTAGTCCCCACCACATGATCTCCCGCTCCGGCCACCAAGGATCTCCGTCAAACTTTCCCCGGTGAGAGACGGTCGCCCATGGTTTCTCTCTCTAACTCCCCCTAGGCACCCGTGTGGGTGACCTCCTGCCCATCTTCAAATCGAGGCTTCGAATTTCTCTTTTTTGGAAAATAAAAACTCTCCGAGAGTGCACGGTGACTGTGGCCACCCAGAACGGATGGTGGAAGCACACAATGACTCAATGCCCAATCCACAAATATGAAGGAGGCATCATGGGAAGCGACGCTCTCCGTTACTCCTGACGCAATTAACCCTCTCCAACTCCGATGACGTACGCGGTGGACACCTACGTGTACATCATCAGTTTTCCTTCCGATTCCATTTCCATGTGTTTCACGAGGCAAGACCTCTCACGAGCGCTTCGGTCACGTTAGCCAGACGTGCCCTGTGCATGCGGCGCGGTGTCCCGAGTGAGGAAGTGCGCCCACGCGTCATGGTCGTACCCGACCTGCGTACAGCACTTGCGTTCGTACGGCAGCCGCTGTACCAGCCACAGTTTGTATTCTGGACAAGGCAGGGCCTGCGTGTGCTCTACGTAATCGAGCAGTCTCGGTGGATAGTGTCAAAGTCTTATCGATAGGAACATTGGAGCCAATGTCTGGGCGCCACAGTGGTGAGATGTCAACTACCTCGCCTGGTATGCAGGAGGTCATGGATTCGATTCCGACCCTGACCCCTGTATATTTGAAGGTTGCATGTCTCTCTCCGCATGGTCGTGTGGATTTTTCAGCGGGTCCTCTGGGTTTTCCCTCCACATTAAGAATCAACGCGCATTTAGAGTATTTGGCTGAAAAACATTTCCACGTGATAAGTGACTTAGTTGAGCTATCATTTGTGGGCAGGTCGCTTCTGAAAAACAGTTCTATAGCTCAGTGGGCTTTACCTGGTAAAACAAAATGTTTATGAATTTATTTTTTAGTCTGATGGCAATAATTGTTTGAAAGAGCGAAAAGACCCTGGACCGGTTTCCACTTCAAGCAAATCATCAGCGAGGGTGTAGCCTATTGAACGAATGCAGCCATGATGCCTGGTGTTAGAGACGAGTGGCTATCAATGGGTTTCCTCCCTCAAGAAAAATTTTTAAGCCGACCAAATGCATTTCCGCTGATGTCACGGTCTCAATCTTGAGACTGGATTTTGATGGCCTATCATTTCCCATGCCTTCGGGGAAGCGCTCGAGAACACAGCCACGCATGTTTTCGTTTCGCCTAGAGCAGTCGTAGATGTAGCTTAAAGCGATTTGCTTTGCCCACGTGACTACAGCACGCAACTCCGCCATCACGTTAAGCGCGTAACGGACGTCGTCATCATCGTAGGAGCGTTAAACGCATCAACGCTCTCACGCTAGTGGGACGCACATCAACAGCACCGTCTCAGCAAGGCACGTACCACCACGGTAGTTGTGAAATACACACAATGTACAGTCGGACGAAGAGTAAAAGTGTCTCCTTTATCAAATGAGCTCTAACCTATCATCCTCTGTTGATAGCCCTAAGGTGGTGGGGGCCAGGAGCTGACTAACATTCCAGGATTGGAATAAAAACAGAGCAATTGAAGAGTAGATCACCCTGTGTCAGACTATGGGACCAGGAAGACGGTGTCACGGAAGGGTTGCCCCCTTCTCAATCTTTATTTCCAGAGCTGGAATAAACTGATGAATATAATTTAACGTGATCGGATGTTCTGTGACCACGCTCAGACAATTTCGGGAACCTGATTTAATTACTAAAACCGAGATTCCAAGCTAACGCTTCGGCCGTGGGAATTCGGTGTGCTGGCACTAGGACCCCCCCCCCCCCTCCTGTGCCAGCCAGCACTCGTCATACCACGGTCAGGACTGGCACAAGCGGGGACTCGATGGCGTGTTCATTCACACGCAGCGTGATATCGCTGGCCAATCAAATGGAACACCGTGCAGGGGGCGTGGGGAGGGGGAGGGGGACGTGGGGCTGGGGGGGGGGAGAGGCGGTGGGCGGCAAATCCGGCGCTTGGCTCCGCAAGCTCACACGGAGGCATGGGCGGGCAGCAGTGCGACGGCGCGCCGTGGCCCGGAGAGCGATTGCTAAACGAGCGCCACTCCGCACACGGGTTCTGTCTACACGCACGGCAGCAGCGACGGCGGCAGCAGCAGCAACAACAGGAGCAGCCCAACTAACGGCAGAGAAGTGGGGAGGGGGGCGTCGAGTGGGGTGGCATCCCCAGTCTGGCGGCACGGGCTGCGACGCGTCCCAAAGAGGTTGCGTCGGGTCACGTGCCGTTAAATTAAATTAAGTACACGGCACTCGGCCACGTTAGCGGGGGGGGGGAGGGGGGTGGCGACGGGGGCTATTACCGTAATGGAAATCTGGTGACAAACTCCAATGGGCACGCGCACAAGTGAGCGTCGGCTTCCCCCACCCCCCACCCGGCCCACCGGCACAAGACCAACCGCCAAAGCCCGCATCGCCGAGCGTTCCCAAATATTCCCAGGAGTTATGGATTTTCGCTTCGGCCGGAGACGTGATGCACACGCACGCGCTCCCACCGCGGGGCGCTGCTGGAACGGCCGCTTCCGCACTCGCTTCAGATTTTAGTGCCCCGAGTGTTGTCCACAGTGCCGAGCGTGAGCGCGGGGCCCGTATCCCCCGTCAAGCGAGCGCTCCCCATGGTGGCCGACCCCGAAAAAACACGATTGGTTTACGCCGATCAGGAACCGGTGCCTCAAGTCGCGCGGGCAAGTTACGCGAGCGATGGGTTGGGGGGTGGAGGTGGGTTGGGTGGGTCGGTGGGCCGCTCGGTTGAGCCAGTTTGCACGAGATCCACACGTAGCCAGGCAAACAGTTCAATTCTCTGGGTTGTCTTGGCGGACTCTTACCGAGTTACGACCAAAACACGATTTAAATCGTACAAATTTACTCGCTGCCAAGAGCTGCTCAACTTTGCCAGCATGGGAAACAGGCTCACACATTTCACTTTTTTAAGCTCTCATCAGCAAGCCGGACGCAAGGCCACAGCTAAGCCGTGTGACCTCTGAAGGCCGATCTTGTGACCCATGAGAAGTCATGGCGAGCACAACGCCGAACACCGCACGAACGCCTCGGGTTTGACGAAAGCAAGTTTTCTGGCCTAAAATAAAAAAAAAAGACAACTCCCGAGCGACCGCGCGGGATGCTGAGCGGCCGAGCATTTTAAAAGGGCACGCACAGTGAAGCCCCGTCAAGTGCACTTAATGCGGTTACGAGCCGCCCGCCGTCACACGGCGGCGGCGGCGGCGCGCCCACCAGACGTCCCCGTTACCCAACCGTGGATATAATTTGACCTTTACAACGCCGACGTGTGTTACTGTGTGGAGTTGTTGTTTTTTTTTGCTTTGCTCGGCATTCTAGAAAGCAGGCCGAAAGGTTTTTTCGATTGGCACTTTACATCCAAGAGCCACGATCAATTGTGCCAACATGACCG
The DNA here is from genome assembly GCF_015708825.2 of Lethenteron reissneri. NCBI lineage: Eukaryota > Metazoa > Chordata > Hyperoartia > Petromyzontiformes > Petromyzontidae > Lethenteron > Lethenteron reissneri. The sequence continues at coordinate 10,852,181 of NC_083825.1, forward strand.
GGCGGGCACCATGTTGTTTTATGTTGTTTTGTTATTTCCCCGCGCACTCGATTTTTTTATTTTTGGTTTTGCACAGGCGCCCGAGGTGAAATAACTGCAGTGTTGCCTAAGCGCGCTCAGCGGGAATGAAAGCGCACGGGGGGGTAGTCGCCCTCCCGCCGGCCCGCCCTCCCGCCGGCCCGCCCTCCCGCTCGCTTTGTGGGGGGACGGGAAATGCCGCGATGAGATTTTAGAGCCGCACGAGGAGGTGATGGCCATCCCACTGAGGGGAGATTGAGGTGGGGGGGGGGAGCGGCCATGCAAGTCTCGAGATGACCGCGGTACTCTGACGGCTGGAAGCCAAACGTGACCGAGACCACATGGGGTCATGGCTGAAAGAAAGGGTCAGAGGCTTGCAGATAACAGACTAAACTTTTTATTTTACCAGGTAAGGCCACCGAGCTATATAGCTATATTTCAGAAGAGACCTGGCCACAAATAATATCCCAATGAAGTGGATTATCATCATGTGGAATTTTATAACAGTGTGTTGATTATAAATGTGGAGGGAAAAACCAAAAAATCCGAAGAAAAATCCATGCGACCAGAGGGAGCACATGCAAACTCCAAAAATACAGGCATCACGGTCGGAACCGAACCTATGACACCCTGCGTACCAGGCGAGGGAGTTAACATCTCGCCAGAGGTACTGTCTGTGGAAATTCCTCAAGGCAACAATAATCCTGCCTCGTCTTTCACAATGTAAACCGACTGTCAATCCACTGCTGAATGAAGGCCTAACCCACGTTGTTTTGCTAATGGGGGGGTTGTTTGACAATTATTCACCAATGTAGACCTGCCGCTTCTGTACTGCATCTTTGAGATGCGGTCAAATTTAGACGGTATATAAATACACGTAAAATATTATAGTATATTATTGTTATTATTCAGCTTGTTTACCCAGGAAAGCACCACGGTCCTACCAAGGATTTTCCAGTAAGGGGATGATGATTTCCACGTATATTCCAATTGAGTAATTGCCAGGAATATTTAAAATGTTGCAAAGTTGGACCGTGGCACCACACGCTACGCAGGTGAAACTGTCTTTGTCAAGGGTGACATGACCCCTGAATCTTAGGATGTTGCTGGCTGAGTGCTCCGACACACACATTGTGAGCCTGCTGATGTCACCCCCAAGCCAGCCTATATGGGATTTTCAAACTCTGGTATCTGTGGACCAACTCACAATAGTCTGATCCTGTGTAGCGTGCGACGAGGTGAGAGCAACATCCAGTGTGGGGAGCGGTGGCGTAGTGGTTAGCACGCTGTGCTACAACTCACAGTGTGTGTAGACATCGCCACTGGAGAGAAAGAGGCGAGCGGGAGCGGTGCTGGCCACCTGCCCCCTCGTGTGCCATGCCGGCCCTTCATAGGTGCTCACTACGGATAATCTCTGTCATTGTCATAAATGAGTGTGGGTTACTGGCATTGCTCCCAAATTTAGATCCCAAATTGAAGAGTCCTTGTCCCAAGCGGCTGACATGATGCTGCTCATGATAATTACTTATTTAGAAAGAAAAAAAATAACAAACCGAGGAATAATTAATTAAATAAAGGAAACCGCTAGCGGTGACTCCCATGTGTCTGACCAAGACCTCGTGTTCCATCGCGTCGTTTTTCTTCTCAGAAGCTGCAGGCATTATTATTTAGTTTACTAGTAAGTTGCAATCCTCCAGAAGGGCTTTGGATGACCCGCGGGCTGTTGTGGTAGCGCAGTCCACGTGCCGAGTGACACAACGCACGACAACAACAATCATGACGGGCGTAATATAATACAACCGTAATATTTGCCCTGTGGGCCCCACCAGGCGGGGGGAGACAAGGGCCTGGGGGGAGGCCTTTATCCAGCAGTGGATTGATCATGGCCGATGATGATGATGACGGTGATTAAACCCCCACATCAAGCCAGCGCGTGTGCGTGTGTGTATCTCCCGTATAGCCTTAACAGACTGTTGGGGCAAGTGCTGTTAGCGAGCAACTATGAAGGCCGGCACGGCACCCGAGGGGTGGGTGACCAGCACCGCACCACCTTTGCCTCCTGGTTTTTCCCTCAATGTTTAGAATCAACACGCGTTTTAGAGTATTTGGCTAAAACGTGATAAGCGACTTCGTTGAACTATTATTTGTGGCCAGATCACTTCAGAAAAATAACTAATAGCTCAATGGGCATTACTTGGGTAAAATAAAAGCAATTACCTGGTGAAATAAAAATAGTTTCATTTAGTTTAGCTTGGCGTCGCACTTATGGAGGGCAAAAGTTCCACGCTGCGCCAAAACTTTCCCGCAAAGGCCCCCACATCAAAAGGAGGTCCCCTCTCCCCCGCACTCACCTGCTCAAACATGTTCATGGCGAACTTCTGATGCGTGACGCAGTGGCGCGCGGTGCACAGGTCTTCCCGCACGTCGCCCACCAGGTGGAAGTGGATTCTCAGCAGCAGGTTCTCCTGCGGGAGGGAGGGCACACGGCGCCGCACATCCATAGGCCTCGCGTCAGAGTCACTTCAGTGCCACATGCACCGAGGTCTTCGCCGACAACCCTGCATCGTCCACCCACTCCGAGCGTCTCGGTCGCATCGCCCGGATCCCTGTGTCCAGTGACACGAGTCTACGCTGGACACGGGGGAGACATGGGTGATGGGTCAGCAATTGAGACGCAAAGACACAGAGCCTTGCATGGTCTCTACTGAACCATGTTCAACGTCGCTGCACGGCCAACAACGAGGCCCGGTGGGCCGTCCGGGGGGTCAGCCCGGAGTGTAAATGCAGACAGCTGCGGACGGTGCTGCACATTGTGGCGCGAGGAGGAAGTGAAGGATTGCCCTCTGACCAGATCGAGTGGCCGACGGAGAGCACTGCGCAGGACAGGCGATGGGGCCGTGGCCCAGCTCGGCCACCCACGCGCACGTCGGCACGGGAGCGGTGGCCGTCGCCGATGACCCGGTGTGACCTCCCGGGTGCTCTGCCGTCTCTCTCGTCAAGTCAGGGGGAGCGAGGCGGGGGGAGCGAGGCGGGGGGAGCGAGGCGGGGGGAGCGAGTGGGGACTCACGAAGCACTCGGCCGCGTCCTCCATGAGGCCCAGCTGGAAGCGGTCCTCGTCCTTGAACGTCTCGGCGAGCGCCGAGCGCAGCGCGTCCGAGTGCAGCGCCTTCTTCTCGCTGTACTCAAACTGGCTGAACATGGACTGGGGGAGCACACGTGTGTGCGTGTGTGTGTGGCATTGCGCGTGTTTGTGAGTGTGTACGTGTGTGTGCGTACGTGTGAGCGTGTGTGTGTGCGTACGTGTGTGCGAGAGTGGTGGGTGGGGAGAGCAGTGTTTCAGCGGTTAGTGACGATCCGAGTTTGACCCCTGACCCACGCGCACCACCGACGGTGGCAAATGTGAATGGAACAAGGTTTAGGGCCTCAGGACAACTCGATCTGAACTGCGTGGCCGGCGCATTGTCACGAACATCAGCACTAGAAAGACCGAGGCATACTTCTCGCTGTACCAGTCCTCGGTCAACGCGTGTTCACACGACGCGCTTTCACGATAACGGGAATGTGTGCAGGGTTCTTACGTAATGTTGCGCAACTTACAAACAAGGTGAGCAAGGCAAGTGACAGACAGAGACAGGAAAATGTACAGAGAGACGACGTCTACGCCGTGGGAAGGGAAGGCAGGCAGACAGGCAGACGGAAAAAGAGACTGGTATGTGGATGGTCAGACAAATTTTGAGACAAGCTGAGAAAGACGACAACAGACGGACCCATAGATAGACCAAGACAAAGCTCCCCCATACAGCCTTTACCAGACTGTTGTGGCAAGCGCTGTTAAACACGGACACAATATAGATAAACCCACAAAGAGACAGTGTAATAGCCATGGAGACACAGGGAGGAGGAGAGGTAGAGAGATAAAGACTAACAGAGGGAACAAGGAGGTAACGAGGCAGAGATGTTTGCGGAAATCCAAGGACGGAGAAAACACAGGAGAGACGCGCCCCAAGCGTGCAGAAAAAACCGGAGGCAAAGACCCCCGTGGCTGGCTGGCTCTGGCAGAGGGAAGTTGAGCACTCAGCATGGGCACTCGCATCGATGACCCGGAGCGCAGAGCAATATCCTCCGGAGTGCACCAAGGCTACAGAGCGTGCCGCATTTCAGCCAAGACGTGAACAAAGCGCGACCCTGGCTGCCGCGTCGGCACTTCGGGTGTCCTTGGTGCCACTGATAGCAGCAGCGGCAGGTGCATTAACTCACACGTCTCGCCCCGCGTCCCTCCGCAGCTCAGAGCCATCATTTTCCCCTGCTAAATCAATCACCCCGTGTGGGGAAGCACACACACACACAGTGTGCCCTCCCGTGCTAGAGGGCTTGACAAATGCTGTAAATATCTGACGGGCACCGCGGCAGAGTGATCGCAAGATCGCGAGAGTTCAAACTCCGGTCGGGTGTTGACTCAGACCCATCATATCTCGAGGGTCATCATCATCATAACCACCCATGATCAATCCAGTGCTGGATGAAGGTCTCCTCTGAAGCCCTCCATCCCTTCACTGCCACTCGGTGGCTATTCTTGACCACTATTCCTTATTCTTGCCTCCGAGGCAGTACAATCGGTACCACTGTGTACAAACTCACCAGTGCATCTTCACCCACTGACAAGACTGATCGCTGCCATGGAATCGGGGAAGTGCCACCGAGTGATATGACCGCTACCCCACGTTGGGTTGTGCACAATCTCCGAGGGACACTCGAATCCGAACGATGCTGACCAATTCCGGGCGACTGCGAAATCCAACTCCCCGCGTGGCTGAATTAACGGAGGAGGCTGCGAGTGGGGGGTTGGGGGGTTGGGGTCGTCCGAGGAGTTCGCTCGGCGCCGGGCGCGCACGAACGGCACGAGCCGCCGAGCTCGGGGCAGCGCGGGGGACGCGAGCGATGAACGGCGCTCGCCCCGCGGCGCCTCGATCGCGAGTGAGTAACGGCGCGGTTCGGCGCGCCGACTCTCCACACTGCCGTACCTCTTCAAACTGTTTTGGGAACGGGGTTGTTTTTTTGCTTTCTTGCGGGGGTTGGGGGAGGCGACGGCGGTTCTTTTACGGGAAGACTGATAGGTTCTTTCCGCCCGGTGATGGGTGCTCATTTCAAGAGGTCAAAGGCCAACAAAGGATGAAACTCACAATGGCCGTTGTCCCCGCCCCACCTCTCTCCCACCCACTCCCTCAGCCCCCCTCCATAAATGTGTAGTAAGTAGCAGAGGAGACGATGTCGAAGTTGAGACACACTGTTTATTAACTCCGGGACAGATACAATAGTTGAAGGGGTATCGGCCCCTTCACCCGTACTATGGGAAACCCACCCTAGTACTAAGCCCTCTGTCCTGTCCCCCAGTCCTCCTCTACTGGGCTACGGGAGGCTGACTGATCTGGCCCTGGCAAGCACAGATCTCGGCACCAGCTAACCAGCCTTGCCCTGACAAGGGCAGCGGTCTGGAAGCTCCTGGGCCGCGCCACTGGCTTACCCGGCTCGGCCCTTATAAGGACGGCGAGACCGGGGAGTCCCAGGGCCTAATCTCCGAGTCTTGGATCTTCACTGGTCAGCTTCGTGTCGAACTCCCCTCGAGCTCTTTGGGTTCCACCTTTTATAGGGATCGCCTCCGAGGGCTGGGGCGTGGGCAATAACTGATGCGGACGTCGGTGTGACCACCCGTGTATGTGAGTGCCGACAGCCCTGTGTTTGTTGTCCGCTGTTCCTCCCGTAATAACCCCTACATCACCCCCCCCTGTACAGCTCGCAGCCGTCCCGGCTGCAACAATCCCTCAACCCCCAAGAATAAAGATTAACACCGTCAATACACGTGTGCCTCGTAACAGTAACAATAACAAGAACAAGCGTAACATCAACCGATGGTTCCCTATATAACAAAAAAAAAACCCTCACGCAGAACCGCAATACATATACAGAACGGTATACCAGCACATGCAATCAGCATATCGCGATCACACGCGTACATCGAAACACAATAGCAAGCAAATCTGCAGGCGACCAACACACCATCAATCCCGACGCAACTGTGCAACCGCAACACAATTATTCTCTGTCATGCAACGACAGCATCGCACACCGCACCTCGCGGCACAATACAGCCCAAAAAAAAACATTTTTTTTTTCTCTTTTTTTCCAATTAAGCCCATCGCGCACGGTAACCCACGAGATGGTGCAGTACAGGGTACCCGACGCTCCCACGTTAATAATTAACTATACCATCAAGATGACAACACCACGCAGCAGCGCACACACTCCCTTTGAAACTCAGCAACCACAGCAGACTCTCCGTCCATTCCCAACACACGCACACACTTACATGGACGGCAAGCAACAAGCAGATAGCGTGGTCATCGTTATTTCACACACATACAACCAAAAAAACATATATACAATGAGCGGGTTCCGCAGCAACGGAACACGCGCGGTAAGCTAATCATAACAACCGGCGCGTTTTGGCGCGAGTCCGTGCAGCGGGCCCGTCACAAGGGGCCGGCTTGGTAGAGTCGGTGGCAGGTGTCGCATCAGCAGGTGCCTGGTCGTCCGATTTCCCGGACGTGCCAGCGCCGCCCCCCACGGGGGAGGCTGGCAGCCCAGAGGGCTTCAGTCCTGGGGCTCCTGAAGACGGGACAGTCATTAGTGGATCAGAGGCTGGCATCGATCCCGCCCCCCCGGAGTCAGAGGACTCCCCACATGTTCGGCCATTTTCGTGGGAGGAAGCGTGCGGAGCAAAAAATGGCTTTAACCGTGAAGGGTGTACAAACCACCGACGCTTCCCCCACTTAATTCGCACACATTGAGGCCGCACAACCTGCACAATTTCAACGGGGCCCCTCCATGGTCGCAACAACTTAGCCGAGGTGGCCAATGGCACCTGGGGGCAGTGCAACCATGCTCGGTCGCCCGGGTGCCATTCGTGCGTGTGAGTCCGGCGCGACCGCAACCTCTCGTTTTGTTTTTGGCGGGAGTCAGAGTTTTGCATGGCCGCCTGCCGTGCCTCCGCCAAGCGAAGGATGTTGAATTTAACATGGTCGGCGATTTTCGACTTAGCATGAGGCGCGGCAATCGCCAGCTGAGTCGCGACAGGCGGGTCAACCTCGCGACCATACATCAAAAAAAATGGCGAGAAACCGGTCGCCGCGTGAGGAGCCATCCTGTATGCCGCCAGGACTCCCCCGATCCGTAGATCCCAATCGTTCTGGGACTCAGATACCTGGTGGGATAGCATGGACGTAAGAGTCCTATGCAAGCGTTCCACCATCCCATCCGTCTGTGGGTGGTAAGGCGAGGTACGAACTTTCTTCGTACCCAGAAGGCCACATACCTCGTGTAAGAGGGTACTAGTGAAATTTTTTCCCTGATCGGTCAACAACCGTTCCGGAGCGCCCTTGTCGAGGACGTAGCCCTGAACAAAAGCCTCCGCAACGGCCGCTGCGGACTGGTTGGCGAGGGGCCAAGCCATAGGCCATCGCGTGAAATATTCCACGCCAACCAGCAGGTACTTATTACCCCTCGGCGTGGAAGGAAACGGTCCCAAAATATCAAGGGCGACCAGCTCGTTAACCCGGGTGACCGAAATGGACTGGAGCGGTGGACTGGCTCCCTTCGCCGGCGGCTTCCGTTGTGCACACTGGGTACAGGACCGCAGCAGATCGTCCACGTCTCTTGCCATGCCCGGCCAAAAGTAATTAAGCTGGAGCGTGGCAAGTGTTTTGAGGGTACCCAGGTGCAGGAGCCGTTCATGAGCAGCCCATACAGCCCTACCCCTCAACGTGGAAGGCACCACCAGCCTGTGACGGCGGATTGTCGCGTCCCAATGCATGAGTACGCCCTGGCACCACCCCCATGAGTCAACGCCCGACTTCCCTGGACCCGATCCTTCCGCGCGACGTCGTAGTGCCAGGAGGGTCGCATCCTCCATTTGGAGGCGGCCCCACTCAGCACTCGACAAGCCAAGTAGGGAATCACTCCCACCCTCCGAAATAGGACCAGCGTCCGAAGGAGAATCAACTGCGGCCGCAAGAACCCGATCCTGACCGTCACTTGCCGATTTGCAACGGCCCGAACCCAAGAAACAAGTGCAATCCGGGGCGATCGGCAGGCGTGATAGGGCATCGGCATTGGTGTGGCGAATCCCCTTCCGGTAAGTTGTTTCAAAATCGAAATCCTGCATGATCTCGAGCCATCGGGACAACTGCCCCGATGGCTGGTTAATTCGTAGGGCATACTGCAATGCCGCATGATCTGTACGGACGGTGAAATGCCGGCCGTACAGATATGGCCGGTACTGTTGGATAAAGAACACGATAGCCAACAGTTCGCGGCGGGTGACGCAGTACCGCTGCTCGGCCGGGGACAGTACTCTACTACCATAAGCCACAACGCGCTCCACGCCACCCACAATTTGTGACAGCACGCCTCCAATCCCGGTATTGCTTGCGTCCGTGTCGAGCACGAACGGCATGGAAAAATCGGGGTAGCTTAACGGCGGGGCCCCCACCAGGGCATCCCGAAGAGAGACAAAAGCGGCGTTCTCCACCGGCCCCCAATGAAATTTGACCCCTTTTGACGTCAAGGCATGTAGTGGCTTAGCGATGGAAGCAAAGTCCGCAACAAACCGACGGTAATATGAAGCAAAGCCGATGAAGCTTCTAACCTCCCCCACCGAGGTTGGGGTAGGCCAGGAGCTGACACAACGCGTTTTGGCGGGATCGGTTGAGATACCTGACCGGCCGACGATGTGACCCAAATATTTAACAGATTCGCGCAGCAAATGGCACTTTTGTGGCTTGAATTTCAAATTCGCAGCGCGCATCTTGAGAAAAACGGCCCGAAGCCTATCAAGGTGTTCCTCGAACGTCTTACTGAATACGATAACGTCATCCAGGTAAATCAAACACACCTCCCATTGCAAGCCAGCGAGGACCAATTCCATCAGGCGCTGGAACGTCGCGGGAGCAGAGTGTAATCCCATGGGTAAGCGATTGAATTGGAAGAGGCCGTGCGGCGTTCGGAAAGCAGTTTTGGGTCTAGATTCGTCGTCCAAGGGAAGTTGCCAAAATCCTGAGAGCAAATCCAAAGTGGAAAAGAATCGCGATCCCGCGAGGGCATCCAGCGATTCGTCCATTCGAGGAAGCGGATAAGCATCGGCCACCGAGATCTTATTTAATCGCCGGAAATCAACGCAGAACCTTAGGGACCCGTCGTGCTTTTTAACCAACACTATGGGTGCACCCCAAGGGCTGGTTGAGGGAGAAATTATGTCCGATTTCAACATGTCATCTACAGCCGATTTGACATGATCCTTTTCGGCGGGACTTAACCGAAAAGGATTCTGGCGGATAGGAGCGTTGTCACCGGTGTCAATATGGTGGCGTAGCAATTTGGTACATCCGATATCGTATTTGTGTTTACTGAAGACGTCGGAAAATTCTCGCAATAAGGCGCGTAATTTAGCACGTTGTGCGTCGGACAGGTCAGGTGACTCAGCACACAACGCATCCAGCCAACCCTCGTCAGCGTCTGAGGCTAATCGCGTATGAGAATCGGTCGCCACCTGGCCAACGATCGGCGTTTCCGCAGGTACCGGAACCGCATGTGCGAACACGGTACCTTGCGAAACCACTGCCGTCCGTGTCCCGACATTGAGGACCGCGATAAACGGGTCCCCATCCCCTTTAACAATAGTCTGGGCCGTTACCAGATCTGGCCCACTCACCCCGGCTCTAGATGGTCCCAAAATAACGCCTCGGTCAGAGACCCCTTTATCGAACGGACGGCGCAAGCGCAGGGGTACCAACATCTGTGCCCCCGGGGGTACACGCACCGTCCGAGCAACAAGTGCCTTTACCGTAGCACAGGCAACACGCACGGGAGGGGTGGCAGGTAGGAACGTCATGCGTCGGCCTGATGGAAGCTCGATGCATTGCTGGTCAATCAGAATTTTGATGGGCAATTTGGCCAAAAAGTCTGTCCCCAACAGGCACGGAATAGCCAGCGAGGAAGAGACGAACACCGGCCCAGATAGTTTAATGTCCCCTATGGAAATTTGCGCTCGAATTTGACCGATAATACCCAACGAGCCCCCATTTGCAGCGTAAAACGGTATATCGACAGGGAGCAACGGGCGACTCTGAACGGGCAGAATATTATAAATCAAATCCGAAATGATAGTTGCCGAAGCTCCCGTATCGACCAATAACCGTACCTCCACCCCGTCAATATGTCCCGCGACAACGGACGACCCCGCCGATGCAGCCACAACTCGGTGAGCCAACTCGGACCATTGGCCCGGTTGGAGCGCCCTCCCCGACATGCCGCGACCCGACGCACCAGCACCCAACCCCCGAGAATTGTGTGCCAGACCATGTGATAGGAAAGTAGGTGTGTGTGCAGGCCGAACATGTGGGGTGCCATGACTTGCCCGAGGATGTTGCGAAGGCTTGTGAAGAGGGCCGTCCGCAGCTCCAGGTCTCGCACCGCGCTGTCGAGGAGCCCGGCATCCGGACGCCACGTGACCCCGGAGGCCACAATTATAGCAGACGACGAGCGTTCCAGAGGACTTGGGCTGGTCTCGGTGGCTTGGGACGTCACGAGCTGGACGCTCGGCAGATCGCCATCCTGCAGAACGATCCGCAGCGAAGGCTCCCTCCATTTCGGAAGAGGTCGCCGCCACGGTGTGTCGTGCAGCAGCTTTGTTCGCCTTCCTCCGCTGGGAGATGAGATTGGCGTGAATGTGCCTTGCAGCCCGCAGTGATGACATATCCGCATCGTCCTGCGCTAGGATGGTGAAGTCCAGATCGTCAGCCAGCAGCAAAATTTTCTCGGCCACCATCGCATCGATCCCCTCTTCATCCATGCGCGGGAAAGCGTCTTTCGCCAATGACAGCAGGGCCGTGCGATAAGCGAGTGGCGATTCCTTGTCACCCTTCTGCCGCTCATAGAAGAGCTGGCGACAATCAGAAGGCGGCCCATAAACGGTGGCCAGCAGCTGCAGCGCCGACTGAATGGTGGAGCGTGCCGACTTGGGTGCAGCAGTGAGGGTGCCCAGGGCGTCGCCGTCCAATAACGCCGGGAGAGCACACAGCGCCTCGTTGTCCGACCAGCCTGCCATCTCTTGGTGGGCCAAGAACCGGCGCTGGAACCCCCCCCAATCGCCGTCGCTTGCAACAAATACCTGCAGGGCCGGCAGGCGTTGCTGGAATGTCGGCTCCGTCTCCGATCCTCTTGCAGCGTCTCTTGCAGCATCCGTAGCGCGTCCCCGTACTGTATGGTCGGTGCTGGCGTCAGCTGGTGGTGACGTTTCAACCCCTGATAGGCTGCCACCGCGACCCGCCTCCGCCGATGACGTGGCGGCTGCTGGCTGGGCACCGTCTCCCGCGTGACGAGCTGGGACTCCTCCCTCCGCCTCTACTGTCTTCGTGGCGGGATTTTCGAGTCGCCCCGCTGTTGTAAAGGCGGGAGTTTCTGGCGGGCGTTGTCCATCTTCCCGCCGCGTCGCTCCTCCCGGCCCCAGGCGAGTTATTTGTTCCAGCATAGCGGCCGCTGCATACAAGAGCTCCGCCAGCCGCGAGTGAGCCAACGCCAACTCGTCAGTCGACGTCCCGGCCCTCTCCGACGGCCCCGCCGATGCCGGAGCCGGCAGCAGTTGTGCAGGTACGTCGGCGGCGATGTCTTGCACTGCCCCTCCCTCGTCGTCATCCTCTCCTGGGTCTTGGGCACGAGTCTTCCGTCTCGTATCCATGCTTGGACCACTTCTAACACCAGATGTAGTAAGTAGCAGAGGAGACGATGTCGAAGTTGAGACACACTGTTTATTAACTCCGGGACAGATACAATAGTTGAAGGGGTATCGGCCCCTTCACCCGTACTATGGGAAACCCACCCTAGTACTAAGCCCTCTGTCCTGTCCCCCAGTCCTCCTCTACTGGGCTACGGGAGGCTGACTGATCTGGCCCTGGCAAGCACAGATCTCGGCACCAGCTAACCAGCCTTGCCCTGACAAGGGCAGCGGTCTGGAAGCTCCTGGGCCGCGCCACTGGCTTACCCGGCTCGGCCCTTATAAGGACGGCGAGACCGGGGAGTCCCAGGGCCTAATCTCCGAGTCTTGGATCTTCACTGGTCAGCTTCGTGTCGAACTCCCCTCGAGCTCTTTGGGTTCCACCTTTTATAGGGATCGCCTCCGAGGGCTGGGGCGTGGGCAATAACTGATGCGGACGTCGGTGTGACCACCCGTGTATGTGAGTGCCGACAGCCCTGTGTTTGTTGTCCGCTGTTCCTCCCGTAATAACCCCTACAAATGTATTCGTCCGTCCATTTGTAGGAGCTGGCACCAAAAATCTCGACAGCTCAAGCAGTGGGCACCACAGTAGCGAGATGTTAACTACCTTTCCTGGTACACAGGAGGTCGTGGGTTCGATTCCAACCCTGACGCCTGTATATTTGGAGTTTGCATGTTCTGCCTATGGTCACGTGGATTTTTCTCTAGGCTGTCCGGTTTTTCCCTCCATATTTAGAAACATGCGTTTAGAGTACTTGGCTGCTAGAAGTTTCCACGTGGTAAGCCGCTTCGTTGAGCTATCATTTGTAGTCGGGTCGCTTCTGAAAAAGGGCGATACAGCTCAGTGGGCCTTACCAGGTAAAATAAAAAAAAAGATTTCGTTTTGTATTTTTATGGCGATTAGGACGAATGAAAATTCGGCTTTGGTCACTTACGTTAAATAGCGGGTTTCATAATAGACGGACTTATTAAGAGCTGACACTCGGAGACTGCTAACCGGGTCCATGAACCCACAAATCTGTCCCCGCTGAGGGAGACCGACAAATCGATGCCTGGCTGTGGGCCCGGGCATTTAACGATGAAGACGGTGGCTTGGGGGTCACGTGACGTGGCTGTGCGGTGGTATGGCGACTCTTCGGGACAGCCCGCATGTGTGTTTTTGTGTGTGTGGGGAGCGAACGGGAGTGCAACGGTTAGCACGCCACGCCACGAACCCGGCGAGCCGAATTCGATTCCCGCTCATGGCCAACACCAGTGACAATTATCCTAATCGGTCCTGGGCCTCCTCCCCTAGGTCGACTCAGCCTCAATAGAGTACCTAGTGCGATGTGTAAAAACATCGCCACTGGAGAGACAAAGGCGGCTGGACGTGGTGATGGCCACCCACCCTCTCGTGTGCCGTTCCGGCCTTCATAGGTGCTCACTAACAGCACTTGCCCTAACCGTCTATTAAGGATTCATGGGGGATCTTTGTCTTTAGATTTCTGGGCATGGGCCCCAGATGGCATTCAACTCTTCACAAAGAGCATGGCAGTGGCCGCCATGAACATGAACTATATTCTTATTATGATATTGCGCACGGTAGCAGCAGCAAGATGCTCGGGAGGTGAATGCCAACGTCGATGTTTGCCGGCCATGACGAGAGGGCTTCACGATAGAGAGAGAGTTCGTGCCGTTGTGCTGTTCCTCCTCCTGCGTTGAAGGAGCGCAGACTACGGTGGGTTTACTGAATGGGTCCATAGTTTGGGTTGCATAGCTACAATCACACTGCTGTGCCTTGTCTTTAATGTATGTCTATGCATCTCTACGGGTTTGCTACCCAGTTCATAGTTGGGGTTGCATGGCCACAAATGCGCTATTGTCGCTTGCCGCTTTAACTTAACATTTTACGAAGGGGGGGGGGGGGTGTGCATCGGCCTGCTGATGTCAAAGTCTGGAGGTTGCGATGTTTGGGTCTCGGATGACGTGTTAAAGCTGGACATGCGTGAAATATAATAGTATGGAATTGGATCGAAGATAGAAATTTAAATCAATAAAACCAGCGGTCCATTTGAAGCAAGTCCGGTGATGAATTCCGATGAAGTTAGAAGGGGGAATTCACCGAGCCTCACCTTGAGAGCGCAGAATATGCAGGAGTCTCCGAGGCACTTGTGTCCGGACAGCTGGCGGAAGCTCCTCCGGAACACGTCCAACTGCCACAGCACCTGCACCGCCACGCACCGCCACGCACCGCCACGCACACGCGTCACTGCCTCGCCGACACGGCGTGCAAACGGCCGTATCCGCCGAGAATACCCACGGCAAGCAGAATGATTATCTCCCGCGAGTTTGTGCCGCGGGTCTTTTTATATATTTATATATACACGTCAAACCGCTCGGAGGCACCGATCACACTGGTGATCTCCTTGGTCTGACACCCATGCGGACTTGCCTTCCTAGAAAATCTAAAATTTAAGAAGGGAAAAAAACCCCCGATTCTTTACTTATTTTTACTTGTATTTACTACTTACCTTTCTTATGCTATTATTTGCGCACAGTTGCACTTTATTTCCACGCGCGGTTGCGATTTACTTTGCCCAGTCGGCGTTAACCGCCGAGGTCGTAACAGATTTCTTTCTTTATTCCCGTTTGCTGCTCTATGCCCCCTGTATCGCTCGCAATCTACTGTCACGTGCACACCGATGCCTCACTTTGTTGAGGGCGATTATTGGCACGTAAAAGAAAGATTGATTGATTGGTTGCTATCTAATCCTTCGCTGGCCGACAGTTACCAAGGGCCCGCAGTGCGACTGCGGTCGCCAAACCATTGGCCACGGTGGTGACGGCCACTGCCCGATTCGATCTTTCACACAGCTACGGTGGAGCACCGTGTGCCGAAAAAAAACGGTCCAGATTCTGCTTGTATTGAAGCATTCCAAGGAGGACTGGCTGCTGACAAGAGAGGATTTGCGTTGAGAGTATTGTAGGAGCTTGCACCAAAAACAGCTCAAGCAGTGGGAGCCAACAGTGGCGAGATAACTGCCTGGCCTGGTACACAGGAGGTCGTGGGTTCAATCACAACCCTGACGCCCGTATATTTGGAGTTTGCATGTTCTGCCTGGATTTTTCTCGGGTCTGTCCGGTTTTTCCCTCCACATTTAGAAACATGCGTTTAGAGTACTTGGCTGATATAAATTTCCACACGATAAGTAAACTTCGTTTAGATTTTAGTTTTAGTTTAGTTTAGACACTATATGTCGAAACCGGTCCAGAGTTTTATCATACTGTTATCAACGCTGCTGAAATTATGCACTCCGAGAACTCCATGCGGTTGATGGATTGTGTGAAAAATAATCTTATTTTCTTTCATAGAGGAAGCAGATATGTGATGGAGAGACTGTCAGCTAATTTATTTTCCTATTTAAGTCTGTGGGTTTCCATACAAGTATATGGGTTTTGATACAAGTCTATGGGTTTCCATACAAGTCTGTAGGTTTACATACAAGTCTATGGGTTTATATACAAGTCTATGGGTGTCTGCATGAGTCCATGTGTCCATCTGTAAAAGTCTATAACTTTCTCTCTGAACCTATAATTCAAACCACGGACCGCATATTAAATGCCACTGCCCGCTTTGATCACTCGCCGGTGGAATTTCAGACATTCACCGCGAGGCGACTCCTGCAGCCACCCACTGGCTCACTCACCAACTCTCACGTGAACCTATACACGTGACTGACCGACTCCCCAGAAAACCTCCGATGAGCAGGGTTGGCTAGGTACGGTGCGAATGAAGTTCAACACACACACAAACGGGACAAGTCACTAAAATTTACCTGGGTGCTGCGTGCAACCCACTGACCACGCATAGCCCTCTCATCGACACCACTCGTCTTTGAAAATCACTTTCAGAGCCGTGCTTTTATGCCTCACTTAAAATTATCGTCGTAGGTGTATGGGTTCCATTTCAGTCGGATGAGTCTTCTCCGACTCTGTGGAGATCTACGGTCGGTGCGAGTTGGTGGAGAGGCCCCCCGGAGCAGTTCAGGTTCCGCGCGTCGCTGACGTTGGCCGTGACAGAGAATCGACCGCGGGTCGCCGGGTTTACAGCGCTGTCAGTGAACTGCCGTGCCACCGGTTTAACACGAAGGCTTCCGCGACCAATATCATCCATAATAGAGGTTTTGGGTTAGATCGTGTCAATATAAATGCGTCGTTAAACCCGCCACCACCCAACACAGCCAACTAGTAAGGGTTGTCACGTAAACAGAACGTGCCAATTCGTCACTAGTACAGCACACCGGTGTGTTGGAGAGCCAAGCCACAACATTTACAATCTGAGTACGACGTTTTGCCTGGAATTACAACCAGCTTCATCAGGCAAGAGCCAGATTTGTGGAGAAATCCTCCTGTTACATCCTTAAATCGAGGGATAGATGTGACGACATAACTAACCTAAAAACCTACATTATAGTGTGCCACCAGCCCTCTCAATATACAATATGGAAAACAGTGGCAGCAGTATTATTGTTATCATTATGGCATTATAGCTAGCAAGCATTATTATATTCTTGTATATCACCAAATTCAGTTGCTGATTTTAAACATTATTTTAAAATAGTTACACAGATCAGTGCGTGTTAGTACAAAATGTACTCTGTTACTTTAATTGAATTACACTATTTCCACAGCAATATATAAAAATTAATCATCGCAAGGTCTCTGAAGACCTCCGCACAGGGGGCCACGTGTCCCTTCCCTGGGCACGTCAGCAGGCCGCCGCGTGAATCAATCTCTTCGCTCGAGAGCAGGCTGGCTCGGCGGCGAGCGCGACGACCGCTCGAATACCGCACCGGTCTCCAAGTTAATCCTCCCACCGCCGCTAAACCCCCCGGGGGAACCTTTGTGCGCGAAAACTTGCCCAAAGGCATCGGTTCCACGAGAAAGCAGAGCGCCGGGGATGTCATGAAGAACGCGGTGAAGCCATAAACAGATGAGTTATCGCATAAATAGACGCATCAGTTTGCAACATCAGCGACAGCGGGCTTGCTTTAGCAAGGTCGAAGGTCGTTGTCATACAACCTAATTAATCATCTCGTCCCTCGTCGATATTTCCATTTTTTTACAATACCTCCTGCGTGGCCGCATAATTGGACAAGGCTCCTGAATATCTATTCTTTATAAACCTCTTCTATTTTGCTAATGAATATCTATTCCTGGTGAAGGGCTTGATGCTGGGCCTAGAAAGCTCCAGGCTCATAGTGAGAGAGGGCCCGGCGTGAATCCGTGTTCCATCCTCCCGAATTCAAGCGGGCTTCTCAAGTGCAAACGAGTCGATGTGCTCAGGTGTGGTCAAGCACGACGGCAATTATTTGATCGGTCAATCAATTTGCAACGTCCAGCTGCGAAGGCTCCAACCAGTGGTAGCGATGCGACGAACATCCTCTGGGGGCCGTGAAGGAGCGCTGGCGAAGGCGCGAAGTGTCCACACGCGTTTCTAGTTTCACATCCAATGCCTCCTTGTCGAAGACGAGCGAGCCGCGCGAAACGGGAAATTGCGTGCGGGCAGCAAGCAAACATCACCGCGTGTTGCCGGTGGAGTTTGCTTTCCGACACGAGTCCCCACCGTGCTGGCTACGGGAACCGCGGGAGTACACGTCTCATCACTTCGCGACACACGACAGCTGGCACCCGACTGGTGATTCATAATGTCAGAAAGCGAACAATAAACATACGGCACGATAAAAACTGTCTCGTCTCCAAGTCAACGAGAGGTGAATCCCGACAGGGGACTTCAAACAGGGGGGACAGGGTTGGCTGTGTGGAGCTGATTAGACAGCGCTAACAGCAGGGGAGAAGGAGAGACCTCCCATCAAGACGGGGCAGCAGACTGGAGTGGAGGATGCTGCATTTAAAACGCGTGGCCGGCGAGGGCCTCTGATCATTTTGGCCCGACTTTCAGAGGGACAAAATCACAGCCAACAGACGAGCGAGGCGCACGTCCAGTCTGAGGTTCACGCTATTTAATTGAGATTCCGATTTTTCCCCCCATTTCTGTGACTCTGCCAGGCGAGGTAGTTAACATCTCGCCTCTGAGGCGCCCCATGTACCCTTACAGCCGCCTAAGGATACACTTTAAGACAACACTGATGACCCAAGTCTGACACACGCGATATATGAGTGGACAATCGGAATCAGAATATTTATTTATACTGGAGAAATCCATAAGGATGTTACAACAATAGGAGTGCCAAATACGAGAAAGGTAAACAAATCACCCAAACAATGGGCGACGATCACTGGCCACGTTGAAGAAACAAGGCCACCCCCCCCCCCCTGCGTGATGGCCTGGTATCGTTCGGGACAGGAGGGCAGTTTAAATAGTAAGCAGAGTAGTTGCACCAAAAATTATCGGTCTTTCGGAAATTTGTGACGACGGCACCCGACTGGATTATTGTGACGACGGCTTCCTGCCACGGAGACCCGAGACGTGGGGCTGCAGCAGCAGGGGTAACCGGCCTGGGAAAGCCGAGGCGCCTCGCTCCTCCTCACCTGGATGGCGCTGTTGAGGAAGCAGCTGTTCTGGCCGGGCTCGTTGAGGAGGCCCTTGGCGGCCGCCAGCGACGTCACGCTGCCCAGGAGGTGGCCCCTGCGCAGGGTGGAGCCCGCAGGGCGCCCCCCGCCAGGCCGCCCGCCGCCCGGCTGAAAGAGGCTCCGCATCCACGACATGCCTACACACAAACGGCGAGATATTGTAACGGGGCAGGGCAACGCGGCGCAGGGCAACGCGGCGCAGGGCAACGCGGCGCAGGGCAACGCGGCGCGGAGCAATGCAGAATAATTCAACACAGATCCGGCCAGGTGGCTCAGTGGTGGAGCGAGCAGCTTGCACTCAGAAGGTTGAGAGTTCAAATCCCGGTTGGGTTGGGGGTTGACACAGCCCATAAACCCTCTGGGATTGTTAAACTGGCTAACACTTTGTGGGGACGCCAACAACAGTTATCCTATGAATATACTTGCTCCCACCATAGGAATATGGAATTTCAACTGCTGGCTTAGGGCCGCATGATATGGCAGGTACCTTACACCGATTAAAAACAGGGCACTTGAATATTTCAAATTTTTTATGCAACATTTTGACGAAGCGAGACCCCATTCAGATTAATTACTTATGTGGCCAGAAAGACAGGGACACGTGCACATTAGCAAAACAGGTTTTTTTTCTATTCACGGCGGTGAACGTCAAATCCAACCGACTGTGAGACAGTCACGCACACAATGCCATAAGGCCTGCGTATAGAGCACCTCCGATTAGTACGGTTGTCTATGTACGGTGCGAAAGAAGTTCAACATACGTACGTTTTGGAAGCGACCCGACCACAAATGGCAGCTCAACGAAGTGGCTTCGCACTTGGAAATTTATAGCAGCCAAATTCTCTAAATGCATGTTGATTCTAAAGGAGGTCGTGGAATCGAACCCACGACCTCCTTTATATCAGGCGAGGTAGTTAACATCTCACCGCATAATATTTCGGTAACTTTCCAAAACGTTAACCGGGCAATGGTGGGAAATTAATCTTTGGCATTTTTCAGTGTTCAGTGGGCAGATTGCTGAGGCCATCTCAAGCCGCACAGAGGAACGCGGCGTAACTCGACGCTGCACAATACGGCTCCATAACGCCGTCGTCATCGCCACAATGTGCCACAATGCGCCACGACGGCCCGGCACACGCAACAGAACCCCCCCCTCCCCCCCCATTTAGCCTCACGGACCATACTCGCTCGCGAACACCGACTAAGGTGGGCTCGACACGCGAGATGGTGGTGCGGCCAGCACCTTGGCCCCCCGCTGCCTTGTTCTCCCCATGGCTAATTTTTATATTTGCTCGTTTAAGGCCGAGTAGAATGATGGGAGGATCAGGGCAGGTGTAAATAGAGACTGGCACTGATGTTATCAATGGGATCGTAGTGTCGTGCAGGAACAGCTGTGCCACCCCTATTCAAAGACAAAACTCCCCCGTGTAGCCTTAGCAGACTGTTGGGGCCAGTTCTGTTAGCGAGTGGCGCCTTTTAAAGCCAGCACGGCACACGAAGGGGGTTGGTGACCAGTACCATGCCTGGCCGCCTTTGTCTCCCTGTGGTGATGTTTACACACCGCACCGGATAGCGAAATAAGGCTAAGTCGACCTAGGAGAGGTCCATGGCCGGTTCAGATATCACCGACACTGGCCGTGACCGTGAATCTAAGTCGGGTCGCCAGGTTGGTAGCACAGTGCACGTTTACTGCACCTCTGCTCCTTGCTCACACGCCCATACACACACACAACAGCACAATAGAGCGGAATACAACGTGACAATGGACGAGCACAAGTTAATCAATTGAGGCTGAGTCGACCTAGGGGAAGCACAAGACCGGTTCAGGTAATCGTCACCGGTGTTGGCTGGGAGCAGGAATCGAACTCGGGCCGCCGGGTTCGCAGTGCAGCGCACTAACACTACCACTCCCCACACTGCCATGTGGAAACACGTGTTCTCATTCAATATTATGTTTTCATTCGTATATACTAAATATCCTCTCTTGAAGCTACAAGTTCATAACATTTTCCGTGGGTCTATCCGTCTATATGATCTACATGCCTGCATGCACCTTTACATCCATCTCTACACAGGTTTGGGTTTCATGTCCAGGAGCTGCAGTCATCAGTGGCGAGTGATGTCTGCACTGGACACTTCCTTCACCAACCCACACTGATGACCAGAGTGGTGAAGTACGGTCAAATGATCGCCAATGGCCGACAGCAGATCAACATCAGGCTGTACACGTACAATGTACACACATACACCCCCCGTGTAGCCTTCATCAGACTGCTGGGGCAATGATGTTTGTGAGCACCCAACGAAGGCCGCAACGGCACACGAGGGGTAGGTGGCCAACACCACGCCTTCCAAACACCACATCCACTCTCTGTTCCACCTACAACAACACACCCTAGGTCAATCCCTCAAATGTAAACAAAACAAGACCATCTTGACATTCATCGCCAAACTATCACGAGTTTTCACAGTAAGGAAATGAGCACCAGGTACTCATTTACGGCCGAGTCGACCTAGGAGATGCACGTGACCATTTCAGATATTCGTCGTCACCGAGCGGGAATTGAACTCGGGTCGCCAGGTGAATGGCACAGCGCGCCAATCACTGCGCCGCCGCTCTCCACGTACGTACAGCAGCGGCTGCGAGCACCGGGAGAGTAAACGCACACCAGCACACGGCTCACGAGCGCGCGTGCCGGGCGAGAGAGAAAGTGACACAGAGACAAAGTGACACAGAGTGAGAGGGAGAATCATGCCGAGAGAGGGAGAGCGCAACGCAGAGCGACAGAGAGAAAGTGACGGAGAGATGAAGAGCTAAACATAGAGAGAGCGACAGAGAGAGCGACGCAGTGGGAGAACAAGTGGCATGGAGAGAGAGCGACACGGCGAGAGAGAGCGACACAGAAAGACACGGTGGCAAAGCGTAATGGAGAGTGCGATTGGCACGGAGAAGCGAGCGAGCGACACAGAAGAGAATGAACGCAGAAACTCACGGTGGCAGGGGGGCGGGGGGGGGGGGCATGCGGACGGCACGGCGCCACGAGCGATGAGGGGGGCACCAACCCGAGGCTGACCACACAGGCACTGGCACCACGAGAAGTTCGAGGGACGGACTGACGGACGCACACACTGAGGGACGCACACACTGACGCACATGTCCGTCCGTGCGTTGCTTGCGCGTCGACGAAAAATGCAGGTTCTCGAAATAGCAACGACGGAAGAAGGCCGGCGGTCAGGACGTGGAAGGCTCACGCGGCACAGCAGATGGGCACGTCCATTACACGCACACACACGCACACACACGCACACGCACGCACGCACACGCACGCACACGCACGCACACGCACGCACACGCACGCACGCACGCACACGCACACCACGCTTTGTTGAGCAGATCCCGCGCTCATCGGGGCACCCTGGGATTGTGTTTCACTGAGACGGCGCGCCACTCGCTCACAACCTCGGTGGACTTCACGCTAACAGCCACAACGGTGAATATAAAGTGACGGCGGCAACGCGACCGCCGCAGGACGCGATTCAGTTCCGACTCAGAGAGCCGATTCATTTTTCAACGTTGTTTGGGATTTCCCCCCCCCCACCTCCCCAACGAATCCTCTGGACGCGATGTTTTAGTTACGAGGACGCTGCCTTCGTTGGGTCGACGGCTCACAATGGCGTTGGTGTGACCCCGTGCTCGGCCTTTTCACGCGAAGGAGAACCAACAGGTTCAAATGCCTCCACCTGTGATTCAACCGCTCGAGTAAAACCAGGTTACAGCACACGATGGAGAGCGAGGGAGCGCGCGCGAGCTAAAGAGAGATCCCTGGGGTCTCGACTTGGTTTTTACCTGGCTAAAAATAGATATAATTAATGATTGATCTTAAACGTAAAGGTTACAATTCAAAAAAACGTGTCGTGCACCCCAAGAATGTTTCTTCATTTTTAAATCTATTGATCACAACTGTGTTCCATTAAACCGATTTATATCATGTTATATAACCAGACCAAACCCCATCCCTAAAATCATTACGATTTGTATAATATTGGTCTTCTTATGAAAGAACATATCCCCCCCCCACCATGGGAACGTGGAATTTCCGCCACTGGATCGAGGCCATCGATGGCGACGAGCACGGCCCAGCGTTCGTTTGAGCGGCGATCCTCTTCCACTCCGGTTGGTCGCTCAAAAAAGTAATCTTCAGGAAGTTCACGTGGGAGCATATTTGGCCAACTTCCTGCCAAAATGTCTTACGTGCAGAGGGTACATGAACATGAAAAAAATGTCCCACAGACTGCCTACAACGAACCAGCTTGCTGTACTGCCAGCTGCTGGCCACAACATAGCCCAGCGGAGCAGCGAGCGTCTCGCCGCGTACGATGTAATTAGCGAGACCCACCAACGCAAGAGCCGTGCTCCCCCAACATCTTGCCCAAGGTTTACTCCACTGGGCCACATCTCTCTGTACATGTGTGTACGTAAAACTTCTTTCGTCTGGTACATGTTCATCGGAAGACGTCATGTGCATTCACCGAGGCTATTTCTGTCTGAACGCCGAACCAACGCATGGGTAGCACGCACGAGAAGAGTGTTGATGCTTTCTGTCCTTTGAGAGACTTAAAAAATTGCGGTGAGACAAGGCAGTGGCGACGGCTTGGGGAGTCTTCCAGCCAGCGGCGGATTGATCGATCGTGGCCTAAGAAGAAGACGACGACACGTTGGGGGAGAGGTGGGGAGGGGAGAGGTGGGGTGTGGGGGAAAGGTGGAGAGGTGGGGGGTCAAGGAGACGCCGCCACCGTCACCGCATCTGAATCTGACGCGAGGAACGAGAGACAACGCCACCCCCCCCCCCCCCCCCCCCACGACGTCTCGACGAAATCCGCGTTGCCGAAGATTTACCGCCGTCTCCTTGACCCGCGGAGGACCGCACGCTCTCGCGACGCTCAGCACTCCCTTCAGCGCAGACAACAAAAAAATCGCCGCGGGTCACCCCTCTGCCCGGCTTGCGAGCAGCCCTGGCAGTTAAAACCCAGGTCGGCAATTACAGTCAGCAACACGGTGCCCGCGGTTTTGATGCCCCGCGGTAAGTAACCGCTTCGTGTGCGTTTATCTGTTGACGTCAGGGAGCCTCCGTTCACAAATCAGAACGTCGAGATGGCAGCCCCAGTGTATGTATGAAGGAATTTATTTCGCGCCGTACGTAGCCAACCGTGCTAAATCGGAGGCGAGCATGCGATAGCAATTCCGCGTTTCTATGGAGGGGGCCAGCCTCATCACTAGATGACCGCTACTGACTTCCCCACCAAAGTGGAAGTAATATTCCCGGGGGGAGCAGGCAGTGGGCCGAGTCGACCCCCGAAGGGGATTTGAACCTCGCGACCTATCGATTTGCCAGTCAATCGCTCTTCCACAGCAACGTCAAATGGATATACAATATGATGTGTGTAAAGGATGGCGTTACAATGCTACTCGCTGAAATATGGACTAGGATTTTTACAAATCACCCCTCCAGCTCCACCCTCCCCCCCCCACTCCCTGTATCATGAATTGTCACGATTCAGCACCAGAATTGTATTCAATGTTGTGGTTCAGGATTAGCACCTCTAGTGGCTGCAGGAATGTAGTGAACCCATGAAACATTCTGAATTCACAAAACACACTGAGCCTTGATGTGTGTACTGTATGTAGAACTTCTTTAACACCGTACGTAGCCAACCGCGCTAATCGGAGGTGCGGGTGGTTCATCAAGCAATGCATAAATCCAATCGTGATACCCAAAGAAGTATCGTTGAGCTTTGAGCTCTCAATTGCCACACAGATGCGTCGGGGACCTGTTTGCTGTTATTACCACCTCTCGTTGCCCTTAGAGGTAAATATCGCACACGATCTCCGCATGATCTACCAACTCCATTCCGGATTACGGATGCGTACCGACAACATACCACGCACAGCTCTGATTTAATACGAACACCGATTCAGTGAGAATGCGGGAGTGCCAGAGTGCACGTCTCATACCAAACATTTACATCTTAAAAGCACGATTATCGTAACGAAGGGGACAGTCGAAGAGCTGAACACACTTTCAAGACGACGTCCAAAGAGAAGATGGAGCATTTAAATCGGTTAATACGCGGATGGACTGTCGCACCGCAGGATCACGAGAGGTGGCGGTGGCTTGGGGGAAGGACTTCACATCCAGCAGTGGATTGAGCACGGCTGATGATGATGACGACAACGACGAGGATATTGACTGAGTTGTGCGATACAATGCATCGTTACGCAAGGCAGGAGGAGCGTGTCGCCGTGTTTGTGTGTGGTGGAACGCAGCGATTGCAGAGCCGAGGTTGATCCCAGGGATTGTATTTATAGCCACGCGACTCCGCGCTGCGCCGGGCGCATTTGCTTAACAGCCCCGGCACTAACGAGTCTCCACGCGTGCACAGACACGCAACGCACACACACACGCACACACGCGTGCACAGACACGCAACGCACACACACGCACGTGCACAGACACGCAACGCACACACACACGCGCGTGCACGCCTGGGCACACAAACTCGCGTACAGCCACTCAAACAAAGAAACAGATCCCCCATCAATCCACACACACATATCTACCCTACGAATGCAAGCGTATGCACTTCCCAACACATAGACAAAGATCTCCCGCATAGCCTTAACGGACTGTTGGGGCAAGTGCTGTTAGCGAGCACCGTTAAAGGGCAGCACGCAACACGAGCAGGTGGGTGGCCAGTATAATGCCCGGCCGCCTTTGTCTCCCCGGTGCCGATGTTTACACACCATACCAGGTACTCATTTAAAGCAGAGTTGACGTAGGGGAGGCCGTGGACCGGTGGAAATATTCCCTACTGTTATTGGTCGTGAACGGGAGTTGAACTTGGGTCGCCGGGTTTGTAACGCAGTGCGTTAACCACGATGCTATGCACCAATCCACACAAACGCGCATGTACACACACCGATCTATCAACACACAAACATACACACACACACCCATCTACACATACATATACAGTCACAAACACACATATGCACTATCCATCACACACATATACATACGAGCACACCCACCCACGCTATCCATCACATATGCATACACCCTATCCATCCACAAATACACACGCACAAACACACGCACCACACACCCACACACAACCATCCAATGAGCATAAGAACACACGCCAGTGCATTCATACACACGTGCAATACACAATCTCTAACACACACATATATATACACGCGTATATCAGCAAACCCACATACAAATCCATGCTCACATGCGCAAACACATTAAAAATGCACGCATATCCATGCATTAACACATGTACACACAAATACCTCCTAATATGGCATTAACAGACTTGGGCAAGTGCTGTTAGCGAGCACCTATGAAGGCCGGCACGGCACACGAGGGAGTGGGTGGCCAGCACCACGCTCAGCCGCTGGTATATCCCGAGTGGCGATGTTTACACACATCACCAGGTACTCATTTGAGGCTGAGTCGACCTAGGGGAGGCCCAGGACCGGTTCAGATAATCGTCACTGGTATTGGCTGTGAGCGGGAATCGAATTCGGGTTGCTGGGTTTGTAGCGCAGTGCGCTAACCGCTACGCTACACACACACACATGCACAAAGACACACCCGCAACATCCATTCATATACAAACCCATGCGAAACCCATCCATCACACACACAGAAATATCTAACCTTCCAAGAAAACACACAGAGCACATACATCTGTGAACACATACACACAGACATGTGCCATATACGCTCAAAACCCACACACACACCGAACACATGTCCACACACATGTCCACACACATACCACACACGTGAAGATCACCGATTAAATGAAGTCATCCATGTGAATTCCAGCGATGTTCTAGAGAGATGGCATTTGATACATATACGCTCAAGCCTTTGCTTTACAACAACAATGAGTTAAAATTCACAATTTGGGTGCCATGCTGGTCCATGCCGGAACCAAGAAGAAACATTACGTAATATGTATTTTACATTGAACTTAGCCTACGACTAACTCCCAATGGTCTACACTTGCACAACAATGTCACGGGCTCTTTAACACTCCCCACCCCCCCCCCCCCCCCCAAAAGCTTAACTTCGTATAAACCTGGGCAGCTGCGTGAAACGAGATCTCGGTACTTAACGCTAAAATCAGTTTTTATAGGTGCTCACCGGCACGCTCCGGGTAAGGTACAACTTGAACCTCCAGGTGCGGGAGGGGGAATGTTGCAGAAATTTTCAGGGCTGCAAAGTGGAGTTCACTTCTCCACACATTCCACCTGCCACTATCTGGAGTTCATTTGCACTTTACCCGGAAGTGTATTGATGACCACCACGTGAACAATCGGTTACAATCAGCTGCGTGGAAAATGGCTCGGGGAGGGGTTGATGGCGACCGCGCACGCTGGCCAGAGGCCTAATCGAACCAGTCGATTGGACATCTCCTCCTCCGGGAACTGCCCAGAGTGTGCCTTGCCCTGCACGAGCCTGGCGAGTGACACTCGGCTCAACGACCCTGTTTGCCTCGTCCCGTTTGTTAACGAGCACCAGCATTGGCACGCAGC
This sequence comes from Lethenteron reissneri, assembly GCF_015708825.2. Lineage (NCBI taxonomy): Eukaryota > Metazoa > Chordata > Hyperoartia > Petromyzontiformes > Petromyzontidae > Lethenteron > Lethenteron reissneri. Next base: position 10,879,207 of record NC_083825.1, read on the forward strand.
TGCGACAGCGACCGCCCGATGGGGAACACTTTGCCGTGTCCGGGTGTTTTACTTTGGCCACGTGAATCTCGCGAGACAGAGATCGTTAACGCATTACAATCTCCCCCTGCTAAAGAGAGCAATTAGAATCAGAATATTCATTTAGACGGAAGAATCCCATGAACTTTAAAGCTCTGTGTCACAGATGTCCAGAGAAAGCGGTGGAAATTCTACATTCCCGTGACGAGGGCCAGTATATCCATAGGACAAACCATGGTTGACTTCCCAAAGTGGATATCTATTTTATTTATCAAGGAGAACCTGCCTGAGGCATTGATGCATTTATCAAAATCCAGTGTAAGGAGTCTGCCTTCAATGCGGAAGAAAACCAGACCAACTGAAGACAGCACAGCCTCACAAGGGGACGACACTAAAAGCTCTACGCACATGATCACGAACTTGCTGTACTGCTATCTTATGGCCACTTCACAGCCCTTTAGTCACTGTGAGAGTTCTGCAAATCTACACAATCCACCAACTTGTGCCTCTGAAGTTCTGGAGAAAAGGGTTCCGTTGCGGTTTGCCTCTGATTAGCACGGTTTTCCCGCACCTCCGAAAGGCCCGGTTGGCTTACATACGGTGCGAAAGAAGTTCAACATACACACCACACAGCGACGTTGGAATGCTACGTTCCCTGTGGCGTGCCGCGGCAAAGCAGCGTCGCACTCCTCAAGCGAGCAGCATAGGCGGGCGACGCTCGCCGTGGCCCGTGCCACTTGGTACGAGGGTGCATCTGCTCCCTCCCCTCCCTCCCTCCCTCCCCTCCCTCCGTAGGGCACTCACCTTGATGCGATTCGTGGAGACCGGTGCCACGGATTTAAACGAGGGGAGCGGGCGTCGCCGGGCGCAATGCTGTGCCGGCTGGCGATGGGGTTGTGACGACGGCGGGGGTGCGTGGTGGGGAAAAAGGGGAAAAAAACAAAGCTCTCCGGGTTCTTGTGGCCCTCGGGAGAGGAGGCGATGAGCGCGAAGATCGGCTCCTTTTGTGACGCTTTAAAATAGCGCAGAAAATCCACAGGAATCCCGACGCCCGCGTCACTCGGCTTAAAACGGCATCGCTGCAGCCGCCACCGCCGCTGCTGCTGAGCGTGGCAGAGCGGCCCCACGTGGCTACAACCGGAGACGGAGAGGAGACCGGGGTCTGCGGCAGCAAGCGCTCGCGTGCTCGCGTGCCTGGAACAAGTCTCGTGTGGTGGGGGGGGAGAAGCGGCGAGTTGGGCGCCGTCAGGGCCGGCGTGCGCCCATGTCGTTGGCGCGTTTCGACCGCGCGGGTCGCTCAGTTTCACTCGCGTTGCTCGTCGATCGGCGGGTCGGCCGGAGGGACGGGCGTTGCCGAAGGATGGACGGACGCACGGGTCCCGGTTTATCCCGCGTCCATTGCCATCCTGCGCGTCTAAACGCGGCGGCCGGCGAGATGGCGCGGTAACGGAAAGTCAATGTCTCTGCCTGCTTTCGGCCAAAATCTATTTTCGCGCATGCGGACCTCGGCTGCCCTGTGCGAGAGTGGACGCCACAATGCAACGGTGCTCACGGTCGGTGCGCAGCACTCAACTGCCTCGGCGATCTTGGCCGCGTCCCAACGTCGCAGGACTTCACAGAGGGGAAAAAAAAACTACGCCTTGACATTCAGAGGTGGTCTGGCTGCACACGCCGGGGGAACTTGCAAAAGTATTGTTTTGTTCTTTTGCGCTTTACTTCCGAAGCCAATTTTTCTCGGCACTTTCCTCGTGTGTATTTTCTTTCGTGCAAATTTTCCACGCAAATTTTCTTTGACCGTCGAGATGCACGAGCCTTCGCCCGATAAGAACAAAAAATAACACTCAAACTGAAAAGTGGAGAAACGCACGCATTGTAAGTCAGCCGTTTCCCCACATTCCCTTTTGCAGGGGCCTCCTCCTCTTGCTCAGCCTACCGGTCTTCTTGGCTTCTTAATGAATCCATCAGCCCTCGTCAAATCAACGGGGTCACAACCGAGGGCCTTTGTTCCGAGTCGCTGGTGCGTTTCACGCTTCCAAACTCTGCCCCGTTGCTGCGGCTGCCCCTAATTGCGGCGAGGTGGTTTCCTTTCCCATGATGCAGTGCGGCCACGCCGTTGGGCAGAACCCTGGGGGAGGATGAGGAGAAACAAGGGCAGGAAGGGAAATAATGGCACCGTTAAAAAAAACCTAAATTCACACGAAGATCCCTGTTGTGCGTGTTTCATCCAATCAGATTCATTGCACGGACCAAAGCGTCTTTCAACGTTCGCGTCGTGAGTTGTCTTCCACGTTGGGGAACAGCTGGATGCTCGGTTAAAATTCGACGCTCGGATTCCTCGGCAATTATCTTAACGGAGTAATGAAAACTTTAATCAAACGCGTGCATGCATATTTGATGCTGCATTCATGAGCACAGTTATTAAAACAACAAACTCTTTACAAGGTGCAACTGATGAAAACGGCCACCGGGTAACAAACAGCAGGCGAGAACTCGCCGCAACACAAACGCTAATCAATTCGTGAACGTAAAACCGCGTTCCGCTATCGGTGGGAGTCGTCAATGAGGCATGGCGACCCCATCGAGCGGAGATGCAGGCGGCGTGAATCTGCACGACGTACCCGCGCTACACCCCCACGGCGCCGACAACGAGCATCGTCGGAACGCTCTCAGCCAGCGGGCGAAACTCCACAATCATAGGTCCGGGGGGGACCAGTATATGTCGACCGAGTAACCGCCGTCAACCTCTCATCGAGAGGTGTGCGTGTGCCGTCCTCAACAGATAAGACGGTGACGACGGCGAGACGGCTGTCGGCACGTTCCGGATATCTCAAAAGGTTAACCACCTTACGTAAGCGCATCTCAAACGTGTTACCCGCTGCGCGGCGTGCGCAATCCGATATGCGCGGCGTTCGCTCTCTCCGGTTTCGGTAAAGAAAGCGCAGACGAGGCGACCGCGCTAGCGGGATTTGGTTTCAGCGGGAACGCCGGTTGGTCCGCCGACCGTGTGACACCGCGCATCCGCGCCCACGTCCTCACCAGGCGGGACGCTCCATCCGTCAGCACCGTCGCCGCCGCCGCCTCCGCTACCGCCTTCAAAACAATTTCGCGGTTCAGCGAACGTCGGGGTCAATGTGGCCGGTCGATCGGAAACCCGAGCGGTGGAGCGTGGTGGGGGTGGGTTTAGGGTCACGGACCCGAGGTCTCCAGTCATGCACCGCGTCACGCACGGTAACGTGTCACGCACCATCGTCTGTCACGCACAGTAACGCGTCATGCACTATCGTGTGTCAGGCACAGTAACGCGTCGCGCACCATCCTCTGTCAAGCACAGCAACGTGTCGCGCACCACAACGGACGCCTTTGTGCGGTACCACGGTGCGGGAGGATGGCAGCACAGAACGACTTTTCGACTCGTTTCAACTGGACTCGCTCGCTCGACACGACATCGCGACACGCGGTGCGGTGTCCGAAGTGCAGTCAACTGTTGTGCTCAGATCCAGAGGCAGGGTGGGTGGATTGCGCAGATTGCGAGTGATGCGCAAGTGAGCGACACCCTAAACCTGTTGGGCTGTAACGTGGCCAGAAAGCAGTGCCAGTGGGCTGCTGAACAATATGTACGGAACTTTGAGTGCCAGCCCCTTGCTTTGTTTTTCTCATGCAAAACAACTCATTCAACCGGAATTGGCCAAACATCCCAATGCAGGACTGGTTTAGGATGTTAAATCATTCTTGGCCGAATAAGGAAGATTATCAGCGCAGTCATTGGCGGCGTACCAGAGACCAAACGCTCATTACGGTAGAGAACCCGGTTCAATCCCAGGTGACCTGAACCAGGAATCTAACGGGGTCGGGCTCAGTGCCCGCTCCAGCTGTCCGAGCTTTAAGCCCATGAGAGCATTCTGCAGCATCGACTCGCACGCGGCCGACTGCGCTCGTGAAGTGGCGACGGGCTGCCCTCGCGTGCCAGACGCCCGCTCCCACGACGGTCCGACAACAAGACCCCGGGGACGACACGAAGAACAACCCGATTATGATAACGTTTATAACCGGTGGTGGGGGGGGGTCACCGCTCCGTCCCACGGCCCAGCGGCACATTTACGAGGCACCGCCGCCGCCACGCCGCCACTGCCCGGCAGCATCTGGGGCGAGGCGCGCGAGGGGGACAGCCATCGGACGTGGGCCACGGGAGACATCCGTCCTCCACCCGGCCCCCCTGAGTCTCGTAAAGTTTGGCGTGGCTGAGACAACAGAGCGAGAGGGCGGTGCGCACGGAGACGGCGGGTAGCGTGCGCGTGGCCGTCGCCGCGCCGGTCTTTAGAAATCAACGAGCCCGGCGCTTCCGCGCGTTCCGTCGTGATAAGCCTGTCCCCCCCCCCACCCTCCCACACCCCCACCCCCCGCCACCAACACAGATAATTCGACAAGAGCGGATGCCGTGGGGAGTAGAGCCGGCACGCGGATCCGCCCGGTGCTGCGCAGAAGCGATTGTTACGGCGGCTTAACGTTCGCCAGAGATACATGGGCACCCCCGCCACCCCCCCGCCCGTTTTCGTAATCAGAAGACATGACGTTTCTGCATGGCGTCGCGGTTGCTGTGAGTTTCGTCCCCTCTGTGGCCAACATAAAAACTCAACACGCTTCGTCAACAACGATTCCCCGAAAGAGGAACACGCGCAGAACAGGCGACATGCACCACTGCCAAATCAGCATCACAAAGCAAACCTCTGGCCAATGCAGCGTACTCCCATGTCCAAAATATTCAGTGAGAAAAAAACGAGGCTAGCAGTTCAATACGACCCTCCCGAACAAGTGTCGATACCATCAGGATTCTCTGTGTCCATACTGCCGCCCACTGGTCACAGAGTTCATCCGTACAATTCCCGTTGGGGTCACGGAACGGTGAAACCCACCCGGAACAAAGCAACAGTCTTGATACCGTGCAGATTCGCATCTCGCGGCCGCGTCGCCGTCAAACAGGGCCACACCTCAGGCTGCCTTTGACTTCAGCGAGTCTCATTGGCAAGCACGTGGTCCACCACAAACCGCCTACGCAAAAACCATGGCAGATGCAGATACCTGATGCACCAATGGAAATTAAAAACACTCCGGTGTGCGACTGTGGTCATCCAGATCAGACATCGGAGAGCGAGCGGAGCGTGCTTCTCGCCCTGCTCGCCCGTTCAACGGCTGCTACCACCCGTGTGCGGCCTGTTGTGCGTTTTTTGCTGACCGGATTCCGGCTGAAATTCCACCTTTGAAAAGCTTTGAAAAGCTCTGCGTTTTCAAAGCATAACGCCTCTCACCGTCCGTGTCGCGATAGAAAACACGCCGGCATCGCTCTTTCCCCCCCTCCCCCGTGCAACTGACGTGCGTCAGCGCGCCATCAGGCTTTGTTTAGCGATGAGCACTTTTAACATCAATATATATGAACCTCAGTTGCTGGTGATTGCGATGAACGCCAAAGCGATACGCAATTTACGCCGAGAGCAACACGCAACCCAAAAGCGGCTCCTCCACGTGGATCTCGTAGCGAGCAATTCCGTACGTCTCGGACCATTGAGCCGAATGATTCCGAACTGTTGTCAATAAGAACCAAAAACGGTAACGTATTTCGGCCAGGAATTGTAATGACGCTCGGCCGGTGATGTCACCGTGATATTGCTCCCATACCCACTCCGACTGGACATCTGTGAAAAGAGCTTAATAGCTCATCACATTGCCCCAGTATAAATAAATATTATGATTTTCTGCAGCTTAAAACTAGTTCTGCATGGCACGTACATTGCAGCCCAGGCGAGCACCCACAAGAGCTGTCATGAAGTTTAGGTGAGCTACTAGCGAGCCACATGCTTGCATAGCTGAGTAATACGGTAATCAAACTATGTTTTATTTTACCGCCTTAATGACCACTGAGCTCTATAGTTCTTTCAGCAGCGACCTGGCCACAAATGATGGCTCAACGTAAGTGGTCCATCGCGTGGAAATCTATAGCAGCCAAATAATCTAAACGCTCGTTGATTCTAAATGTGGGGGGAAAAAACGGAGGACCCGGAGAAAAATCTACGCGATCACGAGGAGAACATGCAAACACTCCAAATATATAGGATTCAGGGTTGGGATCGAACCCATGACCTCCAACATTCCAGGCGAGGGATTAACATCTCGCCACAACCGTGGGCCCCTAAAGCCAGCTTCAGTGCATGGCTTTCATTTCTGCTGTTATTTCACACAGTGTTTGTATTTGTCACCAATGTCTCATCAGCATCCTGGCACACAGTACGGGGCACACAGTCCATCCTTTCTGGACATAACCCCAATGACACAAGGGGCCACAAAAGTCCCAGTGGGGAATGACCTTTGCATTGATTTGTACCCCTTCCTGTGTTATCCTTCGAGGGCCCACCCTACACAGCAACTCAATTCCGCTTTCTCTTTGGCTCACTCCAAAGCTATCGGCTAAATGATCCCTCTGAGCTGGGCTCGACTTGGGTTCAGTGCGAATGTAAAATCCATTACAGATCACTTCTCTTCAGTTGGGGAGTTTGAGATTTGAACGTCGGGTCCTAATGACATTGGCTCAGTGCTCTAACACTGGCGCAGCTTAGTTTCCTTAGCCACTTGATTAACTCTACTTTAAATGCAGCCATGCCAGACGCTAATGAGACCCACGCGGTCGGGGCCCGTGCACGCGTACCGATCCCCATTTCCAGTGACACGGGGGGACGACAAGAGGGCAATTAGTGGCGCTCGTTCAAACTCACAACTCGCCCCGATTGCCGCCCAACGCGTTTCGGCAAAAGTCCAGAAGCGACGGGTAACGACGCGGCGACTCGACGTAGTCTGGGTGAACGATCGCTCTGTTGTGCACGGGAATTTCACACTGAACCCATGCCGGCTTCAATCGCGCGCTTTCAGATGCGCTTCTGGAACGCTCTTCCTTCTGATATTAGGAAGCCACTGGAGCTATTGTGCTTTTAAATCATCTACATTGAAAATCATTTCTTTAGATCTGCTTTTTACGTTTAGTTTGTTGTCCTTCTGCCGCACCTCCGATAAGCATGGTTGGCTATGTGTGGTGCGAAAGGAGTTCAACGTACATACATACATATATACTCTGAGACGCGGCAGACACCAGGCCTCAAGGTGCAGTAACAGAGGGAGGGAGGCCGCAGTTGGAAACGATTCCCTCCACGGGCACCTGGCCGCAGAACGCACGCGCGGGCAGCCGGGGTCACTCACATGCTCAGAGTGAGCCAGCGGAGAGCCACGAGGTGAGCAAAGCCAGATGCAACTTCTCAGTCGGCAATGGGTCCATTATCCAAACCGTGCAGTTCACTGCTGTAAAAGTTCAACAAAAGTTCAGAACCAGATCTCGGCACAAATCAATTCCTGCTTCCACCCAAACACAGAATGTCAAAACCGGTCCAGAGTTTGCTCGTATTGAAACCAATGTTATTAAATAAATGCACGCCCAGAAGGACATGTGCCCATGACGTGTGTAAAAAATATACTTTTTTTATTTTTATGTAGACACAGACATGGGAAGGTGTATTTTCAACTGATTTACTCTACTTTTACCAAAAATGCTCCACAAGCAACAACTTTATATTGTACGTGTGTATGCTGAACTTCTTTTGCACCGTATGTAACCAACCGTGCAAGGAGTACGAGGGTACATGGCAGACAAGGACAAAGCTGGTCTTTACCCATCAGAGCTGCCACGACAAAACACTGCAGCGCAGCTGTGATGCATGACGTGTAGATTAGTCACTTGCAGTGAATAACTCTTACATTTATTTAAAACATTGTGACGCTACTATGCATGACTGCTGATCAAGTTTGTTTTTCCCGATGAGCCAGCCGAAGACACTCGTACATGCAGAGAGTTTGGGATGGGTGCATAATTGCGTGTGTCACCCCAGGTATCTTGCCCTGCACGTTTGTCCCAGTGACACTCAAATTTCCCAACCAAATACTATCCGTGTATCGTAAGTCACGGGAATGACGGGGCAATATGCTACCCGCGCTCACCACAGCCAGGTAAAAACCATCTCGCTGCTCAAAAGTTCATCGGTGGCCATGAGCTGCCGGTGGAAACTCCACACTCCGGCACTGTGGGCAGGCCACTCGCACTTTCATCCTGGGCCAGTGGAAGTTTTCCTCCGCTTCTGACACTCCCCTTGGCGGCCAAGGTAAACACTAGAGGGTAGCAGCGGGGGGGGGGGGCCTGGAAATCGCTTAAAGTCGCAGGGGTCCTGAGCGACGGCCCTACCAGAGGAAGCGTGGCAGCCACAGAGAAGAGAAAAAAAAACAGCTTTTGCTTCGGGAGCATTCTTTTTTGTTGTTAGAGACAGCAGTGCGGTGATTTTGGGGAATAGCGATCCGTGTGACACTCGGCGTGTGCGTCGACGCCGGGTTAATGCCATGGCTGTGGAAATCGGCGGTTAGAGCGCCACACTGGCTCGCAAATCCGCCTTGTCCTGGGAGGCATGGTTGGGGCTCCAAAGCTTCTCCCCAAGGAAGAGGAGAAAGGAGGCACCCAGCCGTTTTTGTTGTTTTTTACCGTGTGATAGGCCAAGACAGCGGATAGCGTGCCCCCCCCCCCCCTTGCTTATAAATGGGTTAAGGGAAGCAAAAAAACTAAAACAAATGACGCATTAACTGTACAATGTCAAATAAAACGGCAATGTCTCGGGAGGATTTATTACCCAAATAATAGGGTTTTGTGGGGAGCAGGTGGGAAGCTGTTTTGGCTGACGATGACAGGCCCAGCCCATGTGATTAATGTGCTTTCCCACAAAAGTGCTTGGGAGGGCTCACGCGGTGGGGGTGCATCATGGCCATGACCAAAGCATTGACCTGGCACCGCTAAAATCCGGGGTTCAAATCCGCGTGTTTAGCCACTCGTAATTAAACCCAGTTCTCAAGTAGAGTGAAAGTTGATGGTATCTGCCAAGTTACAAATTACTGCATGAAAAAAACGACACATTCAATTGGTTTGTCACGTTGCAGCTGTGAGGATTATGAGCGTAGATGTTATTGCCGAGAATGTGGTGAACATTCTTTGCGAGGCCATATAGAAATGTATGCCACAGTGTGGATAAGAGGTCTTCCCAAGTGACCTCTTACCAATGGTGAATCCTTTTTCTCTCGTCCAATGACGCTTCGGCCAAATATTGTAATCGTAATTTGGTGGAAAAAATAAATATAACATTACACATCGAAAAAAATGGACGTGACCTGTGCATTCCCACAGTAAATCTGTGGGTTTCGCTGCACCTCAAACATGGCAGGATAACGCAATAACACTTGGTCAAACTTGCCCATGCAGACCAATGCGAGTGATTTTAATGCGCCCCGCGGAATAATATACTGCGATTCTTTTTTGTTGTGAGACAGACACGGTGAAAGATCGGTTTCACGGCGTATAAATCTGTGACAAGCGGGGCATAAAGAACGTATTCATCGCTTGGCCACGGGGGCCTGCGATAAACATCTTCCACTTCCACCTACGGCTGGAGCCAAAATCCTGCTGCTCACTTACTCACTCATTTGCATTACCATCCGATGTGCACGCTCGCTTCATTCACACAGCGCTGAACTGCAGTTCCCGAACAAACCTCCGCCCCCCCCTCCCTGCCCCCCCTCCCTGACCCCCCCCAATACCGTCCCCCCACCTCCCCCCCAACCCAAGCTGCATCAGCCACCGGCCCCCACCCCTACGCCCCACCACCGCCTTCACAAAAACGCTGCCAAAGCAGAACTTACCCTTGCAGCAAGTCCGCTACATTTTCATTATTAAAACAGCAACGCTTCTTTCAGCGCTTCTGAATGCAGATTTATATCCCGGGTTTCGGAAACGAGCCCGCGAGTGGCGTTCCAGTTCATGGGGGTTCGGCAAGAGCCATTTCCTCACCCACCCCTTGGGCCCTGAGGCTGTTTCACCACGACGAGCAGTAGCCGCAGCATCAACAACAACATCATCATCATCATAATCTGACTGCGGTAACGAGGCAGCCGCAACACGCCCACTTTGTTCTGTCTGTCTCTAGAATCAGCAGAGTTTCCTGCCTGTTCGAGTCCCGCATCTTGCACGCAAGGAATTTCACGGCAGGTTCGAAGGCAAGCGACTCTGCAGTTTGGACCAGAGTCGTTCAAGATGTAATAATATGAATCCTATCCCATTCCGAGACGTCTGCAAGTTGCAGGGTGGGTGTCCCGTTGACCACTGCATCTCGGAACGCGCAAGCGGTTGAGTGTTAATTTGTATTTAGAGAGGCATTGTTTTTAAAGACATTGTACTCACCGCAGAGAACTGTCGCGACACGACCGCACTCTACGATAGCTGAGCGCCAAACCGTGCAACACACCCTCCCGCATGGCCTTGCGAGAGCCTACACGCACGTACATGTACGTGATGGCAATGGGAGGGGGTTAAGAGGTTGTTGAGATGAGAGGTAAGCTGGTGCGTGTTGCCAAGACGAGCATTTGGAGTGTCACCCCCATGGTGGTGACCCAGGGAGGAGTTTCCTCAACCAGAGTGGTGGACACTGAGTGTGATCGTCAGAGGTCAGAAGTCAACTTCAACAACCGTGCCATTGAGCATAAAATAACTGCGATATGTGGTTGTATCAACGGCTGCAGTGACCTCTGGATAATATATATATATAATTTACTCCTTTATACTGTGAGGTAAAAAGTATTTGATCCCCTGTTGATTTTGTACGTTTGACCACTGACAAAGAAATGATCAGACTATCATTTTAATGGTAGGTTTATTTGAACAGTGAGAGACAGAATAACAACAACAAAATCCAGAAAAACGCATGTCAAAAATGTTATAAATTGATTTGCATTTTAATGAGGGAAATATGTATTTGACCCCCTCTCAATCAGAAAGATTTCTGGTTCCCAGGTGTCTTTTACACAGGTAACGAACTGATATTAGGAGCACACTCTTAAAGGGAGTGCTCCTAATCTCAGCTTGTTACCTGTATAAAAGACATGTTCACAGAAGCAATCAATCAATCAGATTCCAAACTCTCCACCATGGCCAAGACCAAAGAGGTCTCCAAGGATGTCAGGGACAAGATTGTAGACCTACACAAACCTGGAATGGGCTACAAGACCATCGCCAAGCAGCTTGGTGAGAAGGTGACAACAGTTGGTGCGATTATTCGCAAATGGAAGAAACACAAAAGAACTGTCAATCTCCCTTGGCCTGGGGCTCCATGCAAGATCTCACCTCGTGGAGTTGCAATGATCATGAGAATGGTGAGGAATCAGCCCAGAACTACACGGGAGGATCTTGTCAATGATCTCAAGGCAGCTGGGACCATAGTCACCAAGAAAACAGTTGGTAACACACTACGCTGTGAAGGACTGAAATCCTGCAGCGCCCGCAAGGTGCCCCTGCTCAAGAAAGCACATATACATGCCCTCTGAAGTTTGCGAATGAACATCTGAATGATTCAGAGGATAACTGGGTGAAAGTGTTGTGGTCAGATGAGACCAAAATGGAGCTCTTTGGCATCAACTCAACTCGCCGTGTTTGGAGGAGGAAGAATGCTGCCTATGACCCCAAGAACACCATCCCCACCGTCAAACATGGAGGTGGAAACATGATGCTTTGGGGATGTTTTTCTGCTAAGGGGACAGGACAACTTCACCGCATCAAAGGGACGATGGACGGGGCCATGTACCGTCAAATCTTGGGTGAGAACCTCCTTCCCTCAGCCAGGGCATTGAAAGGGGGTCGTGGATGGGTATTCCAGCATGACAATGACCCAAAACACACGGCCAAGGCAACAAAGGAGTGGCTCAAGAAGAAGCACATGAAGGTCCTGGAGTGGCCTAGCCAGTCTCCAGACCTTAATCCCATAGAAAATATGTGGAGGGAGCTGAAGGTTCGAGTTGACAAACGTTAGCCTCGAAACCTTAATGACTTGGAGAAGATCTGCAAAGAGGAGTGGGACAAAATCCCTCCTGAGATGTGTGCAGACCTGGTCGCCAACTACAAGAAACTTCTGACCTCTGTGATTGTCAACAAGGGTTTTGTCACCAAGTACTAAGTCTTGTTTTGCAGAGGGGTCAAATACGTTTTTCCCTCATTAAAATGCAAATCAATTTATAACATTTTTGACATGCGTTTTCTGGATTTTGTTGTTGTTATTCTGCCTCTCGCTGTTCAAATAAACCTACCATTAAAATTATAGACTGATCATTTCTTTGTCAGTGGGAAAACGTACAAAATCAGCAGGGGATCAAATACTTTTTTCCCTCACTGTATATATATTTTAAACACGGTTGCACAAAGAACAGAAATGTTATCAAGCAGCCGGCACCAAACAGCTCTATTAAAGATGTAATAGATAAGCCTTAACGGATTCCTTGAGCTGAGAGAGGTTATGAAAGCTTGGGAAGAGGACAACGCGAGGAGAATCCCAAATGCCCCGGGCGTCAGCAGCTTTTTAAACCCATCAGTAGCACACAGTTGTTCCATCATCATCTTTTTTAATCATTCAACAATGCAAATTATTCCTGCGCTGAAATTCCAGGGCGTGAGAGTACGCACGCCGCCCACGTTATCGTGAGCGCGGCAAGACATTAAACGTTCTTAACTGTGACATTTTTGGGTGGAGGGGGGAGGGAAAAGCACTCGCGTAGATACATCTTTACGGCTATTCATGAAAAATCTATTGCAGCAAGTGATTTGATTTTCCGGGAATCACAACCAGAAGTAACATTTATAGCGGCGAGCCCTCGGAGCCTCGGAGCCCATCAAGGCGCAGTTAGAAATGCACACAAACGTGACCGACTGCACACGTATTTCCCAACGGACGAAACGAATAAAAACTAAACAGCTCGCTTACAACCGCGTCACTCGAGGGGCCAATGCTAATGATTGAGCGATCGCACAGAACCAACACTGCTCAACCCCTTCATTAGAAAACGCTTCCCATCAACCCTCCAATGGTTAAATCCAGGAGCACAGAGGGGTTTTGATGTCATGCTTCATTCACCGACGGGTGCACAAACAAACGCAATGTCAACAAACATCAGAGTTTCGATGGGCCACAAATTGAATCGTGAACAGCCAACCACAGTTTAATAATCCATCGCGAGTAAGGCTCGGCCAAGTCGTGTGTTTCTTGTAAACACTCAGCGTTGTCCTGAATGTGCTCACGCCCCGTCACTGTGAGCTGCATTGGCTGATGGGCCACGCGAAGGGACAACTCGGGAGCTCGTCTACACAGCTGACGAGCTTGCAGTCTCCGTGCTGTGGAACATGGAAGCCTGATGGCCCTTGATAACCAGCGATGCCCCTTTCAGCTCATTTCCCTCACGGTGGGTGTGTGCGCCTGTGCACGTAGGAAGGGCTGTTTCATACCAGCTGCCAAAGTGCAGAATCTAGGATGCAAAGTGAGACAACTAAATAATATTAATGAAGTTGACATCCGAACGGCTGTTTGTTCCCATTAGCTAATGGGGGACTGCGAAAACGGCGAGGACTGTTGCTAGAACCAAGAGGCGGTTTTACCATCACCCCCCGCCAGGTCCCGGCGCAGCAGACGCACCGTGGAATCTTGGCGGCGCTTCTCTTCACAGCCGCCCGCCCGCCAAATCTCACCCGTGGCCGCCGCTAACAATGGGGCCCATGAGCGGCCATCGGCGATGGTGCACCAGCCAACCCTCTCTCGCCCTTCCCACCGCTGTCCCGGAAGAACGCGCCGTGCGTTTGTGTTTAACGAAAACAAAACAAGAAAGAAAGTCACCGCTGCCCGCTGCTGCCGCCACCGCCGCCACCGCCGCTGCCGCCGCTGCCAAAACCGCAACTGCCGCAGGAACCGTGGAACACAATCGCTAAAGTTGCACGCGCGAGTGGGAACAGCGCTCTGCGAAGACGCCGGCGCGTGCGCGCGCACGGCAGTCCCACAATGGAAGGAACTGGCTCCTGTGCGGCTTCGCGTTTTTTGTCCTTTCCCGGCGGGCGAGGGCCCATGTTGCCCTTTCCCACAGCCCCCCCCCGCCCCCGGGGGCTGCCCTCTGCGCCCTATGAAATTACAGCCCCTCTGCCGTGCGGCCGCGGGCCACGCACACGGCAGGATTAGCGCGCCGACCGACTTCATTTGGGAGGCTCGGAATGTTTCGCGAGCGCGCGCCCGTTTGTGCCGACCTCTTGGCGAGTCGCGACTGACCCCCGAGGAGTCTTGCCCGGAAAGTAAAATGACGCGAGGATTTTATTTTGAGACGCGACGGGCGGCACGAAGCGCGAGCAAGCGGAGACTTGCCTCTTAAAACGACGACCTGACCAGACCTGAGCACGCAGTCAGAGCAATTCATGCTCAATTCAACAAGCCCGTTAACTCGCACCTCCGCACCTCCACTGCACCACGCTGGCTAACTTAGGTCTCCCTCTCTCTCTCTTGCCCGCATCTTTATTGACATTGCAGTTCTTTGCAGTTTTGCTTCACAATGGATGCGAAACGTTAGAACAGCTAAGTGTCCGACTCATCCGTGAGGCGTTTAAATGTTAGCTCCCTCGGATGTGTGGGGTTTTCTCTGGACACTCAGGTTCCGTCACCAAAAGACATTAAAAATAATATAAACCTGTCAATGCCGGGCTCTCCCCAGGGATTTCTCGTGTAAGGAAGGACTACTTAAATAAAAGCCACTCGACTGAAGGTGACTTTTTCTCAATTTATTTTTTTGGATTCTCTTCTTGCCGTTTAGGCAATCCTTGCCCCGCGCCACCGCTTCAGATTTTATGATTGCAATTATCATTTTGCAAACAGGAAACTGCGATAAGCAAGCGGCAGGGCCTGCAATTAAAAATGGCAAAAGGAAATTCGTAAATATATGCATGAAACGCAACATTTTAGTTAGATACGACTTCCATTAGAATAACCGTAAACATTTTACAATCGCAACGAGCCATTAGCAGAGTTCGAGTATTGAAGCGCTCATGCATTCTAACTCCTTTGTTGCCTGCGAACAAAGAATAACCAGTTACGACACGATTACAGGTCGACGGAACACAACACACAATATACACATAGCTAAATACACAACTGTCAACCCATTCTATTAACACCATTTATTTTCTGTTACTAGGTAAGGCCCACTGAGCAATATGGCTCTATTTCAGTAGCAACCTGGCTATCACAAATTACTTCTCAACGAAGTGGACATTTAAAGCAGCCAAGCACTCTAAATACACGCAGATTCTAAATATGGAGGGAAAAACAGGAGGACCCGGAGAAAAATCCACGCCACCACGGGGAGAACACCAACCACCCCCCCAAACCAACAGTGGGTTCTGTGCTTACTACCCCAGTGTAACGGTGGAGATAAGAATGCAGATGACAACGAGCTGCCTTTTGCGTAATCAGAACGTCTAATCTGCCATAAATGAAGGCCCATGTGGTCGCAAATCGTTGTCGAGAGAGAGTAAACACACTGCCCAGCCGCCACCTACCCGCCGTGTATCCACTGCGCACGGCAACACGGAACGGCCGTGTCATCAAACGCAAGCTTCACTGCAGACCGCAAACAAATTGATTTGTAGATAGCCGCGACCGTTCAATGGTTTACCGCGCACTGTTAGAATGTGAGCGCATCCGGCGACGTGTGCAGCTGGTTTGTTTTTCGAGAACCAACGCTGCTTACTGAATGCACTCCCAGGAGGCCGCTTGGCTGATGGGATGTGTAAAAACAAATACTATTGTTTTCGGGGGACAGATTTGCGAAGGAAGCGGGCGCATTGTCTGCTTATTTATTTTGTTCTTTAAATTCTCGACAAAGGCACCAATGTTATTTTGTGTTGTGCGTTATCTGGTTTAGGATTGAGCGTGAACCCATATCGAACAGGGTCCTTGCCGATACAAGTCTAACAGCTCACCAGCATTGGTTCAAGTGAGCCTGACTGCCGACAAGACACTGATGTCGAAACTTGTCCAGACTTTTGCTCGTGAAGAAACCAATGCTGTTGAATTAATGCACTCCCAGAAGGCCATTCCATTTCTACAATCATCACTTAACGACGGGGATTGTTTAAAAATAGCAAGGAACATGCAACAATGAATGCATCGCTATCATCGTGCCATCATAGGCCATGAAGATGGGTAATGTTCATATTTAGTTGGTCTATTTTAAGCCCCAGGAAAGTGAAGGGGCATCTCTTGACGTGCAGAGTGAGCGGCAAGCCAGTAATTTATGGACTCTGCTTAATGACCCATATTTAGTCGAGACATCTGAACAGAAAAGCCGATTCCCGTTCATCACGAGGCAGTCCAGCCACAAGACAAATATCCCCCGTATAGCCCTAAAACAGACTGTAGGAGGCAACTGCTGTTAGCGAGCACCTATGAAGGCCGGAACAGTATACGAGGGGGTGGGTGGCCAGCACCACGCCCGACCGCCTTTGTCTTCCCAGTGGCGATACTTACACACCGCACCAGGTACTCATTTGAAGCTGAGTCGACCTAGGGTAGACACAGGACCGGTGCAGATAATCGTCACTGGTGTTGGCCGTGAGCGGGAATCGAACCCGGGTTGCCAGGTTCATAGTGCAGCACGCTAACCGCTACGCCACCGTTCTCCTACTAGACACACACACGTCCAGGACTCCCGCCCCATACCCCTGTCCTGTCCCCACGTTCAAAAACTCCTGATCGGTGTAAGCCTGCATTTGTTTTTTTAATGTACAGCACCTTGTGACCTCGGGCAAAAAGGTTCTGCAGAAGTGGAAATTATTGTTGTTGTTGTTCTTGATCACAGCCAAACGCCCAAAGTGTATCTGTGCTTGAATGAGCAGCAAGGCAGACAGCTGACCTCTGCCGGCTCTGAGCCCAGTGGTGGAAATTCCTCATTCCCTGGGCGGCAGGTCGCAGTCCGTGTGTACGACAGCCACCGATGACTTTCAACAAAGCGGTTCCCATTTCATCAGCAACGATGGGATAATTTGCCAGAGTTGACGTTTGATCGGATTTAAATTACTGAAAAAAGTTGATAACCCACAGAAACATTGATATTCAAGATAACCCATGCATGTCCTGCGTTTGTCGCTCTGAGTAGCGCCGCGATGATGGCATGGGGGGGGGGGGGGGGGCCCAAGCCGCGGTACACCAGCCTCTCCCCTATGCCGCGTGGGGGGGGGGGGGGGCGAAGCTGTCATCCAGCAGTAATGGACTAACAAGCCTCCTCGATGTTACGAGCAATATTATTATTATTACTACTTACAGAGCAATGTAGCTTGTTTACAAACAACCTGACACAATCCCATCAGAAGGGAACAATGCGGTCGAGGCGGAGTTTGCTCGCGGTCCCCAGTGACACACTGGCAGAGCCAGTGGGGGGGGGGAGGGGTGGTACGTGCTCCCCCAATGATCTGATGGAAATAATCCCCAATTTCGACAACACAAATAACATTTAATATCATGCACCAATCGGCTCATGAACAGACTTTGCTGCACTGCCATCTCCTGGCCACTTCTCAGCAGATCACAGGGAGGGGAGTTTCACAAATATTGCCACGATTCCACAAGAATCAACTCCCAAACCTCTGGGATCAGACATGCACTACCACCACGACCATTACCACCACCAATACCAACACCCGCCATTCGCCAAGAAGTGACGGTGACGTCACCACGGCGCTGTGCCAGGCCAGGTGCACTTTGAGGCCACGTGAAGTGTCCAAGGCTCGCTGACAGGTCACGGGACAGACCCAGGTGCCATGGGTTGGCTGAGATGACTGGTAGATGCACCAGCTGTACCCCCTACTGTGCCACCAACACGACCATCACGATCAGCAAAGATAGAGACAAAGATTCCCGTATAGCCTTAACAGACTGCAGGGGCAAGTGCCACTAACAAGCACTTGTGAAGGCTGGCAGAGCACATGAGGGGGTGGGTGACCAGAACCACGCCTGGCCACCTTTGTCTCCCCAATGCTGATCTTTACACCCTGCGCTGGGTACTCATTTGAGGCCGAGTCAACCTAGGGATTCAGATAATCGTCAGTGGTGTTGGCCGTGAGCGGGAATCGAACCTCGGGTCACCGGATTCGTAGTGCAAAGCGTTAACCTCTGCGCCACCGCTCTGCACAAACCAGCACAACCACCACAACAGCCAGCCGCAGCCAACAGGACCACAACCACCCGCAGCTCATCCTGGCGGCCGCCACCTGTACAGGAGTCGAACGCGAGACGCGGGTGCGAGGGAAGGGGCAGCCGAGCGCAGTCGTCCCACGAGGGCGGTGAACGCAACGGGCGCCTGCGTCATCACTTTCTCCCCCACTCTCGTCGCCCCCCACTCTCTCCAGTCGCGTGCCTCTACGCGCGCCACATTCCATCTCATTAACTGTGCAGAGCAGCTGAGAGTTCTCGTTCCGGAACCTGCTCGTAGAAAATATTCCACGTTGACGCCGTCCGCACTACAGTTGTTACCGCTATTGCCGACGGCGACTCAAATATAAACGCACCGCTCGTTATGGGCGGCGTCGGCGGCGCCGCATTCGCGAACCCAGCGACCCGAGTTTAATTCCGAACACACCGTCCTCCCACTCGCTCGTGGGGCGACGCAGTGGCGAGATGTTAACTAGCTCGCCTGGTATACAGGAGGTCGTGGGTTCGATCCTACCGCCTGCTGAATATTTTGAGTGCGCATGCTCTCCCCGTGGTCGCGTGAATTTTTCTCCGGGTCGTCCGGTTTTTCCCTTCCACATGCGTTTAGATTATTTGGCTGCTATAAATTTCCTCGAGATAAAGCACTTAGTTGAGCTATCATTTGTGGCCAGGTCGCTTCTGAAAAAGAGCTGTGTAGCTCAGTGGGTCTTACCTGGTAAAATAAAATAATAGCTGAGTTTAGTTTTCCATGCACGGCTAATATCAATGGCGAGAGAAATCATAACTGATACCGTGTGGCTGCTTTACTCGGCGAGGATGCTTCGAATGCCATTCGACTATCTCTTCATGGGCCTACAGTCGAGACTAACGATGGTAGTGGCAGCCAAAGGAGGGAACGCGCCCCGAGAGAACACGTCGAGTGTGGAAATGGAGCCAAGGTATCCGCTTGTGCGCAGGTAAAGACGGATCGTTACATCGCAGGATCGTGAGAGACGGCAGCTTAGGTAGCTTAAGTTTACGCAGAGGATTGATGATGATGCCGCTGATGATCGATCGATCAATCGATAGATATTTTACGTGCCAATATCGTCGTCAATAAAGTAAGGCATCCGTGTACGTTACAGCAGGACGGGAGCGGTACAGGGGGCATAGAGCAAACAGGAATGAGGAAAACAACCTGTCACGACCTCGGCGGCTAACACCGACTGGTGAAGAGAAAATTTCCCAAGTGTCAACCCTGGGTTCAATGGCGAAGTCAATAAAACAAATAATAATCAAAATTACGCTTGGGACAAACATCCACAGAAACACATTCCAGCAATATGGAAATATCCTGTCCTCACTAGACCAAGACTCCCACAGTTCCTTAAACATGTTTTCATAATAAAAAATTGTATTTACATGCAGGGAATGCAATTCCCAAGGCAAGAGATCTGAGCTTTTGGGATAGATCCAGTCCATTGTACTTCAATGGAGCTATGCAAAGAAATAACATCTAGGCCGCTCATTACCATCGCAGTGAGCGAGCCCGCAGACTGTTTCAATTGGCCCTCGTATTTTCCAAGTTAAAGTAACCACCATTGCAGGGACCCGTAAATCGAATGAGAGACCCGAAAATCTCAAAGTGCGCTCAACGCCGGCTAAACAACGGACAAGTGGGACCAAGTTCTCGACCAGCGTGGGGCGAGTAGACGGCCACCCGTAAAGCGAGGGCCGCAGCACGGTGGCTGCACGGCGACCCACCCCGTGCAGCATCCATAAACAAATCTACCAGGACACCGTTCCGAGTGCATTCAGTCGGAATCGCACGTTAAAATATGTACGCGACAGCGTTCGCGCGTTGTAGAGCTCGCTGACAACGCTGACTGCTACACATTTTGTTGTTGCTGGGCTTTTTCTTCTTGGCCGGTCGGTCTGCCGGTCGGCTCGGTGAGCATAAGCGACATGCATATTTCATAACGCGAGGCCCCCTTCAGTAAACTCAAGACGTCCTCGTACATTTACCCCGAGCCGGCGCCGTGAGTCGGCTTTGAAAGTGTTGTTTTCCTTGGACATTACCGCTGCAGAAACGTCTGCAGAGCGACACGTGCGACGGTTTGCAGAAGCAGTGGGCGGTGGCACCGACTTGTGCAGGGGTCGGCAGGAACCTGCGGCTATTTAAGGGATACATTGCAGATCATGACATTATATTTTTTACTGAAGTTGTTCAGTTTACCATGGGCAGGAGTCATCAACCTGCGGCTCTGGAGGGCTGCTTCGTGACATTGTTTATTAAGAACCACATCTCCTCCTCACGTGCATTGTGGCTCTTTAAATATTGAGATTTTGGCTGAATTTGAAAAAAATTGCTCTTCATGTTGTTTTGGTTACCGACCCTTGGACGAGCAGAACAAGTTCTTACCAAGGTACAAAACTTTAATCTTTAACTGGTAAAAAACGAAGGGAGATGCCACAGCGATGGAATGGTCGGATGGTCGGGCGTGTGCTGGACTTGCGACCTCAGCGGTCGCCGCTTCGCTCCCATCTCTCCGTGCGGACGTTCAAATGCGGCAAGTTTCTCAAATCCCTCCCTCCCGCCCTACATGGCCACTCTGTCCACCCAGCAGGACAGATGGGTAACGCGACGGGAAGTTGGCCAGCAGGTCGTGTGTGGAGGGGTGACACGAGGCTAACTCCCACCTCTTCCAGAGACGTCTGGCCATCGTGGATATAATAGGCCGAACATACCCCGCCGCGAGAGAGCTCCCTCTAACGGAGGCAACTCTGTCAGCAGCAGCCCTTTCCTATACTTTACACGACCATCGTGTGTTGTTGTACTGTTTCTTGTTGTAATGTTCTGACCTGCCCCTTACTGGACATCTGTGAAAAAGAGCTTCATAGCTCATCGGATTCCTCCAGTACAAATAAATAAATATTCTCATTTTTATGACCCTCAGCAACCATTTTCAGGCACTGCGCCTTTTACCTATCAGCTGTGAGACGAGCGAAATTTTCCTCGGGCCGCCCGTGCGGTTTGTACGTCCGAACGCACGAGCCAATGGGCGGCCCCCGCGCGTTCCTCGCCCTCCCGCAGGTACGCTCGCCGGGCTCCCGACTCGCGGGATCGGTCACCGGTTCCACGAACCGTTTCCGGTTTTCTCGCAGGTCGTTTTTTTTTTTACCCAACTTGTCGGGCGAGCGGCGAGCTTCGTGCAAAATCGCGAGCGCGTCACCGGCGCGCGAGGTTCACGCAAAAGGAAGCCGTTCAATATTACATTGCAATTCCTTATTCATCGCTTGTGCCGTGAATTATTAATCCGGCGAGAAGGCGTGTGCGCATTATTAAAGTTACAGAGAGGAATACAACAACCACCGCCAAATCTGAACGCTGCTGTTTACTCGGGGGCCGCGGCTCAGTGAGGTGCCGCTCCGGGATGTTTGGGAAGGTGTCATTTGTTTCACGTATAATTACGTGGCAGGCAACCGGTGTACATTAGCCGCCAGAATCCTACTTGCTGTACCCCGTCCCACTTCTCAGCAAGTATGTGAGCATCTTCATTCTGGAGCATCAAGTCAAGATGTTTGTATCGTCATGATTTTTTTTCCACATTCCTGCTTCCTTCACTCACGCACATCTCCCTCCCTCACTCACCACACCGCCCTCCGTCACCCACCACACCTCGCTCCCCAACGCTGCACCAGTCGTCAACCTACACAGAGGTCGACCGCAGCTCAAGGTCTCTGTCATAGTTCCGAGGCGCTGTTGGGGTGCGCACTGCCCCCCCTGCCCCCCCCCCCCCCCCTTGACTTGCTGAAAGGGTCCCTCTCGAGGTCACAAGAAATGGCAGCAGCATGGAGGAGGGGGCCTTCATCCAACAGGGGACAGACCAAGGCCGATTGTGATGATGATTCTATTCTATATTTGCGCACGGCAAGATGTTCAGGAGCTAAAATGCCAATGTCGAGGTCTGTTGGCCAGATGATGATGATGAGACTGGACGAGATGTCTCTTCATCGCCACTGTAAAAGCCCAACGTTTGCAATGCTTAAAATTATTTTCAATCCGCACGCAAGTCCGCAAGTCGCTGCAAGAAAGGGAGCACTGCGCATGACTTATGCGTGAAACGCTTCCCCCGAACAAAAACCAAAGTGTGCGGTGCCCGACGTGCGGCAGCGATGATGATGATGCAAGGCGTGGCGGCGGCGCGAGGCACCTGCACGCACCAATAATCCCCCCACCCCCTACGCCCTCTATCTTGTTGACACAGAGTCCACGTGCGCCAGACGCAGACGCCCGCCAGCCAAACGTTCCTGACGGACGCGGCCCGGAGGAAACCCTCGTCGGGTGGGCGACGGCTCGTCCGCACGCGGCACGTTCAAACGTGGACACCGCATTCCATGTAACGATGCGAATTACGCAGGACGTACACGCGGAAAATGTACCGTTCAGGCTGATGCATTGCCCAGGGATAGAACTCGAAAGTCACAGAACAAACGAGAATAAAACTAAATAAATAAAATCAATTAATGAATCAAACCGCGACCCAGAATTCGTGCCGATTCACCAAATCGTGTGGGCTATGGATGGCGAATCACGCGATGCCTGGGGTTGGAAGGTGCGGCGGCGCTGGCTTCGAGAGGCCGCCTGAAGTGAC
Organism: Lethenteron reissneri; assembly: GCF_015708825.2. Classification (NCBI taxonomy): domain Eukaryota; kingdom Metazoa; phylum Chordata; class Hyperoartia; order Petromyzontiformes; family Petromyzontidae; genus Lethenteron; species Lethenteron reissneri. The sequence goes on from NC_083825.1 coordinate 10,901,987, forward strand.
CCCAGGAGCTCTCCCTGCTGTGCCATCCGAGCCACTTGCTGACACGACGAGGTCAAAACGCTGACCTCGAGCATCTGCTGCAGGACGTTCCTTCAGTTCACACGACACGAGACCAAGAGCGCTGCGGGAACACAATGGACGACTAAATAAAATATTACATTTTCTTTGAACAATCACACTGGGCTTCCATCGCCCTAAAGCACATCTTACAGCCGCACACAGAACCGTGGCGCTCAAACCGTGGCCTCGCGTTTTTCACGATTTTAAATCCCCGAGTATTAGGCCGGTGTTTCTCAACCCCCCCCCCCATCCCCGACCTCATGGGAGGTCGTGAAGACTGGAGTTGAGCAACACTGCCGCTCTAGGCAATGAGCAAGAACACTCAACACGTCCGTCGATAAACTAAACGATTTAAATCTTGACTTAAAGCTTTCGGGACTGCAGGAATTCATATTCTTTGAGTCTGATATTTTATTATTATTATTATTTGATCTATCTACGTGGCTTTACCGAAAGACCCAAAGAATATAAACTATTTAAACTAAACTTTCTTTTTTATTTTACCAGCTAAGGTCCACTTGAGCTGTATAGCTTTTTCAGGAGCGACCTGGCCGCAAACGATGGCTCAACAAAGTGGCCTATCATCTGGAAATTTATAGCAGCCAAATAATTATCTAAACGTATATTGATTCTAAACGTGGAGGGAAAAACCGTAGGGGCCCAGAAAAAAATCAACGTGTCAGAAAAAACATGCAAACTCCAAATATCCCCGGCGTCAGGGTCTGGATCGAACCTACAACTTCCTGTGTACCAGGCCAGGTAGTTAACATCTCCTAGCCACCGTGGTGGCACGAGAGGAAACAGAGTTGAGAGGCGACGTTTAGGACAAGGCCACTTCTTCATGGCACGTCGAGGCAACGCTGTCAGTGAGGGTCTCTGAAGCATTTTGTGTCTTTAGCAGGGTCCACACGTCAAACGGCCAGCAGCAAACAGCACTTTCAGAGTCAGAGTGGATGAGGGTGAATGTGTCTCTTGAGCAACACAGGTACAGAGAGGGGTGATCGTCTCTGTACCTGTGTTTCCCGCTGTGTGTATCTTGGTGATATCTGTCTGCTTATATGTCTGTCTAAAATTTTTTCTGGTTAGATTTTATGTCGCTATTTCATTATACCTGATGATGATTGCTTGTGTTGCAATCGAAACGTCGTATGTTATTATTTAATTTATTATTTTTTCTTTATACGTGACTTTACCGAAAGAACCAAAGAATAATTCCTAGCAGTCACGAAAGCTCCAAAGTTAAGAGTGTCTCTTGAGATTGAGCGAGGTCAAAAGAGCTTGGTGAGAAAGTAAAAAAGCGATGGGAGTGAATTCCAAAGTGGAGCAGTGCGAAGCAGAAAATAGAAGTGTTGTAACCTGTGGTGAGTGGGTGGTTGAGTTGGTGTGAGTGAGAGGATGAGTGTTTGTGTGTGAATGTGCGTATGGGTGATGGGTCGGTGATGGGTCGGTGAGGGTGAGTGAGAGGGTGAGTGAGAGGGTGAGTGAGAGGGTGAGTGAGAGGGTGAGTGAGAGGGTGAGTGAGAGGGTGAGTGAGAGGGTGAGTGAGAGGGTGAGTGAGAGAGTGAGTGGGTGAGGGAGAGGGTGAGTGAGAGAGTGAGAGGGTGAGTGAGAGGGTGAGTGAGAGGGTGAGTGAGAGGGTGAGTGAGAGGGTGAGTGAGAGGGTGAGTGAGAGGGTGAGTGAAAGGGTGAGTGAGAGGTTGGGTGAGTGAGTGAGTGGGTGAGTGAGAGGGTGAGAGAGTGATTAGGGGAGTGTGCTGTGACTTGTGGAAAGCGGTAGCGTAGCGTTTAGCGCGCTACGCTTCGAACCCAGCAAACCGAATTTAACTCCCGCTCATGGTCCACACCAGTGACGAATATCTAAAGCGGCCTTGTGCCTCCCCGATGTCGACTCGGCCTCACATGAGTACCCGGTGCAATACGTCATCGGAATGGGAAAGGGTGAATAACCTCCCCGGGAGAAACTGTCACGGGCAGGCCTGAGCGACTGACGTGCGGCACCCAGGGTGTGCGCATCGCTTTCCCCGAGAAGCACTCCCATCGTGCCGAGAGCGCCGACATCCGTCTCGCCGCAGTGGCAGAGGAGGCCCTCGGCACCGGGGGGGGGGGGGGGGGGGGGGGGCAACCGAAGCTGTCGCTGTCTGCACGCAAAATCCACCACCGTCTGAGCTGCACCGCTGAAGAACACCTTTAAGAGTCCATTACTTAGGCGGCACTGATTACTAGAGCAATTCCAATATCACGGCTGAAACGCTGTGCTCTAATTACAGAGATGTAAAGTAAAGCGTTCATTTTGCAGGTCTCATTTGCAAGCAGGCACATTGTCTCTCAGGGTTATTAGATGGCTTAATTGGCTACTTACCTACCCACCTAAGTACCGATCCATCTATCTGCCCACGCGGCGACCGACCCTCACCCGCCTAGCCTGGCCACTCAACCCGCAGACCCTGGCTCACCACCCGCCTACCCGCCCAGGAAGCAGGACACGTGATGGTGAGGACTGCTGCACGACGGACACCACTGGTGGTGGAATGGCAGCCAAAGGACGCCCCGGCGTAAGAGCAGCAATCGAATCAGCGCACGCGCGGGAGTCAGGCGGGAAGTGGCACACACACGACCGCGAGATACGGCGCTGGTGTGGGGGATACATTCGTGCAGCAGCAGGAAGAACGCAGCTCGTGATGGTGACGGCAGCAGCAGCAGCAGCAGCTAAGTACGCTCCTCTTGAATGACGTGGAAACTAATGGCACACGGTCCAAATCAATGTATGACTAAGGGAGTGAGTCAGTGGTGCAGAGCTCTGGAAAGGCTCTGAAACTACCACACCCTTCATTCACTCACTCACTCATTTGGGAGAACAAATTCACGTCTTTGTTTAAAGCACTCGGGGCAATTCCTCTACGGCGCTGCGATGCACTTGTCTTCGTTCACTCGCCAGCGCCGCGTCCCGCGCACGGAGGGCTTTGGTTCGCGGCACTTCCGCTGCATTCAACACTGCCCCCCCTCCAGCACCTATTGTTCACGAGTCTCGGAGGCAGCAAAGCGAACCCACCTGATTGGGTGTAGAGCCCAACAAGGAGGTGAAGGCTCTATGAAGAAAAAAAAGGCCCCTTTATTTAAGCCAGGTGAAAGCCCATTGACGAGTGCCACTTTGCTGGGGAGATCCACAGTGGTTGTGCCGATTCATAATTGGGGTTTTGGGATCCGTAGGGGTGTAAAAAAACACGTTGCAAACACTCCTCCAACCTGACAGCCAATAAATAAGTGTCACTTGCATCAAATGTGGCTAGATCTACTCCTGCCACTGCAGCACAACCACCACCACCACCGGTGTTGTTGTTGTTGTCTGTAGAGGAATCTCACCATGTTTAAATGGGCAACGACGTTTCGTTGGAGATTGCAATCCAGCATCAACGGTCGGTGGACGTAAGAAACAGTTTGCACGTAGAAGAGACACGATGCAGGCAGTGATGAGAAGGAAACTGGCACAATTCGGACACACATGTAGGATTAACAACAACAGGAAAATGTAAAGTGTGTTGTTGTTGTTGTTCAGGAAAATTGGATGGAACCAGAAAGAGAGGAAGACCTAACGGAGAATGGCTTGACGACGACAAGAAATTGGTGCCAGAACGATGTGCAGCAGCTTGAGCATATTGGCACAAGACAGAGGAAAGTGGAAACAAGTAACAATAGACCGTGATGATGGCGATGATGTCGATCATCAGGTCAACAGCTCAAATCTCGTGGTTGTGTCCTGCGAGGGATAAACTCGCTCCGGCAATACGAATGTGGAATGTGCAGCACTCATTCAGGGCTGCAAACCGGAGACGAACAGCGGCCCGCCTTGACTCTCTACATTACCATTGAGAGGACGTTTCATGTTGGTGAATGCACTGAAGGGAAAACAATGGTGGCAAGTGAATGAATGGCAGCGCTCACGTGAAAACGCAACGCAAATTAACGATTTTCGTTTTACATCTGCAGCACTTTTTCACTCCACTGCTGGAAAGGAAGGCTGCCTCTCCATGTCGTGTCAGTCACAGGGGGTTGTTTGACCATACTTCACCACGCTAAGTCAGTGCGGATTGGTGAATGGAGAGGTGGGGGGGTTCTCAGAAGTGATTCGAATTTCACTCAACCACCGCCATTGGGCCCTGGCCAGGAATAGAACTCAGGTCACCGGGTTCATGGCACGGTGTGCGAACCACTTGGTCACCCACTGACGGCGAACAGAAGTGCTACAAACGACAACAAAACACCCTGTAACAATGAGCCGAGGTAACGTCAGTTGGCAGAGGATATTCCACATATCGATGACGGAGCTCAGTCTGCCCACATGACCGTCATTTAAATAAACATGAGGTCAAGAGGTCATTACGGCCAATGGTACCATTGCCGCGACAACCCGCCATCGCTTCCTTCCTCCTGCTAGACGCTGCAGCCAGGACCTGATCTCCCAAGGTCTGACCTACCAAGGTGAGATCTAACTGGAGTGAGATTGTCCAGCGTGTGGCTTATGGTCTCCCCCCCCACCTCACCTGGTGGTTTAGCGTATTTGGCTGCTATAAATGTCCACGTGATAAGCCACTTTGTTGAGCTATCATTTGTGGTCAGGTCGCTTCTGAAAAAAGAGCGGCATAGCTCAGTGGGATTTACCTGGTAAAATAAAATAATAACTTAGCTTTCGGAGTTTTTAATAGACCTGTTCTCCTCCATCCCACGCTTGTCCCAAGTATGCATGATGAACTTGTTTCGCACTGTGACATAGCCCACCGTGCTAATCGGAGGTGCGTTTAGCGCTGCACAGCCGTGTAATTCTGGCTGCATGAACATCGCTTTCATCCGATCCTCGCTCCCATTCCAAACGTCCAATTTGCCCTCTGCCTCTGTCTCCACACTCCTTGTCGTGCTACTTTGTGAAAGCCCCGACTCTCGGACCAGGGGTCGGCAACCTGCGGCTCTTCAAGGCAGGGGGGTCCCCAACCCCCCGCGGGCCGCACAGCAGCAGAAGGTGAGTGCGTTGAGTCCGTGCGTGGCCCGCCGATTATTTTATTATTCACCACTTCCGTCCACGCCTCTGTCCCGAAATGCGCACTTGTCTCAGTCACAGTGTTGGTAAGCCCACAAGCTGTTAACCCCGAGCCAGAATTAGTAAAAAAACAAACGTCGCTGGAGAGCTTCTTTGAAAATGGAAAAAGACCCAATGATGACCCCCCCAACCCCCCGGTCCGTGAAAAAATTGTCTTCCACGAAACCGGTCCCTGGTGCCAAAAAGGTTGGGGACCGCTGCTTTAAGGGACCGCTCCATGAGGTTGTTTACCGAGGACCGCAGTCTGGTATTCACCACCACAGTGCACTGCGGCTCTTTAAACATTTGGACTTTCTTACGAATTGTTATTTGTGGTTGCCGAACCACGTCTCTGACCCGTACGATAACCGCTCGAGATCGACATCGGCCGTACGAAGACGTTTAACTGAGAAACATCGATTTAAAAAGTGTTTTTTTGTGTGTGTGTTGTTGTGCACCGGCTGAATTTATTCGTTTACGTAAAAAAGTATAATTACGAGCTGCTGCTCAAACCAAGCCTGGTTTAACTCCTTGGTTTTACCGCAAAATTTATCTACTCCGGCTGTAAATAGAATTAATGAACTTGATCACATTGCTGCGATATCGCACTGAGGAGAGATACGCTGACCCATCTGATTTTGAATAAAACTGTTCATAATCCGAACTGTTTATCCTACTTAGACTGGTGGAGGGGCAGGGGGGGGGGGGTGAAATGTTAACTACCTCGCCTGGTATGCGCGATGTCGTAGTTTTGATCCTGACACCTGCTGTATATTTGCATGTTTTCCCCGTGGTCACGTGGATTCTTCTTCTAGTCCACGTTTAGAAAAGTGCGTTCAGAGTATTTGGCTGCTGTGCATTTCCACACGAACCACGCCACTTCGTTGCCCCATCATTTGTGGCCAGATCGCTTCTGAAAAAAAGCAACAGAGTTCTATGGGATTCTACCTGGGTAAAATAAAAAATGGTTTAGTATTAGTTTTAAAGAGGCGGTGAGCGAGTGACCGTGCTCACCCCAGCGGTGACTGTGAACGGCCGTTCTGGAATGGAAGCTCCACGCTGCAAGCAGTAGTCACGCAACGCAAAGTGTTTCCTGCCTTAATTGCACAACAACAACAACACGGTGCAACAACAACCTTAAAAATAGACTGTGCTTGCCTACTGGCGATCGCATCACTCATGCCATGACAACCACATCACAAAAACAGTTGTAATTTTCGTACGTACGCTGAACTTCTTTCACGCCGTACGTAGCCAACCGTGCTAATCGGAGGTGCGGTGACGACGCTAATATGGTCACACCTTTGTTTCCCTAGGACAGCGCTCATCGAGTCTCAAGACTAATTTTCAAGGAGGTCCTTGCCTTTGGGTTTGACAAATTCTTGATTTAATCTGTTCTTTTTTGTGCTGGAAGGGAACACAGGAACTCAGACGAATCTCCCCAAAGCCTTTACAGACTGTTGGGGTAAGTGCTGTTAGCGAGGAGCACCTATGAAGAGCGGCACGGTGCATGAGGAGGTGAGTTGCCATCACCACGCCTGACAGCCTTTGTCTCCCCTGTTCTGGTGTTTACACACTGCACCAGGTACTCATGCAAGGCTGAGTCGACCTAAGGGAGGTTTCAATATTCTCCACTGTTATTGGTCGCGAGCAGGAATCAAACTCTGGTCGTCATGTTTGTAGCGCAGTGCGCTAACCACTGCGTCACAGGTACCGAGAAAATACTCACACACGCGGGGAGATGAGGCTTAAGTTCCGTGTTGCATTTCTGAGAAACAATAAAAAAAAACTGTCCAACTAATGTCACACACTCACAGCTCCTCCATTCAACCTGAAGTGACAGCACAGGCCAAGTGATGTTGAGGAGCGCCTCCTAAGCCCAGCACGACTCAAACCGGGGCGAGTGTGGAGGCCACCGCTCTGCACCAACCTCGTCTCCCCAGCGCCGACGGTCCCATACGACAACAGGAACTCATTTAAGGTTGAGTCAACCCACAGGAGAGAGATCGACAACACGCTGAGATAAAACTCACCATCGACGCTGCTGCGCGTGACCGGGAATTAAGCCGTGCTTGTAGCGGACTGCGCATACCAACTGCGCCAATGCTTGCCCACACACACACACACAGAAACACGTACTCACTCACCAGACTACAGCAGTGGAGAGAGCACGGCTCGACTTTTAACACCTGGGGTGAGCAGCGGACACATGCGGGGAAGCCAGAGAAAGATTCCACGGCCCGAGGGCTGGAGTAGCGGCTGGGCGAGCGGCGGGAAGCCCAAGCGAGCGACTCGGAGCTCCGGCAGATTTATCTCCGACTGCCGCGGGGGCCGGACGGGAGGGCGAGCGCGCTGTCAAGGAGGGCGCTCCTCGCTCGCGCGCAGCGCGCAGCACACACTCGCTTGGAGTTGAGCGAGAGAGTAGCAAAAATAAATAAACAACTTGTGCCCCCACTGCGCGCTTTAGGAGGTGCGTCTCTGCCAGACGCCTCCGCAGTGTGAACGGGAAAACGACGACCGATTCCCGGCGAAGCGGCATCTGGGCTTCTCTCGCTTAAATACGGACAAGCGGGCTCCGGCCCGGAAATCAAAACATTGGCAGAGCGGGGTGCGGAGGCGTGCTCCGAGAAAAAGCGCCCTGGCGGTAGGTGGGCCGGCCATTGTGTTCGCCCAGCATCAGCTCCGAGCGGGGCGTCCCTTGTTATGGCCAAAAAAACAAAGACAGAGAGAGAGAGGAGAGAAAAAACCGCCCCATCTCTCCCTGGGAAAGCAGCGTGCGGCCTGTTTCTACAGAAACGGCTGAACTTGAGTCAAAGGGGCTTTATGGGGACATCAAAAGCACCATTGTTTGGGGGCTCCTTCCCCCCCCCCCACCACAATTTTTTTCCTGCCTCTATGCGGCCAAGGTCAGTCGCGGAGGGAGAAGGAGGCCGCAGGGACCGGGTAAACAGCAGACAGCCGAGTCGCAGGTGGGCCACGGGTTGAAAGTCGGGAGAAGAGCTCACGTGTCCGTGTGCTGCTAAGGTCAGAGTGGGCCAACTACATCGGGAGATCCAGTACAAAATCTGATGGTTGGAGATGGACTTAGCCCTGCCCTTGGCATCAGCTCAAATGGGGAGAATAAAATGAGTACCACTTCACAGGAAATCGACAACAGCTTCCCCGTGGAAAGTCTGGCTCCAGTCGTAGAAATGTGGAATTTCAACCCCTGGCTCTGGGATGGTGACGAAGATGCCAAGCACTTGTTTGAGCAGGGAGATTCTACTACTCACTTTATCACCCCTGGGGAGGATGATGGGCTGGGTCAAACCGCGACAACCTGGATTTGAACTTCGCAACTTTTTCTGATGGGAGTCAAGTGCTGTCAGCACAAATGTGCGTCAGCAGCTTGGCTGAGTGAGGAGCCCCGCAGGAAACAAGGAGAGCCATAAGGTAGCTGCCACGCTTGTGGTCGAGTTGGAGTTTCATCCCCGACTGAGTGTGGGGTTTTCTCCGGGCACTCTATCCTCAAACAAAATGTCTAACATCTAAAGCAATGAACCCCTCCTGAAACTATCTATAACATCAACGAGGATTTCTTCATAAAAAAATATTATTACTCAACTGTCAAACGAAGCTGCAAAAATATATTACCTCAACGCTTCAATGCTAATTGGAGACAGTATTAGTACTAACTTTCAAATGATAGCAACTGAAATCATGCTCATTTTACAACTCGAGTTCTCAAGCCTCCGTTGAAAAACAACGCGATGAGTCTCAGCGGGCGGCCCTCGACTCTCGAATTCAAGGGCCAATAAACACACGGCGCCTGCCCTGGCCGTTTAACCTGCAACGTCATCAGCTTTTCTTCCAATTCCATTCCGATGACGTACGTGTACGTGAAAAAAGGTATATAAAATTTTTAATAACTTTATTGGTACATCTTTAAGTCGGAAGATGTACCGAGGCTCCCACAAGGCCATGCGGGAAGGACGTGTGGCACAGTTTGGTGCCCAGCCTATCGTAAAGTGCCGTCATGTCACCCCAGTTCTCTGCAGTGAGAATAATGTCTTTAACAACAACATCGCAACGCATCTTTAAATAAAATTAACGCTAACCGCTTGCGCGTTCCGAGATTCAGCGGTGAACGGGACCCCACCCCGCAACTTGCAGTCATTTCGGAACGGGGAAGGGCTAAAAGCGACTGCGTGAGAGACGCGTCCATTGCAGACGTGGCACGGCGGCTGGCAGGAGGGGGCGGGTGGTCCGCAAGCGGCACGAAATCACCAGGCACCACGCGAGACAGACACACGCCACACCCCGGCGATTTGGCGGAACGCGCCACCCCGGCGATTAAACGGGACGGGCGGGCAGTGACGATCCGTCACTGCAGCCCCTTCTTTAGCACCCCTGGGGGTGTGTGTGTGTAGGTGTGTGTGTGTAGGTGTGTGTGTGTAGGTGTGTGTAGGTAGTGTAGTGGTTAGCGCGCTGCGCTATGAACCTGGCGACTCGGGTTCGATTCCCGCTCACGGCTAACACCAGTGACGATTATTTGAACCGGTCCTGGGCCCTCCCCTAGGTCGACTCAGCCTTAAATGAGTACCTGGTGCGGTGTGTAAGCATCGCCACTGGGGAGACAAAGGCGGTCGGGCGTGGTGTTGGCCACCCACCCCCTCGTGTGCCGTGCCGGCCTTCATAGGTGCTCGCTAACAGCACTTGCCCCTACAGTCTGTTAAGGCTATACGGGGGATCTTTGTAGGTGTGTGTAGGTGTGTGTGTGTGTAGGTGTGTGTGTGTGTAGGTGTGTGTGTGTAGGTGTGTGTGTGTAGGTGTGTGTGCAAAACCTGGACCCCCCTAATGGAGCATCTTCGCCGGTTGGAAACATTTAGGCTGGCCTGCCTACGATCCATCCTGGGTTTAACCAGGCTGGATTGTGTGAGGAGCTCACAAATCCTTGAAAGATCTGGGCAAAGTCCCATCGGTGAGCTTCTCCGGCAGGCAAGGCTGCGTTGGCTGGGTCATGTAGCCCGCATGCCCAGCCACCGCATGCCTAAACAGCTTTTGTTCGGCTGGATCGAGGGGGCTAAACGGGTGCGGCACGGGCTAGAGAAGAGATGGAGTGATGTGGTACAGGAGGACGTGGAGCTGAGTAGACTTGCCGATGACTGGTACCAGCGGTGTCAAGATCGGCCTCAGTGGAGGAGGCTCGTGAAGGACGCTACTGGGCAGTTGGAGGCAGTCGCCCTACAACAACAACGGAGGGCGGAGGAGCGACGCTCACAACAACGAGCGGAGCGCCGGGTGGCTAAAGCACAGCAAGTTGGTACAGTAGGGGGCAAAGGTGGTGCATCAGCCAGTCATCTCGGTCATCTCGGTCAGTCGACCAGTGGCACCTGCTGGGTCTGCCCCGTGACCTCCTGCCAGCGGGCGTTCGACACTTCACGTGGCCTCAAGGTGCACTTGGCCTGGCACAAGCGTCGTGGTGACATCACCGCCACTTAGTGGCGAATGGCCGTTGTTGTTGTTGTTGTGTAGGTGTGTGTGTAGGTGTGTGTGTGGGGAGTGGTAGTGTAGCGGTTAGCGCGCTGGGCCTCCCCTACGTCGACTCAGCCTCCCCTAAGTCGACTCAGCCTCAAATGAGTACCTGGTGCGGTGTGTAAACATCGCCGCTGGGGAGACGAAGGTGGCCAGGCGTGGTGTTGGCCACCCACCTCCTCGTGTGGTGCTCACTAACAGCACTTGCCTCAACAGTGTGTTAAGGCTATATGGGGAATCTTCGTCTTTGTTTTATTGTGGGTGTGTGGGTTTTGGGCGGGCCAGTGAGCGCGCAACGATACGGAGTTTGGAAGTCCACCGAGACACACTAATCATGCTGCTGTGTTTATGCACGCAATCACAAACCTTCCCGGCGATTAGCAATCAAAGAGCACAGAGTTAAACAGGGCCAGGGCTTGGCAGCGTCAACCCAAATCCAACTCACAGAGGACTGCAGCCCTGCCGGACAACACGCGGCGCGTCTTCGTTATCACCCGCTTGATGCCGCACCGTGCCAATGCAGCATCAGAGCGCTTATAGAGTTGAAACAGAATGTGGAAAGGTTCACTTGCTAGGAAATACCGCTCAGCCTCCCAGCTAACAAGGCACTTCCCAAAAAGGAGTCATGATGACGCCGATGGGTTCATCGTTGAGCCATGCCCAGATACATGAATACAAAAATAAAGTAAGGTAAGGCCCAATGAGCTAGAAAGCTCTTTTTCAGAAGCGACCTGGCCACACATGATAGGTCAACGAAGTGGATTATCACGTGGAAATCTAAAGCAGCCAAATACTCTACACGCAAGTAGATTCTAAATGTGGAGGGAAAAACCGGAGAACCCAGAGAAAAATCGACACGACCACGGGGAGAGAGAGACACGCAAACTCCAAATATACAGCAGCAGGCGTTGGGATGGAACGCACAACCTCCTGTATACCAGGCGAAGTAGTTAACACCTCGACACCCAAAATAAATGCCATCCACTCTCTGAGTCCACCATGCCATGGTCGATCATGGGTTTGTTTGTGTGCTTGTTTTTGCCAAACTTAAGGAGGGACCGGGTTCTGATATCACTTGCCGGCAATACAAGCCGTGGGCTGGGGATGGAACTCGGGTCGCCGGATTCATGGCGCAGCACGCTCACCACCGGGCTGCACTGCCACCGCTCCACCCAGTGTCGACACTCTGAATATGGTGTAGAAATTGTGTCCCTCTTACATCATCGTTCTTAATTGGGCTTCAGTGTCTAAACGTGGCCGCAATCTCAGGGGGACCACGGTTAGGCCATAGCAGCCGCAAAGGGGACACACGAAGAATGGCATGGCTACGGTTACACAGTCGGTGTGTTTACAAACGGGGGGGGGGGGGGGGGGCAAAATATCCTGAGCGGTTTCTTCACCCCAGCCAGCGGCTGGCAAGCCTAGATAATCAAACTCAAACCGTGAGCACACGCAGGAATTTGCTTCATTCTCTAGCGGCCGTCTGAGACTCAAAACCAGACACAAGAGGGGGCCCGGGCTGGCTCAGTGCTCAGACGCGGGCATTAACTACGCTAGACGTATAACGACTCAATACCCCTCACCCACCCCCCACCCCCAATGCCATTCAATGGGATTGCCACGATGCAGGACCGTGATTCGATTCCAGAATCCATTTCCCTTTTGTCTCACTTTGCACTCGGTCATTTGTATCACTCGGTCGTTTGTATATCACCCGTCGCTCTGTTGGCCCGCCTCCTCCGTTGCGTTGGATGGGGAGAGGACGTGCGGTGTGTGTGCATCTTCATCATCGCGGCCAAGGCAGAGCACCATTCAACAGGCATTTGCATGCACCTTGTAGACACGATCGATTGTTTATCCTTATATGCACAAATTAATACGTGCTAATTGAGCATTCGACTTGAATTGAAGAACTGATATCATCATCATTCTCCACATTACTACCCTGAACCACCCAGGACCCCTGCAGGGAAGGCTGCTGAGTAATTTTTACGATATTTGTGTCCACAAAAGGCCCGTGGCGCCTGCCTCTCTCGTGTCTTTGTGAAAACATCCGACAGTTAAAGCTACCACCACAGGACAGACGGGACTGTTGGTAGGTTAAAGGTCAATAAAATTGACCATCACCAGGCATTAACAATCCACTGCTGGATGGATGCCTCCCCCAAGTCGTCACCATCCCTCAGAATTCTGCAATGCGACGATCGCACCGGCAGCTGGACCCGAGTGGATTCCATCGCTCTGCCTCCCACACGATGAGCCGATTCGTTGAGCTATCATTTATGATAACTCAACGCTTCTGAAAAAGAGATACTATGTAGCTCAGAGAGCCTTACATGGTAAAATAAAATTAGTTGAGTAAAATACTTAAAAGTTCACAACACAAAGCCTCTGTGTCTGCAGGTGTCTCAATGTGAAGTCCACAAGTGGATGAACACAACCCGGCTTGCACTACAACGCAAGTTCCTGGTACCTGGATGGTCTCACGCCGCCGCTCGTCGAACACAAAAGAGCGAGCGAGCGAGCGAGAAACTTCCTCCGATTGTCGTGAAAACAAAACGGACGTGGTGAGAGAAGGCAGAATTTTGTCCCGTGGTCAAACAAAGGAGTGGATTCCAATGCCATCCGTCGGTGCCCCCCCTCGCTCTCCAACGACGTTCGGCACTTCGGGGACGTCCAACCACCATGATCGCTCGAGCAAAACGTGCCCTCATTTGGCGACGCTTTCCCCCTCCCCCTCTCCTGAGTGGGTGCACGAAGCCGTGTTTGTTTTAGGATGTTTTGAAGACACCAGGGCGCACACCGGATGCTCGAGAGGGCCCCAAACAAACGCGTTATAAACAATGGCGCATGGAGGAGCAGCAGCTCAGGGCCAAAGACGAAATACAGTGACGGCGGTGGCGGGAGGGGTAGTGGTGGTGGTGGGAGAGGTGTTGGTGGTAGTGGTTGTGCAAGTGGGAGAGGTGGTAGTGGTAGTGGTGGTGCAAGTGGGAGAGGTGGTGGTGGTAGTGGGAGAGGTGGTGGGAGAGGTGGTGGGAGAGGTGGTGGCTGCTGTGAACATTTGGTTGCCATCACTCGCCTGGGCTGGCGTGACACATTTTTCGCATTGGGCAATGCTCAGGTGCGGACCAGGTGCGTACATGCGTGCGCCAGCATGTGTTCGATATTTAACGGAGTAATGGGGGATGGGAGGGTGGTGGAAGGGGAGGGGAAGAGCGTCAGAAGCCCAAAGTTGTTTGTTTATGGGGAAAATGCTTCCATTAATCTATTCCAGCAAAAGACGCTCAACGAGGAGTACATCTGGAATGGAAATTGCGGCTAAGTACGTGAGATGTTTAAATCCGAGACGATCTTCCGGGCATCGCTTGCTTGTGTTGTAATTATCCGTGCCCCCCCCCCCCCCCGTTGAGAACTGCCGTGACCCACAGCCACGATTCCAGTCGTGGACCCATTCCGTTTCGTCGTCTCGTTTTTTGGCCCTCTTGTTTGTATTGCTTCTCATTTGCATTCGGAATCAACATCGTGCGTTCAGAGTATTTTTGGCTGCTATAAATCTGCACGTGATGAGCCACTTCGTTGAGCAATAATGTGTGTGGCCAGGTCGCTCCTGAAAAACAACTGAACAGCTCAGTGGGTTTTACCTATATATCATTAATTACTTTATTTTTTGTGATTTGCTTACCTTTTCTATACTCTGCACTCCTATCGTTTCTTGGTATTGTTTCTTGTTGTAACTTTCTGTCCCACCCCGACCGGACATCTGTGAAAAAGCGCTTCATACAGCTCTCACTGGATTTCTCCGGGACAAATAAAGATCCCGATTCTGATATTCTGGTTCGCTGGCACAGTCCTGTTTGCGCCGTTAGCCTCGCGGGAACGCTGGCGCAGGATCTGCATACAATTTGCATACGCTGAAAAACGGTGATTTGGCTTGACTTAACGTGCATACCCACGAGCCTCGAGGAGCCGTGAGAGTCGATGCATCACTTTACACACATCGCTTGCTAAGATTACAGCAATTTGACTCGGTCTGACGGACGCGAGTTAGTGCTCCAGTCAGCCGTCAACTCAACCCATCATTCGTTTGTGGTCGATAAAAGATGCACCGCTTTGTGGAGTCAGCCAATTGAGGCAAGACGTGTTGCCCCAAAGCTCACGAGCGGGGCGATACTCAAGACTTTTACCATGAGATTATTCTCTAAAGCGTTCCTCATCAAACCATCACCACCTTCTTACGGTCTTGCGACGCAACAATAATCCACATATAGCCGCTGGCAAACGAGTTGATATCATCGCTCCATCTCCGCGGTGGACGTGTCCCTCGGGCGTTCAGTTGGCCGGCCGCCACTCCCGATCGCCCGCCCGCCGTTCCTCCTGGCGACGTGTTGCGCCAAGCCCAATGTTCCTTCTCCTCCAACGCGCGTGCATTCCTCTCCCCCGCCTCAGTGCAATTCCGAGTTACGCACCTCTCTGCGAGCGCTTTTTTCAAGATTTGTTTTTTTGTTTCCATTTATTTTTTTGTCATAATCGTTGACATTTCTCATCCCTGTACAGAACGAACCATCCGACTAGCAGCTCACAAGCCTTCGCTCTGGGGTTCAGGCACGGAACTGCGAGATGTTAGTTTCTTCTTCTTGGTTCTTTCGGTAAAGTCACGTAGAAGGGAAGTAAAAAAATAATAAAAATTAAACATAATAAAATAAAACAAAATAATTCTCACGACGTTTCGGCTACAACGCAACGGCTGCTTGCGTTGTAGCCGAAACGTCGTGAGAATTATTTTGTTTTATTTTATTATATTTTATTTTTATTATTTTTTTTTTACTTCCCTTCTACGTGACTTTACCGAAAGAACCGAGAAGATGAATCCCTGCAGTCACGAAAGCTTTAAATCGAAAAATGTTAGTTTCTCTTCACAACTTGGCAAAAGACTCTACGCACCTGCAAACACTGAGGCCTACAGATAGGGAGGGGAGGCGGTGGGGAGGGGAGTGAAGATCTGGTTCCTGACCCGTGCCAAAAAAAACACGGAGCGGCGCTCAGGCAACAAGAGCGCAGCCGCGCGGCACCGCCCGCCCCCCTCTCGCTCCGTTATCTCTCAAAGAACGAAAAAACAGAAGAGAGCGCCAAGCATTCCGATGCGCGTCGCCTACAGGTCTGGCACGAGGCGCCGGGACGCCCTGCACCATCGCAGGCGCCTCCGGGCGCAAGGCGCTCTCGCAGTGCGGCGATCGGCATCGGGAATTGCGCTCGGGTGACCGCCAATGCTCGAGAACACGACCGCCGACGACGGCAGGCGACTCTGCCGCCCGCCCAGAGAAGGAACGGCGCTGTGCTGCCGTGCCTCAAGTGATGACGTAAATGCGCGGGTGATTGTGCGAGGTTTTTTTTTTAGTCTCTGTCCCCGCGTGCGCATGCATGCACACGCGCATGCACGAACTGGCCAGTCACGCAGACCTCGCGCCGACCGCATCCCTGGGTGAGCCAGGGCAGCCCGTGCCAAAACAAAAAAACAAATCAAATTTTATTCGTACTTCATGGCCAATAAACGTTTAGCGACTAAATGTATAACCGCACGATTCGTTCTTGAACGACGCTCGCAGGCCAAGTAAAAGCACGCGGGGGGTGCGCGCAGTTCCCGCAAAAAGGTTAAGCTCAGCGGCGGCCGTCCGATCGCTTAATTTCGCTCGTCCTTAAGCCTCCCTTTCCGCCACCAGCCGCGAGGATTAAGGGCCGGGATAAATCAAACTAATGAGCGTCGCGAGCGAGGCAATTTGGGACGCACTTGTCAAGCATCAGCACGACATGAGAAGCGCCACCACGATCCGTCAGCCAGCTCCCCCCCCCCCCCCGGGCTGGCAAGCTATGTGCGACCCGCCAGTGCCGGAGCCCGGTGACCCGTGCCTGCGGGGGAAGATGCTGTCGCCAGAAGGTGACGGGGGGGCCCGGGCGACGCGGTGGTGATTCGAGGCACCAGACCGAACGCCCCCATCGTGACGGTGGCTGGGCGGTGCGGCGGAGGCCACTGCCCCGGGTTGCCACCCGAAGGTGGAGGAATTCAAATCCTGCTCAATCGAATATTTACTTACATTTACCAAAATATTTCATCCGGATAATTCCTCCCTTCAGATGGAACATCTCTTTCGCGCGAGTGTCCAGGATGGATAAGCAACCACTCCTACAGGCCGATATGGGCCCCCCCCACCATGGGAATGTGGAGTTTATCATATCACCGGCTCAGGGCCACAAATGGAGACGAGCACAGAGTGGCATTCATGTGAGAAGGGAGAAATGTAATCATTTGAGGCGCGAGTAGCAGCTGTGTTCATATCGCTGAACCGCCGGGGTATAAAGCAAACCGACGATAGCGATGAAGACGGTGAAGATGCCGATTCAACTGTGGCTGCATTGTACTGTGGTTAGTGCACTTGTGTTTAGTGCAAACACTATCTCCTGGTTGGGGGTAGTGAGGGAGTTCAAGGTCAACTTTAACCCGTTATACTTTCAGGTCTGATAAAATCAGTACTACTTTGCGTTAAGTCAACAGTAGTGGTTCTCCTGAGGAATTTGGTGTCTGTCATGGCAATGGGGAATTTAGAATCAGAATATTTATTTATAGTGGAGGAATCTGATGAGCTATAAAGCTTTTTCACAAATGTCCAGTAGGGGTGGGTAAGAAAGTTACAACAAACAATACAAAAACACGATAGTCGTGCAAAGTACAAGAAAGGCAAACAAATCACCCAAACTCATATAAATGAAACTAAACCATCCCCATCCTACCAGGCACAGCCCACTGAGGAACATTCAAATTTAACTCTCCATACATTTGTCATGACAGTAGAGTCTACATGCGGAGTGAGTGGACTAGTGGCCACGGGAGGTAATGACAGGGGAGTCAGCCTGCAGTACGAGTGGACTAGTGGCCACTGGAGGTAATGAAAGGGGAGTCAGCCTGCAGTGTGAATGCACTAGTGGGCTCGGGAGGTAATGACAGGGGAGTCAGCTGTGAGTGCGAAGGGACTAGTGGCCACAGGAGGTAATGACAGGGGAGTCAGCTTACAGTGTGAATGCACTAGTGGCCACAGGAGGTAATGACAGGGGAGTCAGCTTACAGTGTGAATGCACTAGTGGCCTCGGGAGGTAATGACAGGGGAGTCAGCTGTGAGTGCGAAGGGACTGGTGGCCTCAGGAGGTAATGACAGGGGAGTCAGCTGTGAGTGCGAAGGGACTGGTGGCTAAGGAAAAATCTGCCGGTGGAGCAAAGTCAGCGAGAAGGTTCAGGAAGGGGGGCGTGGCCTTGGTCTGTATATAAGGGAGATGCGCAGGAGACTCGGACTGTTGCAGTGGGTCACAACGGTGGGTCCTGTACAGTACATCCAGTGCAAATCCAAGAGCAGAATGATGAAGTGGGTTTAATCTGTTTAGCGATTCAGTAGGCGCTGCTCTGTAAGCAGCATCACCATAGTCAAACAGTGGTAGAATGATAGCTTCAACAAATTGCAGGCGTAATCGAATGTTGAAACAATGTTTGTTTCTAGATAAAAATCCTATTAACCACAAGTTCAAGTCCAGCGACAGACATTGGGTCTCCCTAATGCTCTAACAGCAGCAGCGGTAGTAGCGTCCCTTATGTAACCAGGAAATGAAATGCAAGCCCTGTTGAGACAGAGGACTCGTTGCCTCGATCGCATGGGAGACCCTGGGTTATTTTTTGAGTACTCAGGAGTGTTTAATCACAGAGACGCTCTACGCCATGGCTTACAAGGTCGCACTCATTACACACAAAGTGCTTGACACAAATGAACCACAATACCTTGTTGATCTCGTCAAAGGAGCATAAACCAACGTGCGACGCAGCAGCAGCGGCTGTTGGCTAGCCATTGTACAAAGACGGTCACCGCATCGCGCGCATTCAGATGCGCTTCTGCGGCCGTCTGCAACGCTCTTCCTTCCGCTATTAGTAAACCACTGGAGCTGTGGTGCACTTTTCACCCATCGAGATTAAACACTTATTTCTTTAGAACTGCTTTTGGTGTCTAGTTTGATATCCTTCCTCCACACCTCCGATTAGCATGCTGGGCCACGTACGGTGCAAAAGAAGTTCAACATGCATACGTGCATGGCTTGCAATGGGCGAGGGATTGGAGATGACGCATGTGTTGTTGTTGGTTGTAGAAATTACTCGATTTTAATTTCAGGTCCCAGTGAGGTTGCGCGAATTTGCGGGCGATGAGAATCAAAACAAGGGGGGGTAAAAAACTCAATCACAAGAAACCAAATTGTTGCTTATTCATGCGGTTCTCTACGTGACAATTACCCAGGCAATTTCTCCATGAATGGACAGGCGGCGTTTAAACGGCGTTGTTGCTTTGATTATTTTTTGTTAAGCCTCAAATTCCTGCAGACTAGTTGGCTCACAACAGCACCTTCACAAAACCCCCACTCAACTTGCTTCATAAACATCATCATCATCATTCGCACCGTCTTCTCATCGCAACATATGCCCACTGGCTTACAGCATACATTTGTTAACTTCTGTTTATTATTATCATCGTCAGCACCTTGGTCAATCCACTGCTGGATGACGGCCTCCTCCAGAAGCCACACACTGCCACGACGTCTCACGACTCTGTGATGCAACGATCCACCTGGCACCTGTGCGCAAACTTCCGTTCAAAAAACAGTTTTCACAGAAAATTCGCAATACAAATTATTATTTGCGATTGTGCAACACTACCAGCACTACCTGGATGGATTTATGTTGAACTTTTTGCACCATATGTAGCCAACCGTGCTAATCGGAGGTGCGGGAGGACAACAAACTAAATGCAAAAAGGAGTTTTAAAGAGATGAGTTTTCAAATACTTGCCCCCACAAGTAGAACACATTTAAACATTCACAGTGCAATGTGTTTCTGGGTATCTGGCGGCACAGAGATGGAGTTCAACTGAACCTAACCGGGAATGAGTGTGTTGATGACCACCATGACACTTTATTCTGAGAACAGGACGATGCGCGACGTGGATTCGCGCAGAATCTCAATGTGCGGGCGGGCGCCTCAAGACGCCATTTTATTTGCGCAGACTCGCGTGGCATTCGCACCCAGCGATCGCGAGCGTCCGGGAGGCTTCAACGTCAACAAACCACCCGCCCCCGTCCGCCGCCGGCATCTTCCATCGCGAGGAACGGCCGCAAAGGCCACCAAAAGTCACCTTCAGCCACCGTTCGGGAACACCGCGTGCTGCCCAAAACGGGCAGGAGGGTCGCGGCTAGGGTTGGGGGAAGGCTCAAAGTGGTTTTGCCAACTCTCATGCCGTTGCTGCCAACGAAATGTGAACGTTTTGCCAGAGTTGGAATGTTCACTTTGGTGACCTCCCCATCGTAGCGCCACCAACGACAGAAGTGGTACAACATCCCAGGGGCCCCGTTGCACCACTCCGAGACGCTGTAATCGTCGCCCCTCGCCCCAACAACGCTCCCTGCAAGAACCGGCCTTGCGATAAAAGCTCCTCCAAACATTTGGAATGGCTTGTCCCATGTCAATCATATGATATATTTATAACCTTTTAGCTTTCAGAGCTGGGCCAAGATAAAGTCCCAACACAGTGCCCGGACCACCTCGCTCGGCCGAGTGCAGAACTCCCACACAGAACCGAGCATGATCCCAGCGGTGCTGGCTCGGTGTTCTGACATGGCCATTAGGAGCCGCCTCCTGAGCCACTCTCGGGTCTTCCTCAAACATCAGCGGGCAAGATCAATCAAATTTACATGGGCATAAAAATCCTCCGAGCGAAACGGGCACGGTCCCCTCCTCAAGGTGACTCGGCGTCGTGCCGCATGGCGGTGCGGCGGCTGGCGGTGTGGCCGGTTACCAGCGGGCCCCACCCATGTGGGATGTCGCCAGCCACACACACGCGTGTCACACACACGCGTGTCACACACACGCCTGCCACACGCACGCCTGCCACACGCACGCCTGCCACACGCACGCCTGCCACACGCACGCCTGCCACACGCACGCCTGCCACACGCACGCGTGCCACACGCGCGGGCACCACACACGCGCGACCATGCCCTCGACAACGGGCCGAGGAAGGGCAAGGGTGGCGGCATCAGCTTTCCCAGAATCCATGCTCCGGGGGGCGATAAGCACAGCGAGCTTCCCAGAAGCGATTGCCCCCAATCAATGAGGGTCTTTTTCGTTCAGCAATCGCTCGTCAAATCAACGCATTGTCCTTTACTTAACCAGCTGAGAGCACTGGAATGGGATAATATCGTCAGATAATTAACCAGGAAACGCCTCGCTCAGTCTGAAGACTCATTTGTCAGGACGGCGCTGCATTGGGATTGTTTGGCCAATTCCTTTCGACCGAGTGTCGTGCGTGTGCGTGCGCGCGCGTGGGAGGAATCCAGCTGCCTGGGGTAACCCCCACGCATATTGAGGAAACCATGAAGGCCGGCTGACACGCACAAGTGCACATACAAGCGTACGTGTCAGCCGTGTTCCTCTAACACGTTGGATGGCAGCAGCCCCTGCCAAACCCATCTTGCTCCCAAGTGTGCGTAATCCCTGAGGAAAAGGAAGGGGGCGCGATCAAGCAGACCTGGACGTGCGTTACGTACGACGGAAGAAGCCGGTGCGCGATGAAGTTCAGACATCAGTTTCACACGGAAGGCTTTCGCGACCAATGTTATCCATAATAAAACTAAATTTAGGTTAGATCACGTAAATATATACATGTGTCGTTAAACCCACCGCCACCCAACACAGCCAATTAGTAAGGTTTGTCATGTAAACAGAACGTGGGTGTGTTGGAGAGTAACTGGTAACGAATTAGCATGTTTCATTTCCGTGACAAACCTTACTAATTGGCTGTGTCGGGTGGTGGCGGGTTTAAAGACACATTTCTATATAAATTTGTCCACAAATAAAGTGAAATTAAGGTTAAAACAAGGACGTGAGGGTGTCGCAATGGTAACATTTGCGCCTCGCAACTAGAAGAACCTGGAGGGTTCCATTCGCGACTCGGGCGGCTTTCTGCGTGACGTCTGCACATTCTCCCCCCTGCTTTCC
Organism: Lethenteron reissneri; assembly: GCF_015708825.2. NCBI lineage: Eukaryota > Metazoa > Chordata > Hyperoartia > Petromyzontiformes > Petromyzontidae > Lethenteron > Lethenteron reissneri. Next base: position 10,923,706 of record NC_083825.1, read on the forward strand.
TCTGGGTTCTCTGATATAAAAACACACAATGTCACTGGTGTTGGCCAAACGTTCCAATGTAGCAGGACCCTCCTGATAAAGGCTCTTCTTAAGACTCGGTATGGCTTCCCTCTGCGTATATTTACATTGCATACATGCGCACAGAACTTTTGCCAATCCACTGCTGGATGATGGCGTCCCCAATGCGTGCGGATCGCTCGACTCTACTTCGCGGCGCTGATCGATGCGGGTCGGTGAAGGCGGGCAACACTATTTATTTAATCATGTTATATTTACAAATGTGGGAATCACGGAAGTGTAGTACAACGGTAGATTTCTGCTGCGCCACCCTCTGCTGCCCACAGCGTAACAATGCACAGCCTGAAGCTGGGGTGTACAGCAGCAAAGAATATCTTATTTTGTGTTAATCGCGTAAATATAAATGTGAAGATAAACTCGCCACCACCACGCAACAACAGCCAATAAGTAAGGTTTGTCACGTAAACAAAACATGCCAATTAGTGACTCGTTCAGCACACCGGTGTGTTGAAGAGTAAAACCCACAACATTTACACAATTAGAGTCCCGTGACGTTTCTCCAGTAAAATTACAACCAGCCTCGTCAGCCGACAACCGGAATTGTGGAGAAACCCTCCCCGTTTCGGTCTGGAATGGAGGGGGTAAATTGCGACGTCGTCACTGCGAGCAGCAACGAGAACTTCCCACCGAGGTGGCCGATCCAGACGACTGCGTCAGGGAGAAGGCCGTTAAACGAGGGGTGTGGCTGGGTTCGTTGGGACGTTTCCGCGCTGGAGCCAGCCAAGTTGTCGTTCGGTGCAAAGGCCCTCGAGAACGTGCCGTTGCGTTTGTTCGAAATGCAGTCTGCTTAAAGTACGACGGAGTCAATTGAGATTTTCTCGAGTCAAATTGACTCGTGACTGGAAACGTATAACGTAGGCAATAATGCAACATTTAGGAAACAGGTGTTTACAATAACAAGACGGGACAATGGAGCGCGTTACGAGCAGCGCGCGTTATTAAAATTTCCTACTGGGGCGAGCACAATCGCTCCGAGCTGGCACGCACGGCTCGGCGATGACTTCATTCAAATTGTACACACAATGGCATTTCCTTCACCCCGCGAGTGCCTCTAACGGCTGCGGGACAGCAGGGAGAGAGACGCTTAGAACAATTAAAAGTCTCGGCGGAGTCGCTCGTACGCGCGGAGGGGGTAAGAGCTTCCTCATGCACAAGCCCCGGTGAGTGCATCCACGCGGAATGCACCGATCCGCGCGAAATGCACCGATCCGATCGCACCGCCTGAGCAAAGCGCGAGCCTTGGATGATGGTGCCGTGCACAATAAAAGGTGTCGTAGGCTGCTGCTGCTGCTGCGCCCGCCACCGTGGTGGGCAGCAGAAGATGGTGCAGCAAAGCTCACATCGTTGCGCTGTACTCCCACGAGCTGCCACAGTGGCGGTGGAACGGTCGGCAACACCGTATCTGCAATCCAGAGGTGGCCTGTTCGATACCATCTTCATGGTGAAGTACGGTCAAACAACCGACATGGCACTCACGGCTACGGCTGCACACACAGTGGTCGACATGTAAACGTCCGTTCAACGTTAGTGCGCCGGTGTGGGAAACCAATTCGTTCCCACGCTCGCCACCGCTCACCCCTGTGCGGGAACATCGGAGCGCAGGAAGGGGAACCGCCGTGGAAGGTGTCGGCAAGCGTGCGTCTGATCCTATGAGAAGCGGCAGTTGCGGAGTACCCGGCGTGTACAGGCCAACGCTCCGCCACCGCACGTACACACGCGCGCAAGACGCAACGGTAAATTCCGCAGCGGAGGATGCACGTGCACACGTTTCCCCCCCCCCCGCCCAACCCTTGGCTTAATCTTTTTTAGCGGAGCATGCGGCTAGCGCGCGATAAATGGCGCGCGTTTAAAGATTCACGGTAAATGACGCGGACCTGCCTTCCGAGCGGACAAATTTCACCGCCCCCCGCCTTTCACCCGCACGCTCCCATCGAGACGGCTGACAATCGCTCGTCGGCCCGAGAGGAGAACGGACGTTAATCACGCGATCCCCTCTCGTCTCCGAGACACGCCGGCACGATAACTCACCTTCGAGCAAATTAACGCCAAGTAAAAGCTCGCACCTGCAACGCAAGCCCGAGATTACTCCACAAAATAACGGCCCTGCAGAGAGCTGCAGAAGAACGAAACGGTATGGACTGGGATAGCGTTGAGGGCACAGGCCATTCTGAAAAGTGAAACGAGATAGAGACAACAAAGCGAAGAAAATTTTCAATGTCGTTTTTTTTTTTTACCAATGATCACATTTTAACATTTCACCTCCAACGATGATCGACTAGAACGACTGCTGAGACAATGGTGGAAGTTTCTGAAATCTTCCCCAAACCGCCTGTCCACCCAGCGGAACGCATGGGTTGACTACGGTTAGCCAATCAGCAGACTTCATATGTGGTGGGGTGAAATGTGGGTACACCCACGTCTTCGATGACATCTGGCCAGCGTGGATGAGTAGAGGGCCTCTCAAGCCTACTGTAGTAGAGGCCCTTCTACCAACAGTGGGTGGACCAAGAAATTGCAGGGCCGTTACTTCTCAAGCCACGGGCAATCGGTGAGCAGAAACACACGGCGCCTCCAGTCGCATGTCTCAGGGTGCCACTTTCGTTGCACAAAGACACGCGTGTGCTCGACGTGAATCCGCAGGCTTCCGTGCCGTTCGATGTTTTCCCACGTTGCACCTTCCCGTCAAGTTGAAAAATGAAAAGGGGATGTGGAAAAGAAGAAGAGATGAAAAAATAAAGATCCACCAGGAGACGCCGCCTCGCCACAGCGCCCCCCCCCCCGCCTCTAGGCTGGTGGCGGTGGACGCGCCGTCAGGTCGACTCGCGCCCGCGCTGTGCCCCACGTTCTCGCCCGCGAACATCAGAAGCGACAGTTTAACCGGCCGCTTAATTTAAGCCGGACGCTCTGGAATAACAAAACGTCTGCCCTAACCGACGTACGACGACATTGCCGTAATGGCGCGCAGGGTCTTGAGAGAGCCATTAAGCCCGACCAAAGAAATATACCGCGCAACGCGCCACTTTAACTCTTTGCTTTTTTTACTTTTCACCTTTTTTCTCTTAACGCCAACGTGGTGGATCTGCTCCGACACCGGGAACGCAGCTCTCTCTTCGCCCAAAATGTTCTGGCTCTTGCCCTGCGGTTGAATGTCGAAAACGGATCTGGAACCACACGTGGGTTTTTCTCCGGGTCCTCTGGTTTTTCCCTCCAAATTTATAATCAACATGCGGCGTTTAGGTATTTTGCTGCTATAAATGTCCACGTGATAAGCCAATGCATTGCGCTATCATGTACGGCCAGATTGCTTCTGAAAAAGAGCTCTATAGCTCTGTGGGCCTTGTAGAGTAAAACAAAAATAGTTTTGTAGTTTAGGGGCAGCATCGAAGGCTCGCACCCCAAGTATCGAGCTTTCTCGTAGCCGGACGCAGGCCCGCTGGCCAGGCCGCACGTGAACTGCGACGACGAAGCTTGGGATGATGACGCTCTACTAGCGGCCACGCGACTCAGCGCTCGAGCACAACGGTCGGAAGCTTTCGAGTTCAAATACTGTATTGTTGGGGGGGGGGAGTTGACTCAGCCCATCATACCAGCCAGGGTCGATAAATAAGTAATATTTTAAAAAACTTTTGTTCTAGTAATGGCAGAACTCCACGACTCCAGGAAGTGGCCCCGAAGCTTGCCATAACGTAAGGGACCGTGGCCAATTACAGCCAACGTCAGTTGACTGTGGACAATTAGACCCAAGCCGAAACATAACAAATAAAAAATAATGTTAAAAAATATGTAGTTTTTTTTTATGATAGAATATATTATTGTCATCAGTATGACATATGTATAACGAGTTTGCAGTCGATTCCACATTGGGAAGTGGGTTAAAATTGAGTTACAAGATTTGAGGATACAACAACGACAACAACGACAACAACAGACAGAGTGAGTTAAAAGAAAGCGTGTAAAATAGGTACCCACTCTCCGGGGAAATCACCTGTGGATGTCCTATGGAGAGAGACTTTCCCGCTACCAAAGGAATATAGAATCTCCACCACTGGCTCTCCAGGGCTCACTTGGAGCAGGAATTCACGTCCAGCTTTTTGACCATTGGCAAAGATAAACCGAGCACCTCTTTTGGGAAGTCAGCAGTCGTTACGCATTGGACAGACTGGTCCCCGTCACGTGAATGTGGAATTCCCACCATTGACTTGAGGCCAACAACAGAGAGGGCCGTGCACCACCTCATGCACGTCGTCCCAGCAGGGAGTCGCACCGACTTTCAGTCGGCAGACACATTTCCCCAGGAACCATCACGGGTCTCCTCCCTTCTGCTCTATGTTTAATAAGCTACCTTAGCTCTCAATGGGGCAGCGCTGTTCCTAGCGAGTGTGGGGTTCATTACTCATCAAAGACAAAGATCCCCCCCCCCCCCCCCCCCCCCATAGCCTTAACATACTGTAGGAACCAAGTTCTGTTAGTGATTATCTATGACGGCCAGCACGGCACACGAGGTGGGTGGGTGGCCGGCAGCACGACCGGGCCGCCTTTGTCTCCCTAGTGGCGATATTGACATAGTGCACCAGGTACACATTTGAGGCCGAGTCGACCGTGGGGAGGTCCTGAACCGGTTCAGATAACCATCACAAGTGCTGGTCGTGGGCAGGAATCAAACTCGGGTCGCTGGGTTCGTAGCGCAGCTGCGCTAATCGCTGCGCCACCTGCTCCACACAAAGCCGCAATCCCATAATCGTCCACAACTGCGTTTGGACCGTCAGGCTCTCGCTGTGCAGCGCGGAAATCCTCTTAGCCTGAACGGAGCGCCGAGGGCTCGATCCCCCCGGATCTCGGCGGTGCCGGCTCGGCGTGGACACCAGTCCCAAGCACCGGGCCGCGAGCCTCCTCCGTACAAACCGCCACCACCGCACACTTCATGCGGCTCAGGTCACCGCGTGCGTTGGGACGAGGCGCTGCCTAATACATGGATTGGGGCCGCTGCTCGTTACCATGGGCGCCGCTGTGGTGAGATGTTAACTGCCTTGCCTGGTATGGAGGAGGGCGTAGGCTCCATCCTGACGCCTGCTGCTGTATATTTGAAGTTTGCGTGTCTCTCTCCCTGTGGTCGTGTGGATTTTTCTCCGGGTCCTCCGGGTTTTCCCTTCACATTTAGAATCAACATCGCGCGTTTAGAATATTTGGCTGCTCGAAATTTCCACGTGACAAGCTACTCCGCTGAGCTATCTTTTGTGGCCAGGTCGCTTCTGAAAAGAGCTACATAGCTCAGTGGGCCTTACCTGGTAAAATAAAAAGTTTATTTTCTATGGTTCTTTCGGTAAAGTCATGTAGATAGAAAAAATTATAACAATAAAATAATAAAAATAAGGTGACTACAAAATAATACAAATATCAATCGATCACCTGCGTTGCGATCGAAACGAGAGCAGCTGCTCTGTGATCCCTGCAGAAGCGTCGTCAAGCAGCGTTGTGTAAAGCGGGTTGTTTACGAGTACGTGCCAACGTGAGCGACAGTCGGCCACCGGGGTGCCAGCGTCACAGCTCGAGTCTTTAATTCGGATATGACGCAAAAACAAATAAAGCGTCAATTTACACAGCGGCTAAATGTGACCACGTCCCAAAATGTTGTGCAGAGGACACTGTGAGAGGCAGTGGGTCATGGGCAGAGGAGAGCAAATTCTTGAGCCTGGACTGGAAGGGCGCAGGGAGTTCACAGCACAGATGGCTGGGGAAGAGCTTTTCAGACAATGGTGGGGGGGGAGGCAGCAGTAGAAAATGGGCCACCTCCAAATTACTTACGATTACTAAGTATCAATAATAAAAAATTTACATGGAAATCCTATGTGGAGTGTCAAGACTTTTCTGAGGTCAATCATTGAGATATTTGGCCAGGCATGCGAGAAGATGCCACTTAAACACCCCTTACAAGTCACACGTCCATTTGCCTGCCGCACCTGCGTGCGAAGACTTGAACGAGTGCCGCCCCCAATGTCGTTAAACATCGCCAACACGTTATGGAAGTTGTCTTTGCTTCCCTTGCCAGGGAGACAATACATCTAAAAGGGCTCCCGGGAGGGGACCTACGAGGTCACGTTCCGACGACTGCTCCTACTTCTTGCGCAGAGTCCAGGAGGTGTCAAGGCGGCGCAAGCTCGTGGCTATGCGCGCGCTGCTCTGCCAGTCGTGCGCTCTCTAAGCAGCTAGCCAATGCGGCCGCTTGTCCATCAGGTTTATCGCATTCTTTACGACTTTCCCAATTAATGGTTCGCATGATTGAGTGTCAAATCCTCATCGGGATTTCACAACTCTTCAGCAAAAATAATTTTTTTCTGCAACGTCTGCCGCGGCGAGCGGCGCACGACCGTCGTGGACACCCATCAACGTGGCCTCGCTTTGTCCAGGAGGCATGCCCAGCGTACGTATTGGCGCAAGCACGTATGCGATCGGACGCTACGTTTAACACTGTGTTTATGACCGCATCCGCACAAAGCATGGCGGCAGCAACAAACGCGGATACTTGATGATGACGATGATGTCCAAATGGAAAATAACAAAAATTATCCAGCAGTGTGCAGAGTCCGTGGTCATCACCCAGAACAGAACCATGGAAGGTACAATTACCAAACGTTCGAGTCACAAACACGGAGGAGGCATCGCAGCGATGATTCACCGCTCCGCTATCCTTTACACAACCATCTGACTCAGCAACCTCAATGTAAAATTATAGTCATTGCTTTATGCCTACATCGGCCATACCAAGAAGACCCGGAATGTGCCGGATCTTGTCCCATCTCAGAAGCTAAGCAGGCTTGAGCCCGGACGGTGGTTGTCTGGGTGAGCACCGTGACAAATCAAAGGGTTTTGTGGGGCTACGTGGCTGGCAGCAGAGGGCAGTGCACCAAAGTGCTTCGCTCCAAAATCTATGGTCCCCACGTTTCCCAAACGCGCACCGACCAGGATGGTGAAGTATGCAAAAAAATAATCCCTGTGACCCGTGTTGCACGGGGAGGCCCTCCTCCAGCAGTGGAGTGAACATCTAAAAATGGCTGTGCACATACAACACGTTAAGGCTGGGCATCCTTCATGGAATGGGCGTAATGAAGCCCCTTTGACATACACGTGCGTGTTAAGTGTGTGTGTGCTCACAACAACGAGCGGAGTGCTGGGTGGCTAAAGCACAGCAAGTTGGCCCAGTAGGGGGCACAGGTGGTGCATCGGCCAGTCATCTCAGTAAGTCAACCCATGGCACCTGGGTCTGTCCCGTGACCTCCTGCCAGCGGGCGTTCGACACTTCACGTGGCCTTAAAGTGCGCATAGCCTGGCACAAGCACCGTGGTGACGTCACCGCCACTTAGTGGTGATTGACGGTTGTTGTTGTGCATGGAATTGCGTTAACAACCGGTGACATCTCATTCCCGTTTGTTCACATCGAGCGCCTATCCTCGACAGAGGTGTGTGTCCCGCCCTCACCCTGCCCGCCACAATTAGCAACGAGAGCGACCGTGAGCAAGCGAGGTCACTCGTATACCTCTGACCTTCCACCACGATCGCTTGCGCCTTGTCTAACGCTGCGGTCGGGAGAATGTCGGGGAAAGATGGTGGAGGTGTGCAGCAGTGGTGGCTGTGGGAATCTGGCGGAGGGGGAGAGCGCGTCAGCGATGAAGTGTGGTGGCGGCACCGGCAGGTTTGGCCGAGATGACGTCTTGACCCAATGCTGTTAAGTATTACGAATTGATGTGCTCTGAGAACACAAATTGTGCAGTACGGCCAGGGCACAATTTCCCGTTTATAGCATTAAATACAAGCCTGCCTCTAAATTCTGAATGGGCGGCACCACACTATGAATCAAGGACACAGAAAAGACTTTGCTAAACAAAACGAGCCATCGGAACATAAATATCAGCAAGTGGGTTTGGCATGCGCACCTAAAGCACTGTGAAATGTTTACTGGATTTACTGCGGGGCGATGCTGTAAAACTTATTTTCCGTGATGACCTCACGGGCAAGTTGATCCAACCTGGCCCATGCTGGACTCCGGCGACTTGCCGCCCGGCAGGAATGCCGTGGCACGCTCACAAGCCGGGCTGAGGCGGCATGGCAGAGTGAGTGCATACGTACAAGCTCATTATTGGTGCAAGATGATGACTAAATTGAATAAGCTTTACTGTTCAAGCACTTTCCACACGAGGTTCAAGGCCAATTGACACTAGTTTAAGATAAAACCAAAATTTAGTAAGACCAATGTTGTAAAAAAATTATGTAAAGAGAAGGCTCAATGAATAAAAATATGTACAATAATCTCAAGATGCTATAATAAACCCTGGAAACTCAATTGTAGAAATAGGTCTGAGGATCTTAATTCAAATGCAGCAACTGTGGGTAGACCCAGAGGATCCAGAGAAATAATCCACATGACCACGGGGAGAACACGCAAACTCCAAATATACAGACGTCAGGGTCGGGATCGAACCCACGACCTCCTGTATACCAGGCGAGGTAGTTAACATCTCGTCACCTCGGCACTTCCTGACCTATCTGTCCAGGATCTCCTCGAGCCAGGGCCCTAGCCCTGCTTGGGATGACCGATTGCTGCTCGTCAAAGGAGAATTCAAGATGCTAACCGTTCGGCGGTGCGAGAGGCCTCGCACGTAAATCTGCGTCTGTGCCAGTCTACGCTCAATTACGGGAGACGGCACAAATTAACCGATGCAGCTTTTTAAGGCCACTTCTTTTGCTCTCGAACTGGGCCATATCCTTTGGTCACATTATGCACTAAGAGCATTCGAGTCTTCAGACAAAGACCGATCGCTTGCCTTTTCTCAAGTTGACATTTATGCGTATTGACAGGAGACGATGTTTGCGTGTTGGACGCTCAATTTGGTTGTAGCCAGTTCCTCCCTTTATGGCTGCACCAGTTTGTAGAGCAAGGCTGTTTTGCACCGTTCTGAAAACACTACGCGTGGCATTAAGGCGAGCAGGGCAAGCAGGGGGGCCACGGTGGTGAGATGTAACTGACCGGCCTGGTATACAAGAGGTCGTGGGTTCCATCCCGACCCTGACGCCTGTACGTTTGGAGTTTCGTTGTTCTCCCCGTGGTCGTGTGAATTTTTCTCCGGGTCCTCCAGTTTTTCGCCTCCACATTTAGAAACATCATGCCTTCAGAGGATTCAGCTGCTATACATTTCCATGTGACAATAAGCCACTTCGCTGAACTTTCATTTGTGGCCAGGGCGCTTCTAAAAAAGTGCTATATTGCTCAGTGGGCCTTACTTTGTAAAATAAATATAGTTTAGTTCATAGTTTAGGACTGTACCTTGCTGAAATCAGTAAGCAGCTTCATCACTGTATTTTACATAGTCAACACTTTTGGTACAGGAACTGGGTGTATTTTTGCATTGCAGGATCACGAATGATGAACACGGCTTTGAAAGGCATCCATTCAGCGGTAGATTGATCATGGTTGACGATGACTGGATGGTGACCTGATCCACGTTTTGTATACTTATTTAAACGGAGTTCCATCGACAACCACTGCCATGAACTTATTATTCGAGACACTTGCTCTGTGGACCCAGTGGCAAGGTTGGTGCCTTAAAATACAGCGGTTTGCAATACCTGAGCGAAGATACCGACTCACATGCGATCAACGGGTAGACATCCAAGTTCGGTCGGAGAAAACTATAAAAGCGGACCCATCGAGATCTAAGATCCGAGATGGCATCGTGACTAAAGCCATCGGATGCCACCGGGACAACGCCTTCTACTCTGCGCAGGATCCCGCAGCTGCTGCACAGGCGACGCAGCCACCTCCAGGATCCGCCCCGACCGGATGATGCCACCCTCCGGCTCTCCGGTCTGCTTATGGAGGAGGACCACGCGATAATCGTCTCTCACGCATCCTGCTCACGGCCCCACCCATTATTCTTAGTATCTTGTCGACATTTGCATTGCGCCTTTTTTCAGAGCGTTCTTACAGCGATTTGTAAAATTGTACACATGATCGTGGTTTGAGACGAGGAATGGAGTTATTAAAAGTGGCGGTGCAATTCTCGTGACCACAGACCAGGCAAGAGTATTAAGGAGGGGTTTTTGGGAGGCCTGGTCGTAACTGGGGGGGTGAGGGAGGGGGGGGTGATGGAAGACTGGGAGGTGGGAAAGTGTTGAGGCATCATCGCATTGGGAAGACAAAGAGGGTTAGCCGGGGGTGGGAGACACGCCGGAATCTGCCAAATGGAAGGAAGCAGTGGCAGCGTCGGCACTGCCCGTGATGACCTTCCACAGTTGCCGATACGGCGACTGTAGAAGTTTTTTCCCCCCCAATCCAGTTCGGCCTAAACCACGCGCTGCGGATATTCCAAGAGGCACCTCAATGCCTTTCACTCTGTGCGATTTGTTGTCATCTGCTGCGAATGAATAAACGCCATTCTGGCTTTCTCTCCACCTTCTTTCCCACTGCCATGGGGACCGACGGCCAACAGGGAGCGCCGGATTGTTAGAAAAGCCGGGAGGGGCGGGGGCAACAGCTGGAGGGGGGGGGGGGGTATTGCTCCCCCCACAACTGGGTCGGGAGAGTTAGTCGCGGGGATGCGGCGCAAGAGGGGAAGATCCCTGCCGCTCGAGGACGCTCGCTGCCCGGCCTGCCGCGAAGCATCCGCTCTGGGGCTCTTCCGGGGGGGGGGGGGGGGGGGGAGGAGGCAGGCGCTTGGCTCTCAGCGGAGGGGGAGTTGCAACGATTAATTAAAACCGCATCCATTTACTGGCCCAATGGCAACACAATTAAATCCAATAAAGTAAATAAACCACATTCGAAATGACGGGGAAGGGATACGCAATGTACGGCAAGATACTACGGATTTATATAGCGTCCCAAGTGCGGTCGCACTTCAGGACGCGAAGAGAAACGGCCGGCACATTCATTGTGTAAGCTTAGAGAGGAAGTAATTTGTAAGCGGCGGGGGGAAGTAAAAGGAAGGTCCTGAGCCTCGATTTTATCAGGGGCAGGGAGTCAAGAGCACAGACGGCGAGGAGTAGAGAGTTCCAGACCAAGCAGGCAGAAGGGGAGAATGAGCGACCTCCCACCGAGCGAAGGTCGACTGGGGGCTTCGACAGAAGGCGGAGAGAGTGCGTGGAGGCGAGTGGAGTGAGATGAGGGAAGATTTCTCCAGTTTTGCTTTTCATTTCTTTCCCAGTTTGGCTCAACATAAATGAGTAGAACAAGTCCCGAACAACAAGCTCATCCTTGATGTTTGGGTCAGACGCAGCCAAATGAAGGGGTCTTGTGAAACCAACAGGCCGATGTATCGCTGCCTCTGCATCGCTGCCTCTGCAGCGCCACCACTGTGTCGCTGGAGAGCGATCACACACATTTAGCGCATGGGTAGTCCGACGTTTTGCCACTAGTTACAACCAGCATCATCAGGCGGCTGCCAGAATTGAGAATGTATCCTCTCATTTTGGGCATTGGATAGATGATAGCCCAAGAATGGCCTGTAAATCAATTTCTGAATCACAATAATGGTCAGGTAAGCCTACATGTTGTGGAAACTACAACAAGCTGGCTAACGAAATTAAGATATTTGTTGGATGGATACAGCTAGAAGGATCGTACGAGAGATTGTGTATACTTAGGGAATCTTTTGAAGGCAGACCAAGGATTGAAGTCACGAAATAAAGATGGAAGCGAGGGTGGCTTGGGAGCACTTTCAGATAAGTGAACTTGGCAATGGAAAGCAGCTTACAAATATGCTTAAAGAAGACGCAATTCAATCAGTGTGCATTACCTACTTTGGCACCAAAATAATTCAAATAAACAGCTTTCACATGGCGTAGAAAATCCACTTTCACACAGCCTTCCTGTGAGAGCCGCGGTGAAGCTTCCTCGAGACGGAGAGCGGAGCGGGCGACGCATGCCGCTTTGCCAAGCCTTCATCACGTCGCTCGTCGGGGAGAGCGAGCGAGAGAGAGAGCGCGAGAGAGAGAGCGCGAGCGAGAGAGCGAGCGAGGGAGAGACAGCGCAGCGAGGCACACTGCGACGGTTACGTAATGCCGACACAGCACGGCCGGCGGGGCGGGCGGCACGCAGCCCGGTGTTGTATATGTTGTGATTATGAAATTTTGATGAAAATAATAAAAATTAATAATTTTCCGAAAAATGCGCAAATCGCATTAATTATGATAGTGTGTGTATTAATACGCATGAATTATGATAATGCGTGTGATTATATGCATAAATTATGATAATCACGGAGATAATCGTAGTAATTTATGCGGAGGCTTGCGATTATGTTAATGTGTGCAGTTATGATAATTTGCTTAGTTTCGTTTATCCAGAGTTATCAATCAGGATAACACGATTATCATAGATTCATTTACCGATTATCCTAGTGTGTGTTATAATATTTTAGGTCTCCATTTTCATATCTCATCGCAGGATACAGTTGTCAAGAATAAGACAGTTTTGCATGGACTTGGAAGGAACACTCGATATGCTTCTGTGATAACAATTTTATTCTAACAAGCACGCGACATTCTATCATGCAGGTCAAACATTCGTCAATAATTCATGGGCAAGATTATGCAATTACTAAATTGAACGACAAAAACTTATGCAGTTGTGAAATTATGCAATATGAATAACGAAAACTCTTATGCATTTATGTAACTCGACGGCAGCAACTGCTTTGCACGATCAGTTGATATTGAACGCACCACCTCGAAATGGCAACCCTTTTTGAAACGAAAAGACAGTTTTTCTTTTAAAGTCTTATTCGTGTGCGTGCTGTGTGTGCGTTGTCCCCTCGTAATATTAATTGTGTCGTTAGCTTGTGTGGTGTGGGAGGATACGAACAGCTCCTGCTGCTCCCTCGCTCGGCGTGTCGCTCGGCTTTTGCTCTCTCTCTCTCTCTCCACTGCTGGATTGAGCGGCGTTGGCACGATGTTCCTTGAAGAAACTTGCTTGCTTGGCGCTTGATGGTTCCGGGGGCTTGGTGCTGCTCGTGCGCTCTCTCTTTCTACTGCTAGATGACGAGTTGGCACGATGCTGTCCTTGAAGATGCTCGGTCGCTCGTGTCGCTCGGTGTCGCTCGGTGGCGCAAGGTGTCGCTCGTTGTCGCTCGATGGCGCGCGGTGGCGCACGGCGGCGCAAGGTGGCGCAAGGTGGCGCACGGTGGCGCAAGGTTGTTGCTCGTTGGCGCTCGTTCAGCGATCTCCGCCTTTCCTGCGGGTTGTTCGCTGGTCGTCACTCTGACGAGGAGCGATGCTTCGTTCGTGGCAGGGTGGACGTTGGCGTCTTTGTTGGCTTCACTCGCAACTCTGCGACTCAGGGTAGCGATTCTTCTCAGGTGGTGCAGACCTTGGCTTGTAGCTACGCGTCGCTACTCCGCAAACCTCGTCATTCTGAATGACAGGAGCTTCTTCGTTGGCGGCGACAAGGAGAGATGGAGCCACAGCCCTGGAGATCTGTGATGGGGGCCAGAGCCCCTGTCGATCTGTGGTGGAGCCGAAGATGGGCTCGTAGCCCGGATGATATGTGTGTTGGAGCCGAAGCCCGGACGATATGCTTTGTATGGATTTTCCTTCGGTTTATATCGGAAAATTCCACTCGGCTTCCCGAGTTGTTCAAAGGTTGTGTCATAAAACCTTCCTGTGGGGGTGGACCATCTGCGTCCGTGTGTGTGTCCGTCCGTGTGTTTCGCGTGCGTGTTTGTCCGTGTGTTTATTAGCTTTGAAGACACAGCTGTGTGTGTCGTTTTGGAAGAAAGGGGTGGGGGTCTCGTGACGGTGCCACCAAAGTTATCCATTAGCCAGACCGATGATTCGCGTCGAGTTATAAAAAAAAACATTCGAATCCATGTTTTGTTACTGAATAATATTTGTCGCGAAAACTTACGCGTTAAGCGAGCTTAATTATTACCTCCCTTGCTCTGGGATCACATCCTTTGTCTCACACAGCTTAAGTTGGTTTGGTTTGGAAGTTGAAATGCAACTTATTTGCTGCTTGGTTCCATCTGCACAGTTATGCCGAAACCGTGTTCACGATGTTTCATCGTGACCCAACCTTTATGGGTGTCATTTCCTGGCTTGGTGCCTGTGTGTGGAGATCCTCTCGGAAAGACAAAGGCGGTCGTGTTGCTCGCTTCCCATGGGTGTTGTGTTTGGTTAATTTTGAGAGCCTTCTCCGCCCTTGATTCCTCTTCTATTTTAATTCCGTACTTATTATTCGACTTCTTGTGATTATTTGATCTGATATCCCGGCTAGGAATTTGTTTTGGAGCGAAATAGATGCCCTAATTATTCTTTGATGCTTCGGCCCGGCCGTGTAGATATTCTTTAAAGGTAAATAATGTCAGTACTTAATTAACAATGATGGGTCGCGATTCTGGTGCAGATTGTCTTTTGGTTTTCAATTGGAGTGAGGATGGATACTGTTTGCTTAATCTTTATGGTTGAGTTGGTAACTTGTGTATTTAACATGGTTCAAAGACCCATCTGTGCTTTTTGTCGTCGATGCTGTTTCTTTGTTAAGAATATAATTATCTCTTCCTCCGTGTCTCCTGGTTCTGCAACCCCCCCGCCTGCAATTCCCCCCTCCCTTGTTCCTCTTGTGTGAAATTCGGGGAGTTTATGACCTTGATTACCCTCTTTCATGCCGTCTTTCCTTTGAAATGAGGTATGCGCGCATCTGTGGAAGTGTGGGGGCCTCTGTGGAAGTGTGGGGGCGTGTTCGTTCCCACGTGGCCCCGTGTCTATTAAAGAAACAATATTATATATGATGGCAGAATAAGCCTTAAAAAAAAATAATATTAAAAAAAAATAAAAAGGGGGTACATACACAACAGTCCGCCCGTTTGAAAATTATCAGGGGTCGATTTGGCCACTGGCGAATTTTCAAACAAAGTAATGCCCCCTTTTTATGTCATGAATCCCATCAGCCGCCCTTACTCTCGGCGGTTATTTCTTACGACGCGCGTGCACGTATTACCATCTTAACCTGGTTACATCCGAAATAAGCAAAGAAAATAAACAACACGTTAACATCGATATTGCGTTACATCGGTTCTCATACATCATAACTCCGGCGAATATTCATTTTTGTTTTTGTTAAATCCTGGTTACATTTGAATTAAGCAAAGAAAATAACAACCCGTTAACATCGATATTGCGTTACATCGGTTCTCATACATCATAACTCTGACGAACATTCATTTTTGTTTTGTTAAATCCTGGGAAACGCTAGGTAGCGGTTTCGAACGCATTTATGCGTTACCTTCCTCATGTTGCCTGGTTTACCACTTATCACTTTGATAATTTGATCACGGTTTTCGGGTTCGTTTTTGTAGTTTCCTCTCTCACTCTCTCGCGTCGTGGGAGTGTGTGGTGAAAAATTGTGCTGCACGTAACCAGAATTCGCGCACACGACCCATTTTGACACTTGGTTACTTGGCATTCGCTCTCTCTGCGATTACATGCACATTTGCCGAGTCAGTGTGTCGACTTAATTCTGTGCCTCGTAATGTTGCCCTCTTTGTTTTTACGAGTGTGTTAGATTCCAACACCATTCCTGATATGTCATGAACATTCGTCTCCATTTTAGCACTCCGATCCACATACATTTTGGTTTCCCTTGGATATTTTCCATTCAAAGGCTCACGCCTGCGCTCCTCAGGGCGTGTCTCTGTGTTCTCTCTTTGTCTCTGCTGTCTGCTATCCACCGTCCGGTCACACTTCAATTCAGCCCTGTCACTTGCAGCCTGCTCAGGGTTTAACACCTCGGCGGGTGGGGCGCGTGTTGGCCGCTCGCTCGCACTCACTGTGGATGGTTCATCACGTATTTGGACCGCATTCTGTGTTATTCCTCTATTCCCTCTTGGTATAGCCGGTGGAGGAATTGGTCGGAATTGGATCGATTGTGTTTGACCTCCCATCCTGCGATTCTCCTGAATGTTCGCATCCATACCTCCGCGGTCTGTGTAACACCTTCCCGCTAGGTGGTTATCTTGCCATCTCTGTGCGTAATTTGAACCTTGCGTGTGTCGTGGGATGGGGTGTTGATATGGTTCTGCTCTGAACCTCTCCCTCCTGCGATTCTCGTACATTTTGAGCCCAGTATTTCTCCCATTTGGGTGCCAAATTTTTCCTGGATTGTTACCTCGCCATCTTTGTGGGTAATTTTGATCTTGTGTGTGTCGTGGCATGGGGTGTTGGTATGGTTCTATTCTGAACCTCCCCCTCCTGCGGTTCTCCTGAATGTTCGGCTTTGTGCCGCTCTCATTCTCGTGCCAACCTCTCTCTGGGTTATTTTGCCATGTGTGCGTGCGTTTCTGCCCCGTCCTGCATGGTGGGACTGCTCGGTGATTTTTATTCCTCTCTGAGAGGCTGGGTTCCTCATCCCTCTCCCTGTGTTCTGGATCCGAATTATGATTCTTAGCTCTGTATAACCATGCCATGTACGCCTTGCTCTCTATGCGGCGTAAGGATGCGGTTTCTGGATTCAAAACCATTCTCACCCTTTCTGTAATCTCTGGGCTCAAGGATTCAAAAAACATAATTTTGAACATTTTATCTCCTTCGTGGTATTGATTCACATCGCCTGCGTAATACGCTCTTTTAAATTGGACGAGGTAGTCACGTGGATCTTGGTCCATGCCCTGGGTCATCGATTTTACAGCATAAAACCCCTCAGTGAGTGTCGAATATTCTCCAAACTTCCGAATCACTGCCAGGCTCAGTTGTTTAAAATCATTTCTAACCTTGTGTGGTAGTGACTTTACCCATGGAATGGATTCTTTATGTAAGGTCCGTTTCAACAAACTCGCTTTTTCATCCCGTCTCCTCAGCCCTCTAATCATTGCCTCCTCTTCTACGGTTGCGATATGTGTGTGGATATCCATAGTCTTATTGTGGGGGTCAAAATCGGGAATTCTGACTAGAGCCTTGTCCATCAATTTAAGGGTTTTACTGGTGAATAGGTATTCCGAAAGTTGATCGCCGACAGCGTCATCATCAAACAAGTTATCATCAGGCAATCTGTCACTTTGGTCTGTGCTGTGTCGCTTGTGTTTAAGTGGTGTGCATTTTCTGTGTGCGCGCCCAGTGCCGTGTCGCTCGTGTTGCCATTTCCCTTCAGTTTTTGCCTCTGCCCTTAGTGTACCATGTCCTGGCGATTTTACTTTAACATTTTTCCTCCCTCTATCTGTGAAGTTGTCAGTCTCACATGTTTTTGTTTGCATATGTATCTCTCCATCCCTTCTCTCGAATTGTGAGGGTTTCCCTTTGTCAATTTTTTTTTGTTCGATATCCATAATTTTTGTGCGATTAGTCCCTGGACTCTGTCCACGTACCCAAGAGTGTGATTTAATGTTACTTCCATATTTATTCTGTGGATCAACGTCTGTGAGTTTCGCTGGTGTCGCGAGCACTGATTTCTCTCCCGTTTCCTTTCCAAATTTTCCCTCATTCCACAATCCCTGTCTGTATGCCTGTGTGAGAAGGCATGAGTCCTGTCCTGCCTTTCCTGCAGTTTTTACATCGTGTTCGCCTTCGTTACCTTTTATCCAGTCAATTAGTTTCCCCCGAGGTGTGTTCGTGTTATCGATACAGCTCCCTTCCCATATGTCTCTCTGACTGTACTGCTTTGTAACAGATTGGTCGGTACGTTTAAATACGAGCTCCCCGTTTCCCGTAACCCATTCAAAAATTATTCTTAATCCTAGCATCTTAGGTATGGCGGAAGTTACTTTGACATTTCTTTTCAGAGTGCATATAAACAATTATCTCACAGAGTGTAGTCAATTCGACTCGAGCTATCTGTTATTTTCCGATTCAGAGTGCGTACCTCTAACACCATTTATCACAGGATGCAATTGGTTTGATACGATATTATCTTAATTCCACTGTCTCTGTTTTAACCTGCTATTCTGGGTTTTAACCTTAGAGGGCGTTTTTTTGTTTTCCGCCCGTTCACAATTACCATGCAATGTTCGATCCTGATATTCTGGTTAACACGAAGTGATTCATTCCATCATCCATGCAAAACACTGTCTGCGAGAGATCCCGGACGACGCCACCCATTTTGTTGTATATGTTGTGATTATGAAATTTTGATGAAAATAATAAAAATTAATAATTTTCCGAAAAATGCGCAAATCGCATTAATTATGATAGTGTGTGTATTAATACGCATGAATTATGATAATGCGTGTGATTATATGCATAAATTATGATAATCACGGAGATAATCGTAGTAATTTATGCGGAGGCTTGCGATTATGTTAATGTGTGCAGTTATGATAATTTGCTTAGTTTCGTTTATCCAGAGTTATCAATCAGGATAACACGATTATCATAGATTCATTTACCGATTATCCTAGTGTGTGTTATAATATTTTAGGTCTCCATTTTCATATCTCATCGCAGGATACAGTTGTCAAGAATAAGACAGTTTTGCATGGACTTGGAAGGAACACTCGATATGCTTCTGTGATAACAATTTTATTCTAACAAGCACGCGACATTCTATCATGCAGGTCAAACATTCGTCAATAATTCATGGGCAAGATTATGCAATTACTAAATTGAACGACAAAAACTTATGCAGTTGTGAAATTATGCAATATGAATAACGAAAACTCTTATGCATTTATGTAACTCGACGGCAGCAACTGCTTTGCACGATCAGTTGATATTGAACGCACCACCTCGAAATGGCAACCCTTTTTGAAACGAAAAGACAGTTTTTCTTTTAAAGTCTTATTCGTGTGCGTGCTGTGTGTGCGTTGTCCCCTCGTAATATTAATTGTGTCGTTAGCTTGTGTGGTGTGGGAGGATACGAACAGCTCCTGCTGCTCCCTCGCTCGGCGTGTCGCTCGGCTTTTGCTCTCTCTCTCTCTCTCCACTGCTGGATTGAGCGGCGTTGGCACGATGTTCCTTGAAGAAACTTGCTTGCTTGGCGCTTGATGGTTCCGGGGGCTTGGTGCTGCTCGTGCGCTCTCTCTTTCTACTGCTAGATGACGAGTTGGCACGATGCTGTCCTTGAAGATGCTCGGTCGCTCGTGTCGCTCGGTGTCGCTCGGTGGCGCAAGGTGTCGCTCGTTGTCGCTCGATGGCGCGCGGTGGCGCACGGCGGCGCAAGGTGGCGCAAGGTGGCGCACGGTGGCGCAAGGTTGTTGCTCGTTGGCGCTCGTTCAGCGATCTCCGCCTTTCCTGCGGGTTGTTCGCTGGTCGTCACTCTGACGAGGAGCGATGCTTCGTTCGTGGCAGGGTGGACGTTGGCGTCTTTGTTGGCTTCACTCGCAACTCTGCGACTCAGGGTAGCGATTCTTCTCAGGTGGTGCAGACCTTGGCTTGTAGCTACGCGTCGCTACTCCGCAAACCTCGTCATTCTGAATGACAGGAGCTTCTTCGTTGGCGGCGACAAGGAGAGATGGAGCCACAGCCCTGGAGATCTGTGATGGGGGCCAGAGCCCCTGTCGATCTGTGGTGGAGCCGAAGATGGGCTCGTAGCCCGGATGATATGTGTGTTGGAGCCGAAGCCCGGACGATATGCTTTGTATGGATTTTCCTTCGGTTTATATCGGAAAATTCCACTCGGCTTCCCGAGTTGTTCAAAGGTTGTGTCATAAAACCTTCCTGTGGGGGTGGACCATCTGCGTCCGTGTGTGTGTCCGTCCGTGTGTTTCGCGTGCGTGTTTGTCCGTGTGTTTATTAGCTTTGAAGACACAGCTGTGTGTGTCGTTTTGGAAGAAAGGGGTGGGGGTCTCGTGACGGTGCCACCAAAGTTATCCATTAGCCAGACCGATGATTCGCGTCGAGTTATAAAAAAAAACATTCGAATCCATGTTTTGTTACTGAATAATATTTGTCGCGAAAACTTACGCGTTAAGCGAGCTTAATTATTACCTCCCTTGCTCTGGGATCACATCCTTTGTCTCACACAGCTTAAGTTGGTTTGGTTTGGAAGTTGAAATGCAACTTATTTGCTGCTTGGTTCCATCTGCACAGTTATGCCGAAACCGTGTTCACGATGTTTCATCGTGACCCAACCTTTATGGGTGTCATTTCCTGGCTTGGTGCCTGTGTGTGGAGATCCTCTCGGAAAGACAAAGGCGGTCGTGTTGCTCGCTTCCCATGGGTGTTGTGTTTGGTTAATTTTGAGAGCCTTCTCCGCCCTTGATTCCTCTTCTATTTTAATTCCGTACTTATTATTCGACTTCTTGTGATTATTTGATCTGATATCCCGGCTAGGAATTTGTTTTGGAGCGAAATAGATGCCCTAATTATTCTTTGATGCTTCGGCCCGGCCGTGTAGATATTCTTTAAAGGTAAATAATGTCAGTACTTAATTAACAATGATGGGTCGCGATTCTGGTGCAGATTGTCTTTTGGTTTTCAATTGGAGTGAGGATGGATACTGTTTGCTTAATCTTTATGGTTGAGTTGGTAACTTGTGTATTTAACATGGTTCAAAGACCCATCTGTGCTTTTTGTCGTCGATGCTGTTTCTTTGTTAAGAATATAATTATCTCTTCCTCCGTGTCTCCTGGTTCTGCAACCCCCCCGCCTGCAATTCCCCCCTCCCTTGTTCCTCTTGTGTGAAATTCGGGGAGTTTATGACCTTGATTACCCTCTTTCATGCCGTCTTTCCTTTGAAATGAGGTATGCGCGCATCTGTGGAAGTGTGGGGGCCTCTGTGGAAGTGTGGGGGCGTGTTCGTTCCCACGTGGCCCCGTGTCTATTAAAGAAACAATATTATATATGATGGCAGAATAAGCCTTAAAAAAAAATAATATTAAAAAAAAATAAAAAGGGGGTACATACACAACACCGGGGAAGTGATGACTCGCTCATTCAGGACGCCCTGGGCTGGTGAAGGCGCGGTGGTGGTGTGGTGGTGGGGGGGGGTCGACCGCCGCGTTTACAGTGGCGGACCCCGGCCAGCTCGATCCGTCACCCCCCCCCCCCCGTATTTCGATGGCTACGTTGAGATTCAAATCGCGATGCCGAGCGAGGGATTCTCCTGTCACGGCGTTTTGCCATAACGTGGAGCTCCCGACGAGGTCGCTTTCCTTCCTGCGATGGAGCAAGCCGGCAGGGCCCTCGAGCGAACGCGAATCGGCGCGGCCAGGCGACGCAGCTTCAAGGGTGCCATGACATCATCGCTGGCAACGGTGGTGCGGCACCGTGCGTCAATGCAGCAGCTGTACACTCGCATCTGTGAATCACCCGCAGCTAAATGGGAATCACAATTAGTAATTGGTCCTCTTAACTACTTTATTATCTCTCTGCCAGAGAGAGAGAGAACGAGTCTCAATAGGTTCTCACGTGGTTAAACAGAGGGCAACAACCACTACAATTGTTTCCTAAAGACGGGGGGCCTCTATTTCACCTCAGAGACTAGAGGGGGCAAGTGGCTTCACAGACGCTCGATTAAGAGCAGCTTGGACCACGAGGTTGGGAAATGTCCAGGGCCAAGTTTGCTCAGCCCCCTTTGTCTCTCTAATGCTAATAATGTGATTGCACGCAACATGATATCATTCTAAGTGCCGTTTGAGCCAAGTCCACATGCGATTGGCCCTCATCTGCTAGGTAACCCAAGTCACCAGGATCATGGTGGATTGTGTGAACCACTGCACCACTGATCCACACTTTGTTTGTGTAGTGACATCGCGGATGTCACTGTGTGATGCCGGCCCTAGCGAGGCACGGCGTGCGATGCACTGACATCGCGGACACCCCGTACATGTGGGTGTAGTACCAGCCCGAGAGGGGCTCGGTGAGCGCTGATAGAGAGCGCTGAGTGGCACCACGCTCGGCGTGCAGTGCTGTCCCCTATAGGAGGGGGTGTGAGGGTGCCGGCCATGAATAGGGTTAATGAAGGCCACGGCACTCTGGTTGACCCTGGAAGGCAAGTGACGGGTAAAGTCTACACAGGGGCCCCAAGTGGGGGCGAGATCCTGCTCGAGGGTTCGAGGTGGTTGTGGCTAAGGGTGGAGCCAGTCACGACCCGTGGGGATATAAACCGGGTCCCCAGAGGGACCGGGGTTCAGCGTTGCTGTTGTTATCCTGAAGATCTACGATCTGGGGTCTTGTCCATTGTAGCTACTCCCAGTGTAATTAGTGTAGTTAGCCTGGTGGTCCACCACCATAGTGTGTAGTTAGCCTGTGGTCCACCACCATAGGTCGTTACCCCTTTGTGTTGGTCTCAATAAATGTGTTGCCTCCAAAGAGTACGTCTGTGACTCAGTTGAACCCACTACATGAGGCTGTGATAGCGTGGAGGAGGCCGTGATGGCGTGAAGGAGGCCGTGATACACTCACTCATCTTACACTGACTCACTCACTCACACAACCACTGACCCATTCACTCATCATACACTGATTCACTCATCATACGCCGACTCACTCACACATCATACACTCACTCATCATACGCTGACTCACTCACACATCATACACTCACTCACACTACCATTGACTCACTCACGCATCATACACTGACTCACTCATCATACACTGGAAGTGTCATGCTGCCAGCTATGGCTGTAAGTTTGGTCGTACATGTTATGTATATCGTTTATTGTAAAATTTGAATCACAGTTCCTATGATTACTGTTGTTAAATTGTTTTTATAGCTTTATTTTGATGATTTCGAAAACATATGGTTAAGCCATGTTTCTTGCGGGAAGTGCGGAGTTGGCCTGAAAACTTTAATCTAAAATGTCTTATGGTTGTTATTGTTTGACTTGCATCACACTGGGATTTTTGCACACAGCGTTGTAATACGGTGGTTTTATTCTGGAATATTTGCTGGTTTATCCAGGATTTTTCTGTTGCGCGTCGTCGCTTTAAGATGTTCTCTGTTCATATTTTGTTTGTTGCGGTTGCACCCGACTCAAGAGCCACATGGCTCACAGGGATATACCTAATACATGAAACTTGAAACGTATATGTACCACACAGGCAAAGGTAGCCTACATTGACTGTTTAGAAACATGCATTGAGATTATTTAGCTGCTATAAATGTTCAAATGATAAGCCACTTTGTTGAGCTATCAGTTGTGGCCAGGTCGCTTCTGAAAAATAAGTTGATACCTCCGTGGGCTGTGCCTGGTAGGATGGGGATGGTTTTGTGTTGTATTTGTATATGTTTGGGTGATTTGGTTACCCCTTTCTTCTACTTTGTACTCCTATCGTGTTGTTCTACTGTTTGTTGTTGGAACGTTCTTACCCGCCCCTACTGGACATTTGAGAAAATGAGCTTTATAGCCTATAGGATTCCTTCGGTATGAATAGTCTGATTCTGATCAAAAATAAATGTTCTGATTCCAAGTGCTTGTTAGAGAGCCCCAATTAAAGCCGGCCAAGGCACACGAAGTGAGCAGTGAGGTGAGCGGTGTGGTGAGTGGTGTGGTGAGCGGTGTGGTGAGCGGTGTGGTGAGCGGTGTGGTGAGCGGTGTGGTGAGCGGTGTGGTGAGCGGTGTGGTCCGGTACCCACAGCCGGCCGCCTTCATCTCCCAAGTTGTGGACGTTTCCACACCACCATCCCGGGTCGTCATTTACGGCCAAGTTAATCTAGAGAAGGGCCCCAGCACCAGCTCTCAAATCAATTGGGGTTCACTGTGCAGTGTACTATTGCCGCTCTGTTTCACGCGAAAAAATACAAAGATCCCCCGTGTAGGCTTAGCAGACTGTTGGGGCAAGTGCTGTTAGCGAGCACCTATGAAGGCCGGAACAGCACATGAGAGGGTGGGTGGCCAGCACCACGTCCGGCCGCCAGTCTCCCTAGTGGAGATGTTGACACACCACGCCAATTACTTATTTCAGGCTGAGTCGACCTAGGGGAGGCCCAGAAGTGGTTCAGACAATCGTCACTGGTGCAGGCAGTGAGCGGAAATCGAACTCGCGTTGCCGGGGTTCGTAGCGCAGCGCGCTGACCGACACACACACAAGATATAGCCACCCGCAAGCTGCCGAAGTAAACAAGACAACACTTCCCACAAAAGAGGGCCTTGATAAGGATGCGGGCAATGGGAGGGTTACATAATGCAGTGAACGCACCCACCGTGCATCGCAGGAATTAGGCTTTGAAGTGATTAAATGCTATCAAAATGCATCGTGTACACTCCTGAGGCAGAGATGTTTTTCCCTCCCAAACCAACTCATGCATTCATTTGCTTTTATTATTACTATTCAGTTTTTAACCTTACAGTCTGCCTGCTCTGCACCGTAGGGATGACATGAAATGATCGCAGATTATACAAAACAGCCCAGGGCAGATGGGTCCTGCGTGCACGTGTCTGTGTGCGCGTGCGCTCGTGTGTCTGTGTGCACTTGTGTGTCTGTGTGCACGTGTGAGCATGCGCATGTGTGCGTGCGTTTCCTGCACTGTACGGGGATTCCAGTTCAATTACTGGGATACACACAGACAGGCTTGGGTCTCCACTAGGTCAACTCAGACGAAAATGGGAAGCCGGCAAAACAAATATTTTTAATTGGACAGCCTCCTCCACAAAGTGGCACCTCCTTGCTTCATATTAATCCTACAACGCCGAGACGTCAGCACGAGAATTCACGCAAATCAACCAGCTTTTAAGACCCCAGGCACTTTGCGCCCATTAACGTCACAACCATAACCCAAACCAGCAGACGAGTGCTCCCCTTGCTCCACTCAAACGTGGGACGGGCGTCCCATTTCTCCTTCGCCGACACCTCCTGTCGCAGCGGATGTTTCTCGTCGAGCGGCGGGCGGGCGTTCCCCCAGCGGACAGAGCGCAAGACAAAAGCGAGAGTTTAACGAGGGCTTCGCGTCGCACCGTTACGATCTCGCCGCGACTTTGAGGGACACTGTGACCTACTGCTGTTGAAGGCAGCCGTGGGGGGGCAGGAGCCGCGCAACGAGACGAACCTCGCAAGCCACGGCTCGCGCGCGCTCGACGTCGCGGCCCTGGCGCCGACACCAAAGCGCCGTCTGTCAACAGGGACATCGTGTCACCGTTCTTAAGCCTCCTTTGTTGTTGTTTTTTTGCTAACCACAACCAACAATAAGATAACTTCTGTTGGTTTGGGGGGAGGGAGGGGGAAGAAGTTTGCAGCGTCGGCAAATCTACTCAAATTTCGCCTCGGAATTTTGTGCGCGTTTTATTTTAGTTTCGTGTTTTTTTGGGGAGAAAATAAAAACAAACGTTGGACCGGGTTGATGTCCGCGCGTCGGGTTACGCAGCACGGGGTTCTGGAAACGCGGCGTTCCGAGCGACGTTTGTGGCACTGTAACTGAAAGAGACAGCACCGCTGCTTTTGTGCCCGTTCACCACGCATTCACGTGACCTTGAGCACAACCAAGGTTGACTTTTCCGCAAACGACTTCAAATAAAAAAACACCCCATCATTGTTTGCCCTGCGTATAATAGTTCACTCCGTCTCTCTGCGATGTGCCAAATTGTCACCATCCATTCAATAATAGACTAATTTTACCCACGATTCAATACTGGTATGATTCTATACTTGCATCGGTAGTACAAGAATCACTTATATCCACTAATAACCATGACATACATGCCTATGAAAAACCACCCACAATGTGCCTAATCCAATCAGATCTCAGAAGCTCAGCAGCAGTGAGCTTGCAGCGTGCTTGCGTGGGTGACCAACGCGTCTCCAATTAGCACCGTTGGCTGCGTACGGTGCAAAGTTAAACGTGCGTACGTCATAAGTGTCACCGGCCGAGCGGGGCTACGTTGTGAACGGCACAGGACGGTTCAACAAAATCCATTGTTGCAATCAACTTTCACGCTGCACGCCTATGCCCCCTCACCTTTGCCAACCCGGAGTGACAAAGTGCAGTAAAGATCAATAACCGGCAGGACAAACCCGGCATGCGGAGGGGAGGCCCCCTGATCCACTGGACTGCACGTGTAGAGGACGTAAAGAATTATGACTTCAGGCCACCGTTAAATGAAGAACGCTGCCATAAGTCTCTGGGAACGTGAACAGAACCAGCGGACTGAGCCAACCCATCCCCGCGAGGTGCCGTGGAGGGGACTCGAGGCAGGGGACGCGCGCGCCAATGGGAGACCCGGATTCCGGACGGAGCGCACGGGACGGAGCGCACGGGACGGAGCGCACGGGACGGAGCGCACGGGACGGAGCGCACGGGACGGAGCGCACGGGACGGAGCGCACGGGACGGAGCGCACGGGACGGAGCGCACGGGACGGAGCGCACGGGACGGAGCGCACGGGACGGAGCGCACGGGACGGAGCGCACGGGACGGAGCGCACGGGACGGAGCGCACGGGACGGAGCGCACGGGACGGAGCGCACGGGACGGAGCGCACGGGACGGAGCGCACGGGACGGAGCGCACGGGACGGAGCGCACGGGACGGGGCGCACGGGACGGGGCGCACGGGACGGGGCGCACGGGACGGAGCGCACGGGACGGAGCGCACGGGACGGAGCGCACGGGACGGAGCGCACGGGACGGAGCGCACGGGACGGAGCGCACGGGACGGAGCGCACGGGACGGAGCGCACGGGACGGAGCGCACGGGACGGAGCGCACGGGACGGAGCGCACGCCGCAGCAACGCGGCTGGTCAGCGAGGCCGAGGAGCGGGCGAGGTGGGAGGGAGATGGCGTTGACTCGGCTTAACCAGGCCGAGGGCTCAAGTGACCAGGATTCACAACCAGAACTGCCGTGAAATTAATCAACGTTTGAGTATATTTTATGTTCGTGCCATTCTTATATTGCAGGGCTACTGCGAATGAGGGGCTCCGCTTCAGTTGGGTATAGCCCACCAGGACGGGGTTATGTTGCTATGTGCAACACAGCAACAATAAATGGTTGATGTTGCTCTTAGTGCCACGGAAGCGAGATATCCACTACCGTGTTTCGTATACAGGAGGTTGTGGGTTCGATCCTGATCCAGATCCTAATGTCTTTATGTTTGAAGCTTGGATGTTCTCCCCGTGGCAGTGTGGATTTCTTTCCCGGGTGCTACGTTTACTTTTCCTCCACAAATGTAAACATCCTTTTCGAGTATTTAGCTGCTATAAACTTCCACGTGATTATGTTACTTTGTTGAGCTATCATTTGTGGACAGGTAGCTCATGAAAAAGAGTGATGTAGCTCAGAGGTAAAAAAAAAGTTTCAGAAGTTTTAGCAATCCCAGTCAAGTAATCTGCGGGTGTCATTTTAAAAATGGAGCAAATTTGGACCATGACGCCTGGCAAATGGCCGACCTTTCACGTGCACTGAAGCAGACGGCGTGGAGTATTCACGATCGATACGCCCGCAGTAATAACTAGAGCAGCCTGGTCGAGTCAAACCGCGAACCTCTGCTATAAGTGGCGATCGCGATGCCGCTGGGACCATGTCACCACCATCACGGCGCCCAAAGACCTGGAAGGAATGAATGGAATATTTATTTATTTATTTAAATAAACAGATTCCTTTCCAACATGACAATAAATCAACATTTTTGGAAATGTACAACGATGAAAGCTTTGATCATGGGACCTTTCTTGGCAGTATCAAAATATCAAAATGGGTTTTACCCTTTATGGCAATAAAACAGGAAGTGTTAAGATGTTAAACACCAAACAGAAATCTTTAGCAAAGAATCATGTCTGCATTAACCACACATACTTGCCAGAAAAGGTAAAACCAATTCTTCGATGAAACCTTTTGACGATAGCCCAGCAATGCGGAATACTCTCCCGCTTGTCGTGCCACAATAGGACGCGTTTGCGAGGATGTAAATGCGGCTGTGAAGGAATGCGTTGCTGATTTTCCAAGGTCAGCCCAAGGCTTATTAGATATCCCAGCAAGTGTACCGCGGCGTCTCTCTCGTGACTAAACATTATTATGTACACGGCGTTTAACTCTCCCTGGATCCACGCAGCTCTGCCCCCCGACTGCCAATTCGCCGTTAGCGACGCGCGGGTTGCCCACGAGTGCCCGGAGCTCACGAACCCTGCCCACCAGCTTCAGCGACAGTCCCGGACGACGCTCGATTCTTCCTCCATGCCAGCGCAGTTCCTAAGTGTCAGGCTCGACACGGGGTTGTGAATTAACGCGCAGTATGCGTGCGTTACGGCCTACTGAAGGGTTAATACTGGCTCCCTTGTGCGCATGAAGTGCTGACCATAGCTTGGACAGAAGCCAACCGACTATTTTTTCTCTTTCACACACACACACACATTCGCAAATTACTAGGTTGCCAGCCTTCCACAATGGAAGAGGGGTGGGTGTTTTTTTTTGCGAGGTGCGGAGGGGGTTGGGGTGGGGTAGCAGGGGGTGGGGGCCCCCAGTCATAATGTGTGGATACTTCATTCAATTTGGAACAATTATTTGGAAGCTCACTGTGGAAAGCCTGGCAGCACATTTTGAGTGAAAGACTGCATTTTCGTCAGATGAACGCACCAAGAGGGCCTACTTGTGCTGGCTCACGTGCCCCCTGCCACTGAATAATTGCCTAATGAAATTGCGGCGTTGGTTAACTCTCGGGCCTGCGCGATAAACGTGTCCGGCGACGACCCCCCGCCCCCGCCCCCCTCGCCTGCGCGCCCGGAGCTTGCGAGTTTGTCGTTTAGCGACCGCGCGTTTCTCCGTGCAAGAAGAGAGACAAGCCCACCGCCGCGAGGAGGCAGCAACGCAAGCCGACGATGGTGATGCGGGCACGGCCGTTGCCGCCGTTTCCTGAGATTTGCGTGCGGCGCCAATTTTGCTTCCCCGCCGCCTCTCCAGCGCACCGATGCAGGTATCGTCGCTGGCGCACAACCGCCTTACTCTTCAAGAATGATGTTACAGGGTCGTCTTTGATGTCCACTGCCACATCGTCGGACGAAGTGCCCGCGGTGTTAGCGGCGTGGAGAGTAAATTACCGGGCGGCTGTGGGAATAAAATCGAACGGTCGGCTCTGGCGAAAAAAGCCACGAGGTAGCAACGGCGGCGGTATTGGGTGGTTGCTCCGATTGTACAACTGGCTCTGCGATGGCCTTCAAGGGTCAGGGGGTCACGGTAAAAAGATCTCCCCCCTGCCGCGATAGTGAGCCCTCGTCACGCTCCAGTGAGGGAACAGGGGTCAAGACTGTTTAACACGTAGGCTTTCGCGACCAATATCATCCATAATAGTTTTATTTTTGTTAGATCGTGTGTAAATATTAATGTGGCCTTAAACCCGTCACCGCCCGATACAGCCAATTAGTAAGGTTTGTCACGTAAACAAAACATGGCAATTCGTTACTAGTACAGCACACCGGTGTGTTGGAGAGCAAATCCACAACATCAGGCTGATGAAGCGAGTTGTAATTACTGGCAAAACGTCGTACTCAGATTGTAAATGTTGTGGATTTGCTCTTTAAAACACCGGTGTGCTGTACCAGTAAGAAATTGGCATGTTCTGTTTACGTGACAAACCTTACTATAATTGGCTGTGTCGGGTGGTGGCGGGTTTAACGCCACATTTATAATTACACAATCTCACCCAAAAAAACCTAGAAGTTAGGGGTTGAGACGTTCGCATTCTTGAGGAGTGCGAGCGTCGCTCCTCTCACCGTCATCAAGGCAATCGAGAATCGCCATCACTAATGGTGACACGAGCGCCATCAGTAAAGGTCACGCGCACGCACGTTCACCGACTCGTGTAGACGTAAACCAAATCGATGACAGTTTAACCAAGCGAGGGTTCAATGAGATCCATTCTCCTCCACAAGGCGCACAGAGGAAGCCGTCGTGATATCTTAACGAACAATGGGCTGGCACACAATCTCTATTCGTGTTTCTAAGCCAGTGGTGAAAATTCCACATTCCCATGGCGAAAGCCAGACGTAAGGACCACATGCTGCTTATCCAACACTGCGATACGCATTCTATTGACCCCAACAGGGATGATTGCAATTACCCTACCTGAGATTGTGTCCATGACGATGGTGCACAGAGGTCGACTGTGTGAATGATGACATCACGTGGTCTTTTAATACATTCTTTACATCAGACGACGTACTCTCGTAATTCCCTGCATTAATCACCGGACAGCAATAAGAATCTGAGTCGAGTGCCCTGACCACTCGGGTTCCAAGATGCTTGCAGCGATATGCGGTCATTACACAGATTCGGTGGCGCAGTGGTTGCAGGCCGCACTGCTCACGCACGAACCTACTTTCGATTCCCGATCATGGCTAACAACAGTGGCGAGTGATAACTTTACTGGCCCTAAACCCCTCCTTTCCCTGCCTTCACAAACCCGCACCGACCAGCACGGTGATGTATGGTCAACCAGCCTGACAGTGTGGAGAGGCCTTTATTCAGCATTGCATGCGTGCAAACAACACGACAGACGAGCGGCACAGATGAGGCGTCGCAGAGACGCCACGGCCACGCGTAGCCCAGCGGCCCCCCCCTGGCACGCGCTGCCACGCTGGTGTTACCCAAAGCACACAGTCCGCTGCAAATCTTGCCGGTGCGCGCCTCTCACGGTCAGCAACCCGCCGCTGTCCGTAACGAGCAGGAAACCAGAACATGGACCTGCAGGAAGTGAAAGACGCTGGCCATCCGAAGCATCTCTGGCCGGCCGGGGCCACGGGGGGGAGCCAGGAGACACGCGCATACGGAACGTGGAACGTGGGGGGGCACGTGTAATGCGGGGGGCGCGTGTAACGCCGAGCAGCGCGGAACGTAAACCTGGCTCGCGAGCCTGGTGCGCGTCTCTGCCGCCACCACAACGTTGTTGCTGCACAAACAAAAAACACACACAAGGGCGCGCGCATTGCAGAATGAAGTTGCTATGGCGCTAATGACGCGAGCGATTCAGGAACACGTTACGGTCCTAAAATAAGCAATGTCATCATCGGCCAGGCACCATTAGAGGGGTTTCAAAATCTCTGCCGGTGCTGAAAACACATCGCGTGGTTGATCTCAATGTCTGTTCTTTGCCCACGAGTTGCTGGGTTACCTGTATCTGTATCGGAATGTTTGGAAATATTCCTCCATAATTGCGTTGTTTGTGCACGTAGTTAAGAGTACCCGAAGACAATAAAATAACACATATATAACGGGACTCCAAAAATTCACAGGAAGATGGATCATGAACCCGCTTGCTGCACTACCACGCCGTGGTGACGTCTCAAAGCACTTAAGAAATTCTGCATTACCAGGGAAGCGTCAACACGCGCGGCACCAGAGAGCCAGCGTGGTTGTTTTAAAGACACGTTTTTCGAAGACAATCCCGACGCGCTCACAAAATGCACGTCAGGGGCGGTGGGGGGGGGGCACAAATCCCTCAAGCAAAAGCCCCGAGATGGACGGATGCGGCGGGCAGGCTTTGGTGAAGAGGGGCGGATTGGGCTCCCCCTGCCCCACCCAGGTGGGGGGGGGGGGCCTCGAGCAAAGTGAAAGTTTATATTGGGTGGGGGGGAGGTAAGGGAGAAGATAACGAAGATAGCAGGGAAGAAGAAGGGGGGACGGGAGGGAGGGGGCGGAGGGGGACGATGAGGGGAGGGGTTGGGAGAGGTGAATGTTATTTATTTCCTTACAGAAGCAGTCTGGCGCATCCACAACGCACGCGCGGTTCACCACGCGGAGGGATTAAAACGCAACTTGTGAAGAAGAAGAAGATGCGCCCCGAATGCGCTCGTCAGCACTGCAGCCGACAGAGTGTTTCATTACCGACCCGCCCGACGATAATTTCTCCGCCATTGTTTTTTTCTCTCTCTTCTCTCTCTCTCCCCTTGTATGGTTCCGCATCTATTAATAAAATGCTGACGCACAAACTTAGAAACACCACGCGCGCAGGTGAACCGCAAAGAGCTTAGCGCGAGCAGAAAATGCGCAATTTGGACGTCGCGCCGCGCCCGTTAAAACCGCGGCCCCCGGATCAAGTCGCGTGCAGGAGCGCCCATCGCGGCGTTTACGGGAAGCCGCGCCGGATTACCTAACGCGCGGAAATTTAAACAACGCCGTCGCCGCCGCCCGCTTCGTAAACGGAGAACCACAGCCGGGGGGGGGACAGGGACACGGTTCACGGTTCACGGACGCGTCGGGTGACGTGGCGGGAGAATGCGCGTTGAAGGGTCACCGAGCCGCACAATGCCGATAGCCGTGTCGCTCGTCGTGGGGTCGTGGTGGCTATCGCGGTGGCCACTCGGCGCGATGTTTGCCACTAGGTTATGGCGACAGTAGCGGCGGCGATCGGCAATGCAGAGAGAGAGTGGTTTGGCGCGGGTCCCGCAGCAAGGAATGAAATGGCGCACGCCCCGTGCCCACCGCCCCATGCCCACCGCCCCGTGCAAAATTACAGAAGGCTCCTCTGACTTCACTCGTTGAGAGATGCACGTCATGGTGTGTACGTAAAGCAATGTTTACAACCACGTGGCATAAATAAACGACTACTTTAACACGTTCACAAGGCAGCAAATTATCAGCACCTGCAAATAAATAACGCTTAAGCACGCCGAATAAATAAGCAGGCGGTACACTTCCTTCGCATATCTGGCCCTCCACTACAATAAGTATATTTTAACACATCCCATCAGCCGCATGGCCTTCTAGGAGTGCATCATACCCGCAGCATTGGTTCAATACAAGAAAACTCTGGACTCGTTCCAACATTCAGTCTCATTAGCAGGAGCCAGGCTTGCTTGAATCAACGCTGGTGAAGAGCACAATGTTTATAGGAAAGGATCCCTCTTCCCCGTTAGATATTGGATCTGAATAAAATATTAAGAAACAAAAAACATCAATCAGATGAATAAGAACACGGGCCCCAAAAGGCACCGTGTTAACGTAATTGTTAAACACGAGACGGTTAATTGCTCGGGCCCAAGCCACAAATTCATTACCAAGTACTTTCATTTTTTTTACAACAACTCCGACTTGGACCCCCGAACAGATGGGGGAGGCGCGGCACTGGCGAGCGGGCGCAGGTGGAGGCCGGCTCCACCCGGGCCCTCGACTCCCTGACGGGTGCCGTGGGGGGTGGGGATGGGTGGGGGGCATGCGAAGTGCGCCCATTCATTCTCTCCGGCTGACGGAGAAAACGTCGCGGCCCCCCGGCGCCGACTCGTTAGCCGCGAGCGACGAGCAGCACGAGGCACTGCACACCAACGCTACCGCCCGACCAAGACGAAGAGACGGCAAGGCCTCAATTAACGCGCGGTGTTCGCACCGCAACGCGCACTCGCTGGAACGCGGTTCTTCCAATTAGGGAACACTTGGCACACAACGCGGAATGTGCACCCCGTGATAGCGCGATTTCATTTGTGGCCAGGTCGCTTCTGAAAAAGGGCTATATAGCTCAGTGGGCCTTATACATTGTAAACTAAAAAATAGTTCGTGAGAAAAGTTAATAGAATCAGCGGGTGCTGGATCATCAACCAACCTGATTGCTGCTATACATTAAAGTAAATCAAATACA
Organism: Lethenteron reissneri; assembly: GCF_015708825.2. NCBI lineage: Eukaryota > Metazoa > Chordata > Hyperoartia > Petromyzontiformes > Petromyzontidae > Lethenteron > Lethenteron reissneri. The sequence continues at coordinate 10,957,191 of NC_083825.1, forward strand.
GCTTCAAATCAAGATTCAAATCAAGATAAAATATGTCTATTAGACATTAACACGGCATATAGAAGCAGCTGGTGTTGTGGGCAGTGGCCCTTCTTGAGAGGAGAGGTCAGCGGGTTTGCCGGAGCTGTCGTTGGAGATCCAACTTCCCAGTGCGGTGTCTCTAAATCTATGCAGAAAAGTTCACATGAAGAGCTCTAAACTGATCTGAACTGACAACCGCACCTCTTATTAGCACGGTTGGATACATATGGTGCGCAAGAGGTTCAACATATATACGTACATACGCTTCACATTAACAGATAGAGTAGCAAACAGAGAAAAAGTGGTTATATGGCACGGATTAAAACACGTATCGATTTTAAACAGTAGAAGTGCATCATTTGAGGCAGACCAGTCCCGTCAACTGGGGGTACACGGAAGGAATGCGCTGTGACGAGGCGGCAGATTCATTAGAGGCAATAGCACAGACGGCGAGTGCAACACATTTAAACCTCGAGTCAGAAAACCAAGGCAGAGCGCACGTGTGCTGAATGCAGCACTGTGCATTGCTCGTTGTCACGTGCCTATGGCGGGGGCCAGTCGCTCCATGGGCGACGTCGACTGTTGAGCAGCACTTAATTTAAATCGGCCGCAGACAGGCGATGGCCGGCATCGCAGCTGCCAACTCTCAGGGCAGCATTACGAACACAGGAATGGCAACACGGCACAATGCGAATTCACGCGGAATCTGAATGCCACCGCATCTCAAGACGCCGGACAGAAACCGTGGGTGTAATTGTTTTATAGAAGGAGAGAAAAAGAGAGAACACCGGGGCAAGGAGTGGGCAGCATGGACGGTTGAGGAAAGAAAGTTCCAGATGATGGGGGCAGAGGAGGAGGAGGATGCGTGACCTCCCACTGAGCCAAGATTGACTGGGAGGCTTTCGTGATACAAATTTGAAGACGACAGCATGAAAGAGCACGGCTTGGCAAAGGCACGTGTTTAGAAAACACACCGGGGGGGCTTGGCGTTGCACGGAGGTAATCCTGTGACTTAGTGGAGGAGGGGTTGGTGGATTGTACAGATGGAACCGCCTGTGAGACTCACCTTATTGAGTGCTCGTAGATGGTAGTACAGCAAGTAGGTTTTAAATATATATGTACACAGTTTATCACTCCCCTTATGTGTGTGTGTGCGCGTTATCTCCAAGCAGTGAAGCGGTTGTGTAGCGGTTAACCCGGCGAGACCCGGGTTCGATTCCCGTTCACGGCCAACACCAGTGACGATTATCTGAACCAGTCCTGGGCCTTCCTTAGGTCAACTCAGCCTTAAATAAGTACCTGGTGTGGTGTATAAACATCGCCACTCGGAACACAAAGGCGGTCGGGCGTGGTGCTGGCCACCCACTCCCTCGTGTACCGTGTCGGCCTTCGTAAGTGCTCGCTAACAGCACTTGTCCCAACAGTCTGTTACAGGCTATACGGGGGATCTTTGTATTGATCTCCAAGCATTGAGCGGTACACATTTGATTTACATCATCCCCCAAAAGGTGGATGGGCTGAGTCGACCCCCACCCTGACCGCAGCGCGAACTTGCAGTGTTAGGCTCGCGAGCGAGGCGACGGTCCGGTACAAGTCGGCAGCGTGAACCCAGGCGACCCCGCGCGGTTACAAGGTGAAGGCGCTCAATCGCGGGCGGCTGCGGCTTGTCAGCATGCCGCGGTAAATAAGGATACAGTCACGCACCACCGTGCCACATTTTAAAGGATTAAAACCCATAACTCAGCGGCCCGTCGTAAATTACCATTTAAGCCCCCGTAAGCCATTTAGGAAAGAAAAAAATATATATAAACGGCACCATTATATTTATAAGGGGAGAAGTTTCCGTCACGTTTCGCGAGATTCATTCGCGGGGGTCCCGGCAGGTGCCGCTGTCAATCCGCTCAACTCGATAAGCGCGTCGATGGGGGGGCACGTCTCTACAGGGCCACTGACCTATCGATAACCGCCTTGAGAAGACGAATTGGCGGCTGCTGCTGCCGCTTCACGGCGTCGCGTCGACAGGGCCGGGGCGCGCACCGCCTTCCGCACGCCAGCAGCGCTGTTCCCTTCGCAGCGGCTGGAAACACAGGAGCGGTAGAGACAACATCAAGACGGAGCCTCCCACCTCCCCTCTCTTAGCGATCAAAACTCCTCGTGAGATCGAGGCAGCTCGCCACCCCCCCTGCCCACAACACATCAGCGAAAGCAAGCATCCCTGTCAAACTGCCTGCGATATATATTATATTATCAGAAAAAGGTCTGTGCGGGGAAAAAAACGGATGGAGTTGAGCGCGGTTTTGCGGGTTGGGCTGCGTGGGGCCATATTTTCATCTCCGGGAAGATGCCAACATGAGTTGCGTGGCGGCGAGAGTCTGGGAGAATGAATGCATGCTCAACATGCGGCGCGAAACCTGGGCAAACACCACTTGGGTTACAGGCGGCCATGAAAGCGTGTACATGGGTACATATGGGAACGGTCGGGGCAGTACGACGACGAGACGAGGAATGACGATGTAGCCGAGAAAGAACGTCTACAGAGAGGTGTGATGCAAAGGTGGAAGTGTATGTAGGGCATGTCCCCTCAGAGGGTCACAGAGCTGGAGATGAGATGAGGGTGATTTCTGCAAGGAGACAAGAGAACAGTGGAAGAGGAAGCAGGTGGATCAGTTGGTGGGACACTGCGGGACAGTTGGTGGGATGGTGGGAGACAGACAGAAAGGACTCTGCACGAGAGATCGTGAAGACCACAAGAGATCGTGAAGACCACGAAAGGTAGAAACGCATCTGTCATGGGCAGTGGCTCTCAGTTATACGTGGACAACTCTAGTGAGTTGCGTAGCAATTCAGGTGGTGGTGGTAGTGGTGTTGGTGGTGCTGCTCTGCTTGCGTGCTTAACGCAATCCCTCAAGTATGGCACAAAAATGTTGGGGTGTTCGTGGGGTCCAGGGGAGGTCATTTTTCAAGAGGCAAAACGGAGCGGTTTATAATTAGACCCCGGCCCTTGGAATGATTGCTCTTGCTCACACGAACACTCCTTTGCCTCGCACTCGATCAATGTTCTTGTTTAACTGGTTGAAAAGGAATTAACATTCGTTATTATAAATCAAAGATCAATCAATGCCGTTATTTAAAAGAAGATGCAACCCACAAAGCAATTAGCTCTCAGCTTGACGACGTGTTCTGGGCAGTACAACAAATGTGAAGCTTTGTTAATGAGAAAACAGACGTGGAATTTATTGCCGAGCGCATCATTATGGCACTCTGGTGATATCACTCTTGTGCATTTTAATACATCAATCCGTGAACATCACTCGATCGCTGTACCAGAGCGCAGGCCCTCTTTATTTCCATTTACAAACAGATTCAAGCTCGTGTCACATGGGCCAGGACACACGCAGCCGATGTGCGCGCGTGTACCAAAGAGGCATTCGTTTTTAACTACATGCATCTTTAAACTACACGGGGCAAGCCAAAGCAATCCAAGTGTCAACACTGCGCAAACGGGCCCCGCGTTGAGAGAACACGATGACTCTAAGACCATCAACGCGTAAACACGAGTGCACAATTTGGCAGCCGATCAAGGAAGATGGGGCTGGCTCAAGGGCGGCCACATGGGCTCTGGATTTCGGCTCGCCTCTCTCTCTGCCTTCAGCCAAAGCCCAAATCCCATTTTCCTGGTGCCATGCGGTGAGCAGAGCAACATCGCAGCCCAACCACCTCTCTTCCCTGCGCGAACAAGCCATCTCTTCACTCCCCACAGCCCATTGTATGTCAATGTCATTGGTGAACTGAGGACAGGGGGCAGTCGGAAACGCACGTGTTCAGACGTCGCACACAACAGGAGCAAATGAGATGCAGGGCACACAGGAGGCGTGACACAGAGGGCAGAGAGGACACGGGGCAGACAGCACGCAGTACCCAGGGCAGGCAAGACAAAAATCCCCCGTACGGCCTTCACAGACTCTTGGAGCGAGTTGTGTTAGCGAGCACCTATGAAGGCCGGAACGGCACATGACGGGGTGGGTGGCCAACACCAATGCCCTTGCCTGATTTTATGCCGAGTCGACCTAGGGGAGTCCCAGGACCGGGACAAATAATCACCACTGGTGTTGGCCGCGAGCGGTAATCGAACCCGTGTCACCGGGTTCGTAGCGCAGCGTGCTGACCGTTGCACTACCGCTCCCAGGACAGAGCATACACAGAGCTAGGTCCAGGTCACACGAATGTGCAGATCACAGAGGATGGAGACAAACCACAAGACACAGGGGACGGGGAAGAAATACGCACAGCTACACAAAAAGACAGGGCAAAATAAAGACAAAGATTTCCCCGTTAAAGTCTTACAGACATCGGGAGCAATGCGGTTTGTAAGCACATGCTAAGGGCAGCACAGCACAGGAGGGGGTGGTGTGACCAAGAACACGTCCGGATGCCGTTGTCCTCCCTGCGTGTTTACGCATCATACCAGGTACTCGGATAAAACGAGGGGGGGGGGAGGGGTGGTAGCCATGGGACAGCTCCACATGCCGACCACGACCGGTGTTAATGTTCACGGCCAGGGAACCGAGCGAATGTTTGACTGGGATCGTAGCACAGCGCGTGAACCCACTGCGCCATCGTACTCCGTAAATAACGAGCTGGGTGAAGTGCACAGGAGAGTGAGAGTGGGCACGCACGAAGAACTCCGGGGGAATGTTCTTGATGCCGCACACTTTTTTGAATGCGTCAACACTTCCAGTAAATCTTTTTTTTTTAACGGGCGCGTAACGAAGGCCGTTTTGCGGCCACGTTAAAGCGCTCCCATGAAAGTGGACGTGTTCAAGTCACGCGTGAACGTAGGGGAATTGAATATGCACTTAAATGCGGGAAGCAAGTTCACACACCTTGGCATCAACTGTGGCTGTGGGGGGTCGAAGAGGCAAGATTTAGTATCTGAAACAAAGATGGGTACAACGCACGGCTACAGTGCAGTGGAGATCAGACGCGATGTGAACTGAAGACAACGTTCAGCCGACCACAGATGGCGGGGGAGGGCAGCTGTGAATTAAAGCTGAGCTTGAACAGGGCAAGGGAGTGTGAGCAGCTGGGATCACGAGGAGGTCCCCGGGAGTAGCAGAGGAGACAAGATGACAGGCCTTTGCATGGAGGCTGAGCAGAGGAGCAAGAGTTCCACGATGTCCGATGGAAATTCCAAACGACGTCGGTGAACTTTCGTAGAACTAGGAAATGTCGATAAACTGGGTCGTACTATGTCATTAATCAGCACTGTCATTCAGATTGGAATGATGTGTCTTTCTTGAAAAGACAAAATTGCTCATAAAATACCACGGTGGTGTCAGCCACTCAAATTTACATTTTCCTTCCATGCTGGGATGCCGATGGCGCATCAGTTTCACCTGTCAAGGCGCTCTTCCCCCCCTCCAACCCAGCTTAAAAAGACGCTCCAAGCCTGGGGTTGTCATTCAGACTCTGTCTTCTCGACAGACCTGTTCTTCACCTGAGGACGGCTGCTTGCGTTGTGGCCGAAACGTCGTGAGAATTATTTTATTATGTTTTATTTGTATTATTTTATTACTTCCCTTCTACGTGACTTTACCGAAAGAACCAAGAAGAAGAGTTTCACCTGCATCAACCGCCGCCTTATTCCATAGATAAGCCATATTTTACGAGACGAATAAATAACACCCTGTGTGTATTATTGTGATGATCTTGAATGTTTTAACCGTGAGGTTGACTATTTGGTGGAAGTGCCCAGGATCAACGGAGAGCTTTGGTTAGCCGAGTGGATGGCTCAGGCAAGGCAGCGGTGAGATGAGAGCGGAGAGGATCGGTGAATGGGCGAGAGCTTGTGGGGTATCTTTAATATCCACTTTACAGCAGATGACGCGCTTGGGTAGGACTGGGTTTTACTAACTTGGGCTAAACCCGTATTTTCATAGGCAGTCACTAACAGACAAGCTCTGGCTGGGGTGCACGTTAACACGTACCAGAGCCTCGCCAAAATGAAGGAAAAATTAATTTGCCTCTCCATTACGGTACTTACTGAGGGACGGTTGCCGAAAGGGACAGCCATCCCAAACGCGCCTTCTTGCGACACCAAGGCATCCAAGTGGTAATGGCTGCTGAGAGGATGGAGGTGGCTTCTACACTGTCACCCTGTAAGATCTCTTTCAAGCAGACCCCTGGGCCCCACAGGCCAAAGGCCCAGGTTGAACGCAGGATTGCACCTGCCTCCATGTCTGCCCCTACAGCCTATCCCCCTCCAAGATACTCCAAAACCTGGACCTTAAAAAGCTACCGCTCTCACCAGATTCAGTCTATGGTTGTATGTATGTTGAACCTCTTTTGCACCGTACGTGGCCAACCGTGCTAGTTGGAGGTGCGGAAGGAAGGACAACTAACTAAACACACAAAGCAGTTCTAAAGAAATGAGTTTTCAATCTAGAAGGAAGAGCGCTCCAGACGGCCGCAGAAATGCACCTCATAATAAGTGAGAATTGGTACGGTACACCAAATTCAAAAACTCGTGTCTTGTACTAGAGATGAATTGCCGAAGTTATCAACAGAAGGTGTATATCGGATAAATTGCTTATGCGGCAAGTGTTATATTGGACAGACAGGACGTAACATTAGCGTAAGACTAAAAGAACACCAAAGGAACATTTAATTCTCCCAAACACAGCTGTCAGCAGTGGCAGAGCATGCTTGCCAACAAGGACAATAAATAGATTTTGATAACGTTTAAGTGTTATGCAGAACTAATTATTACTAGCCAAGATTAGTTAGAGAATCAATTGAAATTGAGAAGAATTCAAAAAATTGAAATCGCTGTGATAACTGAAGACTCAGCGCAGCCTGGAAGCGTATTATTAAGTAATACAAAACACATATTGCAATTCCTTACAGGTGAGTCACATGCTAAGTGGCTGATTACTGATCTATTACATAATTGTATACAACTCCGCCTCTGATCTCGAATCCTGATGGAGTTCAACAACGATGACGTCATCCTGCACCATTTAAGACCGGAAGCAGGTGGATGGCTTCACTATTCTGGCAAATCGCCTGAAGATGCTGGATGTAATTTTCCAATGAAACGTCGTACTACTCGTATTGTAAATCTTGTGGATTCACTCTTCAACACACCGGTGGGCTAAAGGAGTGAACTATTTGTCTATGTCAATGGGACACATTTGTTACTCATTGGCCGTGTCGGGTGGTGGAGGGTTGCGACACATTAATAAATAACGCGATCTAACCCAAAAACCTTTATTATGAATAATACTGGTCGCGAAAGCCTACGTGTTAAACTGAGAAGTGCACCTGAAAGCGCACTATGCGGTGACCGTCTTTGTTCGATGGCCAGCCATAAGCCGCTGCTGCGTAGACGACCGGAGTTTGCGGGATGGTTGATGCTCCTTTGACAAGATCAGCCAGGGCTATGGAGCCTTGGCCTTGACCGGGGTATGAAAAAGGAGGAGGGCACAAGGATGAGAGCACGATCTCCTGGTTCACATGGAAATCTGAAAGCACCTTGGGGACACGAGATCTGCAGCACCGCCGCCCATGTCGTCCGAGGACACCCCGAAGGGAGGCTCACCCCTCCTCGCCAACGTAATGGCCGACATTGAGAGCAAGAGGCCAGCGGCTCGACCGGTGGCCTGCTGCAGACAGAGCGTTCATCAGCACCATGCGCAGATTCCATGGAGCCATTTCCCCCTCGGGAACACGATCATCAGAATGTCGTCCGAATATGAACACACGCTGGTGTGCAACATGCTCTGCAGATCTGCAACCACCAGCACGAGAATCTTCGTGAAAATACTCGTCTCTTCTCCTCCGGGCCACATCCCCATCCCCCCCCCCCCCCCCCCCCCGTCTTCTGGAGAGCAGAGCTGAGAGGGTCCGAGTTATCTCCCGGTGCCACTATGGTGCCACCAACTGCCTCCCAAATGCCTTGGACGCTGTCCAGTGGCAGGCTAAGAATCCTCTCCCCAAATTACGTGTGAGCTTCCCCAGACCCTCAGCTTTCTGGAAGCCCTCCTCTGCCCGGGCACAGGGACGGAGTTTCATATGTACCTCACCCGGAGCGTGTCAGCGACCACCATATGAACAATCCACCAGAGCACGACAGAATCTGTCCATCTTCTTCTATCGTACGAATTCTTAACAGCAGATTACAGTTGTCATTTTATATTTGTTATCTACTCCATTGTCTGTTCAGAAACAGAGGAGATATTATTATTATTATTTGGGTCTTTTGGTAAAGTCACGTAGATAGGTTCAAAGAAAATACCAAAAAACTACGCCGTTTCGATCGCAACACAAGCGGTTGTCATCAGGCAAAGTAGTTAACCTCTGAAGGCAAAATGTGTATAAAGGTTTGGGGATGGGCGTGGAGCAAGTGTATCAGCGGAAACCAGGGACATGGGCAGGGCACCACTGCCAATGCAGCAACAATGACAATGCCGCACTACTGCCAATGCAGCAGCGATGCTAATGTGAGCAAATCTTGTCCATTCCTCCATTAAATGAGTGAAGATATCAGCAGCGGAGTGTTTACGATGTGGTCGATGGTTTAGGATCGGTGGCCGCACTCCCCGAATCTTTGATGCGCCATGCGGTGACCGCATCGGCCATGCCCCGGTCCCGTTTCAGTTGATGGTCGACCATTGGCGGCGTGGAAGGTTGAAACCGGGAGGTTTGACAGTGGGGTCCTGGACGAGGTGTTTATTTTTGACGTCGGCAGCCTTACGTTGGTGCTAAACTGGCTCAGAGGGCCAACGTGCGAGCGCCGTGCTCCACGAGCAACGTAAACAAGCGGCGGTTAGGTAACACGTGACACGCGCACAAGCCGCCCGATCTTAAACCCCACGCGGGCATCGCCACCAGCTCGCCACAACCGCCCGCCGCCGCAACACCGACCATTGCTCCCATGAAACCTCTAAGCCCGTGCGCCGCTATGGCAAAATAGATTTTTAAAATAATAAATTAAGCCACGCGCACAGCTCAATCAGCGGGCTGGTTCATTATTTAGAACGGCGGGCAGATAGCGGCCGGAATGTATAAGTCATTTTGGGGCTTTTTGTCAGCGTATTGATATTACATAAATAACGAGGACGCGTTCCGCCGAGCGAGGCGCAGCGGCCGCGGCAGCAGCCACGGCGGCGGCGAACGAGCGAACGAGCGAACGAGCGCACTCCCGGGGTGGAATTGACGCGACGCGTTCCAGTGATTTATTTGCAATGAACTTCAGGAGTCGTTCATCAGCCGAGGATGATGCGCAAACGCGTCCGATCAATTCGCGGCGAGGCTCAGCGGCCCCGGCCGGTCGTGGGTGAGGAGAAACGGACGAGTACTGTGCTCACGGTCGCCCGCTCCCACCACCTTGCTCGCCACCTTGCTCGCCCGGTTAAAGCCTCGGCAAGTATCTCAAGACTCATTTTCAGGAAGGTCCTGACAAGCTTTCATATGAAGGATGCGATCGATGCTGCTGCTGAATGTAGTCCCAATTGAGTATTTTTCAGATATTCATAATAAAGAAACGTTTTTTATGTAAAAAAATGTGTCGTTAACCCAACACAACCCGACGCAGCCAATTAGTAAGGCTCGTCACGTAAACAAAACAATTAGTTACCACGTCAGCCCACCGGTGTGTTGGAAAGTAAAGCCATAACATTTACAATGTCAGTAGGATATTTCTCTGGCAATTACATCCAGCTTCATCGAGCAATGAATAATATTGGTCGCTAAAGCATACGTGTTGAAACTAATTTTCCGGTAATTTTTCTTGTCCCATACCCGTTGCATGGTTTCTGCTCGGAAACCACAAACCCCAGAGGAAACCCACGCAGAACAGCGAGAGAAAACATTACAAAATCAACACAGAAAGGGAGCCCGAGTCTGGCATCGAACCTAGGTTCTTCTTACCCCACGAGGCACGAGTGTTACCACCGTGCCACCACATCAGCCGCTGACATCTCGGCAACATCGGTTTGATTCCCGGTCATGTAGCTCAGCGGTAATTGCGAATGGTTGCTCATTGTGCGAGGCCAGCGGACTCCAAATTAACGACGGAATGGCAGTCAAAAGGAGTGAATGCGCCCAAGAGGACACTCGACAGCTCTACCGCTGCGTGAACCACCAACCGCAACTCCACGTGGCGGGACACAGAAAAACACCCCCGTCGTACCGGCAGCACAGTAACTTTGTGCGCAAGAAGTCGGATGCCTGCACGGGAGAGGTTTAACGGACTGGCATGTTGAAATGTTTCAGCTCCAAAATATGAAAAATATTTTCAAGACAAATATTTTAGGAGCCGAACGGGAACAACGGCTGTTAAAATAACTTTGTTGTGAAAGCGCGCGCCTGCTGGCACCAGGCCGCCAATGGAGGCGAGACGACAGAGCCCCCCCCTCCCCCCCGCGTGAGCAGGGAGATGGGTGCTCGCTTCTCCTGAGCGCCTTCCAATATGCACAGTTGGCTGCGTATGGTGCAAAAGAAGTTCAACATACATACATAACAACGTAATGTCCAGCACACGAGTGGGCGATAAGACCATTGAGACACTGAATCTCCTTTTGGAGGAGACCTGGGGCTCACGCTTTTTAAGAGAAATGTTTGCTATACGTGGATTTAATTGACTTGTGGGGGCAGGGGGGGTGAAGAGGTGATGCAATGGACAGAGGAATGCGCGCAATCAACCCAGCGACGGAGACCAATTTTCAGCAGGATGGTAATTTTTTAAACGTTTGCCCAATTTCTCCTTCACGAGTGTTTTGTGTTTGAGAGCAAACCTGGGCATGCCTGGAGAAACCCCATCGTGTCTGATCATCACTCTCAACAGCCACGTTCAAATCTACAGCTGGACAAAGGCCTTCCTAAACCACTGCCACCTCCCATGAACCATCATATATTTTAAGAGATTGTTCTTATTATTAACACCCAAAGGTTGCCCGACAGATTCACAAACCCACTTGCTTTACCGCCACTTCCTGGCTGCCTCGTGGCCCCTGGGTTTGGGAATGTAATGCACCGTGATCTTTGCGTGACCCACCAACCCCGCCTGCGAATAGCTCGACGCTGCTGGTAGTTCACACAGAGGATCCCACCACCACACATCCACAGAGGGCAGTATCGATTCCTCCAAACCCCCTCCTCCCTGTAAGCCGCGGGCTCTTGCGCATTTTGCACAACGCTGCATAGAGCTCATTTGCCAGCTTCACTTCCACCTTAGGGGGGGGGGGGTAAATATGAAAAAGGCGAATGCACGGTGTGTGCGTGTGTACACGTACGTGTGTGTGTGGGGAGTAGCAGTGCAGTTGTTATAACGCGCTGCGCTACAAACCCAGCGACCAAAGATCGATTCCTGCTCACGGCCAACACAGCCAGTGACAATTATCTGAACTGGTCTTAGGCCTCCCCTAGGTCGACTCAGCCTCAAATTATCACCTGCTGCGATGTGTAAAAACATTGCCACTGGGGAGACAAAGGCGGTCGGGCGTGGTGTTTGGAACCCACCCCCTCGTGTGCCGTGCCGGCCTTCATCGGTGCTCGCTAACAGCACTTGTTACGGTGGGGGGTCTTTGTCTTTGTGTGAGACTGCCGCGTGTAAACATGATGACCGGCCATGCAAGCCTCCACCGTGCAAACTCAACAAGCATGGCAGGGAGTCGGCGGCGTAGTCCTCACAGCAACAAGGGGCCCGAGTTGAACCTAGGTTTGATTCCAGACTCGGGTGCATTTCTGCGTGGAATCCATACTTTCTCTACAGCCTGTTCTGCGTGGGTTTACTCCAAGGTTCTCCGGTTTCCTCCCACAGATTAAAAACAACAACAAAAAATCCATGGAATGTAACCGGTATTGACCAAACATCCCAAAGCTGAAGAACTGTTGGCAATTTACTCAAATGGCGTTTACGCTCCTCAGCGACCCCGCCCCTGCTGAGAAAACTTGGCAGGAGCCTCCTGAAAGAGCGTCTTGAGACTCTGCGAGGCTTTGGTGGATAACGAGCGTAATGATGATGATAAATCACAATAACTCGACTCAAGCGAATGTATTCGTGCTCACCTCTGTATTAACAGGCGGCACACGAGCCCCACAGCGTAGAAACTCGGTTCGACTCCTGGAAGAGGTGGATCCGCTTGGTCGAGATGGTGAGGACGGGGGGGGGGGGGTAGAGCCTGGGGTTGCACTGCGCACCTTCACCGCTGAGCCACTTTGCGAGGACGCGAGGGTTTGATTCCCGTCACAGCCACCCAGTGAGTTCTGCAAGGAAAGGAGCAACACAGCTGTTAAAGGAACATCTGGTGAAGATTCCTCATTCCCATAGCAGGGGCAAAAATGGCCTTGAACTCGTGACCACAGTGCCACCTGGCCAGAGAAAATCGTGCGTACAGCCCCTTCAGTCACTCCACTGCGGAGAGAGGGCCTCGCCATGCGATGCAGGGCGTGGGATGTTTTTGACCAAGAATTACGACGAGCGGTCAGCGTGGGTTGGTGAAGGCAAGGGAGCCATGGGATGCGGGAACAAAGAAGTACAGTGACGCGATGGATTCCGTCGCTCTCCCCTCTGCTGCCGAGCACGTAGCTCCACAGCAGCCTATAGCGACCTGATGTCCAGCGGTCACCTATCCAAGCAATACCTCGCCTCGACCCGAATAATATAGACAAAGAATGCCTCAACTTAACTACAGCAGAACAAACCCATTGTGGAGGTGGTGTGCAGGAGGTGGCGTGCCCCATGGAGGTGTGCGGCACAGTGCAGCTCTGCCCGCTGCTGCACTCCCTCCACCTCTGGGGTTGTGCAGCAGTATGCATGCACAATGAAGCCATGCAGCCGTGCTCACCGCTGCACCCCATCCCCTCTGGAGGAGGAGTGCAGCGGTGTGAGTGCAGCGTGCAGCCATGACAAGGCTGTCTGTCGCCTTCCACCCACGCCAGTCGCAACTAACACAGCACCCATTCCTGATGACGTCGCACACATGCCATGTCGCTCTCCCAGTAATCAGGTGTAAACACCCCGGGATAAACTGGAGTAAGACGAGCGAAAACGCCAGTTATCCAGGTTTACCTGGGGTCCAAACCCCCGGTAACCAAGTGAAGCCCCGGATAGTTAGCGCAGGCAACTGGAACCCGGGGCAGGCGTCCTCCACATTACTCGGAGAAGCAGAAGTCTCCTGTACCGCTCGTTCAAATCCCGGTTTCCATCGCCAGTATTAAGACTGGAGATAAACTTTCGCCCGAATAAACACATTTGTAGGTCATCGAGTACACAAACACGCACAAATTAAAACAACACCACAACAACAAATTATTATGCAGTCAGCACGCGCGCAACCGTCCTGTTTCACGGCTCGTCAAAATTCTCGGGCAATGAAATTTTAGTCTCGGGCAAATAAAATGCAAGATCTTACTGCCCCAGCGGGCGAGTAAAACAAGCGCGCAATTTCCTGCACGCGCCGCGGTAAATAAGCGCGGCCTGGGCTGTGCCGGAGTGGCCTCGGGGGCCCGCAGAGAGTCGGGCGGCCCCATCCCCCCCGCACCCTCTACCCCCCCCCCCGTCCGTTACGGCGGCACAAAAGGCGGCTCGCGGGACAAACCGAGCGCCGCTTTTGAGTTGTGCAACTTGGCTGCACATTACGGTTCTGTCTACCGCCAGTTTAACCCCTTCCCCGTTCCAATGACGTACGTACGTACGTGTGCGTCGTCAGTTTTCTTCCGATTCTAATCCGATTACGAACGCTCACGTCATCCCAACGGAATCCAATCGAATCCAAACACAATCGGAAGTAAAGGGCCATGCAGGAGGGCGTTTGGCACAGTTTGATGCCAGCTATCACAGAGTGCTGTCGTGTCGCTACAGTTCTATGTGGTGAGTACATTGTCTTTAAAAACAACGGCGCTACGCCTCTCCAAATAAAATAAACGCTAACCGCTTGCGCGTTCCAAGATTCAGTGGTGAACGGGCCACCCACCCTGCAACATGCAGACGTCTCAAAACGGGAAAGGGTTAAAATCACGTCCAAGTGATTCCTCCTGCTCAAGGGAAGCATAGAGTCGGTGATCATCTCTCCAGGTTTACAGCCCCGAGAACGTGGCGGAAATTCCTCGTTTCTATGACAGTTGCGAGACCCACTGTAGGACAACCAATGTTGACTTCGCACAAAAGTGGTACTCGTTTTATGGACGATGATGGGGCTGGGGCTTGCAGGCCCGGGCTAGGTCACGCGGTGATGCACGGTACGACGTGGTGGCACTCAGCATATGGGGTGGGGGGGGGGGGATTCATGGCGGCCATTGCTGCATTGATATTAAAATGAAAATATCACCGGTTTCCAATCCAAAGGGTCGCCGAATCTACGGCAGTTTAAACCGTTGTGCAACTTTCTACCAAGCGGCATAAACGGATTTCACCACAGTTTAGCCGTCGGCAAGTCAAGCGTGGCAGGGTAAACAGTGGGTTACTCCTCCCACACCTCTTCCCAACGTGGCAGAGTCAAAGCTTCCGAGCCATAACGAAACAAGTGGGAAAAAAACCCCGCAGACGGCCACACGACTTGGACATGTGGTGAACGCAGCTCGCCACGAGAACCAGGGACATCACAACGCTCGTCGACGACAGCCGCTCAACACTTCACTGCCGTGGACCTGGCCTTGCTGACATCACCCTCCGAACGGGAGTGGACCGCTCCAAGGGTCAACCTGCGGCAGTGGGGCCACTCCATCGACACTGACACCCATGTGACTTCTAGTGAGACGCAGATCATGTACGCATGTATGATGAACTTCTTTTGCACCGTACATAGTCATACGTGCTAATTGGAGGTGCGGTGGAAGGACAACAATCTAAACACGAGCAGTTCTAAAGTAATGAGTTTTCAATCTAGATGATGATTAAAAAGAGCAAAGCTCCAGTGGCTTCCTAATATCAGAAGGAAGAGCATCTCCAGACGGCCGCAGAAGCGCATCTGAAAGCGCGCGTTGCGGTGACCGTCTTAGTTCTACGGCCAACAAAAAGCCACTGCAAAGATGACCGGAGTTCGCGTGATGGTTTATTCTCCATGATGAGATCACAGAGCATCCCCTTGGCCTGTCGGCTCCTGTGGGAGTAACGCACCGTGGAGGACCTCACCAGGGCTACACACCGGGCAACCACCTCACCTCATCATCACCACGTGCCCGATAACCGGACACACGTGCGACTGCGGCGTTGGGGCACGATAATTAACTGCGGACCGTGGACGAGTCGACCCAATACCCTCTAGGGCTCCCTCTAGTGGAGGCCCCTTCCACCAGCAGCGGCACGAGCAGGCAATCGCAGGGGATGCACTATTCTGCCTGTCGTCTGCCCTTCAAAGAAGAAAGGGGGCGAACGTGAACCGAACTCTGTTTTCGCTGCGGAGGAAAGAGTCGGTTGGAAGGAGTGCAGGGAATCCGGTTTCTTCAAAGGCCCTCGTGCACGCGCCTTGGCCAGTGTGGTGGAACGAGCCAAGGCTTTGTGCTTTGGCACCGTGTCCCGCTGTTGTGGTTGGAGATAAGAAGTCACCCTAATGGGGGCTTCAATCCCAGGCTGGGATTGATTAAACAGACCTATGAATGTTTTCATAGCCAGAGCTCACGTAAAATATGGCTCGGTAAGTGTTACAACATAAAGATGCATGTACGTATTCGTTATTTTATTATTTATCATAATGATTATTATGATTAGATCGCTTGCTTATCCACAACAGCCTCAATGAGCCTCAAGACTAATTTTCAGGAATAGTTCTGCAGTAAGGAGCGATAGTGCTATGCACACTCGCAATCCAGTAATTTGCAGGTAATCTTTCAACATTTGCATATTTGCCCTAGCTATGGGAGGAAACCCGAGAACCCAGAGGAAGCCCAATGCAGACCAAGGGAAGAACGTACAAACATCAAGGGCCCGAGTCAATCAAATCCAGGCCCCCTCTTCATCTTGCAGTGTGGCACAAGTGTCGTCACGCCACTCGTGTCACCCCCCGTGCCACCCGACGTGAACCTGGGTGAATACTCACGCGAGCACAGGGGGCAGATCCACTTCCCCACACAAGACAAAGATCCCCTGTATAGCCCGAACAGATCTTTGGGGCAAGTGCTATGAGCGAGTACCTATGAAGGCCTTCCAGGGCATACGAGGGGGTGTGTGTGGCCAGCACCATGCCCTACCGCCTTTGTCTCCCAACTGGCAACATTTACACATCGCACCAGGTACTCGTTTTAGGCGGAGTCGACTTAGGGGAGGCCAAGAACAAGTTCAGATAATCTCAACTGGTGTTGGCCATCGAACTGGGGCCGTCGTGTTTGTAGCGCAGCGCGATAACCACCGCGCACGCCACCACTCCCCACTTCCCCACACGCACGCAGCAAGGCAGTCAATCACCGCGCGCTCACACCTTCACCCACATAATCAAGGGGTAACAGATAAAACGGCACAGGCTGCTTGACACTACTGGGGTGCAGAGGGCAGTTCTCCGCTAATAGTTTTACAACAGGGCGCCCTTAAAAGCCGATGATGCGTTAACCGCGCGCGGCCTACCGGAGCGTCTTTGGAAAAATACAGTGGCCATGATTACGGCGCTGCCCTTGTAAGAGGTCACAAGGTGAAACTGTAGACAAATCCGTGCCGCCATTGAGCCAGGACCCCTTTGCTACATGGCCATTATTGTTGGTTAATTGCGTTCACTGCGGTTACGCTGCTAGGCTCTGTGGGACCCTCACAGCGAGATAAGGGGCTGGTGGATCGTCTCCGTGGACGATGGAAATTTCGCAGGAATATTTTTTTCTCTCGCTCGCACTCTCTCTCTTGCTCCTGCACAGCCCAGCCGGTCCTCAATCTATTGTTGGGTCACAGCACCGAGGGCTATTATTAGACCCCACCGCTGCACTCGTGTCGAGCGCACGCATGGCCTGTGTATATTTTACGAGGATAATTGTCAAGTGAAGCAACGCACGCCACGCTAGTAGGAATGGCTAGTCAATAATCTAGCGAGCGCAAACGGGGCGCCCACCTCACTCGCCGGCCGACGCCGTCGTTTACTCGGCCCCGTTAAGAGTCCTGTTGGGATAAAATCGCCCTCGGTTTGGGAGAAACCGACGCGGGCTCCATCGCTTCACGTGCGATACAATTCGCAACACAATCCGTATTGGCAGTCTCTCGACCAAGGACGTACGCATTTGTTTTTTCTGCCAGTTGCATCAGCCCCCCACCCATACCCCCCACCCCATGTCCACAGTAGATGCAGCTGCCACGACGCATGCGGTGGGGTAGAGCGCGGGGGTAGAGCGCGGGGGAAGAGCGCGGGAGTAGAGCGTGGGAGTAGAGCGTGGGGGTGGAGCGTGGGGGTGGAGCGCGGGGGTGGAGCGCGGGGGTGGAGCGTGGGGGTAGAGCGTGGGGGTAGAGCGTGGGAGTGGAGCGTGGGAGTGGAGCGCGGGGGTGGAGCGCGGGGGTGGAGCGCGGGGGTGGAGCGCGGGGGTGGAGCGTGGGGGTGGAGCGTGGGGGTGGAGCGTGGGGGTGGAGCGCGGGGGTGGAGCGTGGGGGGAGAGCGCGGCGGTGGAGCGTGGGGGTAGAGCGTGGGGGTAGAGCGTGGGGGTAGAGCGTGAGAGTAGAGCGTGAGGGTAGAGCGTGGGGGTGGAGCGTGGGGGTAGAGCGCGGGGGTAGAGCGCGGGGGTGGAGCGCGGGGGTGGAGCGCGGGGGTGGAGCGTGGGGGTAGAGCGTGGAGGAAGAGCGCGGGAGTAGAGCGTGGGGGTGGAGCGTGGGGGTGGAGCGTGGGGGTGGAGCGTGGGGGTGGAGCGTGGGGGTGGAGCGTGGGGGTAGAGTGTGGGTATTCCCTCCATGCCCCCCCCCACCTTGTCCCAAGATGCATGGCCAACCCGAGAAGGGTGGCCCAAAATACCCTCTTGTGGAGGGGGCTTCTCTCTGTTATGCCATTTCATTTATTAAAATATTTCACCTGGAAAATCCACCGAGAAGGAACGTCCCCCCCCAGCCTGTCAACAGACATGTAACAAACAGGAGATCGAAATAGGAGGATTTCTCCACAATTCTGGCTGTCGCCTGATGAGTACGGTTGTAATTACACCGGCCAAACGTTGTACTGGAATTATACGTCGTGGGTTTGCTCTACCAACACACCAGTGTGCTGAACTCATTAACGAATCGGCATGTTCTGTTTATGTGACAAACCTTACCATTGGGTGGCACGAGCAAGCACTTGCAGGGCTGCGCCTTCCCCTTCCATCAAAGGTGATTGTTGCACGGTAAGCCTGGTTCCCAGCCACAAGAATGTGGAATTTCCCCCGCCCCTCCCCTCCCCCACTGGCTCGGATGCTCCATGCTTGGTTGAGCTGAGAGGAGTATGTATGGTTGGCTTCGCACTATATGTAATCAACCGTGCTATTCTCAAGTGCAGTGGAAGAACAAACTAAACACAAGAAGCAGTTATAAAGAAATTAGTTTTAAATCTAGACCATTTTAATGTACACAGCTCCAGTGGCTTCCGAATGTCGAGCGTTGCAGACGGCCGCTGAAGCGCATCTGAAAGCGCGCGATGCGGTGACCGTCTTTGTTCGATGGCGAACCACAAAAGCCGCTGCTGCTGCGAGGATGACCGGAGTTCACGCGATAGTTCATGCTCCGTGACGAGATCAGCGAGGTATCGTGTGGTTCATTTGTGGATGGCCGCCCGACAGTCGTTGATGGAAATGTTCAAGGTGGCACCTCCACGCTCGCCGACCATCGGGCAGCAGCAGCGCTCGCACGAGCCACAGGAGCCATTTTCGTCCAACACGAAGGCTGCGGCCGTTGCGCCGGACAAGGCTTCAAAACGTCGCGGCGATTCTCTGTGCGTATCGCTGCATGTAACCACCACAGGGATATATCGCGGTTCGGGTTGATGGCCGAACCGGACGATGATAAAGCTCCAGCAGGCCTCCCTCCACCCATCACGTCGGGTTTCTCCCCAACATGCCACGCCGCACCCTCGGAGGAACCTAACGGCCCAACGCATCACCCACCAGCAGAATTTGTTTGTAATCTGCTCAGGGCACATGGCAGCGGCGGACGCGAGCGCGGCCGGCTCATTTGGCAAACGGAACGCAGCCAGGGCACGGCACACGATGCGGCCACTCGGGTGACGCGCACGACTCCCTCGCTTGACAGCGGCACGCGCCTAACAGTCATCTGTGCCGAGAGTGCGCGAGAGCCTCGTTACTCCAACATCATTAGCCAGCTGCTGCTGCTGCTTCACATCTCAAGCTTAGTTTTGGTTTGCACTTCTTGGTTCACTAAAGTGATCGCTATTGTCGGTGTTACTTTATACAAGTCGGTAAATGGATTTACGGGCGCAGCTGCCGAGTGGATTGCTTACATTGTGGGACCGTGAAGGGGAGGCAGCGGTGGCTTGGGAGAGGCCTTCCGCCATCCAGCAGTGGACTGACCACGTCCAACGATGGTGACGTAGGTCGGCGTGCATAAGAGATCACGTCTGATGCCAGTCCTGGGATTACGCAGTGACGCAAGCCGTGGATTTCAAGGGCTTAACTATTATTATATCACAGCGTTAGTGTTCTTTCCTCACAACATGTGTTTTAGTGCGGTAGTGCATTCCAGGGTCGTGTAACTCCCAGCGCAGGGGTTCACCCGTTCAACCGTCGCGGTGGCCGCTATGTGATCAGGACAGGGAACGAGGCAAGCCGAGTGGAACTCCAGGCACCCCCCCCCCCCCGCAGCTCTCACGCGGCACCGACAACAATCTGCCCATTGTAGCCACTGCCGGGGGGGCTACGGCCCGCAGGTGCACGCGGACTGTGTCGCAGCCACTTCCCAGAGCGGCCACGAGAGGGCAACGCGAGCGTTGCGGCTTTTGTGGATGCGTCGCAAGGCGGCAAAGGTGAAGGGGATGAAGCGAAGAGAAGGAAACTAAGGGGTCAAAACTAACGTGACGAAGCGAAGGGGATGAAGATAAGGGGACGGGGCTTGCGTGAAATACCCCCCCCTGCCCCCGGCGCCACGCCCCGTGGGTGTGCAGGGCCAGCAACTCCGCGCCGTTCGGTTTGAGGCCGTGAGGCCGTGCCCGGCGCGGGCATAAATCCACAGCATCGAATACGTTTGTCCCCAGCACGGCCCGGCTTGCCTCATCCCCGTCAGGTGATTAATGCACCACAAAATGGGTATTTGAACTCAATTTGGCTGTAGTTCGGGCTCTTGCAGCGAAGTAAAAAAAGCAGCGGAGGGAAAGAAAAGTGCCTGGAGGCACCGGAATGTGCAGCCGCAAGAAAGGAGGAAGCTCCTCTTTCTGCAGGGCCGCTTATTTCTCAAATGCCGTTGCGAGGAGCCCCATCTGTGCCATTCTCGATCCGAGGGCAGCTTTCTGGCCATGGTTTGGTTGTTTTCTCGAACAGCGGCTGGGCTCGCGATGGACGAGTAACAGCGCCGTCACATGACTGATGCTTGCAGCTCATTTGCTTGAGTGGGCCACTGTACGGTGGCACTTAGACAGTAATGAGTTTGTCTTTGCGTGGACAGGGCGGACGAGAGGGGTTTTCTCGATCCCGCCACGCTCGGGTTGCTTCTGAGATCGTGCAGTTGATGTCAATATTCTCAATAAATATATTGCACTCATCATCATGTCACTTTCGAAATGGTAAACGTCATCTTACCGTTTTAATACGGGAACATAAAAGCTACCAAAGTGACTCGATGATGTTAATTATTGAATGTGTGTGTTCTCGATCAACTGCACTTCTATAATGAAAAAACAAACCTCGCTTGGTAGCTGGGTGGTTCAGAGGTCACGAGTGTAGGGGTCAGTATGCCGAGTCGCCACTGCTGAGATCATCACTCTGCCCGGTCACCGCTGTGCCGAACCAACAAAAATAAATTCTCCACTTAATTTGGCAAAATTCCCGAGCTGACGGTTAGAACGATCAATTTGACCGATGGGTGACGAACGTTGCACTGACGCCGGCCTGGTGTGCATACGCGGCCCGTGAGCCCGCGATTTGTTGACCTTCCCTGCACTTTGCACTCTTATCGTGTTTGTTGTTGACATTCTAAACCGCCCCTCCTGCGACATCTGTGAAAAAGAGCTTTGTAGCTCATCGGATTCCTCCAGTAAAAATATTCTGATTCTGAGCATGCGGCTCAGGCGAGATCACGTTCATGGATGTTGTAGAAATTGCGTGGAAAGAGACAAAAATATAAAAGTCAAGAACAAATCGTCTCCCTGCTGCAACGAATGTGAGGCAGTGCCCCATCTCCATTGGTGGCGCCAAGCCAGCGTTGAAATTCCACATTCTCCTGGGCGAGAGCAATCACTCGATCGCCGGCTGGACGGACGATGGATCGAGCCGACCCGCCCCCCCGTGTTGCCTCTAACGAACTGGAGGAGCAAGTGCTGTTAGCCAGTAGCGCCTATGAAGGCCGGCAATGGCACACGAGGGGGTGGGTGGTCAGCACCACGCCCGGCCGCCTTTGTCTCCCTTAGTGGCAATGCTTACACACTGCACGAGGTACTCGGTTGAGGCCGAGTCAACCTAGGGAAGGCCTAGGACCGGTTTAGATAATCGTCACTGGAGTTTGCCGTGAACGGGAATTTAGCTTCGGGTCACCGGGGTCGTTTGTCCAATTCCTTCTCATGCACCTTTTGGGAGGAAACCAGTGTGACAGGAGAAAACCCACACAAGCAAGGAGATTGATGAGAATAAACACACACACAGATATGAACCCATCATCCTACTTTCTGTACTGCTTTCTAACAACCACCTCTATTGCCCTAGAGACGAGCGTCTCGCACACTCACAA
The DNA here is from genome assembly GCF_015708825.2 of Lethenteron reissneri. Taxonomy (NCBI): domain Eukaryota; kingdom Metazoa; phylum Chordata; class Hyperoartia; order Petromyzontiformes; family Petromyzontidae; genus Lethenteron; species Lethenteron reissneri. The sequence goes on from NC_083825.1 coordinate 10,979,035, forward strand.
AGGTCTCCCCGTTATCCACCGACCCTATATCCCAAGCGCTGTGGGTGAGAGGCGTGCCATCACGGCTGGAAAATATCACCCAGAAAATTCAGGGTGCAGAGACCGACGTGAAAAACGCACACGCAGCCATTCGGCTGGCGCAATAACCAGATGAGTCGCACACGAGATCGAGAGCCACTTGCCGTTGTGGCGAGCAAATTAAAATGGGCCGCGTGGTTTCATTGCGGGGCTCAAGAGGTGCGTAGATCCGAGGATCTCCTTCAACAAATGGGGCGCTCGGCTCTTGTGGACACCCGCCTGCCAAATGCCAGGCCGCCCGCCACTCATGAAGTCCAAAGGTTTAGCACGAGCGTAAACACACTGCGATCAACGACCCCTAAAAACTGTACAACCCGCGTCGGGAAAGAGAGAGCCACTACATACGTGACCCCCACCCACCGCCTCGCCCCCTACAAGATGCACCACGACACACGTGACCCCCACCCACCGCCTCGCCCCCTACAAGATGCCCCACGACACACGTGACCCCCACCCACCGCCTCGCTCCCTACAAGATGCACCACGACACACGTGACCCCCACCCACCGCCTCGCCCCCTACAAGAGGCACCACGCCACACGTGACCCCCACCCACCGCCTCGCTCCCTACAAGATGCACCACGACACACGTGACCCCCACCCACTGCCTCGCCCCCTACAAGAGGCACCACGCCACACGTGACCCCCACCCACCGCCTCGCCCCCTACAAGAGGCACCACGCCACACGTGACCCCCACCCACCGCCTCGCTCCCTACAAGAGGCACCACGCCACACGTGACCCCCACCCACCGCCTCGCCCCCATCAGATCCCTGGCCACCCCGCCACACGTGACCCCCACCCTACAAGAGGCACCACGCCACACGTGACCCCCACCCACCGCCTCGCTCCCTACAAGAGGCACCACGTCACACGTGACCCCCACCCACCGCCTCGCCCCCTACAAGAGGCACCACGTCACACGTGACCCCCACCCACCGCCTCGCTCCCTACAAGAGGCACCACGTCACACGTGACCCCCACCCACCGCCTCGCCCCCTACAAGAGGCACCACGTCACACGTGACCCCCACCCACCGCCTCGCCCCCTACAAGATGCACCACTACACACGTGACCCCCACCCACCGCCTCGCCCCCTACAAGAGGCACCACGTCACACGTGACCCCCACCCACCGCCTCGCTCCCTACAAGAGGCACCACGTCACACGTGACCCCCACCCACCGCCTCGCTCCCTACAAGATGCACCACTACACATGTGACCCCCACCCACCGCCTCGCCCCCTACAAGAGGCACCACGTCGCCCCCTACAAGAGGCACCACGTCACACGTGACCCCCACCCACCGCCTCGCTCCCTACAAGATGCACCACTACACACGTGACCCCCCTACAAGATGCACCACTACACACGTGACCCCCCCAACAAGAGGCCCCACTACACACGTGACCCCCCTACAAGACGCACCACTACACACGTGACCCCCACCCACCGCCTCGCCCCCTACAAGATGCACCACTACACACGTGACCCCCCTACAAGAGGCACCACTACACACGTGACCCCCACCCACCGCCTCGCCCCCTACAAGATGCGCCACACATCAGAACAACGAACACAAAGTACAGCTACGCAGCCTCAATGTACACCCAGGTTCTCAAGATGCTGTACGCACGGATGCAATGAGCGTGTTTCCTTAGTAGACATTGACAGCCGGACGCAGGCAGAGTGAGGGAAGGAAGGTCTTGAGTCTGGATGTTGATGGGTGAAGAAGGAAGGGGGCCCCTCCAGACTCACTGAGATACATTCAAACAAAGGACGTTCACCTTCATAGGACTTGTGAAAGCAAACGAAATTCACCTTTAACAGATTATATTAAAGTGACCACAACTAAGTTGTTTACAAAGCTACCACCCCTGTTCTGAAGCTTTCATTTGAGATCTGTTGAAACCGATTTCAAGCGTAGACCGATGCCTGCCAGCGTCAACAATCAGAATTTATCCACAAGAAAAACGGAAATAAAATCATTGGCCCGGAATAATTAATACTGCTTTGATAATGCTGTGAATCAAATCGAAGCGCCTACACCAGCGGTGGAAACTTTACATTCTCACGGCAAGAGGCCGATCTCTCCACAGGACAACTACGGTCGACTTCCCCCAAAGTGGTACAACGTTTATCAATCCCGGAGAGAGATAATGGAGATGAGCTGACACCACGGCCGATATTTCAACTCCTGAGTCCGAGTCGATGGCTCTAACCGCCGTGCCCCCTGTCTGGATGCATAATTATCCCGCAGTAATGACTGTCTTTACATAACCACTGCCTGCCCCAGCTCTCACGCCGAAAATGATCGTGTGCATAAGGCAGAGGCTCACCATGGTCAAATTAAGGACAATCAATTGAATTGAATTCGGAATTAAAAGAGAGAGGTTGCTGACCACAATTCTTTTTCAGTCAAAAGGCTGGGCAGCTGCTGACGATTTTCTTTTTGCCTCCACAGTACAGCAAATCCGTTTCGTTTCACATCATGTGCGTTTACGTAACGTGCGCGGATCTGATAATCCTGAATTACTAAAATGCGAGAACTCCGTCACGCGGCGACGTTGGCTGCAAAGCCTGAGAGGGGATTGCGAGAAGCGCACTTGCCACGAGCGCGGCAGCACAGCGGTGCAGCCGCTGCCGTCATGGGCATCACGGTGGCGAGAAGTTAACCACCTCGCCTGGTATACACAAAGAGGTTGTGGGTTTGATCCCGACCCTGACGCCTGCTGTATATTTGGAGTTTGAATGTCTCTCTCTCTCTGCCCCTGGTCATGTGGATTTTTCTCTGGGTTCTCCAGTTTTTTCCCATCCACATTTAGAATCAACATCGCGCTGCTAGAAACTTCCACGCAATGAGCCACTTCGTTGAGCTCTCGTTTGTGATCGCCAGGTCGCTTCTGAAAGAGCACGATATTGCTCAGTGGGCCTTACCTGGTAAAATAAAAAAGAGTCGAGTTAAAAATTGCAGTGCTGGACGTCAACAAGGTCGGCCCGCGAGAGGTCGGGCCTGGAGGACGCTCACGTGGGCAAGCTCAGGACACTCTCCAAATCGGCCGCCGTGGGGCTCCGCAAGTCGCTGACAAGCGTTGATTTCTCAGTGTGCACCTCGATGCCACCATGGCACGTGAAGCCAAGACAAAGATCGACCCCCCCCCCCCCCCGGCAGCCTTAACACACTGCTGGGGAAAGTGCTGTTAGAGAGCACCTACGAAGGCCGGTACAGCGATGCTTACACACAGGCACTTATTTGAGGCAGAGTCAACCTCAAAAAGGCCCAGGAATGGTTCAGATAATCATCACCGATGTTGCCTGTTAGTTATAATCGAACTCTGGTCGCCGGGTTCGTTGCGCACATGAAACTAAACACACACACATATGCGTCAAAGCGTTCCCCTGCATAAACAGGCACTGCTGTGGCGCTCACAACTGTGCATGACACTGAGCCAGTGGTGTGAATTCATTGTAATCACCATCATCATCATTGTCATCATTGTCGTTATCAACCACGATTGATCCACTGCTGGATTAAGGCCTCCACAAGCAGCCAGCACCTCTCACAACCAAATAGCCTTGCGATCCAACAATCCATCCATCACCTGCACACCAACCGATTTCCACATTATATACGCAATAATAATCTACAATCCTTTTTCTATCCACTGCTCAGTTTCAAGTTTATTTTGTGGAACCAGAGGAGAACTCAAGGGACCAGGATGAGTCAGTCTCAAGAAAGCAGGAGGAGTCCTTTGCAAGAGTGACCGGGCTTCACCAAAAAGACGAAAGCAAAACAAATAAATAAAAAAGCAATGAAGCACAAAAATAAAATTGGACAAAAAAAGCCACATCTGGATCTCCGAACATGGTGTCAGTTTGTGCATTTGTTTTGACCATACTTCACCACGCTGGTCAGGGCGGTTTGGTGAAGAGAGCGTCCGAGGACAAGTTCAGAAATGGCTTGCCACTGACGTGAACCGTGCTTGGAAATCAAACTCAGGTCAGCCACCAGGGTTCATAGCTCAGCGCACGACCGCTGCGCCACCGCACAGTTAATACCGACCAGCTGCAAGCCGGTGGACATGGCAGAATCCTAAACAACAGCGAGGAGGGGAACAGATACGCCATGCCATGCGCTTTAGTCAGACACAGCACTCGTGCCACTATTGCGCGAGGTGGCAAGATTAAATCCCTTCCTCTTGCAGCAGGGTGGCAAGCACTCTCGCAACGCTCGCGTCTCACAGCCAAACCAGAGCCTGGGCTCGAATTCCCAACTCCAGCGGCGTTTCTCCAGATTCTCCAGTTTCTTCCCAGAACTAAACTCGACCAGACAATGTAAAGTGGTATTGCTAAAACATCCCACTACTGACAAGATTTACTGCAAACGACACGATTGGGCGTACGCACGGCAGCAATGTGGCGTCCGACTGCAAGCACTTGGCACGAGATGACTGAAGCAGTTCCTGGAGACTAGGCGAGGGGTTTCTGGGCAAACAAGTGCAGGCGTAATAATAAAATTAATTAAAAAAATTAGCGGTGTACTTGCCTCATAACCTGTGAGCCCGCGAGTTTAAATACCGTACTGGGAGTCACCTCGACCCATCATCCCTTGTGGTGTGAATAAATCATTTCACCACTCTGTGGGAAGTCGACGGTTGCTTGCCCATTGAGAGTGACCAGGCCCCTGTCAACACGAGCCGGCGCCCCATGATCACCAGCAGGAGAGATGCTCATTGAGCACGGCAGTGGTGGGAGGGTGGGGGGGGGGGACTTCTTAGGAGGCAGCATTGTGCACAGCGCAACCGCGTTGGCGAGGACGCGGCGGCGAGCCCCGGGGAGCCATGAATCCGCCCGCCCCCTCGGGAAGTCCCGAGTTGGTTTTTGTGCGAGCGCAAGGGGTTTGTGCATTTCTCAGTTTGCGCTCTCCGCGCCCGCTCCACTTTAGCGCAGCGCCAGCCTCTCGCGGTGCTCGCTCCTTCGCTCGCGGTAACCTTCCCGCATTCCTGCATCGCACCTTTTTTTTGTTTTATGCCAGCAAAGCATTCTCTCAGACAAAAGGGGGGGGGGGGTGGGGAGAAAAAATGAAATCTGGAAAAAACCAGATCGCTCGGGCGCAAACGCTTCGTCATCAGTTCGCGCACAAACGCAGCGGCGTCCACGCTGCCTTCGCTGGCGCCGCGCCACCCCGACGGCTCGCAGTGTCCACGCGATGCCCACGCAGAGTACGCCACGGTACAAACAACAGTGTACACGCGCGCAATACCCACACGGTGTCGGGGTGCTGCTCACCGCGCACACCTGCGCGCTGCCCGCGCGGTGACCACACGGTGCACACACATGTACGCACGCAATACCCACGCAGCACACACGTGCGATGAACGCACACGATACCCGCATAGTACAGTGTACAAATGTGATGTATGAATAAATACCCACGATGCCCACACAACCGCACCTCCAATGAGCACGGTTGACTACGTACAGCGCGAAAGAAGTTTAACACCCATACATACAACACAAGCACGACGAACACACGACGGTCACGCTGGGTCCAGTGCCCATAAACAACTCCAATAACTTCTAACATACTCACACGGTGGCTACAAGCAGTCGCAGAGTGCCCATGCAGGGACCACACAATACCGTCACGATTCTTCAGCTACTCAATTGGGATGACGCACGCGTAGCAGCAATCACCGCCCCCTACCGCCAGACTCGTGCCCGATTGCAAGCGACTCACCTTCTTCCCAAGGGGACAAGTACTCCTGGGGGCAACCCTTCCGATGTTTCAGGCGAGACGCGATTTAAGTCTCGCATCACGTGTTAATGGCTCCGAGACGCCTCCGCCTGACTAAACTAAACTATTTTTATTTCGTCAGGTAAGGCACATTTTGAGCTATATAGCCCTTTTTAAGAAGTGACCTAGCCACAAATGATAGCTCAACGAAGTGGCTCATCACGTGGAAATTTATAGCAGCCAAATACTCTGAACGCGTGTTGTTTCTAAACGTGGAGGGAAATACCAAAGGACCCGGAAAAAATCCACATGACCACGGGGAGAACAAGCAAACTCCACGTATACGTGCGTCAGGGATAGGAGGGCAAACCCTTCTAAAAACTAAACCATTTTTATTATCATTACCCAAAACACTTGATCCGCGCCCACACCTACACGACAGTCACAGTGCCCACACAGCACACACACACACAGCGCACACACACACAGCGCACACACACACACAGCGCACACAGCACACACACACACAGCGCACACACACACACAGCACACACACACAGCACACACACACATAGCGCACACACACACAGCACACACACACATAGCGCACACACACACACAGCGCACACAGCACACACACACACACAGCGCACACACACACACAGCACACACACACAGCACACACACACACAGCGCACACACACAGCGCACACACACAGCGCACACACACACAGCACATACACACACAGCGCCCACACGGCGCCCACACAGCACACATACACAGCACCCACACAGCACCCACACAGCGCACACACACAGCACACACGCAGCGCCCACACGGCGCCCACACAGCACACACACGCAGCGCACACACACACAGCCCACATGCAGCGCCCACACAGCACCCACAAAGCACACACACACAGCGCCCACACGGCGCCCACACAGCGCCCACACAGCGCACACACACAGCGCCCACACAGCGCACATAGCACACACACAGCGCCCACACAGCGCCCACACAGCGCCCACACAGCACACACACACAGCGCCCACACAGCGCCCACACAGCGCACACACAGCGCACACACAGCGCACACACAGCGCCCACACAGCACACACACAGCGCCCACACAGCGCCCAGGCAGCACACACACAGCACACACACAGCGCACACACAGCGCACACACAGCGCACACACAGCGCACACACAGCACACACACAGCGCCCACACAGCACCCACACTGCACACACACAGCGCCCACACAGCGCCCACACAGCACACACACAGCGCCCACACAGCGCACACACAGCGCCGACACAGCGCTGACACAGCACCCACACAGCGCCCACACAGCACCCAGGCAGCACACACACAGCACACACACACAGCACCCACACAGCGCACACACAGCGCACACACAGCGCCCACACAGCGCCCACACAGCACACACACAGCGCCCACACAGCACCCAAGCAGCACACACACAGCGCCCACACAGCGCCCACACAGCGCCCACACAGCACACACACAGCGCCCACACAGCGCCCAGGCAGCACACACACAGCGCCCACACAGCACACACACAGCGCCCACACAGCGCCCACACAGCGCACATACACAGCGCCCACACGGCGCCCACACAGCACACACACAGCGCCCACACAGCGCCCACACAGCGCACACACGCAGCACCCACACAGCACACACGCAGCGCCCACACGGCGCCCACACAGCACACACACGCAGCGCCCACACAGCGCACACACACAGCACACACACACAGCACACACGCAGCACCCACACAGCACACACACACAGCGCCCACACGGCGCCCACACAGCGCCCACACAGCACACACACAGAGCACCCACACAGCGCACACACACAGCACACACACAGCGCCCACACAGCGCCCACACAGCACACACACACAGCGCCCACACAGTGCCCACACAGCGCACACACAGCGTACACACAGCGCACACACAGCACACACACAGCGCCCACAAAGCACACACACAGCGCCCACACAGCGCCCAGGCAGCACACACACAGCGCACACACAGCGCACACACAGCGCAAACACAGCACACACACAGCGCCCACACAGCGCCCACACTGCACACACACAGCGCCCACACAGCGCCCACACAGCACACACACAGCACACACACACAGCGCCCACACAGCGCCCACACAGCACACACACACAGCACCCACACAGCGCACACACACAGCACACACACAGCGCCCACACAGCGCCCACACAGCACACACACACAGCGCCCACACAGCGCCCACACAGCGCACACACAGCGCACACACAGCGCACACACAGCGCCCACAAAGCACACAAACAGCGCCCACACAGCGCCCACACAGCGCCCAGGCAGCACACACACAGCACACACACAGCGCACACACAGCGCACACACAGCACACACACACAGCGCCCACACAGCGCCCACACTGCACACACACAGCGCCCACACAGCGCCCACACAGCACACACACAGCGCCCACACAGCGCACACACAGCGCCGACACAGCGCTGACACAGCACCCACACAGCGCCCACACAGCACCCAGGCAGCACACACACAGCACACACACACAGCGCCGACACAGCGCTGACACAGCACCTGCACAGCGCCCACACAGCACCCAGGCAGCACACACACAGCGCACACACAGTGCCCACACAGCGCTGACACAGCACCCACACAACGCCCACACAGCACCCAGGCAGCACACACACAGCACACACAGCACCCACACAGCGCACACACAGCGCACACACAGCGCCCACACAGCACACACACAGCGCCCACACAGCGCCCACACAGCACCCAAGCAGCACACACACAGCGCACACACAGCGCACACACAGCGCCCACACAGCGCCCACACAGCACACACACAGCGCCCACACAGCGCCCAGGCAGCACACACACAGCACACACACAGCACACACACAGCGCACACACAGCGCACACACAGCGCACACACAGCGCCCACACAGCGCCCACACAGCGCCCACACAGCGCCCAGGCAGCACACACACAGCACACACACAGCACACACACAGCGCACACACAGCGCCCACACAGCGCTGACACAGCACCCACACAGCGCACACACAGCACACACCCAGCACACACACAGCACCCACACAGCGCACACACAGCACACACACAGTGCCCACACAGCACACACACAGCACCCACACAGCACACACACAGCACACACACAGCGCTCACACAGCACACACACAGCACCCACACAGCACCCACACAGCACACACACAGCGCCCACACAGCGCCCACACAGCACACACACAGCGCCCACACAGCACACACACAGCGCCCACACAGCGCACACACAGCGCCCACACAGCACCCAAACAGCACACACACAGCACACACACAGCACACACACAGCACCCACACAGCACACACACAGCACCCACACAGCACCCACACAGCGCCCACACAGCGCCCACACAGCACACACACAGCGCCCACACAGCGCCCACACAGCGCCCACACAGCGCCCACACAGCGCCCACACAGCACCCACACAGCGCCCACACAGCACACACACAGCGCCCACACAGCGCCCACACAGCACACACACAGCGCCCACACAGCACCCACACAGCGCCCACACAGCACACACACAGCGCCCACACAGCGCCCACACAGCACACACACAGCACACACACAGCGCCCACACAGCACACACACAGCGCCCACACAGCACACACACAGCGCCCACACAGCGCACACACAGCGCCGACACAGCGCTGACACAGCACCCACACAGCACACACACACAGCGCCGACACAGCGCTGACACAGCACCCACACAGCGCCCACACAGAACCCAGGCAGCACACACACAGCACACACACACAGCACCCACACAGCGCACACACAGCACCCACACAGCGCACACACAGCGCCCACACAGCGCCCACACAGCGCACACACAGCGCCCACACAGCGCCGACACAGCGCTGACACAGCACCCACACAGCGCCCACACAGCGCCCACACAGCACCCAGGCAGCACACACAATGCACACACACACAGCACCCACACAGCGCACACACAGCGCACACACAGCGCCCACACAGCACACACACAGCGCCCACACAGCACCCAAGCAGCACACACACAGCGCACACACAGCGCACACACAGCGCCCACACAGCGCCCACACAGCACACACACAGCGCCCACACAGCGCCCAGGTAGCACACACACACAGCACACACACAGCACACACACAGCGCACACACAGCGCACACACAGCGCCCACACAGCGCCCACACAGCGCGCACACAGCACACACACAGCGCCCACACAGCGCCCAGGCAGCGCCCACACAGCGCCCAGGCAGCGCACACACAGCGCACACACAGCGCACACACAGCGCCCACACAGCGCACACACAGCACACACACAGCACACACACAGCACCCACACAGCGCACACACAGCACACACACAGTGCCCACACAGCGCCCAGGCAGCACACACACAGCACCCACACAGCACACACAGCGCACACACAGCGCCCACACAGCACCCACACAGCGCCCACACAGCGCCCACACAGCACACACACAGCGCCCACACAGCACACACACAGCGCCCACACAGCACACACACAGTGCCCACACAGCAACCCACACAGCACACACACAGCACCCACACAGCACACACACAGCACCCACACAGCGCCCACACAGCACACACACAGCGCCCACACAGCGCCCACACAGCACACACACAGCGCCCACACAGCACCCACACAGCACCCACACAGCGCCCACACAGCACACACACAGCGCCCACACAGCGCCCACACAGCACCCACACAGCGCCCACACACAGCACCCACACAGCGCCCACACAGTGCCCACACAGCACACACACAGCGCCCACACAGCACCCACACAGCACACACACAGCACCCACACAGCGCCCACACAGTGCCCACACAGCACCCACACAGCGCCCACACAGCACACACACAACACACACACAGCGCCCACACAGCACACACACAGCACACACACAGCACACACACAGCCCACACAGCACACACACAGCGCCCACACAGCACACACAGTGCCCACACAGCACCCACACAGCACACACACAGCGCCCACACAGCGCCCAGGCAGCACACACACAGCACACACACAGCGCCCACACAGCACACACAGTGCCCACACAGCACCCACACAGCACACACACAGCGCCCACACAGCGCCCAGGCAGCACACACACAGCACACACACAGCACACACACAGCGCCCACACAACGCCCAGGCAGCACACACACAGCGCCCACACAGCACCCACACAGTACCCACACAGTGCCCAGGCAGCGCCACTGGGAAGCCCTGCAAAGGCACGGTGGGTGGGGGGGGATGTCGGAGAATGGGGGCGCTTTCACAAGTTAGGGACATCCATCTGTCCCACTTTATTTGTCTCTCGTCCACTCGTCCGTCCGTGTGCTGCGAGCGAGCGAGGCATTGTGCGAGGCTATTTTTGGAGGCATGTATTTTTTTGTTTTGTTATCCCCAGTTGCATGACAAGGGAGTGACAGACAGTGACATAACCACACGCAAAGGGGCCGCGTGTCAAAGGAAGTAAAAAAAACAGCTAGTGACGCACTCGCCGCTCCGGGCCGCGGGGAAGAAGTGGAATTAACGAACGGGTTTCCAATTCCGCGTGTCCCTGTGCACGAGCCCGGCACATCGAGCGACGCCACGGCCAATGATTGCGTCGGCTCCCACTTGTGGCTGCCCATTAAAAAGGCGGCGACGGTCCCCGCCCGGGCTGCGGCGACGTTCTGCCGGTTCGAGGGGGACCTTCCCAGAGACCCTCCACTGCACGGCGCGTATTTGGCGGCGGTGAAATTGCAAGGCCGGGAAACTCCGCCGTCGTTGTCGTCATTCGCGGGATGCTCACGGCGGAGCGCCGGTGTTGCTGCGATGCGCCCCTCAGTCGCCCAGCACGGCACATTCGCCTCGCAAATTAATTTCGCCGATCAACTCGACCTCGTAAACGGGTAGAAAGCGTGCGGGCGAATACTTGAGTGTGGCAAACGACGGTGACTTTGTGGAGACTCTCCTTTTTTTTCTTCTTGGTTCTTTCGGTAAAGTCACGTAGAAGGGAAGTAATAAAATAATAAAAATAAAACATAATAAAATAATTCTCACGACGTTTCGGCCACAACGCAAGCAGCCGTCCTCAGGTGAAGAATGAGACAATGCCAAGCTAGGAGCTTATATATAAGCTGCGTTGGAGGTGGAAGAGAGAGCGCCTTAACAAAAGAATGTGCATATGAAGAGGAATTTAGCATATACATGGAAAATGCGTAGGAGGTGGGCGGGGGGGTTTCAAAGTCATATTATGCCCATGCATTATGCAGGATCAACAGCACCAAGGGGGGGTGCAGGGATTAGCAGTAACAGAGGAAAGGAATGTGAGACTCTCCTTCTCCAGCGCCTTAAAACCGATCTTGGCGTGCAGTCTCCTTGTCCCCTCTCAGCTAATTCATTAAAAAGAAACACCGAGGGGCGGCCGGGTGGCTCAGTGCCGAACCGGCGCCGCCGAGATCCGGCTGTCACTTCGTGGACACCGGCGCACCACCTTGATGCGCAAACTCCGGCTTATTGCGCACTTCAGTTGGCGGCCGACGTTCGAAGCGGACCGCATACCTCAAAGGAACGGCGCCCCCCCCCCACCCCGCCGCGATCCGTGGATCAAACAAAATCACCCGAGACGCCGGTGTACGGCGCCAAGAGCAGTTTATGCGAATGCTGTCGCAAGAGGTCGCGCGTTTGGCGCAACGGTCGTTCGCCGACGACGCCTGATGAATGAACGACCGGTCGAGGTGGTGGCAGCCACCCGTGATTAAAGCGGCTCCCAGGTGGAGGGGGGGTTGACGACCCAGATCGGCCACCAACGACTGCCGCACGGGGGCTACGCTGTCAGCACGGTGGACAAGCGCAACAGCAACACCCATTGCTGCGCTGTAACCTCCTACTCATTCCCCACCAATCTGCGCTCAACACTTTCACCCATCCGCACCGATCGGCGTGGCGAAGCACGGTCAAAACCAAGCCCCAGCGACCCGCACGGCGCGGGGGGGGGCCGCGCATCCAGCGGTGGATGGAGACGAGGGCTGCCCACGAGCGCGTGCCAATTACAAACAGAACCCAATACACGTTGGATCGCGCGGGTGTCTCCCCTCCTCCCCGCCCGACAGATGGCCGTCACACCCTCCACTTTGATCGTTACAAGACTCCGACATTACCCGACAAGCACCGTCGTCTAACTGCGCGGGCGCTGCGTGCCGACCGCGCCACGCGCGCGAGCTTTATTCGCCCGGCCACGATGACAAAACGTGTTGACGGGAGCGTCGACTCGAGAGAATTTTAATCTCCGACAGTCATTTCATGTCCCCCCCCCCCCACCTTCCCTTTTTTGTTCTACCTGCGGTGGCTAAATAATAATTATTATTACCACATCGCGGGCGTTTTTTTTCTTTCCGCGAGTTAATTCCGACGCCGAAGCGTCGCGCGTGCCTGTTTGTTTCAGGCGATGAAGCGCAGGCAGGCACGCACGCCCAGTCCATCAAGCCCGCGCCTCGTTTCATCGGCTTATCATTCACCATCTAATGAGCGCACGCACGCTCCTCTTAATTCCACAACCATCAATTAAAGAGCAGGCACGCGGGGCGCCCTGCAATTACGGGCTTCGCAGAGCCCCCACTTCTCGCATTTCCTCGCCGCCGCCGTCAGCGTTTCGAGCCGTCAAAAGCGCCGCACGCGACAGACGAGCAAGACGCGAAGCCGTCTCACCGGGTGTGCCGTCGCACCCCCCGTCGTTACCGCCGCTGCCGCCGCCGCCGCCACCATCGTTGCCACCGCGTGCAAAACGAGCGCCGTTGGACCGAATCGCCTCGACGGCACCTCTCATCCAATTAATCGGCGAGCTCCTCATTTGGCCGGGGGTTTAGGAGGGAGGCACGCCGGTGGCGTCGGCAGAATTGCTGAATGTACCATTTATACCGTTGATACCGTTGAAAAACACACTTATTATACGGCTTAATCACGCTAAGTGCATTCTGTTCGAGCAATCTCGAATTCCAACGAGCTTACAGTGCGCGGCAGGAGAGCCACGAGATACATTACCACCAGCGGTGCGGACTGCCCGGTGTGGAGCCGCGCGCCAAAGCTGCTTTCATCGGTCCACGACGGCCACGTTGTGTGTGTGAGAATCTGTTACGGTGCGAGGGGCTGCGAGTGTATGTTTACGTGCGTGCGTGTGTGCGTGCGTCCGTGTGTCACTTCGTACGTCTAAGTAAGGGGGGGGGGGGGCGGCGATGTGGGAGTTTGGCGCACCGCGCTACGAACCTGGCGACCTGGGATCGATTCCTGGCCAAGGCCAACATCAGCGACGGGTGATATCTGAACCCGGTTCTGAGCCCCCCTCCCCTAGGTCGACTCAGCATAACATTTGTAACATCAGCACCGAAATAAAGTGGGTTGGCAGAAGTGTTGGATAATTAATCATTTAACGTCTATGCAATTTAGATTTTAAAAAGTATAAACGTTTCACACAAAGACCAATGGCACAAATAAGGTACTCTGCATGCAGCAGCTAAAATAACTGATGGACAATACAAACGAGACGCTAAAACGAGACAATATGATTATCATAATTGCTTCTCGGATTGAATCGAAGCAGTTTATTCAAACCGCGGTGTAGATAAATCGTTAGATGGATGTTACTTGAGTCCTGAGTAATACGCGCACAGTTCATTTGGCACGCCTGCCAGCTACAGGATTTCCAAACGGAGAGAAGATATCTAAAAATGCTTTGATGGGTCTCCTACCGAGGGGGGGGGGGGGGTTATAAAACTATTTCTGCTATTGTAAAGTTTCTCTGTAAACCTTAATCCTCATCCGAAGTCGAGCATTAAAAATTCCGGTACAAATCTCGTCCACCTCAGTGTCGACGCTCTGCAATTTACATGCAGGATTTGCCAACACAGCCACTCATCAATATAACAAGTTTGAAAGCGGGCCATGGGTGGGGGTTGTATTTGTCTCGTCAAGTCGACCAGCTTAGAAACCGCAAACACACGTGGGATCGACTCAATTCGGACGTGCGATGGAAACGAGCGAAATATTTATATATTTTATGACGCACTGCACGCTGGGCACGCGGTTACAACCTGCTTCAATTATGGCAATTTGCCTCATAACCAATGGGGGAGCCAGGATTTTCAGGTAGGGGGGGGCAACCCCTCCAACAATGAAAAATTATAGGAGTTGTAAGTAAGGACTTGTCCCTTGCTTTTTATTCGACGCGTGTGCGGCGATGGCGCAGCCATCGAATGAGGGTCGAATTTGAACCGCGTTGTGTGATCGGCATCGCGCTCGCTGAAGGTGAATGCTTTCAAGGAAGCCGTATACTGGAAACGTAACTGCACACAATTCTTATTGCTAATTATGGACTCAAACTATTGTCCTATCATCTCAGAGTCCCTGGCGTGTAATAATATGCTACACCGTGGCAATGGAGGTCGCAAAATGCCGATTTACTACTAATAAACCCCAATGATCTGATCGAAATTGGGGATTTCGATTGGATCATTGGGGGGGCACGTGCCACCCCCCCCCCCCCCCCACTGGCTTCGCCAGTGCTCATGACGCTGGTTGTAAATCGCCAGCGAAACATCGTACTCAAATTGTAAATGTTGCGGGTTTACTCTCCAACACACAACCGGTGTGCTCAAGTAGTAACCAATTGGCACGTTTTGGTTACGTGACAAATCTTTTACTAATTGGCCATGTCGGGTGGTTGTGGGTTCACGACACATTGACATTTCCGCGATCTAACCCCAAAAAATTACCTTTATTACGAATAATATTGGTCGCAAAAGCCCACGTGGTGTTCAACGAACCCCTCCTCTACCCAGCATTCCCTGCGACCTATGACAAATGCGTTGGCCGAGTCACTTCCGTCGCTGTTGGGGGAAGGGTGGCCGAGCGGATCGAGAGCGCTCCGTTTTCCAAGTGCTCAACGGTGATAAAATTAGCTTCTCTTGCCACAGCGGTGAGACTTCACACCCAGGAGATGTAGAATATTTAATTAACAGCTCAACAGGAAAAAAATGAAAGTAAAATAAAAGGCTGCTAATAATAGCAGAGAATGTCGAGGCGGCGAGCCACGGCCGCATCTCCCCCACACGTTCGGTGTGCGCAACTAACCAGAATCAGAATCTTTATTTAGCCTGCAGGAATACGATCAGCTACAAAACTCTTTTCCACAAGTGTCCGACGGCGGGAAACGGGCAGTGACGCGACGGAGACGCCGTCTTGTTATTGCAGCGCAATCATGAAATGGCTTTGGCCTCGGGGCCCAGGAATGTTTACAAGCCGTGCCTCGGTTATACGGTTATATGCTCGCCGGCATGCGGTCCCCTCTAATGCGGCCCTTGCCGGTTTGTTCCGACCGCTCGTAACGAGACGGCGCAACGGAGTTTACAACGGTCTGGCCTCGGTCTCCGGGTGGCTCAGAGGTCAGAGAGCGCTGGGCTGACAGGGCCAAGATCCAGGGTTCAAATCCAGGTGTCAGGCACTGAGCCAGTGATTAAACTTTCTTCTCAAGTGTACTGGAGTTGATGGTTCAAGCCTGCTCACAACTGAACTAACAAAAGGATCCGACATCAATTTATGGTACTGGCTTGGTTCCAGTTGAGAGAAATGAATGGATCATGTTGACCGTCACGTCACAAGCATGCTCTCAGTGGCCACAGCAGGTGGGGAAGTGCACCCCTCTGTATGGATCAGCGGTCACTTGAAGGGATCTGAGGTAGCTCTGTGGTATCCACTTCCATCGGTCATCTTTTGGCACGAGAGCTCGCACTGTTATGAGCTTGACGCCGATGGCTTAATCGGAATCAACTTTTAGAATACGACAAATTGCACATTTCATTATGCATTGTTCCAAGGCAAAAGTCTGTTGTATGGGAATTGGACTAATTTCACCACCACAATTGTTCCCTTGCAACTGAAGGCAAGGCTTGTGAAACGAGTACAAGGGACCGCCGCAAAATGACCTACAATCGTACAATCGCAAAAAAACAAATGCAACCATGGCGTTCGGGTTAAAACATATACATTTATAAAGCCATGCTGTGACACCTTGACCTAAGGGTGTTCAAAGGCCAGTAGGAACAGACCGTTAGACCGTGGAGATCGTTGCATCAGAGAGCATTACTTCATGCAATAAAAATGCACGTTCTTCAAGCTGTCCACCTCTCTTACGCCGCTCCTCTTTCACCCTCACTTCCTGTCCGAGGCCGTAAATCTCTCTCTTCAACAGCTACTCTCTCACCCCGTACATCTCCATACAGTCTCTCCGCCGCCTCGCTCGCACCACTCGTCTCAGTGCCGCGTCTTTTCCTCTCACCTCTCACACCCCCCCACCGCCAAACTCCCCGCGACCCAACGCTCGCTAACGATGGCTTCGGAGCGACCGTCACAGTGGCTGCGGGGTCACGCGCAGACGCCGCTCGCTGCGTGGTCAGGTGTCGAGCTAGAAGGGGGTGCCAACAACGGCACTGGAGATGCATGGAGTAACTGCGGAGTCAGGGACGCGGCTCGCATTTATCTCATTTCTCACCAATCTATACATTTAATCTGCAACTATCTCACCTCTTTGTGGACCCAGGCACCGGCACGCAATGGCCTACTCATGTCGAATGATACCTGGGGATCTTAAACGTCGATTCTGCAGAGCAGACGGTGCATCATATTAACCCTTTCCCCATTTTGATGACATGTTTACGTCATCAGTTTTTTTTACGATTCTGTTCCAATGATGTAAGTGTACGTCATCAGAACAAAAACGGAATAAAAAATAAAATGAAATAATTGTATTGGTACTGAGGCTCCCACAAGGCCATGCGGGAAGGCACGTGGCACAGTTTGGCACCAGGGATCATAAAGAACGGTCGTGTCGCTACAGTTCTCTGTACCGAGTACGATTATTTAAAAACAGCGGCGCTACGTCTCTAAAAATAACGCTAACCGCTTGCGCGTTCCGAGATTCAGCAGTGAATGGGACCTACCCGGCAGCTTAGAGTTATCTCAGAATGGGAAAGGGTTAAATAGTTAATACCCCCACAGTAATAACCAGGGGCGGCTGCCGGATTCGAACTGCAAATCTCTGCAACAAAGCAGCGCCACCGCTGGGTTACCAGCGGGCCCACGTCACCGCCCCCCCCCCCCCCCGCCTGAATGGAGGCACCCCCGCCGGGGAGGCTGTGCCGCCACGGCAGGGCCGCTAAAGCCCAGTTAGATATTCACATGCTCATATGTTGAAATGGTTACCAAGCTTAAAAAAACGAACCCCGCATGACACGTGCGCGTTTGAATGAGTACATCACACGGCGCATGACGACGTGTTCCGGTGCGGGCACTGCTGTCCGGGTTGTTCTTTATCGTGAATGCGAGCCTCCTATCTTATCTACCGTGGCGCGATCACCCGCACTGCTACCAGAACCGCGACATGAACAACGCGTTGCTTCCCAACAGTGCATATCACCACAGTATTGCTCTATCAACAAAAGCAGCGCACGCACGTCGCAAGCCAACGTGTGTCCACTGCTGGATATCGGTTTCCCCCCGCGCTGTCCCCATTTACCACAGTCACATGATGCAACAATGTACCCGGGCCCCTGCACGCGAGAGCTGATTTCACAGCTCCATCTCCGAGGTGGACATCCCCCTCTCATCGTCGTTTGTCTCGACCACCGGCCACCATTCCGTCCAGCCGTAAAACGTCATGCGGAGGTCAAAAGTCTTCCCTTAGCAGCCAATACGATGTTTCTAACATGAGTACACTCTCTGTGATCCACTCATTATTCCATTCTCTGTAATCCCAAGCGTGCATTTCTCTCCGTGCTTCTGTGCACACTTTTTAATCAGTGTAGGATTTTTATTATCACCTGCTGCGATATATATACAAATCAGAAACACAACACATTGACAATAGGTTCAGATGCATTAGCTCCCTACTTATATGCTTTATATATATCGGATGTGAGATCTGGCCAGTCACGTGTTCCGGTTTGGGTTTGTCCACTGGGGGGACGTCCGAGTGATGGTGGCATGGCGAGGAAGCCTTGCTGCTTCACCGGTTCTTGGTGAGAGAATAGCGAACTAAACGCGGGGAATTCACAGCAGAGCCGACTCTGTGTTCCGACACATTGGTGGTGCTGGCTCCCCGAGTCGGCCACGAGGCTCAAATACAAAGCATGGTTACCCCGCCCCCACAACCCCCACCTCCTATGAGATATCTGGCCAGCGTGGAAGAGAAGGCTAAATAACCCTAGAGAGGGACTGTTTAGAGCTCCCTCTAGTGGAGGCCCTTCCACCTGAAGTGGCGTAAGTGAGCAATCTACCACACAGTATCCACCACCACCACCAACATGTAGGTAGAACTTCTTTCGCATCATACGTAGCCAACCGAGCTAAGCAGAGGTGCGCGAAATTTGAATTAACACTCTTGTTCATCAGGTGGGACATGTTTAGCCATCACCAGGAACGTGCAGCGTGTAACAACTCAATTTGAATTTGAATTGAGAAGCCTGGCAAACATGGAAAGGGCGCGGAACCGCTGTTAGTCGCCGAGACACGCAAAGACGGTTTTGGGACAAACAATAAATGAACCTTGCAATCACCACAACGGGAGAAAAATAAACAATTCATTCTGAAATACAATCATGACGCTGAACTGTGACAATTGAAAGAATCACAAAGCAGGGCAGAAACACATTCCTACACCATCTCGAGAACATAGGCCGATCTACATTATCCGTCGTACCTATGCTTCACATCGAACTGATATTGCCGTGGTACGAGCTAGTCCCAATTCCCAAGTATCACGCGAGTAAAGCTTGCTCGCTCAAAACCACCAGGATATGGGCTGGCGTAAACCACGGTCACCACAAATAAAATGCCGTTCTCGTGGCTATAAAGCCACGGTGTATATATATATATACACATGCCCCTCAATGATTACCGTTAAATAAATCAGCACGGTGCAGGTTACCACCTCTTATTTCGTCTCACCTCTTCCCTCCGTAGCCAGTAGCTGATTTGGCGGAACCACGACATCTCAGCGCCCGAGCTCCCTCTCGTCGTCCACTCTCTGCTCCGCCACCTCCAAGCACACGTGCTGGTTTTTTTTTAAACTCCACACTAATTCTTATTTTACCAGATAAGGTGCCACTGAGCTGCACAGCTCTTTTTTTGAAGTGACCTGGCTATCACAAATCAGTGGCTTTTCATGCGGAAATTTACAGCAGCGAATACTCTAAACGCATGTTGATTCTAATTGTTGTGGGGAAAAAAAATCGGAGGATCCGGAGAAGAAGCCATGCGACCAAGGCGAGAGAGATACGCAAACTCCAAAAATATGGGCGTCAGGGTCGGGATCGAACCCACAACCTCCTGCATATCATGCGAGGTAGTAAACATCTACGCCACCGTCGTTATCGCCGCTTCACCGAGCGAATCAACGAACGGAGGGGCAACGGCGGCGGCCGCGCTGCGTCTTCTCTGGGCGAAAGTGTATCTGGCCAGTGGTTGAGAAAGAGGAGCCATTCCACTCGGCTTCGAGATGGGGCCCCCCAGTAGGGGGTTTAACAGGGGGCAGATGGGGGGGGGGGGAACGCTCACGCACGGCAATAGCGTGCTCATTGTCCCGATCGCTGGCACCTGTTTGCTGCACTCGCATAAACCTTGCTCAGTTACGCCTCCGATCTTATCATGAAAACAAAAAAATGCGACGGTGCTGCCTGTTGCTGGCTGCTTGGGCGTGTTGGAGGCCTTTGGGCCTGTGCCCAGCAACTGTTTAAAAAAAAAAAAGACGACACTGTTAAAAGAAAGATAGAAACATGGTTCTCTGCCGATGCCGGGTTCAGGATCGGATGCGTTTGTTTATGACGAGGACACCAGGCGCAAACACCACACCGGTCTCGTCGTGTAAAAATACACGTGGGCTAGCACTTCACAACATGTGTGGCGAGACCCACCTCGCACCCCTCGCCTTTCAGGAGGACGCAGGCTGCGGCGTAGATACCGTGCGGGAGAAATGTTTAAAGCTCACGAAGAACATCGGTGTCACCTCCGATAAGCACGGTTGGCTACGTACGGTATTGAAAGATCAACAAACATACACATAGAATACACGAATACACAACATTAAACTAATGCCTCGCTTCCACGGAACACACGACTACACAACATTAAACTAATGCCGTACTCGCACTCGTGTTTTTGGGCTGTCGAGGGTCACGGGGGATCAGTGGTATTGCTTGGTGGGGGGAGGGGTCGGGGGGGGGAGTCCGCCACACCAGACGCAGTGAGAGCCACGGGCCCAGGCCGCACGCTCCCAGCTGCGCTTCACTCGTCACGCCCGGTGATGTCACTGCCGCACATTCAATGAAGTCAACACCCTTGACCTCGCGAGACGGCGGGCAAGCCCGACTGCACCTCGCAAGCGGTCTTTCTTCCTCTCCTCGTTAACAACATCCTCAAAACGCCCAACACGGCCCCCGCAGTGCCGAGACACACGACAGCCTAAGTTGCGTAATCTACAAGATAAACGCTGTTTTTGTTTGCTCGGGTGTTTTTTTGTTTTGGGGGGGGGGGGGGGGATTGCATCTTCCTTGAAGCATCGCAAGGCGCTCCCGTCCCGTGCGTTGTGTGGCCAGCACCTGGACCCGGCATCGACGCCGCGGACAGACCCCAATTCGGCCTCGGCGGGGGCGGTGGGGCGAGCGAGCGGCGTCACCCGCCCCTGCAGCCCAAGTGAATGGACGGGGACGGAGACGGGCGCACATAAATAAATGAGACGCACCAAATAAATAAGCATCAATTTCCCTGCCGAGAAGTCGGCATTAGGCGCGCTAAGATTTCCAGCTGAGTAAACACCCTTGTCCCCCGGACTGGACATGCAGTATCCACTCATTAAAGCGAGTATCGATTGCCCCTGTCCAATTCAGTAAGTGTGTTCATCGATTTTGCTTTGTCGTTCTCCCCCGCCCCGCCCTTCCCCGGTGAGACTTGCTTGCTGCACAGATTTTTGTGGTGAGTGCGCATGGGCAGAGGGGCCACACGGAGGCCCCCCTGCCCCCCCCTGCGCCGACACAATGAACCCCGCTCACATTTGCACTCAGCTGTGAGAAAAGCATTATTCGCATCCGACTGTCAAGCCGCATGTATTTAACCCGTACCCCCTACGCTACGCAGCGACTGCGCTTTCACCATCACCGTACTCTGGCGTTCGCACAGGTGCATGCGCTGCTTTACGTACACAGCACGCACATGCCATCAACACAGAGGGCCCTGCCGCAGGCATATGGAATTTCCACATATGAAAGTTGCGAGTTCACATCCAGGTTGGGGGTTAAGTTTCACATACCCCATCACCCCTTCGGGGTAGATACAATGTGTACCACTTCGAGGGGAAGTCAACAGCAGTTGTACGTTGGAGAGACCTAACCCGGCATTAAAATGTAGAATTTCCACCACTGGCTAAGGGCAATAAAACAGGAGAAGAGCACCGCCCCAATGCTCGTTTCAACAGACGATGCTAAAGTTTAACATCCGGACGTTACTGATGTACGTATGCTATTGAGGATGGTGACACTCGCCTACAATCCCACACTGTGGAGGACAAGAGTTGGTGGATCACGTAGATCTCCGAAACCCACAAATGCGAGATGGGCAGAGGACAGCGGCAGTACAGAAATATAGGTTTGGGGCTTCGTGTGTGTAAGCTATAAACTAAACAACAAAAATTTTAATTTTTGTTTGACCAGGTAAGGCCCACTGAGCTATAGAGCTCGTTTTCAGAAGTGACCTGGTCACACATTTTCGGAGCCAAAATACTTTAAAAGCACGTTTATAAAGGTGGAGGGAAAAAACAGAAGCCCCGGAGAAAAATCCACATGACCACGGGGAGAACACGCAAACTCCAAATACACAACAGGCGTCATAGTTGGGATCAAACCCATGACCTCCTGTATACCAGGCGAGGTAGTTAACATCTCGTCACTGTGGCGCCAGCTCTGTGTGTCCTTCCTCTCTGTGCTGGAGGGCTTTCTCCAGCTCATCCGTTTCTCCTGCACACAAAACACTTGCTGCTCGTTTTATGCAAATGCTGGCTTTTCGGGCTTCCGGAACAGATGGAATTGATCAAAACGGGACAAAATTAAATCATTGATTCATGAATGCAATCGTGACCCAAAATTACGATAATTTATCAAATCGCGGCAAGGTGAGGTGCAGGGAGAATTATTTATTTATTTAACTTGTTTACCTGCGTAAACCTCACCGAGTCTCGAGACTTGTTTCAGGAGGGTCCTACCAAGATAACGCAGTTGGGGGAAATGTTGCCAAGTTTAAATCCTAAATGAGTCATTTACAGGTATTTTTTCAGCTTTGGGATGCTTGGTCACCAGCAGTTACACGGCGTGTGTTCTATGTCTGTATATATTAAAATGTAGCAATATACAATCCTGGGATGACAAACCAACAGTGTCTGTGTGTCTGTGTCAGGAGCAGTAGTGCAGCGGTTAGCACGCCATGCTACAAACTCGCGACTCAGGTTTGATTCCCGCTCACTGCCAACACCAGTGACAATAATTTGAACCGGTCCTGGGTCGCTCCCAGGACGACTCAGCCTCAAATGAGTACCTGGTGCAATGTGTGAACATCACCACTGGGGGAGACAAAGGCGACCGGGCGTGGCACTGACCACCCAAACCTCGTGTGCCGTACCGGCCTTCAGAGGTGCTCGCGAACGGCACTTTCCCCAACAGTCTTTTAAGGCTATACGGGATATCTTTGTCTTTGTATGCCGAGGATGGATCGGCGCCCTCTATAAGTAGCAGCCCCTCATGCAATCCACATTCCGTTCTTAACAAATCTGTTGCTTATTTTAATGCGCATTTACAGAAAAAGCGTAAGTGAGATATAGTGATACAATCCAGCTAAAGTATCATTTCCGTTAAGAGGTTAACCATAAGCGATGGTCCATCAGTGGCAGATCCAAGTCGGGTGCGATGGGTGGGGGGGGGCAATCGCATGTGGCCCCCCCTTGAGATCCTCAAAAATTTTGAATTTCATTGATATTTCTCCACATGATATACATTGCATGCTTTTATTATTAAATAATGGGGCTCCCACTTAAAAAGCAAACCTGACAATTCAGGACCACCCTCCACTTTGAGAAGTTCCTATATCCCTCCCTCCCCCCCTGCCCCTCCCATGGCCTCTCCCAATGAGCGGTCATTACGGCTAATACCACGCTTTGATAATGACCCCAGTTGACCTGGGGCAGCATCGCACTAAAGGTCACGCAAAGACTTGAGGACCGAGGCAAAAAATAGTCCCTTAAGTGGCTAATTTGTCAAGTGTCCTTTCCCTCTAGGGGGCGGACATTCCAGTGAATGAGATGCATGCCTCCTCCTCTCCCAGAATGCCCAGCATTTACATCTCAAGCCTCAAAATAACTCGGCGCAATTAAGGTACACAAGAGTGGGAAGAGCATGCCTCGAATTTGTTTTTAATCATTATTATTATTATTACTTATACCCTGCCAGAGCAAGTAAGGTTTACGGGATACACACGAGCTGGCTGCTCGTCTCAAGGGGGGAGAGGTGCATTCGCGAGAGCAGCGAGCCAGCGCTACAGAGACCGTGGGGTGAGGACCTCTGTATACAAATCGGGCTTCTCACACAAGAGGGGGGGGGGGGAGTCGACAGCCTCTGCCACACCGCCAATAAATGTGCAATAAAATCACGGTGGAGATTTGGGGTTTGCACCTAATTTGGAGTAGGCCAGCTCTGAAGACGATTCAGCAGAGCTCACACGACGACTCTTCTCACATCCGTGCAGCTCGAGAACGCGAAGTCTCGCCGTAAAGGAAAAGAGAGACCAGCGAAGGTTATCAGACCACGTGACGTGAGGCTCCCTTGTTATCGGGAGTTCTGCGAAGGAAAACACTGCCCTCTGAAGAGCAAACCGATGCTAAACAGCCAATGCTGTCGGTGGAAATACATCCTGCCTGATATTCGGAATCCCTAGAAAATTCAAAAAATGTACTTTTAATACAAAAGCTGTGTTTGGTGGCAGTGTACAGTATGTCGGAACCGAAGCAACAACGGGGATGTAATCCATACACCTGCGGCAATGGGAACACTCCATCTACAACCCCAGGTTAATCCACAGCGTCTCCCACATGTCGGTCAGGGCAGTTGCCGGCTCAGCGCCCACGCTGGTCAGTGCAGGTCGGTGAAGGAGGACCTTGGACCGATTTAGATATCGCTGACCACCGACGCCGGCCATGGCTGGGAAATTAACAGAGTTTGCCAGGTTCACTGTGCTGTGCGCTGTACCAGCCTCTCTCTCCCACCGGGAGGCAATCATTCACCGATACATGAATGACTATCTGTACAGGAACATGGTTATCACTGAAGCGAAGCGGCAAGTGGCATAAAGCCCTCAAATGTTCTGGTGGTCCTATGTCTCCCAGGGGCATGATCCGCTGTTTTTTTTATTTCTCCGCCAACACTTCGGGGTGGCTGGGTTAAAAGTCGGCACGATCGCCTCCGGGTCCAGGGTCACCGGTTCAAACCCAGCACAGGTCCCCCCCGACGACGCTCCAAAGGAACATTACAGAGAGGGCACCATCTGCTAGCTCGCGAGGGCACGCAGGATCGCACTACGCACGCCATTCACAATAACAGCAGGCGGCCGCGTGCTAAATTTGAAAAGATTGCCCCGGTAATTAATAAATTGTCCCTCAATGGATTCCTGCAGGGGGCCAAACTGCAACCCCACACCCCTACAACCCCGCCATCACCACCCCCATCACCTCTGGGCTCAATCGCGCAGCGAGGACGTAGAACCGGCTTTGGGGCTGACAATGGCGATGATTTATTCATATGTTTACACCGCGAAGCACACCGTGGTATACAGTGCGCGCCACGGCGTTGCAGCAGCAACAGCGGCCGCACGACGGGGCGCGTGAGGAATCGGCGAGAGCCCTCCTCCTCTTGCTCTCGCCGCGAGCGGCCAACGCGCCCAGCCGGCTCCGAGCCGCGGCTCCGAGCCGCTTCGTGTACAGGGTGTCGGGTGACCTTAGCCGGCACGCGAACCACAGCCCAGCAGGAGGGACCCCAGCGGGCGCCAGAGAAAGTGCGCGGAGCGCCGCGTTTTGTTTCGCGTCGCATTTGCATTTTGGCTTCCATTGATTCGGTCTCCCTGGCGGGGCGACGCAGCGGTTAGAGTGCTTCAACCCACAATCAGATTGTTGCGATTTAATATTTCAGTGCAGGATCAACTTGGTTCTTCGTCTTCTCAAGGCTGAGCACAACTCTGTGGGAGGAAGTCGGCAGGGGCTGGTCTCATGGAGATATTCACCCTTTCCAAAGACATGTGGAATTTCCACCACTGGCTCAGGGCCAACCAACGGGAGTTTTCTTTTTCATGTCACTGCGTGGCTTCCGTCCTTCTGTCAAGTCGTCAGGCAGAATATTTCCTTTCTCTGCCTCTTAGCCTCTTTCCCAACATCCCTGACCACCTCCAGAAACTTCCCTCATCAAGCTTTCACCTCTGTGAATGTTACCCAATGCACATACCTTTAACGCAACAAATGCAATGTTTCAATGTACACGCGCGAGAATCGGGGCTGGCGCTGCGAGCGAGGAGCGACAGCGACACCGTTTCGGGATGGGAGCAAAGAGCCTTTGTGACGGTGACGAGTGGATGTCTTTTTTTAATCCTCATTAACGGAGCTTCAAACTTGTGCAGGCGCCGGATCAGGAGGCACAGCCTGGTTTGCACGTACAGGAGAAGCGCTGTGCACACACCCCACTTACTCCTCACCTACACACATGCCACAGCTACTCATCAGCTGCACCACACCTGCACCTCCGATTAGCACGGTTGGCTCTCGTACATATATACGTACCGTACATACATACGCCCACACCAGCGCAGGCATGTGTACGCAATGGTGGAGAACTCTTAAAAGAAAGTCCACACAAAACACCCATATGCAAACTACGGGTTACTTTTGTAAAGAAATATATATAAAAACACACATTGTGTGCATTCGCCTTAAATAAGTTGCACCTTTGACGTCTCAAACATTTGCATGCTCGAAAGCTTGCGAGCATGCAAATGTTACGCAACTTTAGACAAGCCACCGGCAACGTTAAATCAACCTGCGACGATTGAGAAACACTCAGAACAAGGCGCCCCCCCCCCCCCACCAGGCCCTCCCCAACCCCACCCAGTAGGAGTGCACGAGGCGAGCTCTCCACGAACTCACTCGGTTTATTCCTCGGTTGCATCTTCCCTCTAAGCCACCGCACAACGTGCAACCTCGCTTCCCACCGCCTACTTGAAACGAGAGCGTGCATATGCACGCGTGTGTGTGCGTGCATATGCACGCGTGTGTGTACACGCGTGTGTGTGCACGCGTGTGTGTGCGTGCGCATGATGAGCCACCGCACACAACGTGCAACCTCGCTTCCCACCGCCTACTTGAAACGACAGTGTGCGAATATACGCGCAGATACGCGCGTGCGCTGTGCACGTGAGCGCCAGAACAAACCGAGCGCGCGTAAATCCCACGAGTGTGCTCGTGCGTAAATGCGAACGCGTGCGAACGAATTCGACACTCGCCGCGTTAAAAAAAATAAGCACACACGCACGCACAGGAGTGATCAGAAAGGAACATCAGCACAATTAAAACGATTCCTAAATTTGCCGAGTAGAGGCCATTCAGCACCGCTCATCAATACAGTGTTGAACCCAATTCTAAGGAGTCTAATGCGATTCCGGCGAGCCACAAACGCGGGTGTGCTTGTTACGAAGCCAACGGCCCATCACAAGCAATTAGGCTCAGGGGTTGCGCTGGGTGGCAAGGAAATGGAAGGCAATCAGAACATTTCTCTGACAAGTGTTGATGCCTGCACTACACTGTGCGGTTACTAAAGGTCTCGGAACACCGGGAAGCACGGCGGGGCTACGCTTGAATTCGGAAGCGCGTTTCCCCAAAGCGCGGGGGCGGTGAAGCGGCAAGCCGAGAGACGAGGAACTCACAGTGACACGCCGTGAGGAGCCCAGATGGTGAGAGACAAAACACGTAAGGAGGAAACGGCCCATTTGGGGCAAAGTTGACCACGA
The DNA here is from genome assembly GCF_015708825.2 of Lethenteron reissneri. Classification (NCBI taxonomy): domain Eukaryota; kingdom Metazoa; phylum Chordata; class Hyperoartia; order Petromyzontiformes; family Petromyzontidae; genus Lethenteron; species Lethenteron reissneri. The sequence continues at coordinate 11,007,162 of NC_083825.1, forward strand.
ACAACAAAGCGAAAGTGGTGCGTGCAGGAACGAGCCACACCAGGCCGCACAGACAGGCAACCACGATTCTGTACGAAGCCCGGATTTCACGCCGCGTCAGCAGCGGCAGCGTCAGCGTCAGCTTGAAGACGAGAGAGAAAGAGACAAACCGAGCAACATGCAGCGGAGAAACCTGCTTAGGGATGAAAATTTGGCCGGCATGAATCTTCATATTGTGACCTTAATTATGGTCCCCATCTTTCCCACAGAGAAATCTCAGACGTATTAACTCAGTCCCCCCTAAGTCCATCAAAACTGTGCAGTAGTCCATCGTAATAAAGTTCAGCACAACACCGGTACGAGATCTCGGTGCAGATCTACTGCCGCCCAAACACAGACGCGAGCTCCTGGATGGTCCAAGTGGAAACCCTCAACCCTTCCAGATCAATTTGACCAAATTTGTGTTCGGGCCATAAAATAAATTAACCTTTATTTTTAAGGACTAAAATTTGCTTTAAAAAAGTTTCAGCATTCTTCAGTCACATGTTTAATATAGGTTGTGCATCCAATGTTGGGTTCTTTAAACTTGTATTGATGCAATCACACGATGCAATAGAACGTGGATTTTACACAGCTAAACCGCGTGGCACCGTTTTCATTTAAAACTAGCGTGCCCCAATATAAACTATAAAGCAGACTTGCATCGAATCCGTGTCGCATACTGCACGACAGCGTAGAGGGGGGCACTATTTCATGCCAGTTATCTTGCGGGCGTGCACTGCACTTGTAACCACGCACACACGCGAGAGCACGGCTCTCTTGGCAATTCATGGCCCTCTCATCACGCCTTCAGGATAGTGGTGGTGTTATTCTACCAACAGTTAACCACACACTGCTCGGTCCGGGTCGGTGAGGGTGGGCAGCATAGAAGTACAGCACAACAATGTATTTTCTGCACTGCCCTCTGCTTAGTCCCACGTAAAACCTCCTTAACTTCCTCCGATCCGAGCGCATTTAGGGATGATTTGGTTTTTGGCCAGAGTTTAAATTCCAGTAGTTTGGTCAAGATGGCACTTTATCCCTCTATGGTCGATTAAATTAGGAATAATTCATGGGAGTCTAGCAGCAGAACTCTGGTCCATGTGGAGTTTGTATGCGAGGGATCCGGGCAGGCCCTAGGGGAGAGAGTTGCACGCTGGGCCGTAGAGACTGTTCAGACATGTAGCGAGTCGCTGATTCGTCGACGGAAATGTATTCTTAAGCTTATGACACACACACATGCAATCGTGCATGTGAGAATCCATTATTTACAATTTATGCAGATTATTTTGCTAATATTAGTTAGGCAAGTGGAGCGAACAAGGCCGTAACAAATGAAGCGGAACAGAGGAAGGAAGGAGCGAATCGCTGCACGTCTCTAATTTTAAATAGTACAGCTCGCTTGTTTAACACGGTATGCCGGCTCCTATAAATCAGGCCAGACACGAGAACCCCGCACGGCTTAATGCTAAATACAACCACTCAAACGCTGATTGAAAATAACATTCCACTCGTGCCACGCACACGCTTCATATAACGCAATGCAGCTTGAAGCGTGGGCGTTAAGTCAACAAGCACTATTCATTCATTATGCTTCCACTGAAAACGACCCATCCGTCTGGGTGTGCGTGTGTGCGTGCGCATGTAGAGTGGTGGCGCAGAGGTTAGTGTGCCGCGCTTCGAACCTGGCGACCCGAGTTCCGTTCCCGCTAACGGTCCTAAGCCTCCTCTACGTCGACTCGGCCTCAAATGAGTACCTGATGCGGTTTGTAAATATCTCCACTCGGAAAAAAAAGGCAGACGGGTGTGGCGCTGGCCACCCACGCCATCGTGCGCCGTGCCGGCCTCCACAGGTGCTCGCAAACAGCACTTGCTCCCAACAGTCTGCGTGGGGCTATAGCGGAAGTTCAAAAGGTGTGTGTGAGCAAATATAAACACACTCATGGCAGTGTGAGCTCTATCGCTGTACCTCACCCCGGGGTGAGTGCCGGGGGCTCGAGGAGGGGGGCAGGGAGCAGGCCGCCGCACCGCGCGCCCCCGCGGCTGCGAAGGCGGCCGTAGCGCCTTCCCGCAGGTGCGCAGCGACCACAGAGAAGCATTCCCCTTAATTGGACGGCCGAGCGGTAAATCAGCGCCTACGGCCGAGATGGCGTGGCCGAGGCGCCGAGCCAGGCCCGGGAGCTCGACCTCGCGCCGCCCCCAACTTGCGCGCTGATTTAGCGGCATCCTGCCGTGGGCCGCCCCCCCACCACTACCAAAACCCCAGTCGTGCCACCGCCGTCACGCGTGCCACAAATGAACCACACAAATACCTCGCTGATCTTGTCAAGGAACATAAACCATCATCACGCGAACTCCAGGTCATCCTAGCAGCGGCTTTTGGCGCGCGTTCAGATGCGCTTCTACAGACATCTGGAACGCTGTTCCTTTCGATATTAGGAAGCCACTGGAGCTATGCACTTTTAAATCTATATTGAAAACGCATTTCTTTAGAAATGCTTTTGGTGTTTAGTTTTCTGTCCTTCGGCCGCACCTCCGATTAGCACGGTTAGCTACGTACGGTGTAAAAGCAGTTCAAAATACATACAAATACACGCATGCAACCAGTGAAATTTGTAATTACTAATACCCACATTCATGAACAATTACAATAGTGTGGCGATTTATCCCAACGACGGGAAAGCGAGGACCGGCTCAGCCTCGTATGAGACGACAGTGCCGTAGGCCTCGGCTCGTGGTGGAAATTCTACATTCCGATGACAAAGCCATTCTCTCTGAAGGAGAGTAGCTGGTGCCTTCCCACTAAGTGAGTAGTCGAATCCCATCTGGGATTTAAAGTCGCAACTTTTCGAGTTTAAAGCATTTTAACTTGTGAATTTCAATAGGATTTTGCCGAAATCACATTTTACATTATTTTGTCAATCCACTGCTGGATTAAGGCATCCTCGTGCCATGTGATCTGGTGGTTGTGTGATCATACTTCACCCGGTTGGTCAGTGTGGCTTTGTGGTGGGGGGGGGGGGGGGTTCAGAGAGCACTCGATGCCGACGGCAGCTACCGCAGGGAATCTAACTCATGTCGCCCGGTTTTCATCTCGATGCATCAACCGCTGCACAGAATACGGTTACATGTACTGCCGGACTGTATTTAGTCGAAACTGTGAAGTACTCATTGGGGTATTCTATCACACTGCAGCAATCAAACGTCAAAACTTCTGCAAATGCTCACCTTTCAAATCGATTAGATATAGCCCATGTTTATTAAAAAAGACTTAGCACGGTCATAACAATGCACCTGCTGTCAGAAACTGCACATTTTAAATCATGAAAGCAGAGTCTGAACTTCAAGGCACCTGGATTGTAGCTACACTTCATCAGAGTTATCTAATTCGCTGCACGCTTTACGGACGCGACATGCCCAACGTGCCAATGCTGCGCCCACCACCTTCCAAAAATGGCAGTGTTCACATTTTTCCACGACGCACTTTGGCTATCAAAAGCCAAGGCACACAGATAAAACGTTAACCTCCGCGGAAGCTCCCGGAGACGTGAAAACCCACGTGGTTGCCACACTGGAGAACTAACTTGCACACACCGCGATTTTTTTTATCTTGCCGAGGTCCTGCTCGGCACCTAAGTGCTAACGCTTGTGCCAAGCAGGAAGAAGTCCTGGGCTCGATTCCTGACACGGGCGCCTATCTGTCCGTGTCGGAGTTCGGGTGCTCTCCCCCTGTTCTGCACGGACTTCCTCCACTTTCCAATGTCTCATGATATTGGCCAAAACATTCCAATGCCGAAAATGTACCTAGAAATTACTCAATTGGAGATTACACACAGCAGCAACATCGCCCCGCCTACTGTGAAAACTCATCAAGACCCTCCTGAAAAGGAGTCTTGAGAGTCGGTGAGGCTTTCTTGGGAAAATGCGTGTAATAATAAATCAGAAAAATAATTATCCTTTCAGGTTCTATCATACCACATCTTCTAGCTTACGTTCTCTTCACCGATGCAGATGAGTAAACTTGCTCATGTGTTGGATAAGGCCTCCGAGCTGGAATACTGATGTCAAATTAATCCTTTTCCCTTTCAGCACTCTACGTTAGCTGGCACCAAACTGTGTCACACGCCCTCCCACATGGCCGTTTGGGAGCCTCGGTGCCGATAAAATTATTTTATTTTAGTTTTTCTTTTCGTTCTGTTCCGATGATGTACATCATCCGAAAGGGAAGGGATTAATGGCTACTGTGCAGACTGTAACAAGCTATCCAGTAGCATTCATTTAACAGGCTGCTGATGAGTGTCACTGAAAGGCAAAACCAGCCCAGGGTCTGCGTGGTTTTAACGCAAAACTAGCAAGGCGCATTGTTCTGAGATTTGGCTGAAGGGCCAAATATTATTCTATTTCGGTGATGGGACCGACGCCTTCTTAATTTACATAATGCATGTAATTAACCGCATCCTGGGTGTGTGCGAGGGGAAGGGTTGCCAAACAGCAGCCAGTGTGCAGCCTCTGCTTGTATGTAATATGTGCAACTTCCTGGGCACCGTACGTAGCCAACCGTGCTGAAAAAGTCAGCACTCTTCTCCACTGCCCCCACCCCTCCCCCTTGCATCGGAGCAAGTGGTCGACATTCCACATTCTCATGACAGATACCAGTCTTTCCATGGGACCAACCACTGTTGATCTGCTACAAGTGGCACTCCGTTATCGCCTATGGACGGATGTGACAATGTTTAAAATGACATGACTGCAAATGATGTAGTGTGCATTTGCATGCGACACACGTGGTCGATTAAGTCTCAAGTTGCCTAACAAACACCTATAGGAACAAGTAAATGCCAACTCCAGTCCCCACTTAACTAGTAATGAATGAATGAATGTCGGCTGGCAGATGTACCTTTTCAGACAACGGCACCCCAGGAAAATTACCTGGTTCAGGGTTCTTCAGCGATATTATTTTGGCAGACCACATAATAAAATCAGCGTTTGCTGGCAGAGCCAAATGACATCACACGCCACATATACGATGATATGGCGTCACATGGAGCAGGGACATCGTCACAGCTGTGCGTGGCCACTAATCTGTATCTCTCGTCTGCAAAGGTCTCATTTCTTTCTTGTTAATCCGGTTTGCATCTCACTAATCTTTCTAGTACCTACAGATTTCTAATCTCTCACTCTCTCTTGTGTATCTTTCATCTCACTAAGCTATGTATGCATGTTGAACTCCTTTTCACACCGGTGTGTTGGAGAGTAAATCCACATGTTGTGTAAATGTGGATTTACTCTCCAACACACCCGGCGTGCCGTACGAGTAACGAATTGGCATGTTCTGTTTACGTGACAACCCTTACTAATTGGCGGGTTTAACGACACAATTTTATTTATGCGATCTAACCCAAAAAACCCTGTATGATGAATGACGCATGTTGAAAATAGGAAGGGCCCAAGGACAGACTCCTGTGGTACGCCAACCAGGCACGGCATTGGCGGTAACTGTTCGTCACCCAGCTTGATGAACTGTGACCGACCGGGTAGGTATGACTCAATCTACCCCAGCGCCGTACCTGATACACTGAACCTTTACCATAGCCACCCGATGAGTATCTCGTGCTTGATGGTGTCGAAGGCGGCCGAGAGATCGAGGGCAACCAACGCTGCGGCGCACTGGTCATCCAGGATCTTGTAGAGAACATCGGTGACCTTTAGTAGCGCCGCCTCAGTGCTGTGGAACTTCCGGTACGCCGACTACAATGGGATGAATCTGCCCGTTGCAGCGACATCACGAAATAACTGCTTCAGACAAGAGGCCCTCTATGACCTTTGAAATTGTGAAACTATATGTCCCATTGAGTCACATCTCTCCATGGGTCAGAGCTCCACCAAGCACCTACCTAAACTGGTGGCCTGGCAGGCCACTGCTGGCCCATGGACCACAAGTTGAAGAACCTTGGCCGAGCGTAACCAGGTCTTAATCACAGAGTAGCGCAAACAGAGAGAGTGAAACAAATCAATTATGATGTGCAATGGGATGAGTTGTCACTGTGTGTGACGGGATGAGTTGTGACTGTGCAATGGGATGAGTTGTCTCTGTGCGTGTGCGACGACCCTCGCTCCAAGTTTACAGGCCACCGATTAGGCAAGCGGACGTTTTCTCGCGACGAGCACACGTGCGCACGCTCTCAGCTCGCGGGCGCACCACGGTCTCGGCGCTGCACTCTGCGAGATGAAGCCACCGCCCACACGCGGTCGCTCGCCGCAGGCTCCGCCCCACCGCGCATTATTATCAATCTGCACAACGGAGACTCCGCGACCCGGTGAGAGAAAGCCGGCCGTGCTGCGACGGCGCTCGGCTCGCGAAGGTCGCGTGGGTCCTAGTTAGGATTCCAGTCGGCTCAGGATCCAGCTCGGCTGGTTGTCCCCAACCTGGGAGCAACGACATGGGGACCAGTCGGCGAGATGAACAGTGATTGCCCTATGGACATGGTGAGCCCTGTCAAAAGAATGTGGAGTTCGCACCAGAGACTTAAGGCCACCAAACGCTAGCAGGAAGACAACTCTAAAGCTTGTTGACTGTGAATAAAATGAACCAAAGTCATGAGAATGAAAAGTGCTTTTGGCAAGTTTTCATGAATCGAATGCTCATGTTAAATATTAAGCAGGACGTATGCATTAGCGGTGCCATCGACGTTAAATCTTGGGACCGCTCTTAAAAGCCAATTTGGCAACGTTTTATCGGTGTAATCTGAAACATTCATAGTAAGAGCAGTCAAAGGTAATCTACAAAAGTGTTACGTCACCACAGCCCGAGCTAAACGGCACACCTACCGCCCAGCCACTTTCACACACGGCTGCCCAGATGCTTTAAAACTCTACCCCCATTAATAATGGAAAACCCTCACAATGCCACTAGCAGCATCAATGACACAAACACTCCTGTAACATAAATTGTTAAGCGGAAAACACTTGCCCAGGACAACACAAGAAGACGGGATTTCCTTTGCTGTGACATAACGCATCCGAGGCTGATTCGTTTTCGGTGCTTTTGTGACATCCCCAACGCAAAAGCAAAAATGAGAAAGTTCCCTATGTTCCTGGCATAAATAATGCATTTATATTGGGCTCACTTCCAAAACATAACTTTCACAGCATCTGAGAACGAGTGCAGGTACGAGGCAATGGGTACCTCTGGGGATCGTCAGGGGCTGCGTACGTTTATGTATGCAGGTGTGTGTCTGTGTGTGTGTGCGAAACGTGGAGCCCTCTAAAAGGAACATCTGTGCCGGTTTGAAACATTCCGGCTGGCCTGCCTACGATCCATCCTGAGTTTAACCAGACTGGATTGTGTGAGTTCATGGATCCTGGAAAGAGCTGGACACAGTCCCATCAGTGAGCTACTCCAGAAAGCGAGGCTGCGGTGGCTGGGTTATATAGCCCGCATGCCCAGCCAACGCATGCCCAAGCAGCATCTGTTCGGCTGGAAAAATGGAGCTAAATGGGCACAGCACGGACTAGAGAAAATATAGACTGATGTGGTACAGAAGGATGTGGTGCAGATTGTAATTGCCAATGACTAGTACCAGGAGTGTCAAGATCGGCATTTGTGGAGGTTCATGAAGAACGCTGTTGGGTAGTTGGAGGCAGACGCCCTCCACCAACAATGGAGGGCAGAGGAGCGACGCTCACAACAAGGAGCAAAGTGCCAGGTGGCTAAAGCGCAGAGCTGGCATAGTGGGGAATACACTTGGTGCGTCTGCCAGTCATCGCATTCAGTCAATTTAAGGCACCTTGGTCTGTTCCATGACCTCCTGCCAGTGGGCCATCGACACTTCACGTGGCCTCAAAATGCGCCTAGCATGGCACAAGCACGAATAACGGTGTACATATAACCAATCTCAAAAATAAGACATTTGGTCTCCCTGCTCAAATGTGTATTCAGATAGTGCTCAGCCCTGTGGTGGAAATTCTACTTTACTTTGGCAGGAACCAATGGGAATATTATTAATACAATATAAAATAATTGCACATTATGACTGTACCGTCACTTAGTGGTGACATCACTGCTACTTAGTGGTGAACGGCAGTTAGCGATTAGCGCGCAGCAATACGAACCCGGCGACCCGAGTTCGATTCCCGCTCACGGTCAAAACTAGTGACGATTATGTTAACAGGTTCTGGGCCTCCCCTAGGTTGACTCAGCCTAAAATGAGTACTTGGTGCGGTGTGTAAACATCGCCACTAGGGAGACAAAGGTAGCCAGGCATGGCGTTGGCCACCCACCCCCTTCTGTGCTGTGCTGGCCTTCAAAGGTGCTCGCTAAAAGCACTTGCCCCACTGGGGGGGGGGTGGGGGGGACTTGGTGTTTGTCTGTGCGCGTGGGAGCCGACGCACGGCATTAACCCCAGGAACATGGAACTCAGTTACATGGCATCAATAGGTTTTGCTCAAAGCCTGACAATCGGCAGGAACAATTCCACTCGTTCAACTCCTCGCACACAGCGCCGCCGATCTGACCGGTGCACGCACCGTGGGCCCCGGCTCGGCGGAGAGACACAAGGCCGCTCCGGCTGGCGAGCGTTCACGAGCGGCTCTGCAAAGCTGCGCCACGGTGGCGTCATGGTTAGTGCGCTGGACTTGCAATTCGGAGAGGCCGCCGGTTTGATTCCATCCCCAGGAGTGGCAGTCGCAACAATGGCGCAAGATATCAAAATCCTCTCACCTCTGTCCACCCTGCAGTGTAACATGGGTATGGCACGGTTAATCAACCGGTGTGGTGGGGTCAAGTGTGGGTACTCCAATCTCTTTAAAAACCGTCTGCACAGCTAGAAAGCAGAGGCCAAAATACCGAACAGAGCGGGTTTCTCGCGCTCCTGCTAGTGAGGACCCTTACACCAGTCATAGCATAAACTAACCATTTTATTTCACGAGGTAAAGCTTGAGCTCTTTTTCACAGTTGACCGGCCACATATGATAGCTCATAAAAGTGGCTTATATAATCACGTGAGAATGTATAGTCGCGGGCGAATATTCTAAACGCGTGACGATTCTAAATGCGGAGGGTAAAACCGGAGGACCTGGAGAAAAATCTACACCACCATCACGGAGAGAGAGAGAAAACACACGAACTTCACATATACAACAATAATCGTTACGGGCCGGGATCAAACCCACAGACTTCCTGCGTACCAGTCAACGGAGATAACGTCTTGCCACCGCGTAACTTGCAGGGCTGCACCTTTCACTTTTAGGCAAGATACGGCAGCAGGACGATGCGTCTGCGTGGGTGAAGCCTGGCTCAAGTCCAAGAGCCTCCTCCTCCTCCTCTCTGCCGTGCAGCAAGCACTGCCACCTCCCCCAAACGCCTCTCTTATCTCAACCCGATACTGTAACCCGCCATTCTCCCTGTCCCAGTCGGTTCCCCTTCTCAACTCAAAAATGCTGTTGTTGATTAACACCGTGAAATATTTGTAAAATATCCCCCTGCCCACCGAGCAGTTGTCCCTCCCTCTTAGATGCTCCTGGAATAATGCAGTGGCTTAAAACTAAATCACACAAGCAAATTGCATCGTAACGTAAACGTGCACTGCGAGTTTTCAGGTGCAGCTTATCAGATGTGCGCCGTTAGAATCAAGTGTAAATGACAGCCATGATCTGTCCACTGCTAGATTAAGGTCTCCTCAAGCGAGCCGCCCTCTCTCGCAGGCTCGGGACGCAACAATAACGCCCCAAAACAGCCGACCCTCAGCGTTACGCGGAATTAAACGAGTGCGTTCGCCGACCTCGACTGGCCCGACAGATTAAAGATTAAAGGGGCTTTTCCGTGCGTCTTATTTAATGTCACATCATTTGTCAGTGCACAATAGCCAACGCGACCGCAGCCGCCCGTCGGCGGGAGGCCGAGTGTTGTTATTAAATGGCAGCACCGCTTCCCATAAGGCTGCGCCGCGTGAAAGGCCCTTTTAATGCCGGCCGAGTGCCCTCGCGCCAGCAGCAAAGGGCCCCCCCCCCCATTTGCCCTGCGAGGGCAACGCTCGGCTGGGCGACCAGCGCGCCCCGCCGAAATGTCAGCGGCAGTAACAATTTTAGAGACGGCGTCGCCGATTCTCCTTCCACCAGCCACTGTCCCCCGGCGGCGCCGTGGACCCCATCTTCTCTCGCACGCCTCGGAGAGCGGACACGGCAGAGCGTGTGTGGTGGCGGGGTCCATTCTGAAAGCGGACGATGTACGAGAGCTCTCGAGCCAGCAGGTACATAATGATTCACTAGCTTGAAACTGCCCCCCCCCCCCCCCCGATTTGATCAATTGGTCACGAGTCAGCCTTGAGTCGATTGTAGAACAAAATCTCTTTTGTCTAGAAATCGTGTCGTTGTGCGAAGTCTTTTTGTAATTTGTCCAGCTCCTGCATCTTGTCGTCAAAATCTTTCATGGATTCACCCCTGCCCCTCGTCTCACTCTGCGTGCTCGCCACACGAGCTCCAGCCTCTCCTCTACTGCCTTCCACGCACACTGTCGCAAATATTCCTGTGCCGCATCTTGAGATGTGGTCCCATTTAAATGCGATAGAAATCCATATTGTACCGTATCAGCCCTGAAGTAAAACGTGTGTAGAATTTTGCATGAATCACAGCGCATCTATTCTCTCAACACGGGGCTAATCAATGCGTGTATCGTGATCGTAAGAACGGATACAAATCGATCGTTACACGCCTGCTGCTCACACCTCACCTTTCTACAAATCCCGCATGGCATGAAGGGCACAGCCTTTATTGAAACTCTGGCGAAGTCTAATGAGGGCAGGGGGTTAAGGCAGCCGTGTTCCTGTGGCATCACAGACGTGTGGCAGACACGAGCACCTCACCACTGCAGGCCCCTTCGAGCGCCACAACGCCGTCCTGCGCCTGCTACTCCGGTTTGCAGAGGCCACACGGCCCTCAGGTTGTTGGCGTGCCCCACTACCAAACCGGCTTGCACGCAGTCGACAGTTTACTGTACAGCAGGCGTGTTATTATTGTGATTGTTGTTTGCAGGAGGCTATTTTGTCGCAGTCAAAAACACCACATTTAAATATTACCCTCGCGTATGTTTATTTCAGTGTCGTCATGCATGCAGAAGCCCCGTGGCGAACTCGCTTCCCTCACGTCCATTGGTGTCCCTACGGCGGTGTTGAAAATTCCATGTTCCTATGGCGAGTGCCAGCTTATTCGTGGGAGGATCAATGGTGGCTTTCCCGCAAAATGGTATTCTTTTAATTAACCCTGTAGGAATGGTGGGGGGAGTTGACCCTCAATCGGGACGTGAACTTGCAACGTTCTGATAATATTATAACTCGAGCCCTTTGTCGCAGCACCAACCGGCCCAAACATAAATAAGAATAACAGCCATTCCCAAATGACGACATCTGCCGCCTTCTTTGCAACCGAGACGAGGGATCTGCATTTGGGAAAAGGCGCCTTTTTCTGTACGATATTCTACAGCAGGGCGCTTGTGATCGTCAATGCAGCACACTAACAGAAGTGGGGAGGTAGAGACAGGACTGAAAAATGTGAACAATCCGATCCACCGAGCCAAGCACAAAAACTGGGTTTGTGAAGCGCCGACGGCAAGGTGCGGTCAACACCACTAATTGAATGATTAACAGTTTTTGCCAACGATGTGCATTCATCACGTCAGCCACTGCTGACGTTGGCACCAGCAGTCGCGCGTTTCGTTGACTGCGACTGTTTGTCTTATCCATTTCTCCACTCTGGCCGATTCCGCACGCACGCACGGAAGCAAAGTACGGAGGGAAACAAAGCACCTCCTTGGAGTAGCCGGATTTTCTCTGATCACAGAACGGCGGAAACTAGAATGGCGGGGCGAATTCAAGGACAGACGCAACACCTTATCTAAAAGTGGATGAGAAGAGGAAGCGACGCTATTCCCCGGTCGTGCCACGTTCACGGGCTCGAGACGAAGACCGCCGTCGCACCAACACCCGGGACAAAAAAGAACTATTTATGGAGAGACACCGCGGCGAGCGTGACGGAGCATCAAAAAAAAAAGCGTTCGCGGAGCGCCTCTCTTTCAGGAAGATGAAACCAACATCAACCGGGTGCCATTTTATTCCGTTAGCAAAAAAAATTAAAACCTTTAACCGCGACAATGTCGCAGTGGAAATCCATTACACACACAACCATGCAAGTGAACATGAGGCCAGCTTGTTGTTATCCCCATCTGAACCCTACTGCTAAACGACCCCCACTTTCCTGGCCATCAGCTCGGCGAAACACGATCACGCACGGATCTGTAAGCCCTCGTCCGCTCGATCCACCGCTGACAGCGAACAACAGTGGCGCACCGCCAAAGCTTCTGGCCTCTGCCATAGGATTGTGGAATTTCCACCGCCAACTCGGGGCTGCCAAGGGACATGAAGCTCCACATCACACTCATTTGAGCCAGGACACCCTTTGACTTTGGCCCGACTTGACAGTGAAAAGGTCGATGCTGTACTTGACTGTAGTCAACATCACGTTTCACTCGACTTGGAACCACATAAGGTCATTCACATCTCAGCAACGTGACAGACATCAAGACCAGCGCTCGCTCCGGATGGCTCACGTCAATTCCAAGCGTTCCCCCTCCCGGAACAAGAAGCTTCGAGTGGTGTTCATCTCTGTTGCTGGCTCCGAGCCAGTGGTGGAAATGTACACACACTCGGGGTGTTCGGCCAGTCTATCCACGCAACGACCACTGTTGATTTCTCACCAAGTGAGACTCAATTTATCGACTCCAGATGGATAACGAGCCGAGTTGATCTCCTCACTGCGAAGCGAATGCACAAACTCGTCACTGTGCATCGAACACCTCCAAGCGGGAAGCAAGCAGCACACGGCTGATAAACGAGCACCGGCTTCGCATTAGGCAGGGTAATTGTTTTGTTTTTAATTTTACGAGGCCATTTAAGACTCCCCCCCCCCGTCACACACGAACATCACCTACAAATGTGCTGATGTCATCGAAGATGTTGGGGGGGGGCTCTGGCTGTGGCCAGGAAAGGATTCACAGTTTAAAATGTTGACAACAAAGGGCATATGGATCGTTGCTACAGTTACCCAACTTAGCCACAAACACAGTGCACAGTTTACGTAACGAAAGTGACAGTTGTTTTAAATAATTGTGACGAGCGACCTACCAATGTGCATCTGACACAGCACTGGCTGCGCTGGCAGATGAAGCTCACAGACACACACATGCACGCACGTCCAATGTCAACTCAAAGTTAAACTGCCAGAATACTCGTTCGAGAGATGAAAACCTAACACTTTTGGACATTGGCCCCTTTTTAGAACCACCGGAATTTCACCGGGAGGGCTAAATGTGAAAACAAAGTCAGCGGGGAGGTCGCCCCTCCGTTCTCCGCGAGGCGGAGGCCATTTAGTTAAACGGTAGTTAGCGACTCCGCGGAGCGCTAATGGCTACAGACACGGCTAGTTAAACCGGGGACATTTACTGGAGACGTTTGCGCAGCTTAAAACAGAGCACCGCCCCCCCTTTGTTGTCGTTCCTTTTAATAGACTTACAACCACACTCGAGTAAAACGCTAAGAAAACCATAGGCGCGTGGTTTTATTCCGAGCAGCAAAAAAATAAATTTGCAGAGGAGTTATCATTACGCATTGCTCGCCTGACCGCAGGGGAAAAAAAACAGATGCATTTATTTTCGGCAGCGATACGGCACCACATTTATTTTGTAAATTAATGGAGCAAATGAATTGGAAGCCACTGCGCGGCGAGCAGGCGTAACGCAGCAAGGCTGTGCGTCATTTTGCTGACTTTAATTATGCATAGTGTTATGCTTAACGCCAGCGAGTGGGATTGTCTCAATGGTTTTGTGAACGTGTGTCCTTTTGAAAACTGTGTAATCGTGCGATTTTAAAACACAACAGCGTACACGTACTTTATTTGCATTCGTACTTAAACCGCAGAGGGATCTAGGCAACCCTACCATACATTTATTTTGACGTAGCATTTTGAAAAACATCGATTTTATCCATGTCCCAAGTACCACCACGATTGGTATTCATGCTCAATGTAGGTGTGCAAATTCAAGGCTTGATTCACTAGGTCACAGGGGTATGAGGAGAAGAAAGGAGAGAGAAGAAAGTGGGGGCAATGGAAAGGGATGGGGCCACCCAGGGAGGACGAGGGACAGTCTTGGCTCTGGGCCAGCTCAGCTCGAGTGGGAGGACGAGGTCCCGTTGCTATGGGCAGAGGGAGCTGGGCTGATAAGGTGCTGGCTCCTGGTTGGATTTCTCAGCCCCCCATGTTCCCCCTGCTGGCTCTCCTGGGCAGATCTGGTCCCAGCGAGTCCCGCATCAGGTTGGTTCTTAACTCAACTCCAGCCATAGGGCAAGAATCTGGGCCGACAACGGAGGCTGGCGTGATGTCACCAGGGTCCACGTGGACGCGATACGCGCACCATTACGCCACACGCTCTGTTTAACGTCCCAGCAGAAATCAAAACACGTGGAGGAAAATTATAAAAAGTAAATATTAAACTTGAAAGTAAAACCGAGCCCACGCCTACTTATAAAAGCAATATATTTATTTTTAACGATTGATTCCTGACCCTCATCAGCCCTGGCTGAAGAGATGGAGGGAAGATACTGGACAAGTGGGGTCGTGCTCGCGTAGCCCTGTGGCTCGTGGAGCATGGGGATGCAGACTGGGCCCTGGTGCCGCTGCTGGGCCAGCAGCGACCGGGCTTGCCTGTGGCTGTGGAGACGAGAAATTCGGTAGTGGATCTTCCAACATCAAAACGGACCGCTTTGGATCACGTGGCCAGGTTCCAAACCATTCCGTGTGTTCATCACTTGGCCATTGCACAGCGTGTCTGGTTCAATACCGCCGATGGGGCCAGTTTTACCTTTGCCAGGTAATTACCAAAGCACACCAAGCGCTCGGCTGAAATATGGACATTACAGATGGTATGCCGTTTGCAGGATTAAGCTATTACGCACCTCTGCCAACTGCAAAATACCTACAACTAAACTGCAAAAATATGGACGGCTGCAAATGCGTAAATACTGCCACCCTGGTCTCCCTTGCACAATAAATCATGAATGTCTATGAGCTCACAGGAGGCTTAAAGAAGGGGAATTTAATTGAATTGATGAAAACAGAATAAGTCACTGCCACTGCAATTTCTGCTGGCACAGGGCACAGAGGTGTCTTGTGTATGAGCTCTCAGCAGGGGCGATTGTTACTGTATGGGTGACTATGCTACTGGCGTCACGCCAGGGACACTGGGCTGCTGCCAGTTGTGGCATTATGACTGTACCAATGAGTGTGCAGCAATAACAATTTTGCCCTTACCCCAGACGCAAACTCCCAACCACAAAACTTGGTGGACAAATCTCACGGCCGTTTGCCATCATAATACAATTTGACGATCT
The DNA here is from genome assembly GCF_015708825.2 of Lethenteron reissneri. NCBI lineage: Eukaryota > Metazoa > Chordata > Hyperoartia > Petromyzontiformes > Petromyzontidae > Lethenteron > Lethenteron reissneri. Next base: position 11,022,614 of record NC_083825.1, read on the forward strand.
TAAGAAGCGCGGCCGATGCGCTGTTCCGCTCTAGCGAGAGACGTGACAAAGATTGCGAGCACTCGGGTGGCAAAACTCTCTTGTGATCGATTACGAACGCAGTGGTTTGACGGTGCGACATTCGCAACACGCAGTCCCGCGGTTCAGCACGAAGCAGCGCCGGCGCAATCAAACCGCGTCACTCTCTCTCTCTCAAGGGCATGGCCCAAGTGGCGTCCCCTGGGAGGGGAAGCGGACAAATGTTGACAAAGAATTTGTCCAAGTCTTCCTCCGATCGCGCCCCACGACGTAACACGGTCAAAGCGGTCGCTCTGCAGGTGCAAGCCTCGTGTGGAGCCCAAAGCAAGTCCCGAGCATCTGTTTTGATAATAAACTGCAACGCCAGCCTGATAACTGCGTCAGAAGCACATACCCGGCCAGACCACATAAAATACAATAAAGTTTAACCTTTAACTATATTAAGGCAGTTAAAGGGTTGCGTGTGAGATAGACGGATGTACCTTTGGGCCAGGTGCATGAATGTTATGATTTAGGATCTGTGCTAGGCTATGGTGCGTGCTGGTGGATAAAGGTGGGGGTGTTATGATTGAGAGTTATGTGATGGTGGGTATTATAAGGATTATGACGAGGCTTCGTGGTGCTGGTGGCTAAGAATAGGGGTTGGGGCTAAGATGACTGTGTTCAAGGAACATGCCAGGGGCATTAGGAGTGTCACGTTGAGATTACTTAAGACGTGAGAGCGGGGATGTTAAGTTGTTAGGATTAGAGTGGTTCGGTTCGTCTCGTTTAAAACGCAAGACTCAAGCAACACCACAGCCGCTCGCTCTCTTTTCTCACGCTAATTAAACTCCGTCTCAACACACGCACTGCAGCGCGCCATCAAATCACGGCCTCACTTCACGCACAACCTGCCCGCGAAGGGCGCGTGAGGAATTGCATAAGCGCCCACCATCGCAACCACCACCAACCACCACATACGGTGCGGTCATTAATAACCACGCAGGCCGGCCAGGCTGGCTCCAAGCAACCCACATCGCATCGTTGACGTGCGGGTCCTGTGTAAATCCGCTGCTGGATGAAGGCATCATCTGCATGCCGTGTCAGTCGTGGTGGTGGTTTATTTGACAATACCATCATCACGATGAGCAACGCGGCTCGGTGTAAAGGGAACCCAGCACCGTTTTCGAGACATCACCACCACTCGTCACCGAGGTTTAGCCGTGGCCGGGAACATTTAACTCGAGGCCCCTTTAGTTCATAGCGCAGTTCGCTAATCACTGCGCCACCGCTCCCCTCCGCAAACACACTGCATCCTCAAATTAAATCCAAATTCCCAAAACCCCGGGACTCGTAAATGAGACGCGTTACTAGACGCGGCAAGCTGCTAGCAATGCGCTCGTGGTGACTAGAATCAACCACGGGTCTCGCCACTGCTGGCTTGGAGCCACCCCCAGCGCTGCCTCCCACGAGCCGGCTCAGTCGCGAGCACGAACCCCTCTCGGAATCGCCCCCAGAACCCCCCAAACGAGCGACGACTCTGTTACTCAAAGAAGCGCACTACAACAGGGAGCTTGGGTGGCACTGAGCAGGTTACGACGAGCAAAAGCCCGACAGCCATCAGCTGTGCACCTCGACAGAGAAGAGGGCACGCCACGGGGCACGCTGCAGCAGTACTCGGCATCGGCTGAGAGTGCTGCTGCTGCTGCTGCGTTACTGAAACTACGACACACGACGGGGAGCGAGCATGGACCCCCTCTGCTCGTCCCTCTGCTCGCCCCTCTGCTCGCCCCTCTGCTCGCCCCTCTGCTCGCCCCTCTGCTCGCCCCTCTGCTCGCCCCTCTGCTCGTCCCTCTGCTCGTCCCTCTGCTCGTCCCTCTGCTCGTCCCTCTGCTCGTCCCTCTGCTCGTCCCTCTGCTCGTCCCTCTGCTCGTCCCTCTGCTCGTCCCTCTGCTCGTCCCTCTGCTCGTCCCTCTGCTCGTCCCTCTGCTCGTCCCTCTGCTCGTCCCTCTGCTCGCCCCTCTGCTCGTCCCTCTGCTCACCCCGGCGCGGCTCGGAGAGATGGCGTCAACACTTGGCGAGTGATGTAAAATGTTATTTTAAAAAACCTGTTAATTAAAAATAAACTTACATAACTCGAGTGGTCGCAGTGAAATCTGCACTCGCAGCAGCAGCAGCGGCGGCGGCGGCGATTGAATGAGAAATCAAAAAGAAGCCAAGAAACCCACTGCGCGGTCTCAGCAACCCCGCAGCGCCACGGCGAACTCGCTCGAGGCGCGTTCTGGAGACGTGGGGACGGTCCCCGGCGCCAGATTCAAAGCTCCCCGCCGCTCTCGTTCAACTTGCAACGATTCATTGCAAATCGCAAATCGGCGCCGCGAACGAATGAAAAAGGAATGCGGCGCCAAGAACATTGCCGGCAACTCCGCGGTGTTCAGCAGAGAGGACCGCAACACCAGCAGCACCCCCCCCCCGTGTCTCACTGCCTCTACTTTAGCGGCTTGCACCAGACGCGTTAACTTCACACGCGGGGGGGGGGGGGGTCGACACGATCACAACCTTGCGTTGCTCTTTGCTCGTGCACGCGGTGCGCTGCGTTGGTGAACGCGTTCCGCATTAAAGGAGCTCCGCTTTAAAGGCGCCTCGGGCCCCTCTTAAAGGGACACGGGGTGGGTGGGGGGGAGGGGCGGTTTAAAGGGCCACGCAACGTGCCTCAGATTTGGTAGCGCGCATCGGCTGCGGGGCGGGCTGGAGCTCGCGCCGCGATTGGCCGAGGGGTGCGTCACGTGATCGCGAGAGGGGCGCGCGCACTCGCCGCGGGCAACTCCGATGCGCGCTAGGGAATCTAAACTCGCGAGAGGCGATCGGCGCGCGGCTCCCCTCCACTCGCAGCGATGCGGCCACCAACTCGCGAGATCACAACAACAACCACAACCACAACAACAACCCAGCAGCAGCAGCAGGAGCAGCTGGGGGCTCACTCGCAACCCGTCTCGCTCGCTCGCTCACCTGAGAGAGACGCCGCACGTGAAGAACCCGCAGCAGCCCCAATACCGCTTCACCTCCACGTCTCGGCCACGGACGGGCACATCCCTCACGTGGGCAGCGGCATTGCTGTTGTTGTTGTTGTTCGTGTCGTGTTTTGACCGACGTGGTTGCTGCTGTTGTTTGTGAGGGGGGGGGGGGGGGACGCGCAGCCGGTGACTGCCGCTGCTGCTGCCGCGCTCCTCGCTCCGCTCTGCGTCCGCGCCGCCACTCAGCACGCGCGCGCGCGCGGCCCCCACCCCGCCACGCGTCACGTGATCTTCACACCCCCCACCCGCAAACCCCCCCCCCTCACACCCCCCCCCCACTCACAAATCCCCCACGCCCCCACTCCCCACTCACACCCCCCCCACTCACACCCCCCCACTCACAACCCCCCCACTCACAACCCCTCCCCCTCACAACCCCCCCCACTCACTCCCCCCCCCCACTCACTCCCCCCCCCCCACTCACAACCCCCCCACTCACAACCCCCCCCCCTCACAACCCCCCCCACTCACTCCCCCCCCCACTCACAAATCCCCCACTCCCCCCCCCCACTCACACCCCCCCCCACTCACCCCTCCGGGAGGCGGGGCTACGGGCGAAGTGGGCGGGGCGTGGACGAGGGGGTGAGGGGGGCGGGGTGAGGGGGGCGGGGTGGGGCGAGTTGGACGTTGTCACGACGCAGTGCCCCCCCCCCCCTCCCCCCTCCCCCATCCGCACACGCGCAAGGAGCCGCGGGACGGCGCTCTGCTCGACTTCCCCAGGCGCGGCTGTGTCTGCCTGGCTTGGCCACCTCAACTTGTCCTTGTTGCCCTGCATCTAACATCCCCCATACGGGAGAAGAAGAAACAGTTGGGGGGGGGGGGGTGCAATGGAAGGAAGCCGATATGAGATGTGCCCCCCAATAGCATGGGGAGGGGGTTATATAAGGTGGGAGAGGCGAGAAAGCGGAGGGGGCTGGAGGGGCAATAGCAGCGGGGCGAAGGGGGGTGAGGGCGGAGCGGGGTCCGTGGGGGGGGGGGGGGCCTAAGGGGGGTGGGGTTACGTGAGGGGCGGGGTGAGCGCCCGGCGGGTGCAGAGAGCCACGTGGGGCCCAATTCACTTCGATCCGTAGACATTTAATAAAGTATTTTTGTGGCATGAGCGGTGGCGCAGTGGTTTTTAACTGGCTCTGCACGAAGATTCCTGAGCACAGCTAACGTCAGTGGTGGTGATCACCGGGTCTTCGCCACGCCTCCATCGACCTTGGACGTGTGAAAGAGCTTCATAGCACATCGGATTTCTTCAGGATAAATACATATTTTGATTTTGACCCGTACGTACGGTAAAACCCCCAGATGTGGATTGACAAGGAGCTGGAAATAAGTGAATATAAGAGAAAGGTAAAATTACAGTATATACAATACGGAGATGTGTATTTTTGACAAGGCCCATACATTTTTTTAAACGGGCCTATAACAATAAACGTTACTCTTTTACATGCTTTCCTAATGCGACCGATTATTCGAAATCTGCGTGTCTACGTGTACTCGCACCTTACCCCACCGCATGCGACCTTCCAATTAACTGCGGTGTACCTATTTCAGTTTCGGGAAATGGCCTTTCACAACATTGATGCGTTTACATGTGCTGATGCAGAATCTTTATCCTGGAGGTATCCAATGAGCTACGGAGCTATTTTTCAGAGATGCCCGGGAGATGCATACTTTACAACGCAGTGTCAACCAAAGAAAAACCCCGTTTAATCAATCAGTGGTGACCGAACCCAGTCGGTCACGAGCTGCCGGCTCGGGGTCGCCTCACCACGTGGGGAGCACGTGCTCGACGTGCGGCATCGGCACGAGATCCCTCCCCGTGACGCAGCTAACGTCCCACCCGCATTACGTCATAGCTCCACATGTGCTTCCCTGACGTCACCAACCCCGCCGTGCACGATGACGTCACGACAACACAAGTCCCGCGTTGCAATGGAACGCGCCCCTGTAGTGGCAGCAGATATCGGTGAAGCTCAAGGTGCAAGTGCATGGTCACGCTTCTTCCGGCGGAAACGCCTCCACTAAGCGAGCTGGAGAGTGTATTTGGTCTACTCTTCCCACGCGTTGGAAGAGGTGGGCGTACCCACTCTTGGTCAAGAAGAATTTCAGAATCATAATATTTATTTTGGAGGAATCCGATGAGCTATAAAGCTCTTTTTAATAGATGTCGAGTAGAGGGCGGGTCAGAACATTACAACAACAAACAATACAAAACAATAGACAATAAGTGTGGAAAATATACGCAAGGTAAGCAAATCACCAATAAAATATACAAATATAATACATTTATTGTATTTTATAAAATTAATACATTTTAAACCCCACTGAGCTATTTTCAGACAGTACAATAACATGTATTCGGAGTTACCTCTCAGAACGTTGCCAAAAGGGACATAGTATGAACGTTGAACTTTTTTCACACCATATGCCAGCCATCCACAAATATTAAAATAACAAAGGGTGTTCCACAAGGTTCCGTGTTGGGTCCAGTTCTGTTCTTAGATTTAAACAATCTTGGACTAAACTTAAATCACTCAGAATGAAATCTCTTTTCTGACGACACTGTCCTGCTAGTATTGGGTAAATCTCCAAACTGAAGTCAAACAATCTCCAACACGATTTCGGCTTAATTCAATATCAATTGTAATCAATAGAATTGCTCTCAAATTCCAAAAACCCAAGATCATGCTATTGTGTTCAAACACAAATCCATTCACCGATTAAGGATATCAGGAACAACATCATTGAACAAACGTAGTCCAGTACTTCAAACACTTTGGTTTACTGATTGATTCAAAACTTACATTCCAACCCCATATGGATCACACCTCAAATAAAAATCACATTAAAATAGGGGTTTTATCTCGGAAAACACATTGTTTTCCCATTCGATTGCGCCTGCGCATTGTTAATTCTATCACTTTTTAACTAATGTCGCTAACTTACAGATCGGCTACTCATACAGGTAGGAACAACATGTTCCACACTGCCCACTAGGGATTATTTGTCTGTCGTGCATATTTGTCTGTCGTGCACGAATGCGCTGTCCAACCAGGTTCCTACCTGCCCACTCCGAAGGAACGTGCTAGCTTTACTACCCGGCTTCGCCTCCGTGGCGATGTTCACACACCACACCAGTTACTCGTTTGAGGCTGAGTCGACCTAGGGGAGGCCCAGGAGCGGTTCAAACAATCGTCACCGGTGGTGGCCGTGAACGGGAATCGAACTCGGGTCGCCGGGTTCATAGCGAGAATAAGAATACATCTACATTGGGCTCTGTTCATAAAATCCTTATTGGCAAATCTGTGCTATACTGTACTCGGCTACTAATTCATTAACTTTATTGTCAAACCCAAGAACAAGAATTGGAATAGGTGACAAAGCCTTTGCCGCTGCAGCACCAACTTTTGGAACAGCCTTGTTTCCTCCCTTAACATAAATCTTCCTTAAGAAATATTCTGAAGCAGAATATTAGTGCTGCATACAAGCACATGTGTGATTTGTGACTTTGAACCTTACCCATGCATCGATAGTTAAAATTTAATGTGCAATTTTATTTAGGGTATGTGTGTTGTTTTTTGTGTTGCTGCCTTTCACAAGATTGCATTTGGTGTTGAAATTTCGGCAAGAATTGATGTATGTACACTGATGCAATTGCACTTGTATACTTTTTTTTACTGAGTAACTTGCTTAGCTTTCCGATACACGTTGTACTCCTTTCTATTTTAAAAAAATTATGTTGTAACTTTCTGACCCGCCCCTACTGGATATCTCTAAAAAAGAGCTTCTTCGCTTTTCGGATTCTTCAAGTCTAAATAAAGATTCCGAATCTGATTCTTTACCACACGACATGCGGCCGACCATTCGATCTGACTGTGGTGATCCCATTGATACTGCTGAGCGGACAGAGGCAGATTTAAGAAACTTTCACCACGAGTTCAACTGCCGCGCCGGGAGATGGAATTGACCCGATGACCTCTGGATGCCAGGTTCTTCTGCGGTCATTTATGTCTGAAATTATGTGCTGCGTCGCGTTACAAATTACATTATTACAGCTCCCACTAATGACAGTACCAAATGGCAATGGCATTACATGTGTAATAAAAAGGACTCAGACACTTCTTGCTGACTCCGTGTCCTTTATTTGGGGTTCGCGTTCTCCTTCCCACACGGCACTCCTCCTGAGACTCTCTCCCTGGCAGCCCCACATCTGCCTTCGCTCCCGTAGCCTTCCACGCTCCTGCAGCTCCGCTGCAGGCTCTTGGTACAGCCCTCTGGCTGCTTCCCCAGCAGCTCCATCGCTGCTCCCTGTTCCTCCGTGCGTGGCGATCTCGCCACCTCCCAATGTCAGCCCTTCGTGGCCTCTATGGCTATCTCGCCATTTCCTACCTCATTCCTCCACTCTCTCTTCCACCCCGCTGGCTGGCGCCGTCATGAGCCCCTCAGCCACCAGGCTGAGGCACGGCGACCACCCAACGTGTTCACCACCCTTCACTCCCCCGACTCCCCCAGATAGCTTCCTGTCTCCCCGCTATAACTTCTCCCCCACGTCACCCTGACTCCTCCCTCTCGGATCGTCATATCCGCCCCGCCCATTTACGCCCGCATTACACTACCCTCCCCCGTAGAGAAAATCCCAGCCGTCCTCGGCTGAAACAGAACAAAATAATGCGGGCGAAGGCATCACAATCAGGAGTCCCCCAGACACAACGGAGATTATAACAACAACAACACAAGCAACGAAAGGGGAGGTATCAGGAACTGGAACAGAACACCGGCCTGTCCTCCGCGCAACATCAACAAGAATAAGAATGGCACAATGAACAAAAATGGCAACTGACACGCAAGAACGGCCAACGCGCACAACCCAGAAATGTGATGTTTTAGTGCGTGTCCATGTTGCAGTTCCATCCGCTCGGCTCAAGTCCAACGTCAAAGAGCAAGTGGTAGAGCAGAACGACGAACGGCGCTCAATTGCTCCTTCAAGTCCTCATCCAGCTAGCACACCAGGTAACACCCAGTGCGACGGGAGCTGAAGAATCTGTGACGAGAAGGAGAATCCAATCCCCTGAGGCACAGCACAACAACGCACATCCGCATGTCGTACACGACAGCCACCCGGCCTCAGGGTAGTGGAGATGATGTAAATCCAGCCCGCTTAAAAAAAACTCCCCATAAATACCCAAAATAACGCAATGGATGCCCCAGTATTTACATTTTAACAACAATATTATTTACACGTGACAACAACAACAACAAAATTTCCTGCTCTTACCCACCAGCAGTCCTCCCTTGAGGACCAGCAGACATCGCACGTACACAGCATGTACCCACGGTCACTCTCAGCAACCCAACAAAACGCCTAATCGCACACCCTCGCGTGGAGAGAGCCACGCTCCCCAGCGGTAACGTTTAACTCGCCCTAACCCCCACCGTGGTCGTCAACCCACAGCAACATCCACTGACCATACTCTCAGCTAGTGCAATTTCGGGGATGAGCAGCAACTCGGCCACGCTCATCCCTTACTATCCCATCAGAGATGGACACACACCAGCTTCGTATAGTCCGATGCTTTATAGCCCAGGGAAGGTTCATCCCCCGGCAATGCCAGACCCCATGGACTCCCCCCACGGGGCAATGTTCTCTTATAGAGACAATAACACCCTAACCCAGATCCCGTGAGCCCCCGGCACACCAGGTTCAGTCTGCCACCGCACAACTGAACCATGACTCCCCGAGCCATATGAGCACATGGCCCATTAGTTTAAGACATACCACGGAGGTTTTGCCTCCGGGCTGTCAGGTCAGCCATCAGCCATAGCCCGATGTGACCACAACTCGTGCATCACCCAATCAACAATGGCAGGCATAACAGATGGAATATTTGCCCCACCCCGGTTTTTCCCGCGCGCTCAAAATGGCGTCCCCCTTCGCCCAGCGCGTTCGCGCAATATCTCGCGCGCACTCAAAATGGCGGCCCTTTCCGCAAAGCGCATCGTCGCCATACCCCGCGTGCGCGCAAAATGGCGGCCCAACGTGCGAACACGTGGCCAGTTTTCTCCATTCGTGCACCCCAGCTTCCCTTAGCTGGGGTCACAAGACGCATCTCCCGTCACATTATAACAACCCCACCAACGATAGACGCACAGCCCCAGCTTGCTGCGCACAGCTGTCATATCGTGGAATTTTTAACCAATATTTTACCAACCACATTAGTTACACAACCCAACTCGCCAAGCAACTCGTGGCTGCATGCGATCAACCGAATACGCGACGCCACTTGGCGCCAATTTACGGTCCCATTAGCATTAACCTTTGAGACACCCACAACGGCGTCATCACGCACCCTCAAAGCGCGCTCTCTCTCTCAAAAAGCGCAATTACCCATAATATACACGAAATCTCGTGTGCACAACACCAATACAACCGAATTTTAGGGTCCCCCTCTATAATATACACGCAATCTCGTGTGCACAACACCAATACAACCGAATTTTAGGGTCCCCCTCTATAATATACACGCAATCTCGTGTGCACAACAACCATACAACCAATTATTTGGGGCCCCCTCGAATTTGTTACCAATTTCCAACAGGTACGCACAATATAATAACAATCCCAATTCCAATAATCAACCACTGCATCGCACCCCATAACCATACAGAACGGTATAACAGCACATGCAATCAGCATATCGCGATCACACGCGCACATTTAAGCACAATAGCAAGCAGATCTGCAGGCAACCAACACACCATTAATCCTGTCGTAACTTTGCAGCAACAACACAATTATTCTCTCTCTTGCAACAATCGCATCTCACACAGCACCTCGCAGCACAATACACCAAAAAAATATATATTTTTTTTTCCCAATTAAGCCCATCGCACAAGGTAACCCACAATATACAGCGCAAGATACCCGACGCTCCCAAGTTAATAATTAACTTCACCATCAAGATAACAACTCCACGCAGCAGCCCACACACACAATTTGACACTCAGCAACTACAGCAGACTCTCCGTCCATTCTCAACACACGCACACACTTATATTGACACCAAGCAACAAGCAGATAGCGCGTTCATCGTTATTACACACACATACACACAGTCCGAACCGCGCTCCGCACAATCGAGTCATAAGAGAAACCCAAAATAGCCCCCCGGCCCTCGAAAGATGAGTGAGGTGTGTGTTAAGGCCGGGTGCGTATCGTTATGACTCGCCCGGGGCTGCAGCAAGAAGAGGACGGCAGGGTGGCAACTTGAGACGCCTCGCAGAACTCGTTCGGCGACTTGACGGCTCCGTTGTCACGCACCCGAACCAGGACGGGAAGCTCCCGCCCCAGCAGCTGCAGCATCGGCGTCTTCTCCTCGCAGCACCCCCTCGAAAAACAGCAGCTCACAGCAGGCTGCTCACCCCGCGGCACCTCCAGATGGCAGCGCAAGGCTGCCTCTCCGCCGCGATGTTGAAGATGGCGGCGTCCTCCCGCCGCGGTGAAGACAAGATGGCGGCTTCCCGCCGTTTCTCCCCTGCCACGCCCAAGATGGCGTCTTCGTGCCACGTGGCAATGGCGCTGGCAGCGCAGGAAAGGCAGAGGCCTGCGGATCACCACCGGGCCTCCCCGACGTCGTCCTCGGCGTGGTGAACTCACACAGTCGCGCCAGCACGATTTTCAAGGTCCCCATCTGCATCACCATCTGTCTCCATCGTAAGTTGGCATCCTTCGGCACAGACAGGTCCACCGACGCGGCGACACCTTGCTCACCCGGACCCGTACTCGTTCCAGAACGGATCTCCTCTTCCATCGCAGGCAGGTCCACTGTCTGAGGAAGGTCGTCGTCGTCGGATGATGTAGCAGGAATATTTTTTTTATTTTTTTTTCTTCTTTCTCTCAGGTGTTTTGAGATGCCGTTTCACTTCTGACTCCAGTGTAATAAAAAGGACTCAGACACTTCTTGCTGACTCCGTGTCCTTTATTTGGGGTTCGCGTTCTCCTTCCCACACGGCACTCCTCCTGAGACTCTCTCCCTGGCAGCCCCACATCTGCCTTCGCTCCCGTAGCCTTCCACGCTCCTGCAGCTCCGCTGCAGGCTCTTGGTACAGCCCTCTGGCTGCTCCCCCAGCAGCTCCATCGCTGCTCCCTGTTCCTCCGTGCGTGGCGATCTCGCCACCTCCCAATGTCAGCCCTTCGTGGCCTCTATGGCTATCTCGCCATTTCCTACCTCATTCCTCCACTCTCTCTTCCACCCCGCTGGCTGGCGCCGTCATGAGCCCCTCAGCCACCAGGCTGAGGCACGGCGACCACCCAACGTGTTCACCACCCTTCACTCCCCCGACTCCCCCAGATAGCTTCCTGTCTCCCCGCTATAACTTCTCCCCCACGTCACCCTGACTCCTCCCTCTCGGATCGTCATATCCGCCCCGCCCATTTACGCCCGCATTACACATGTGTAGACAGCCCATTGTCAATCCACTGCTGGATGAAGGCATCCCTAGGCCATGCGAGTCGTGAGGGCTATTTGACCATACTTCACCATGCCGGTCAGCCCGGGACAGTCAAGGCCAGGAGAATAAACGCGGAAGTATAGAAGCAGAAGACTACGTTATAAATGCGATACTATATAGTTTTGGTTGGTCGATCAGCAGCAGGTTGTTGGCGTATGGTGGGGTAAAGTGTGGGTATTCTCCCACCTCTTCCAACACGTCTGGCAAGCGTGGAAGATTGGGCTGAATGCCCTCTAGAGGAGTTCGCAAAGGGCTCCCTCCATTGGACGCCATTCCACCAGCAGTGGTGTGAGTGAGCAATTGCAGGGCGGCGCCTTTGTCCCACTTTAAAGAGGGTGGCCAAAAAGCCAGGACACAGGGTTATTTAATGTATTTTAACGCTGGCATAAAACATTGAATTGCTTCTTTTTTTAAGGTAATATTCTATTCACATCTATTTTTCTTCCTCTTCCTGTGAGTCACCTCAAATCCATCTTTTACAAAACTCAACCAAGAAACTGAATGAATTGAAGCAAAACATAATTTATGAACGTTTAAAGATTACATCTGTAATCTTAAAACAACTCCTACATTAATTTAAAAAAATAATTCACGCATGCATTAATGGAAGTCAGTTTTAACATTTGTTGAAATAAATTGAACCACCCTATGTGATTTGTTAAAATAATTGTAACCCAATGTGCCCTAACTTTTGGGCCAACGTGCATGTCACGCGATCCCATGCGTATTTCTGCAACCACAATACAAACGCATTGATACTGGTAGGAACGAAGTGGACCAGACCACCAATAGATTAATGTGTCCGTCCGTCCGTCCGTCCGTCCGACTGTCCGTCCGTCCGTCCGACCGTCCGTCCGTCCGTCCGACTGTCCGTCCGTCCGTCCGTCCCTCCGTGTATCAACATCGCCCCCTACTGCAAACACTTGGCATGACCCTACAAAAACCTTTAGACTCAGTGACGCTATCCTGGTAGCAACATCGCCCCCTACTGCAAACACTTGGCATGACACGTGTAACATTCCCTTATTCCCTGAGATAGCTTTTGATTAAAACCTTGAAATTAAATAAAGTGCGCGCGTTTCGTTAACATTAACGTGAGTAGCCGCGTGTAAGAGTTACATTTTAACGAGACGCGCGCAACTATAATGTTACTGAGGCCTAGTCCGTTAGCGCCTCGTATACAGCCTTAGGCTTTTGCGTGGAAAGGTATATTAAGCGTTTATTTTAATATGTTTATAAAACATTAATTGCACTTTTAACATTAACGTGAGTAGCCGCGTGTAAGAGTTACATTTTAACGAGACGCGCGCACTATAATGAGTGGTTTATTAACTTTATTTGTCACTTTTAAGTTACTGAGGCCTAGTCCGTTAGCGCCTCGTATACAGCCTTAGGCCTTTGCGTGGCAAGGTATATTAAGCGTTTATTTTAATTTGTTTATAAAAAATAAATTGCACTTTTAACATTAACGCGAGTAGCCGCGTGTAAGAGTTACATTTTAACGACAGGCGCGCGCTATAATCAGTAGTTTATAAACTGTATTAGTCACTTTAAAGTTACTGAGGCCTAGTCCGTAAGCGCCTCGTATACAGCCTTAGGCTTTTGCGTGGCAAGGTATATTAAGCGTTTATTTTAATATGTTTATAAAAAATAAATTGCACTTTTAACATTAACGCGAGTAGCCGCGTGTAAGAGTTACATTTTAACGACAGGCGCGCGCTATAATCAGTAGTTTATAAACTGTATTAGTCACTTTAAAGTTACTGAAGCCTAGTCATTCAGCGCCTCGTATACAGCCTTAGGCCTTTGCGTGGCAAGGTATATTAAGCGTTTATTTTAATGTTTATAAAAAGTTAATTGCACTTTTAACATTAACGTGAGTAGCCGCGTGTAAGAATTACATTTTAACGAGACGCGCGCACTATAATGAGTGGTTTATTAACTTTATTTGTCACTTTTAAGTTACTGAGGCCTAGTCCGTTAGCGCCTCGTATACAGCCTTAGGCCTTTGCGTGGCAAGGTATATTAAGCGTTTATTTTAATTTGTTTATAAAAAAATAAATTGCACTTTTAACATTAACGCGAGTAGCCGCGTGTAAGAGTTACATTTTAACGACAGGCGCGCGCTATAATCAGTAGTTTATAAACTGTATTAGTCACTTGAAAGTTACTGAGGCCTAGTCCGTAAGCGCCTCGTATACAGCCTTAGGCTTTTGCGTGGCAAGGTATATTAAGCGTTTATTTTAATATGTTTATAAAACATAAATTGCACTTTTAACATTAACGCGAGTAGCCGCGTGTAAGAGTTACATTTTAACGACAGGCGCGCGCTATAATCAGTAGTTTATAAACTGTATTAGTCACTTTAAAGTTACTGAGGCCTAGTCATTCAGCGCCTCGTATACAGCCTTAGGCCTTTGCGTGGCAAGGTATATTAAGCGTTTATTTTAATGTTTATAAAAAGTTAATTGCACTTTTAACATTAACGTGAGTAGCCGCGTGTAAGAGTTACATTTTAACGAGACGCGCGCACTATAATGAGTGGTTTATTAACTTTATTTGTCACTTTTAAGTTACTGAGGCCTAGTCCGTTAGCGCCTCGTATACAGCCTTTAGGCCTTTGCGTGGCAAGGTATATTAAGCGTTTATTTTAATTTGTTTATAAAAAAATAAATTGCACTTTTAACATTAACGCGAGTAGCCGCGTGTAAGAGTTACATTTTAACGACAGGCGCGCGCTATAATCAGTAGTTTATAAACTGTATTAGTCACTTGAAAGTTACTGAGGCCTAGTTAAAATAATAAAAATAAAACATTGTGAGAATTATTTTATTATGTTTTATTTTTATTATTTGATTACTTCCCTTCTCCGTGACTTTACCGAAAGAACCAAGAAGACGCATCATATTGTTGTGGATTCGCTCTCCAGCACACCGGTGTTGCTGTACGACTCACGAATTGGCCACGTTCTGGTCACGCTGTGTCGGGTGGTGGCGGGTTTAACGACACATTTACGCTATCTAACCCCCCCCCCCCCCCCCAAATAAAAAAAACTACATTATGGATGATATTGGTCGCGAAAGCCTACTACGTGTTAAACTAATACTGGTAGGAACGAAGTGGACCAGACCACCAATAGATTAGTGTGTCCGTCGGTCCGTCCGTGGGAGGGGTGGTGTTGAGGGTGGTGTTGGAAATGAAAGACTACGAGTCTTTAAATCTCACAGCGTTTCTTGTCAAAACAAACACATTTAATTAACGTTACACTAGAATACAGTATTTTTTTCTTTAACTCCTCTATACCCGGTCGATATCTCTGTACCGGTACTAAGTATTATTCCTACCAGCCCACCCCGCAGGGTCCTGTTAATTTGGTAAGAAAGTTGGTGGGGTTTTCTACGGTGTGCTCCGAATGTTTGCATAAGAGTCCTTCCAGTCAAATGAGCACGTTTATATAATACTCTTAGTTCTTTCGGTAAAGTCACGTAGGTAAAAATGAAATTAAAATTAATAAAAAAAATAAAACAATAAAAATCACGACGTTTCGGAGGCAACACAAGCTTCCGTCTTCAGGTGAAACCATCACAGAACAAGTAAACCCGTAAAAACAAAGTTTTTCACTCTAAATCCTTTATATGCGTGGCGGCTAGAGTCCTCTCGTCCTCTGGCTTGAGATGGCTGCCACCTATGGGTCAGATGATTGTCTGCCACCATTAAGCAATTGGTAATTAAATATTTAATTTGTTTTCCATAAACAGTGTAAAATTTTGGATTTTTTTTCACGAACTTAATTGTCACACACAACGAGTCTGTGTGGAAAATGTCAGCTCGATTGGATCACGGGAAGTGGGTTAAAAAACGAGCGAAAGCTTTGCACGGTCCTAAGCAAGCAAGCGAACTTAATATAAAGGATTGAAAAATATATTCGCCTGTGGAGGACGCGCGGATCGATCCCGCGACCTTTGCCATGGGAAGCGAGGGCGCTACCAACTGCGCTACTCCGCCATGGCCTGTGGAGGGGTTACGCTCTGGGCTCTTACACTGTGACGTTCAGCCAAAGCCATGAATGAGTTCTATTTGAATATATGTAAAATAAAAAAATTTGCATAAAAAGTGTAAAATTTTGGGATTTTTTTTCACGAACATTAATTGTCTCGCACAACGAGTCTGTGTGGAAAATGTCAGCTCGATTGGGTCACGGGAAGGGGGTTAAAAAACGACCGAAAGATTTGCACGGTCGTAAGCAAGCAAGCACGCAAGCAAGCACGCAAGCAAGCAAGCGAACTTAATATAAAGGATTTTAAAATATCTGTACCTTATATAGTGGTTAAGGGGGGAAGAGCCAGGAAGGGCAGTGGGGGAGGAGGAGTTGTGAAGTGGTCAATTACTGCTTTTGTTATACTGCTGGGTGGGTAAATGAATTAGATACGATTAAGCCGCTCTTGGTTTTGCTGTTTGTGCGCAAGTCACTGTGGGATGAATGGACTCGTGGTCAGGGACGTGTTGCGCAAGTAACTGTGGATGTACATAATAGAAAAGGAGCGGAAATGCCCATGTTTATACCAGTGTGGGCTGACAAAGAGTACTGTTACACGTTAGGGATGTTAACACTCGGTGAAGTAAAATAGTGCCTGTCAGATAAGATGGTTCAAAAATGTGTAATTAAATCTTTTTTGCATGGTTGATAACATCTTTCCAATGATTACTAAGTTTGTACCCATCATCACGGTTGAAATAATGTCTGTGTTTGTATATCTGAATGGCTTCGTGTACAAACCTTTGATGGTAGCCAGAAGGCTTGCAGAGCACCTTAGTCTCGGAGAAAACAACCTCATGAGAGCCCACCGAGTTGTAGCAATGATCGGCAACGGCGGACGACTCAATTTTGCCGTGTTTCAAATCTGACTTGTGCTCGCGGACACGATCAGAGACATGACGTTTCGTTTCCCCAATGTAACAGTCACCACAGCTGCAACGTTTATATAACTTCATTATATACACTTACAGTACACGCAAAATAGTTTTAAGAACTACTGAAACCCTGCCTGGGTAGGAACACTTTGGTTAGCGCTCCAGCAATCAATCAATCGATCGGAGTCCAGACGCTGGTCAGGACTCCGTTTCATGCATGATCCCTCAGGTTGAAAATGAGTTTTGTGGGACATTGACATTACAGGACAGTCGCCACATTTTAGAAGAAGACACACCGGCTGTCCGATTGTACGTTTATCGTGGATATCTGGTGACGGCCTGGAGGCCTTCAGCAGTGAATAGACCTTAGATCACGGAGTTGACAACTAAAATTTTGACTTTTTTTGACTCGTTGAAAATGGTCTTCGTTTATGGATTCCAGCCCATTTACTGTTTTCCCCAACCAACATCTTATAACCTTGCTCAACTGAATAAACATCAACTCATATCTACCTCAGTACAATACATCTATCAGAGTGCTGTGTGTTGTTGGTCGATAAACACACGAGCCTTTGGGCCTGTGTTCAGCAACGCGTAAAAAAAGAGTTCATCTGACACTCATTCCACACAATGACCAAACACATCAAAGGCAAAATCTCGGTAGCTAAAGGAAACAGCCATTACATAATATCCTTGACTTACCAGTTGTTTCGCCCAGGAAGACGCGAACGCCTTTATTCCATTGGCGATCTTCACCCGAGCGTTTAAGTCCAGCGTGACACGTTCATCCAGAGGGGCTGTGGATGATGCCGGTGATCACCGTCTCACAATGTGGTTCAGCTGCTCCGCTGAAAGAGCGCCAGCGCATCTTCGCCTCTTGCTGAGGCCAATCAGCACGCGGCGTTAATTCGCGAATTCGAGGAATCTGGCCGCGCTGGTTTGGGCGAGTCAAGCTGCCACCGAGGGCAAGGATGTTTGCGAGCTGCAAGTCGAAGAGGAAGACATTCCACGAGACGTGTTTGGTGACTAAATACCTGCTTGGCGAGTCAGACTCGAGCTCAACTGGTCATTGTTATTCTTATTATGACGCTTACGCAAGAAAATCTCCCCGAGTCTAAACAATTTTTTGTAAGGTAATCACAATTTCGTAATTTGCAGGCAATTTTATGCTTTAGGATGTATAGCTAACACCAGTTCGATTTTATATATTGGGGGTTTTATGTGCGATGTGTAGATATCGCCACTGGGGAGACAAAGGCGGTCGGTCGTGGTGCTGGCCACCCACCCCTCGTGTGCCGTTCCAGCCTTGGTAGGTGCTCACTAACAGCACTTGCCCCAATAGCCTGTTTAGTCTAGACGCGGGATATTTGTCTCTTTTTAGCTGTGGGAGGGAACTGGGATAACGCGGAGGAAACCCATGCAAAAGAAGGGAGCCCAATATCCGGAGCGGATGGGAATCGCACCCAAATCAGTTTAGCTGTGTTACTACCACCACGCTTCCGTCATGAATTAAGTGCGCAATTTTCCTCCTTAATAAATCTGCCAGTCCACAAACAAAATCCTTGTTTACACATCCACCAACCACACAGCCTCTGGAAGTGCATCATTTCAGCAGCATTGTTCCAGCTCAAGCAGTCCCTGGATCGGTTTCGACTTTCAGTCTCTTTTCAGCAGGGTCAGGCTCGCTTAAAACCAATTTTGGTGCAATGCCAGATGTGTATAGAACAGTCCAGATGTTTTGTGACCCCTTATTTAATTATGTAAAACGTAAAACATTTTAAAGGAAGGTTTATTTAAAACAGAAATGAATATGCAAGAAATTGGGGGTCACAAGACATCTGGACCACCATGCATAGACAAAGGCCCTCTTTGTTCGATATTTGTCTGATTTCGGCGCAAAATCATATTATACATAACGACGCTGATGATATCTCTGTCATTGAGTTCATATCCTGGCCAGGGTTCACTCGGCCTCATCAATACGCATACATCGGTGCCATCAGTAAATCGAGCGAACGGCCTGGCGGCCCTGGTGTTATCTGCGACACTTTTGTGAAAAGTCAGATTTTGTCTCAAGCTTAAACTGTTCTAAACCCTTGCTCTTTATTTACATATAGAGTACAGGACATGTAAATCCCTAGACACCCTGCAAACGAGATGTTCCATATCAAGTGGTTCGTCCACGTGATATATTTCACAAATAAAAGAAACATTTACAATCCCCTACTGGATGAGGGCGGGTCTTGAGGATTATTTGAGTAAACAGTGCTTCACCACGCTGGTCAGCAGTGAGGGTTGGTGAAGGCTGGGGAGCACACACGTGGGAGCATAGCGGTACAGCACAATGTGTTTGCTGCACTGCCCTCTGCTGAGCAACACGGAAGCCCCGCAGCCGCCTCTGGAAAACGCCACGTGGCGTGCGTGGTCATACGTCCAACCAAGCACGATGCGAGCCCGGCACATGCTTAGCTTCTGAGATCGGGCGCATTCCGAATGATTGTCATACTTTTTCTCAGTGTGTGCATTGTGGAATCGGGCAGTCATCATGTGCAATTATTAAATATTGTAGTAATGACCTTTCCATTGGTTCCTGCCAAAGTAATGTGGAATTTCCACCGCAGAGCTAGCGGATGTGAGCACTACCTGAACATCTTGTTTTTAAGATGGGTTATATATACAAAACTGCCGTTAACTTAATGGCGGTGGCGTCGCCACGGCGCTTGTGCCACACTGAGGCCACGTTCAGTGTCGGAAGCCCGCTGGCGTGTCACAGAACAGACCAAGGTGCCATCGGTTGAGTGACTGGGATGGCTGACATATGCACCAACTGTGCCATCTCTCTTCGCTTTAGGCGCCCCGCTCGTTGTTGTGAGCGTCGGTCTGGTAACCCCTCACGCCATCACTAATTCATAGCAGTTACCACGGTCGAAACACCCAAGAATATCACAGATTCCCAGTAAACATGCAACGTCGGGCCAACGTTGGCCCAACGTTCCATATTAATAGACTTCTTGGTCGAGACAACCGACGGAGTGGCAGCCAAAGGAGGGAAACACGTCCGAGAGGTCATCCACGGAAGAGAGATTCAAATCGGGCGCATGTGCAGCCAAATTGGATCGTTCCTTCGCAAGACTTGTAAGGTTTGGAGACGGTTTGGGAGGTGCAGCAGTGGATAAATAATGGCTGATGGGAAATTAAATCGACTATTTCCTCCTCCAATACAGCACCGACACATGGTACATATCATACACGACACAGAAGAATGTTTGACAGCCTTCTGGCCCTGGTTTGAAATCCCTCTTCTGGAAGTGTCAGGCTGATAACGATTCCCTCGCGATTTCACGTTCGTATACTATATTTTTTGCACGAATCGATTCCAGAAACAAATTTTGTTTATGCCGTGCAAGTAAGGCATCTATACTGTACCGTCTGCAGGATTAACCAATCGCAAATAAATGATATAAAACCACCTGGAAATAATCGTTGGACACTGACCGAACCATTTGATGAAAATGGACTAATCGATTGCACAATGTGTTGAGTCGAGGAATCGTACCACGCTCCCGAACGTCTCCTGTCCGGATCTCTGTTTGTGCTCCCTACAGCACCTGGGGGGGTTGGAGGGGGAGGGGCTCAATTTCCCCGTTCATTGGTAAAGCCGGCGGCAGTGGACCAATCGGCGAGGCGCGTACACGCGCTTGTTCGACCAATCGGCGCGCGCCTCTTCGCGCATGCGCTGTGGGGAAAGTGAAGCCACCGTGGTTTCTGGGACAAGGCCGCGCAAGCTCCGCCAAGATGTCGATGTCCCTGAGCTCCAACACCTACAACCGGCAGAACTGGGAGGACGCGGTAGGAGCGCGGGGGACGCGATAGTTAGCGCGCCGCGTGGTCGCGTTGCGCGCCGCGTGGTCGCGTTGCGCGCCCGGCGCGTTCCTCCGCAGCGCGGCGTTGCGTGGTGGATGGGGTGGGTTGGGGCCTAAGTCGCAAACCGACGCCCGGCTCGCCTAGATTGCGTGCGCCGGCCACTGAGCGTGTCCACGTTTGTTAAAGGTGCTGCCCTGCAGCTGCTCGCTCGCACCGCTGCTGGCGGGAGGACCTCCACGAGAGGTGGTGTTTGGTCTACTCTTCCACGTTGACCAGACGTGTTGGAAAGGAGCGGGCGTAAACCCACACTTTACCCCACCACTCGCGGCCTGCCATTCGACTTGGCTGGCGCGTCCATTCTCTGCTGCCGGCAGAAGCGAGCGCGTTATCTCCCGGCTGGTATCGCACCGATGCTGCGTCTCTCCTCGCAGTGTTCCAACTCACGTGAAGTCTGCCGCCCCCTGGGAACTCTTCCTCCACTCGTTGCTCTCTCCGTGAGCCATCTCTACGTGATGATTCTAATTCGCTTTCCGCAAATTAATAATTCCAAGAGTCCTGTGGAGGTGAAGTCTGTCACGGCCACAATAATTTGGAACTTCATCCACTGGTTTTGAACATTCAGCAGTAGACCCACTTTCCCTTTTGGTCGTTTTAGCAGCCACACGTTTTGAGTTGCAGCAGTTGATGCCCTACAATTAGTTCGGTTGGCTACGTACGGTGCGAAAGAAGTTCAACAACACTATTGAGACTGGCCTCCAGTATTCTTTTCGTTCGCTTGTTTATCCAGAAAAGCCTCGGTGAGTCTCAAGACTATTTTCAGGACGGTCCTACTAGGATTTTGCAATTCGGAGTGATGACGAGCTGTGTGTAAATCATGAACCCTCGTTTCCATGGACAGGTAACGCGAGTAAAAAAAAAGTGTCGTTCCCATTATCCGAATTACCCACATTACCACACGAGTTGGGCATCTCTATCCCAGAAATCATGACCAACTACTTAACCACAAATGCTTGCGATTCAAAGGTCGTGCGTGACAAGCATTGCTGACGACATGTGAAATATTAAATGTAAATTTAAATGTTTCTGCCGTCTGCCTACGACATATTTAATTGTGACAATAGTGACATCTTTCTGCTCGGCCACAGTTCAGTTATAAGGATTTCAGGTCAACACTTGTATTTGCTGATTTGAGGCCCTCAAAGGTGAACTGAGCCAATTTATGCATAAATCGCTTGGTGTGGGTTTATAATGCCGTCAGTGGTGACTGCACGAGGTAGAGACCACTGAACCCTCATCACGCAACAGCTAGCCAGGTGCCAGTCCTGGGATCTCACGAGTGCCAGCCCAGTGCTCTGACATGGCCATTATGAGCTCCCAAAGCCATGCATTCAACTCGTATACCGCATCATCATAAGCCATGATCTATCGTCTGCTGGATGAATGCCTGCAATACAATAGTCGATCCAGTAAATGTACATAAGTGACTCATCGCTCCCTCTGCGGAGGGAATTCTCGAGAAAGTTTTCCCCTTTGACTGCATCTCAGTTAATATTCTCGCCCACCCGACATAATACCTTCTAACGACGTGTCCTACCCAAGCCTACTTGTTTCTTAACAGGCAAAATTCTGTTTGTCACTTGCGTAAGTTTGAGAATTGATGTTTTCTTCAACCCGCAATGACCTATGGTCACATATCTTCCCCTACAACAGTGGGAGTGTAGCATGAAATTCGATCTTTGGTCACGTCATGTACAGAGGTATTTATTTTATGCCCATGCTCCCAGATACCCCCTATTGTGTGTACACAGTACACAACGTACCAGCTTTTTCTGTGCGAGTTGTGAACGATGGATTTGAATAGGAGGTCACTGTGCAGTTCATAAATCAACGTTTTGACTCACAACTCCGCGGGGTACTTAACTGATCAAGGTTACGCGGCAGGGAGCAGCTGACGAGCAATGGGTCTGGCGAGGGAAAAAGGATACAGCACAGTTTATGTAAATGTGGCAGGGTTTTGGCACATGCTAGACAGCATAAAACAACCTTCAGGCTAATATATTTAGTAGCACCCAAATGTTTCATGATTGAACTAAGCATAACTCTTCTGCCATATTTGGCTGCACATAAAACACACGTGTACACATGGCGATAGTCTAAACAGATTTATATAATAGTCCTTTTCACTTTACTTTAATGTGAAATGATGCGGGTGAGAT
The DNA here is from genome assembly GCF_015708825.2 of Lethenteron reissneri. Taxonomy (NCBI): domain Eukaryota; kingdom Metazoa; phylum Chordata; class Hyperoartia; order Petromyzontiformes; family Petromyzontidae; genus Lethenteron; species Lethenteron reissneri. The sequence continues at coordinate 11,045,175 of NC_083825.1, forward strand.
TGCAGAGCCAACCACTGAGTTCATGGGTTCAAATAAGGCAGCCTCCTGTCATTAAAACCACATTGTCTTGTGCAGGGAGTTTTATGGTCTCAGCCCAGTCACTACGAATTGGACTTGCACGTAACAAATCATACACTAATCTGGCCTCTATAATCTGTACAGGTGAGGAGAGAGCTGAATAGATCAGTGAGAGTTCTGGAAAGATATATCCTTGAAGGATGTCAGACAAAGGGCTGTGATATCACTTAAACTTGGTTTCCCAATTTACAGAGTGGCTTATGTATTTGGGGAATCCCATAAAAGTATGTTTATTTTTTCCTTGATACTGAAAGCACAGTTGCAGTATATCATCAGCAGCAGGCATCAGTGTATTGTTGGATCAAGGCCTCCCCAAGCTTTTACCTGCTCTCATTGACCTGCAGTGTACAAGTCCACCTGCACATGAGCTGATTTCATCTCTCCATCTCTGCGGTGGATGTCCTCACAGGGCACGCGTCCCTCCCGTGGCTGCCACGCCATCATTGTTCTTGCCTGCTGGTCTCGAGCAACTTGTCCTGCCAAAGCCCCCTCTTACTTTTCTTTACAATTTCAAAGAGTCAGAACTATGTCTTTAACACCGTGCACGTTGTATAGAAAGTTGCACTATAGTTGGTGGAAATACACAAACAAAAAACTGTTATTCAGCTCATAACTGTTATGCTATTTAAAGTGCCTACTTAGACATGGATTTATGCATCGGCATTTTTGCATGGAAATATAATTAATGACACAGGAGATTAAAAATATTTTGTTGTGTCAGCTTTATTGCTGTGGCCCTACCAATTTAAATGTTAATTGATTCATAATGCTTGGATTTTTTTTCTTGTAAAATTGTCAACATTTTGGAAACTATGCAGATACATACAAATTCATATCTTCAAATCAGGAATGAATTTAACGAGGGGGGAGGGATAGCTTTATGTGTGTACAGGGGGGGACTAACACCCTGCCAGGGTGCTGGGCAAGCCCTGCAGAGAGCCTGGGTTTGAGTTGGAGTTTCATCCATCAGTGATTGAAAATGCATTCTCAATTATAACGAGTTGATGAGCTCAGCCTAAATACTAATGACTGCGCAAAAATGTTTTACATTTCTATTTCAAAATGAATTGCGTATATTCCAACTATAGGGTTGAATGGCGATGCGGTGGTTAGCGCACAGTGCTATGAACCAAGGAAGCCAAGTTAAATTTCCAGCCCTGGCGAACATCACTGGCAAGTAATCTAAAAACTGGTTCTGAAATCTCATCAACTCAAACTGAGCAGTTTGGTGGAAATATGGTCAAACTGTGCTCCCATGATCGACACGGCATTGGGAGGCCTTCATCCAGCAGTGGATTGACGAAGGGCTGGAAATTACTGTTATCAATCTTGTCCTGAGAACTATATTTTTGGGTTTCATGAACGACTAACACTTGTTTGCAGGCATCCTGAAGAAGTCGTGTCTTGTAAGGACGGAGAGGCCCGTTGAGGGACGTTGGAAGTAGTTTTTCAGCATAATTTCCAGGATCTTTCTCTTAATACAAAGTGGTCCACAGCTCATTGTGAAAGAGCCAAATGTAAATGCCTTTGCCTCATGATGTGACATTGATAGCATAAGTAAAACGTGTCGGCTTTCGCGACCAATATCCATAATATGTTATTTTGGGTTTGATCGCCTAAATAAAAATGTTGTTGAACCCGCCACCACAGACACAGCCAATTAATAAGGTTTATCACGTAAACAGAAGATTGAAATTCATTACTAGTACAGCACACTGGTATATTGGAGAGCAAAGCCACAACATTTACAATCTGGTTTAACAACACATTCATATTTACACGATCTAACAAAAAAAACCTATATTAAGCATAAGTAAAATTTTATTTGTTTAAAGGTATGATTTAGTGGTATCTTGTAAAGAACTGTTTAAATACGGTGGTCCCCATAAATATTAGCACACATCTTGGAAATACAACTCTATTCTTGGACACGGTGATTTTAAGCGTCTGTATATTTTTTATCCGTTCAAATACTCTGCGGAACTTAAATATTTTTTGGCAAGCGGTAATGGATATAATTAATGACACTACATTTACGATGCCATAATTCTTAATAAAAACATTAGCAGTGTGATAGATTATTTTAAACACACATTCAGAGTCACCCTAAATCTATACTCCAGGTTTTACCTTCTATGCTACACTTCAGCCAGGAGTAGATGAATACCTCTCATCTGTAACCATAACATGTTTTTGTGTTGCTGCAGTCGGCATTGGTGCTTAAGCACAACTCACAAAAACTCCACACATTCATCACTAACACTGTCCTCAAAGGAAAACTATCCACAGTATGCAACGACGTCACTGGAAATTGCGTTGAATTTTTGCTCCTTGAAAATAACCAAGTTTATACCGATTGAGACGAGGCACCCACCCGTGGTAAGAAATACAATTATTTACAGCCCTTTGTCATTCCACAGCTTTATGAAGGCGTCCTCATGCCCTGTCGGTCGTGGGCCTTGTTTGACCATAGTTAACCATGTTGGTCACCAGTTCAGATATCTTTCTCCCCTGACTGGTATTAGCCATGGTCGGGAACTTAACTCGTGCCATCGGGAAGGGAAGAGTTGTGCGTAAACCACTCCGCCACCACTCCACAGGGTAAAGCAAATGCAAAACATTTATTGTAGACACAAACTATGGAAAGACCTTAGTTTTCCGTGGGATTTTTTTACCCATCTCTTATTGTGGTTGTTTGCTCTTGGGAGAACAGTCGTATTTATGGGGAAAAAGCCATGAATAGGAAGGATGGAGTTGTAGAAAAGAAATCGACATGAATGGGTCAGCAACCAACTTACCGTGTTGCCTTGTTAGCCCAGCAAGTGGTTGTCACACAATACAAATAGAGTATAGTCTCGAGCATGTTTCGCTTTTCATTTTAGTTTTCTCTTGTTCACGAATATTCTTATCCTTCCACACCTCCGATTAGCGCAGTTGGCTACGCATGGTGTGAAATAAGTTCTACATACAATATTGTCCATACCAGTGGTTCCCGATCTATGGTCTGCTAGGTCGTGGGAAGCAGCCTGCAGAACTGTTACAGATACTATGTTTTACACAAAACCGCTAAGCATTACTGCATGGTGGTCCGTAAGAAATGGTTTAGGGTCCACAGTGGTCCACGGGCCCAGACAGGCTGGGAACCAGAGCTCTGTTAGTCTGTATTGTGTTAGCAAATCGTATTTTTCCTGCCATTACTTCCTCTCTGAATTATGCTCTTGTGCTTAATCACAAGTCCTGCTTTGTTTTGCCACCTGGAGATGTGCTACGTGCATGGGTGGCGCACGGTGTAAATCATGCCCGACGACGCTGACGTGCGATCTCGGTGTGATCCAGGCGTGCCCTATGACAGCGTCCGCCAAACTTCTTGTGGAGCAAAGTGAATTGGCCATCGGGGCAGTCGTGTCGTAGCTTTCACAGCATGCATATACAGTGGCGTTGCCTCCAGCGGAAATGTGCAAGTGCGCGTTTTATTATCGGTGCCGCGCTCGCGTTGATCACGTTCGCGGGGGTCGGCTTTTTGGCTCAGCATTGTACAAAAGGCGGTCACCGTATCACGCACTTCCAGATGCGCTTCTGCGGCCGTCTGGAACGCTCTTCCTTCTAATATTCGGAAGCCACTAGAGCTTTGCACCTTTAAATCTAGATTGGAAAACTAATTTCTTTAACTGCTTTTTATGTTTAATTTGTTGCCCTTCCCCACACCTCCGATTAGCATGGTTGGCTACATACGGTGTGAAAAAAGTTCTACATACTAACAATGAAGGTGCCCCGCCGTGTCATTGCAGCGACGGCGCTAAGGGTCACCGGGGACCATTTTGCAGGATCTGTCGTGTTTCTAACCGTGGGGTGTCGCGGTTAGAAACGTTTATACAAAGCAACTGGCCGACGCTTGACCGGGGGGGTTACGCGGTTGAAAGGGAAGTGGTATAGAGATAATTGCACGGGAAAATGTTGAGAAATTACAACCAGGCTGAGAATATCTTTGTAATTAACAATGTGCTTTTGTTTCGTTTTACTCCCCACACCACCCTCCAGTTTGAAATCTTGCCAGTAACAATTGTCTCAATTTATTTTCTGGATGCAATTGTCTCCTGGAAAAAGGTATCATGGAAATAATGGAGGATGGTGAAATGAGTCCAATTTTCATCCATCAGACATTTGCCTTTGCACAGTGTATATTTATTTGTCTCGTTCCCTAAGGTTATTCCGATTGCGCCATTGGCGTCGCGTCGCCACCAGAAAAATAATCCACTTGGAGTTCCCGCAGAGCAGTGCGACCTTTTGTATTAGAGGACTGCCCGCGGAAGCAGATACCTACCTCTGAGAACCACAGTGACCTCCTGTCCACACAGTAGAGGGTAGCACTCCCCACTCACTCTCTATATGAGAGTGAGGTTCGTTGTAGGGCTAAACAGATGTTTTAATTCTCGGAGCTGGAATTTTTCCCAAATTAAGTGCATTGCGCTTTTATAATTAATTTTATTTAAATGCATTCGTCTTCCGGATGACTGAGCAGATCACCCAGAAATGCCCGATAGCGTCAGATTTCAAAAGCTAAGAAAAGTTGAACCTGGATAATGCTTGGATGGGCAGTCAACATGTATTAAAATGGATGTTGTAGGCTGCTGCAAGGCAACAATGTGGGCAGTAGAGGACAGTGCAGCGACATCCGTCGTTGTACCGTACCTTTCTGCTGATTTATTCGCTCACCGTGTTCACCAATCCACACTGTTTAGCGTGGCGAAGTATTTTCAAATAACCCCCACGACTCTCACGGTGTGGGGAGGTGCCATCATCCAGCAGTGGATCGACAACTGTGCTGCGCGTGTACATCATTATGATGTTATCCACGCTCTCTTCATCTCACGGTAATGTCACGGATGATGTCTTCAAAGAGCCTATAGCAGGTTGCGAGTAAGATATTCCAGTCATTACTGTCAACACCGCTCTCATTTCCACAGATTGGTGAGTAGCAAATCAATTTTAAACATAACTCATTTATTTCAATTAAACATAGCAAGCACTTTTCTTAATTTGCAGATGGAGTCAATTATGATTTTTTTTTACGTCTGAATGTAAATATCCTGCATCGGAGGTGTCTGCGGCAGAGCTCCACAGCTCCTTGTGATATTATGTGCGAGTTCAAATCCCATTCGGTGCTGCTACCATGCCCATCATCCCTGCGGCGTCGATGAAACGAGGCATTTGCTTTGTGCAAATGGCGCAATGATTCCTACGGATAGACCCGTCCACGGCATAGGAATTGGAATTGACGAGACTGACTTGGGTTACCCATGCAGATGTAATGTCATTTACAGCCCTTTATCAATCCACTGCTGGATGAAGGCCTCCCTATTACGTGACAGTCATGGGAGTTGTTTGACCATACTTCACCACACTGGTCACTGGGTTGGTGAAGGTGAGGGGGTGTGTGGTAGCCAGGATTGGTTCAGATATCACCTGCCACGGATGTTGTTAGCTGTGGTTTTGAGTCGAACTCGATTACCCAGTGCCCAAACCCAACGCGCCACCGCTCCAGCAATGCAGATGAGCAGCGCCAAATGCTCGGCAATGATACATCCACTGCTGGATGATGAACTGCACAATCAGGCCACTGTCTCTCACATGTAACCATTAATATTTAATGGACATTGCTTGGCAGCCTTGCAACCTCTGCAGTTTTAAAGAGTGGTGCGAGCATTGCTTGTGCACTAACCTTGGAGATTAAGTCTCATAAGATTGAGTTCACAACTTAAGAGGGGGGGGACAAAAAAAACAGGCAAGTTCTGGTTATTGCTGATGATACAATTTCGCAAGGTGTACCTTTGTACGTTTCATTCTGCTTCACGTAGTGTGACGGTCGTCTTCTGTTCACAGGTGCAAAACTGCACATGTGTGAGGAGCCAACCGAGTTGGCTTAAATGCTCCGCCGCAGGTTTCCCGATCTCTCAGTGCACCGAACAAAACTTAGCATGTACTGGCAGGACCACATGTCTGAACATCATGGTGTCACGCGTACAGATGTTATGACACCTCGCTAATCTTCATCTCTTCTCGAGCTCTCATCTCGCTCTCTTGTTATCTCGTGTTCATTTCACTCGTCTGTGTACCCCCTTTGTCCCTGTGAGTCTCCAAATCTCCCTTGTGGGGCACTCCATGAGTTGTCAGCGTCCATGTGCTGCCCGTGTGCCTCCAGTTGAAGAAACCCAGTCTTTGTGCAACTGATAGCCGCTTCTTGGTAGCTGAGGAGCTCCTGCAGACGTGTTTACGAGCAGCCTTAATTCCCCTCGTGAAGCTGGCCACTCATCAGCTATTCAATCAATTTCCACTTAAAATGAATTGTCGGGGGACTGGTGGGGGTTGGGGGGGTCTGTACGGCCACGTATTGTTGCACCACTGCTGGATGAACGTTTCTCGACGCGGTGCGGGTCATCGGGGTTAATTGGCCATGCTTCACGACGCCGGTCCGTGCGGGTTGGTGAAGGTTGGGAGCATTGACGCGGGATCACGTGAGAGCATCGTACAGGGCAGCGATGGATTGTGCACCGTTGCCTTGCAGCCCCAACGCTGTGACCAGATAATCCGTAATCCACTCCGTTTCGTCAGATCTCGCAAGCTAAGCAGGCGTTGAACCTGAATGGTGGTTGGTGACCAGCATGCACAAATAGGAAATCGGTAAAAAAAGAGCTTTATAGCTCATCGGATTCCTCCAGTATAAATACATATGATTCTGGTTTGTTATAGGCTGTTCAGAATGATTTTTTATAAGGCATCTCAACCCACTTGAAAGCTGCACATTCATAATCATCTTCTTGAAGAATTGTACTGTTGTTGATAGCACAATTTTTTCTCTCGAAATGACCTCAGGATTTTGATGTGCGTATTACTTTTCGGTCCGTGATAATCTCGAGAGAATACGGCAAGGGTTATAATTGAGATGCAGCCACGTTCATTTACCTGCAAAAGTCATAATCGGTAATCAATATCTCTCTGCAGGTCTCTGCTGTCTTTGTTGACTATTCGTTATAATTGAAATGGTAAATAAAAACAAATTGACATATTTCAACCCCAACCTATTGGCATCCCATTAAGCCCCTCGCCTCGATATTAATAGGGGGATTGATCCCCAGAGAGAATTTAATGGTGACTAATGCAATTGATTAATTCTAAATGGACGATTATTACAGAAATTTAGAGCGATAGGCATGGAGTTTATGAAGTGGGCTTGGTGAAACCTCATCCACAAGGGCTGATCATCACTCACCTCTTCTCCCTTTCGATGTATCATCGGGGCTCATCCTCACGTTGCAGTGATGGCTGGGAACTTGATTACCACTTTGAGCTAAGTCACCGGCGGGGCAGTTTAGCTCATTCATAAAAAAAAAACCTTGCAGTAAAAATTAGAAGACAAAACGAATAATACGTATTTGGTGCCATTCAACGGTAATTGTCCATAGGTTGATGATGAATACATGTGTGCTGACACTCTTGATGAGCACGATGTAAGGCACGTCCAGCATGATTGGATTTCTGGGTTAATGTCCAGGGCTTAGAGGCCAGACTCCTCTCTTTCAGAGACACAAAGCAATGATTTCCCGTATAGTCTTTAACAGATTGTTGGTGCAATGTGCTGTTAGCCAGCATCTTTGGCTGGCTGGCTGGCACAGCACGAGGGCTTGTTAGCCAGCACCATGCCCAGCCACCTTTGTATCCCCAGTTCGGATATTTACACACCGCACCAAGTGCTCATTGAACCCGTTCAGATAATCGTCACCGGTGTTTGCCGTGAGCGGGAACTGAACTCGGGTCTGCAGGTTCCATAGCACAGCGTGCAAAACCACGGCACTTGCTCCCCATCTAACACGCACATGCAAAACAATCACCAGACCTCTGGTAATTTATAATTATTTTATTATCCTTAAGACCAGGTGAGACTTGTCTTTGCGATTGCTGCAAAATATTTTTTTAAAAAATAAACACTTTTTTTATGAATGCCAAAAGTGGCCTAATATCTTCTCTCTATAAAATAAGTCTTGAACCCAATGGCGGACAGGATAGCGGTCGTCGTTTTTTGTATTATTCTTTGGTTCGTTCGGTAAAGTCACGTGGTTTCCCCACCTGATGATGATAGCTTGTGTTGCGATTGAAACGTCGTGATTTAATTTATTTAATTTTATACCTACGTGACTTTACCGAACGAACCAAAGAATATGGATCCCTGCAGTCACGAAAACTTCAAATCTAGATTGTTTTTTGTATTATTTACCCCTCACAGCGAAACTCTTTCCTTGCAATAAACAGCATCCCCCTTTCAACATGCCACTCTCGCTTAAACACTAAGAGCAAATAGAGAGCAGTGATCTTCTGAATTCCAAAAATTATTGACTGCGCCGAAAATAACTCGTCCATATATATAAAAAAAAAGAGAAATACCGCAAATGAAATAAATAAACTTAAAATAGCCTCGGCCTTCGTAGCGGTGCCTCTCGAGGGATTTGTGCATTTCTCGTGTAAAACATGTTCTTTGTGTTTACTCAGTGTGACTGATTTGCCCCAAATTAAGTTTTGAATGTAAAAAACACGCTGACCGCTTCTTCACAAGTTTTCAGAAGTGGATTTGTTTTCTTTCAAAAAAGTAAAGTAGCAAACGTAATATCAATCGCACGATACGGCCTCTTGGTGAAATGTGCTAATCATCATTGTCATAACCATCATCATCATCATCAGTCAGGAGCAATTCAATGCTAGATTAAGGCTTCCCCAAGCCAAATATCATGTAACAATCCACCTAGCAACTGCACACGAGCTGATTTCATTGTTCCATCTCCGCTGTGGCCGATTTTTTCTCAGGCTTGTTACAATGTGACAAGTGCATTGTTTGGCTCCACTCGCAGATATTTCTACTCCACGGTAATTTTCTGAAACGGCAACGTATTCTGTCTCTCGATACACACTCATATGTGTTTCGTCGGTGTAAACATTTTCCAAAGCACCCCATGCTCCAGAGAATTACTTAATGGCAATCAGTCGGTAAATGACAATCTCAGTTGCGCGTTGGCTTCATATTTTTATCGTCGACGGCGCCACAGCAAAATCACTGGTTGCGGCAATTTCTCCACCCCGCACCCACCCCCCTGTGGACCCTCCCTGTGGAATTTACCGCATTGTTTAAACGAGGGAAATTGAAAATAATGGGACTTGACAATCTCAAAACGCGATTGCACCTTGGCAGTGACAGAAAATCAGTGTCCTAATGTATGGCGCGGAGAATTCACGCAACACAGATGGCCCCGCGGTGGCCTAATTTAGCTGTGGGGGGGCGGCACGGCTACTCCGTAGCCTCCCGCCGTGATGCCGGTTGTGCCGTGAGCGATGGCCCTCTCGCAGCTGGGCTCGTTTAGCCGGTTGACGTCGATGGCGGCGATGCCTTGGCCTGGCGCTCGGTGCCGTGAGTCGCGGGTTCGAATCCGGCAGGGCCGCCATGGTTGTTTACAGTCGTGTGCATTAACCGTAGAATACTAAGAGCTGCATGCTGCGTGGTGGATGTTAAAGACCCCCATGACATCATGGTCGAAATCGGGCCAATTTGTTATTTTACCCGCAAAATGTTTCGAGACATTGGCACCTACTGCGAAACTGCTGCAGTCTTCTCATCTGTACAACACGGCATCTTCCTTCCTTGATCACCTTACGCTGTAAGAACGGCGCGGATAACAAATGTATTCGTAATTTGATTTAACGACAATAACTAACTAACCCCAGTTTCTGCAGTTTTTAGTGATGATGGACTTGCAATGAATGAATGTGCAGAATATGGCTTTGACTTGCTGAGCTGATGACTTGGACTAAAATAATCTACACGGGTGCAGCGGTGGTGCAGTGGTCAGTTCGCGACTCCATGAACCCATTGACCTTAGGTCGATTCTGGGCTGAAGCTAACATTGGTTTTGACCGATATCTGAACCAATCCAGCGCTTATAGACCAGCGTGGTGATGTATGGTCAAACAAGTCACCAAGACCGACACGGCATGGGGAGGCCTGCATCTAGCAGTAGATTTACTAAGGTGGTGTAAGTTATGTCAGTGGATTTTAAGTAGTTAAATAGAGCTATCCGCCTGGTTTGTAACTTACGGACTCCCCATTGACTACATCCAACTTGGACCCATGTCTCACAGAAGATGGCCCTTGCCTTTTAACATTTGCAGTTCATCAGCATTTGTTGACGCAAGCCTAGCCCTGCTGATGAGACTACGTATGTCGATACCGGTCCAGGTTTTGTTTGTATTGAACCATTGCTGCTGAAATTATGCACTCCCTAGAAAGCCATGTGGCTGATGGCATGTGTAGAAAATATATTTCATAATAGTTTATTTTTGGAATGACAGGCGTTTGGAGGGAGTGTATTTGTTGATTTGGCCCCAATGTAGAGTCCGTGCTTGGTCGTTAGCTGCGTCTTCGGTCCTCGTCAACGTGGCACCGGGAGCGTCGCCCCGATTGACGGAGTTGGCCATTGGCACCGTGCTATTCGGATGACGGACGCGGCACGCATGACCCCCCCCCACCTCACGACGTTCGTCCAAGACCATCGCACATTCCGTCGCTTTGTGGGCGCATCACGGCGACGCACCTGCTAGCGCTGTACGCGTCCAAACGAACGAGGGAGACGAATCGCGCATGTGACACGGAGCACTCTGAAATGCGTTGGTCCTTGCTCCAAGTTGTAATTTAGCGAGCCGCACGGCGACACGATGTTACATGGCGCAGGATGCGTGATGTCACGCTTCGTGACGACGCGGGGAGGCGGGTGCGTGTGGCTTGTTGCATCAACGCCCTAAGACGCTTATATCCGCTTCACCCCGGGGTCTTCTGCCACTAAGGGTGGCCGTTTTTTTTATTAACGTGTGAGTCCCCTAATAGTCGCGCAACTTCACACCAACATTTCAATGATATTGTGTCGTCTTCACGAAAGTTATCACGACCCCATGTAGCAGACAGACGGAGCTAATGCATTTAAAGTTCAGCTTAGCTAGAAATAGTTAAAAAAGGGGCACTGGCCTTTCTCTGAAATCCTCAAGCACCTCGCCCTCGCAGTACTGGCAAGACCTCAACCCCGGTCCTCACATTCACTGCAAGTGGCTCTCAGGGATCTGTCCTGGGTTGTGTCCTGTTACCAGTCTACAATTGGTCATATATTCAATAGTCACAGGATAAACAATGACTCTTACCTCGATGACACTCATTTATAATTGACTAACCTCCGCTCATGGCCCACTCAACCTGGCCAATTGTACCTCAACCTTACAGTCAATCAATCAATTTGTATTTTACTTGCCAATATCGCCCTGAATAAAGTAGGCATCAGTGCACATTACAACAGAACTGGAACAGTATGGAACAACAAGAAAAAAAAAGTCATGACTTCAGCGGCTAGCAACCTGAATGGGTGACAGCACTGGATTTCGGTATCTCCTTGGACTCCTCATTCTCACAGACAACCACGTGCTCAACACAAAGACGTAATCAGCATTTGGCACGGCCACTTGGCTTCCATTGCTACGCTAAAACTCTTCCACTGGCTCCCCATCGAATCACAGCACAACATCGCCATCCTATGCCATTGAGCTCTTTGTTAAAGTCTCCCACCATACCCCTCCTCTACCCTTCTCACATCACTGATTCACAGCACACCGCCACGTCCTACGGAGCCCGTCTAACAGCCTGCTCATCATACCCAGAACCAGCGCTGTCCTGGCTGAGCAGCGCTTCACCGTAGCTGCATCGGCAGCAGCCGTCTGTAACTCTCTCCCACTGCTGCGCACGCACACGCAGCAGCATCCAAGCAGCATCATCCATCTTCAAGCAGTAGCTCAAAGCTCTTATCTGTCTACACTCTCACCTGTTCAGGCTCACGCCTGTTCAGACTCTTAATTGTTCAGGTTGTTTGAGAGATTGTGAAATCTGATTTTCTGCCTCCCGAGTTGTCAATGGAACATTGCGTCCGATTCACGAAATAAGCGTGCATTATAAATTGTGTTTATTGTTATTATTACGGGAAAGCCATTGGGGTTATGGGTCGGGGACCATTTGACACAAGTCTATGTGATCCACCAGCCCTTGCTTCGAGAGCACTGAATCACAGGTGCGTGCGTGTCCCACACGTGGCTGCTTCGCCTTTAGCCTCTTCTGACCCACCGGCTCGCGCAACGCCAAACAATTCTCTCGTCTCGGCGTGAATCAAACCCGCAACCCCGTTAGCCAGCAAACGCCGAACTGGCAGCTTAATGAGGCCCGCGCTATTGACGTTATCAATATCAGTACCCCCCACCCTGCCCCCCCCCAATTATTTCAGTGGTAACAGTATAAATTGATGAATATTGACCGTGAGAAGCCATAGTTCCAGCTGTGCTGTGACCCTTGTGCCGCCCACGCGCTCGCGCACGCGGTGATCTCCGCTCGCTCCTCCGCGTCGCACGCTCCACCACACCGCCGCGACATTCAGTTGTCAGCAGAGAGGCCAAGAGCAGCAGCTGCATTGTACTTCTTTGCATTGGGGATAGCGCCTTGTCCTTGAGTCTCACCGACGGCTATTCCCCCTGCGGAGGATCTCCGCACGCGCCGCCCGTTACTTTACATGCTGTGCGTGATTTGCCGCGAAGTTTAAAAATCTCTCGTGACGATCGGCGAGTTGAGCGACGTTAGTGACGTCACGTCTGTCCGTCCGTCCGACCTCGCGAGGTGTTTGCGCTGCCTGCTGAGAGAGTTTGGAATAAGCAACTCTCCTTTGCTTTGTGTCTTGAGAATGTGACGCGCGTGCACAATCTTGGACAAAAAAATAATTCAAATAACATTAGCACATTAGACTCGACACCCTGACATTCAAGTAGGCTTGATTTAATCAGACGTGTTGAAATGCCAGCTCCTCAATCACGTGCCTCATTACATTCCTCTGTTAAACTTCCAGCTTTGTGAAATCAACACGACTTGTTATTGTGCCAAATAAAGATCGGCTCGACGATGATGGGCAGGGGGCCCTGCACGGACAAATGTCACGATGCCGCCACCCCAGGCCTCAAAAGAGCACGCCGTCGCGCATGGCCAACCCGTGGGTTTTCTTGTCGTTGCAGGAGTTTCCGATTCTGTGCCAAACGTGTCTCGGAGAAAACCCGTACATCCGCATGGTGAGTCGGCGAGATCGCGCCGCGGGAATTGACCGCATCCACCGCCTCGCTTCTCCTTCTGAGGCGGCGTGGAGCCACCCACCGTGCAGCTGACGCATCGGCCCTGTACAGACGTGTGTCCAGCTAAACTCAAGTTTAAAGGGTATCCCTATTCACATGAGTTTGGAGATATTTCCTTGTTATGTTTTGACATGTCTCCTTTTCAGTTAACATCTCTGCATGTTAGCGAGATGTTAACTACCTCGCCTGGTTTTCAGGACGTCGGGGTTCGATCCCAACCCTGACACATACATATTTGGAGTTTGCATGTGTCTCTCCCCATAGTCGTGTGTATTTTTCTCCGAGTCCTCCGGTCTTTGCCTCCACATTTAGAAACATGCGTTTAGAGTATTTAGCTGCTATACATTTACATTTCGTTGAGCTATCATTTGTGACTAGGTCACTTTTTAAAAAGGGCTATATAGCTCAGTTGGCTTTACCTGGTAAAATAAAAATAGTTTAGATTTTAACAGTTTTAGTTTCGGCGATCATGCTGTCGTTTATCTTTTTTAGCCTATGGGGTGAGAGAGGAGGGGGGCCCCTTGTGACAGCTGTCCCTGCCCAGTGCAAGGTGACACGGCGCTGACTTGCAAATGGGCATTTGCTTCTCAGTATGGAGCGATGTTGCTATTGGTTATTGATGATTAAAATTTAGTCATTATTTATTTTTGCTACGTGTATACTGGGACACATGCCCTTTTTTTCATTCAACCCATTACACTCAAACCAGGTTTAGTCACAGTTGCCTGACTGGGATTTGAACCGAGCATTTCAGCAGTGTGACTTGCATTCCCTTATCCACCTGTCCTTTCCAGCCACTTGGCCTCGTTATTGTTGTGGTTGTCATGAGCCATTCTCAAGCCACTGCTGGACGATTGAAGTGCTCAAGCAGATGGTAGTGACGTCTTGCACTACGTGGCTTCATTTCCCGTCTCTACTGCTTGTGCCCCGAGTCCGTTGACCCATTTGATTGTTTTATTGCAAAGTTAATTAATGCCATGGTGTTCTCTGTGCGTCTCTTTCAGACCAAAGAAAAGTATGGGAAGGAATGCAAAGTAAGTGCGTGATGCTCATTGTTCTCGTGGGCTTGGTGTAAGCGGTGCATTTGAACCTCGCCGTGCAGCCCAATAAAGTTCACATGTCTCATTCACGAAGCCTGGGGCACAGCTCGGGCGTGCATCTAAATCGGTGTACCCGCTGGGAGGTGGTCCCTCATTTACCTCTGCCACCCCCACACCGTCTGGAACTCCTTTCCTCCAGTCGTCCGTGCTGTCGCCTCTTGCCCCCATTCAAGTCCCACCCGTGACCAACTGTGCCCCTCTCTGTATAATAAATAGAGCCATGTGTTTCTGTGCTGTGTCTCGAATTGCGGTGGTGTGGAGAAACGCCCTGCAGAGGCCCGTAGACTGGCACAGAGAAGCGTAAACCAACAGAGAGACCCGTAAACTCACATAGAAAGCCATGGACTCTCAAATAGAGATCTTTAGGCTGAAATAGAGCCCTATAATTGCCTCCCCAAAATCAATATTTTCACCGTTTCTCTACAGAGTTTTGAGATTTCAAATTTAGAAGCCGCATCTTTGCACATTGTTTTGTTTATCCAAGTTGTATTGAAGTTGCCTACTGTATTCGGCTGCATTGTCCTCTTAGCGAGTGGTGATCTTCACATGATTATGGCGTGATCATCACATGATTATAGAATGATCGTCATGTGATCATGACATGATTGTCACACGATTGTCACATGATCGTCACATCATCGGTGCACGATCTTGTGTGATTGTCACGTGAGCATAACATGATCATCATGTGATCATCACAAGATATTATAATAATAGTCACGTGATTGTCACATGATTGGTGCTTGATCATCGCGTGATCGTCAAGTGATCGTCACATGATTACAGAATAATCGTCGCGTGATCGTTGCATGATCGTTGCCCGGCTCTGCCCCTCTAGATCTGCTGCCGCCCATTCACGGTGTTCCGCTACTGCCCCGGCGCACGCATGCGCTTCAAGAAGACCGAGGTGTGCCAGACATGCAGCAAGATGAAGAACGTGTGCCAGACGTGCCTCCTCGACCTGGAGTACGGTGAGTCTCAGCCACTTGTTAACGAGCCAATCAGGCGGCCAGTTGGCCCAGCCAGAGGTCCGAGACGCTGAACCGGCACCGCCGAGGATCCTGCTTCCAATCCAGGTTTTTTTTAGCCAACGCCCGTGATTAAACCAGGTCCTCAAGTGTAAGTTAACATCTCGCCGTGGTGGTGAAATGTTAACTACCTCGCCTGGTCTTGTGCAGGAGGTTGTGGGTTTGATCCTGACCCTGCTACCATTATATTTGGAATTTGCGTGTTTTCCCTGTGGTCACGTTGGCCTTTCTCCGGGTCCTCCCGTTTTTCTCTCCACATTTAGAAACATGCGTTTAGAGTATTTGGCTGCTATACATTTCCACATGATAATCCACTTCGTTGAGCTATTAATTGTGGACAGGTCGCTTATCAAAAAGCGCTTTACCTGGTAAAATAAAAAGTTTAGTATTTAGCTATGGTGACCGGGTGTCAACCCAGTCACCATAGACCACACATAAAACATTGAGTTAAATTAGGTTTCTCTGCGTCCATGCCGCCGTCCACTGCTCACTTAGTTTATCTTAACAATTAATGATCAAATTCTGTTAGGGTCATGGGACGTCATGCAGAGAGAGTTCTTGGGACGGGCACTGTGTGTCCACCACCCCTGCCTCGTTCCTTCTGCCCACTGCCCATGAGCCTCACTGTTATCTCTGCATGTGGGGATTAATTCCAGCTCTGAGAATGAAATCCATCGCCTTGATATTCATGCGACGTACATTACTCACGGTGGCAGGGCAGGTGGGAAAGTGCTGCCATCCTGCTGTGTGGATCAGAGGGCACTTAAAGGGATGGCAAAGGATAGCTCTATGATATACGCTTCCACGGGCCTTTCTCCAACCGCAAACCGTAGCACCCGCCCTGCTAGAGATGCGGAAGTATGCATCACACGTCATGACGTCGTGTGTGCAGTGCGCAGGGACTTAAATTGAATCCTGGTAGAGAACATTGGTAGGGACTGAAAGGCGGTGGAGCATGGGGGATCGTGAGCACTGGAGTTGAGGAACCCTGCTCTAAGCGCTTGGTCACGTAGCCTCGATCATATTGGCATGCATCATTGTCTCAGTGTCGCACAGGACACAACATCCATGGGTTTAAATAAATAAACTGCAAGCAACTCTCATGGATTACTTATCTTGATTGATGGCCTTGAGCCAGCAGCGGCAATTCCACATTCTTATGGAAAAGGCCATTCTGTCCGTACGATGTTGTCTCTGTTGATTTCTCGCAATATGGTACTCATTTTGTGAGCTTTCTTTGGGATTATGGGTGCAGTTGACACTTAGCCAGAATTCGAATTGTCAACCTCCTGAATGTGCGTTGAGTATTGTAGCACAGCACTAACTGTCCCGGTGCTCTCTGAAATGCTTTGTAAAATGTTAAAATGGATTGGAGACCTGGAAAGGGATGGCAAACACACTCTGCAAATCTTAGGAATCCATAGATGTGAATACAACGTGTAACGATGTAAATCTCAATAATGATTACATTCCGGCTGGCGCGTTGGGAAAGTTGTGCCCCTGATTTCATGATCGCTTCTAAGCGCTCAGTGACTGGTGAGGATTTTATAACTTATTGGGGTTTATGTTCATGCATTAAAAAAAAGCAACTCCTGGGATGTTTGCCAGCAGTGGTATTGATGGGTTTGATGGCAGTGATAGCGATGGTTTTAAACCTGTTGCCCATGGGCGACACATGTGCTGACCGTTTCGGACGGTGGCAGTTTTTGGCTGCGACCTGTTATCCGACCGTAAGATTCAGTCGCCGAGTTTTGCGATACTTTTCCCAAATTTGTAATGCTTCTGACGCTTCCCGTTTAATTCTCTGGTCTGACACTGGTGAGACTAGGCCCTAAAGAAGGGTGTCTGGTGTAGACCAATCAGTTTCAAAGACAATGCATGTCTTATCAGAGGATGTTTTTTTGTTTGCATGTTCACAAATACGTGTGGTTAATGCAGACATTATTCCTTGAAAAAGGTTTATATTTGGTGTTTGAACATCTTAACACCTGTTTTATTGCCAAAAAGGGTAAAACCTATTCTTTAGCTTCTGACTCTGCGTCGCGTGAGCGAACTTAAGATGGCGTTTAAATACGGCCATCATCGGTGGCACCTTTGAGAATCTGTAGAACCAGCAAGTGGAATAGCTCGCCCCCTACGTGACCAGGGCACCAACGCATTGTGCATTGTGTATTGCAGCAGCCAGTAGGTCTTCAATTGGATTGAGACACCGTTAAATATAATGTAACTCAAAATACAAAGCTTTTAATTTGTAGAATCTCCCCATCGGCTGTCTCGAATTGTCCGATACAGGTTTAGAGTTGTCATTCATGAGTAAAAAAAAACTTTTAAATCGTAAAAGCCTTTAATTTAAAATCTCCGTTGGAGGTTGACTCCACCAATTGGCATTCTGGTGCCAACAGTGAGTTCCACTTTGTGGGGAGTGGGGGCGATGGTTACCCTGTGGATAGATTACCCTGTACCCAGAGAGACTCTGGAACTTCCACCACTGGCTTGGGGCTGTCACAAAGATGCGCATTGCCCTTTTGCTTATTTGAACAGGGAAGCATTATAACTCTTTGAGCCTGACCACTGACCAAGCGATTAGCTGTTAGCTTAGCCACTGCTGAAGGCCACTAGCCACTACCTTGGCCAATAGACACGCCATTCGCCGCTGACTTGGGTCACTAGCCAGGCTACTCGTTAGCCCATTAGCCGCTAACTTCGCTCACTCGCCAAGTCGCCACAAAAGGCTACGAGACAGGACCACGAACCACTATTTTAGCCACTAGCTAGGCCAGTAGCTAGAGCTTGGCCACATACCAGGCCACTGGCCAGGCCAACACTCTCCATCACCGCGGCGCCGTTGTTTTAGGCCGGAACACAGGATCCTGACCTGATTGGGCACGTAGCGGCAGTGTTTGCTTTGGCACACTGCTGGCATCGGCGATAAGGAGCCGGCCGTTTTGACTGCTTCGGGAGGGCCGGCCGCTGTTAATTTATAATTGGATTCGCCCCCTAACGTGGCAGCAGTCCAGAGTCACGTGCCCCCCCCCCTGCCCTTCGTGCCTCTTGAGAAAGCTTTGAAAGAGGCAGATTTCTCACGGTCAGTGAGGGAGAGAGAAGGTTGTGCATTGTACACTGGATGTAGACCACGATTTCTCCATCTGTGGTTGTTTTATAGATAGACTGGTCTCTGGCACGGCTGCGACCAATAGAGATGAGCGCTGATCCAATTCTGTTTTGGGGATCACCTTTTTCTTTCAGCAGCCAATCATTCTACAGTGCACAGATACATGAAGTACCATTTTGTGGGAAGTCATCACCCTCATTGGTTCTTTATTTAGAAGTGGGACCTTGCTTATACAGGAACAGCATATAAATGTATGTATGTAGAATTTAAAAACAACTTGACAATGATTAACTTGTACCAGGCAAAACAGGATGCCATAGTGGAAAACATGCAGCCTAATAATGTTTCCCTAACACAACTATTCAGCGGTAATCCTGCGGAAACACCGGCGCGTTGTAGATTCTTAAGAAATTTCCCGTTGTTCTGGACTCTTGAGTGTAGCAAAGCACTGCCTGGAGTTCGCAGACGGTGGAAGGGGTGCTCTGTGGTTAATCAGACGCAACCTCATTTTCACAAAGGCCGAACATCGTTGGTGCCAAACTGTGGAGGAACCCTTGCTAGCTTGCGGGTATCTTTCACTTTATTCAGTTCGTGCACCGTGTGCACCACTTGTCTAAGTAATTTGCAACGAGCGGCACCGTCGAACTCCCAGCTCGAACGAGCAAGCATCGGCGCTCGTCTCTGTTTGAATGTGGTGGAAGTTCCACATTGATATGGCTGGGGCCAGTCTATCTGTATGAAGACCACCGATGAAGTTTCGCAAAAGTGTCACCGCATCCAACGTGCTCGCGCCGGAGCCGCCCAGAGCCACATATATTTGCAAATCAATGTCGACCGTAAAACAAAGAAAAGGAACCGGGGCGTGCATTTGCCCTGACACGCTCGGGTTAACGAGCTGGGAGCTTCACCAGAAGAGTTGCTGGCTCGTTAAGCATTTCCGGCTTTATCGGAGGGCTCCCTGCAGCAGCGTGTGGGGGCCGGTGTTAGGTTGCGCACGCTCTTTGCTCCAAGCTCTTTGTAATCGGAGCTGGCCAGCGTGCTTTTAAGTTTAGCAGGTGTGGAGCTCAGCTGTGCTTTGGGTAAGAGTGTTAAGGATTATGGCACCGCAGCGAGCGGTGATCGTTGCTTGGTGGGAATTGC
Source organism: Lethenteron reissneri (assembly GCF_015708825.2). Taxonomy (NCBI): domain Eukaryota; kingdom Metazoa; phylum Chordata; class Hyperoartia; order Petromyzontiformes; family Petromyzontidae; genus Lethenteron; species Lethenteron reissneri. The sequence continues at coordinate 11,064,875 of NC_083825.1, forward strand.
TGTCCCCTACAGGAGCAGTAGGGGGTGCTGTTTCCTGGGTTCAGGGAGTGAGGCACTTATCCCCTCTGGGTGTCTCAGTGAGACTCTCTCCCCTCTGGGTGTCTCAGTGAGACTCTCTCCCCTCTGGGTGTCTCAGTGAGACTCTCTCCCCTCTGGGTGTCTCAGTGGAGACTCTCTCCCCTCTGGGTGTCTCAGTGGAGACTCTCTCCCCTCTGGGTGTCTCAGTGAGACTCTCTCCCCTCTGGGTGTCTCTCGTTGAGACTCTCCCCTCTGGGTGTCTCAGTGAGACTCTTTCCACTCTGGGTGTCTCAGTGAGACTCTCTCCCCTCTGGGTGTCTCAGTGAGACTCTCTCCCCTCTGGGTGTCTCAGTGGAGACTCTCCCCTCTGGGTGTCTCAGTGAGACTCTCTCCCCTCTGGGTGTCTCAGTGAGACTCTCTCCCCTCTGGATGTCTCAGTGAGACTCTCTCCCCTCTGGGTGTCTCAGTGGAGACTCTCTCCCCTCTGGGTGTCTCAGTGGAGACTCCCCTCTGGGTGTCTCAGTGAGACTCTCTCCCCTCTGGGTGTCTCAGTGGAGACTCTCTCCCCTCTGGGTGTCTCAGTGGAGACTCTCCCCTCTGGGTGTCTCAGTGAGACTCTCTCCCCTCTGGGTGTCTCAGTGGAGACTCTCTCTCCTCTGGGTGTCTCAGTAGAGACTCTCTCCCCTCTGGGTGTCTCAGTGGAGACTCTCTCCCCTCTGGGTGTCTCAGTGAGACTCTCTCCCCTCTGGGTGTCTCAGTGAGACTCTCTCCCCTCTGGGTGTCTCAGTGAGACTCTCTCCCCTCTGGGTGTCTCAGTGGAGACTCTCTCCCCTCTGGGTGTCTCAGTGGAGACTCTCTCCCCTCTGGGTGTCTCAGTGAGACTATCTCCCCTCTGGGTGTCTCAGTGGAGACTCTCTCCCCTCTGGGTGTCTCAGTGGAGACTCTCTCCCCTCTGGGTGTCTCAGTGAGACTCTCTCCCCTCTGGGTGTCTCAGTGAGACTCTCTCTCCTCTGGGTGTCTCAGTGAGACTCTTTCCACTCTGGGTGTCTCAGTGAGACTCTCTCCCCTCTGGGTGTCTCAGTGAGACTCTCTCCCCTCTGGGTGTCTCAGTGAGACTCTCTCCCCTCTGGGTGTCTTAGTGGAGACTCTCTCTCCTCTGGGTGTCTCAGTAGAGACTCTCCCCTCTGGGTGTCTCAGTAGAGACTCTCTCCCCTCTGGGTGTCTCAGTGGAGACTCTCTCCCCTCTGGGTGTCTCAGTGAGACTCTCTCCCCTCTGGGTGTCTCAGTGAGACTCTCTCCCCTCTGGGTGTCTCAGTGGAGACTCTCTCCCCTCTGGGTGTCTCAGTGAGACTCTCTCCCCTCTGGGGGTCTCAGTGGAGACTCTTTCCCCTCTGGGTGTCTCAGTGGGACTCTCTCCCCTCTGGGTGTCTCAGTGAGACTCTCTCCCCTCTGGGTGTCTCAGTGAGACTCTCTCCCCTCTGGGTGTCTCTCGTTGAGACTCTCCCCTCTGGGTGTCTCAGTGAGACTCTTTCCACTCTGGGTGTCTCAGTGAGACTCTCTCCCCTCTGGGTGTCTCAGTGAGACTCTCTCCCCTCTGGGTGTCTCAGTGGAGACTCTCCCCTCTGGGTGTCTCAGTGAGACTCTCTCCCCTCTGGGTGTCTCAGTGAGACTCTCTCCCCTCTGGATGTCTCAGTGAGACTCTCTCCCCTCTGGGTGTCTCAGTGAGACTCTCTCCCCTCTGGGTGTCTCAGTGGAGACTCTCTCCCCTCTGGGTGTCTCAGTGGAGACTCTCCCCTCTGGGTGTCTCAGTGAGACTCTCTCCCCTCTGGGTGTCTCAGTGGAGACTCTCTCTCCTCTGGGTGTCTCAGTGAGACTCTCTCCCCTCTGGGTGTCTCAGTGGAGACTCTCTCCCCTCTGGGTGTCTCAGTGAGACTCTCTCCCCTCTGGGGGTCTCAGTGGAGACTCTTTCCCCTCTGGGTGTCTCAGTGAGACTCTCTCCCCTCTGGGTGTCTCAGTGAGACTCTCTCCCCTCTGGGTGTCTCAGTGGAGACTCTCTCCCCTCTGGGTGTCTCAGTGAGACTCTCTCCCCTCTGGGGGTCTCAGTGGAGACTCTTTCCCCTCTGGGTGTCTCAGTGGGACTCTCTCCCCTCTGGGTGTCTCAGTGAGACTCTCTCCCCTCTGGGTGTCTCAGTGAGACTCTCTCCCCTCTGGGTGTCTCTCGTTGAGACTCTCCCCTCTGGGTGTCTCAGTGAGACTCTTTCCACTCTGGGTGTCTCAGTGAGACTCTCTCCCCTCTGGGTGTCTCAGTGAGACTCTCTCCCCTCTGGGTGTCTCAGTGGAGACTCTCCCCTCTGGGTGTCTCAGTGAGACTCTCTCCCCTCTGGGTGTCTCAGTGAGACTCTCTCCCCTCTGGATGTCTCAGTGAGACTCTCTCCCCTCTGGGTGTCTCAGTGAGACTCTCTCCCCTCTGGGTGTCTCAGTGGAGACTCTCTCCCCTCTGGGTGTCTCAGTGGAGACTCTCCCCTCTGGGTGTCTCAGTGAGACTCTCTCCCCTCTGGGTGTCTCAGTGGAGACTCTCTCTCCTCTGGGTGTCTCAGTAGAGACTCTCTCCCCTCTGGGTGTCTCAGTAGAGACTCTCTCCTCTCTGGGTGTCTCAGTGGAGACTCTCTCCCCTCTGGGTGTCTCAGTGAGACTCTCTCCCCTCTGGGTGTCTCAGTGAGACTCTCTCCCCTCTGGGTGTCTCAGTGGAGACTCTCTCCCCTGTGTATGTCTCAGTGAGACTCTCTCCCCTCTGGGTGTCTCAGTGGAGACTCTCTCCCCTGTGTATGTCTCAGTGAGACTCTCTCCCCTCTGTGTGTCTCAGTGAGACTCTCTCCCCTCTGGGTGTCTCAGTGAGACTCTCTCCCCTCTGGGTGTCTCAGTGAGACTCTCTCCCCTGTGTATGTCTCAGTGAGATACTCGGCATGTCTCGGTGTCTCAGTGAGACTCTCCTTCTCTCTCCCTCTGGGTGTCTCGGTGAGACACCCACTCTTCTATCGTTTCTGCTCAGCGGTTCCCTTCAGCTCCGATGTGGTTTCCCTTTATGTATGCGTGTTCCTTCCTAAGTCTTTGTATTGTACAGAGACGGTGCACATGAGTTACCGTTCACTTTGCCAGATTACTCTTGCAAATGACTCATCTGGCTCTCTTTGAATTCTCAGCTGGTTTAACAAATTCACCAGATACTTGGTTGATCTCGAACGCTGATGGGTGCCGCCGTGCGCGTGTGCTGCCCCTTTCCAGGTCTGCCTGTGCAGGTTCGAGACTCGGCCCTGGCCCTCAAGGACGAGATGCCCAAGTCGGACGTCAACAAGGAGTACTACACGCAGAACATGGAGCGCGAGGTATGTATCTTGTACTTCTTTCTCACTGTGCGTAGCCAGTTTAACACATAGGCCTTCGCGACCAATATCATCCATTATACAGGTTTTTTGAGTTACATCATGATGTAACCCAAAAAACCTGAATTATGTGCGTTGCCAACTGCACTAATCGGAGGTAGCCCTCAGGGCGAGACCCACAAGCCCCGTGGCCCTACGCGACCTCCGACTCTGCTGTTCGTTTATTATTAATGCGGGTCTGCATCAAAATACATTGTTGTACTGCGCTTCTATGCTCCCCACCTTTAACAACTCATGTGGTGAAGTACAGTAAAATGTAACGCATTGTACATTAATATAACGTTTTACTCCAATCAGGTGGTTTGTAACCAATGAGGTTCGCTACTCTATTAACGAATGTTTTTTTTTATTTGCTCGATTTGCCCTGTTTGCCTTGTGTGTGCCACCCTGTCTCGTTATATACATAAATCACAAGTGACGGAACATACGCGACTTGGTGTGTCCATCCTTGTGCGTAACGATCTCGTCGTCACCCGATGAACTGACGCGCCGCCACATGGCCGTTACGGGGAACACGGTGACAGTGCCTCCGCCCTTCTCTGTGACCCTGCGACCCCGTGTGGCAGATCCAGAACTCTGACTGGCACGACGCCCGTGGGCTCGCTGGGCAAGGCGCAGGCGCCCAGTGACATGCTGCTCAAGCTGGCGCGCACCACGCCCTACTACAAGCGCAACCGCCCGCACATCTGCTCTTTTTGGGTGAAGGGCGAGTGCAAGCGCGGGGAGGAGTGCCCCTACCGGTGAGTGCCGCCCGCGTGGCTACAACGGGCAAGAGCAGGTTGGGCTTAAACAAAAAAAGTGACGAGTTTTCTCTTGAGTTGGCAATCGAGTGCATGCCTGTGCATTGAGCGGTGGCGCAGTGGTTATCGCACCGCACTACGAACCCTGCGACCCGAGTTTGATTCTCACTCGCGACCAAGAACATTTGAGCAGGTCCCGTGCCCTCCCCTAGGTTGACTCGGCCGTAAACGAGTACTCGGTGCAATGTGTAATCACCAGCACTGGGTAGCTACAGGCGGCCGTGCGTGGTGTTGACCACCCATCCCCTCGTATGTCGTGCCGGCCTTAATAGGTGCTCACTAGCAGGCTGAATACGGTGGTTCTTCGTGCCGCGCGTGTGCCCGCCATGTGCTCCCCCCACAGGCATGAGAAGCCGACGGATCCGGACGACCCCCTGGCTGACCAGAACATCAAGGACCGCTACTATGGCATCAACGACCCCGTGGCCGACAAGCTGCTGCGGCGTGCGTCCAGCATGCCGCGCCTCGACCTGCCCAGCGACCGCACCATCACCACGCTCTACGTGGGCGGCCTCGACGACTCCATCGGAGAGACGCAGCTGCGGTCAGTCGCTCGCTCCCACTCCACCAACGTGTCCCCATGTGGTCCACCATCCTTCCTTCCTCTCTTCTCGCCCACTACTCCGCCTGGCACTCTCACCTCCGAGCACTCCCGTCAACCAGTCCCACACAATCTATCTGCCTCCCTCTGCTATGTCCTGCTCCACCTCCCTTTCCTATCTCCCACTCTACTCCTGCCACACTCTCCTCTCAATTAATTCTCCTCTCAATTAATTGAAAGGAGAGTGTGACATCACTGCCTTCGAGCCATATCCATTGCCCTTGATGTGTTGAACTTTCGCTAGCTCTTTTTAGGGTGACTTGAAGAAAGGTGCTCTATAGATGTAAAATAATATAATAAGAAGGAAGAGTTAAAAACAGTCTTCATCCTCACGATACAATATGTTTATTATTTGGCCTGCATTTTCCATTCAGCTTTTGCTCTTTGGGTAAAATATTTGTCAATAGGTATTGGGCTTTACCTTTCAATCTGAACAGGCACTCATGTGGTTGGAGTACCTGACTTGCATTAAAGAGCCGACCTCCAAACCATGGACCGTTTTCCTTCGCACTGCCCGGGTTATTAGGCATGAAGGCGGCTCTCAGATGGATTTATTCACAGTTCACCAACTCTCAGACTCTGCAATGGAGTGGCCATATCTCCATAGACTCCAAGCGAGTCTCTCGTCATTGGCCGTACGAAAGAAGATTGCAGAGTGAAATCTGGGTGAGGATTCGATGATTTGCAGGGGCTGTGGGTTCCCCGCTCACCTGCCCCTCCACTGAGAGACGGAGGGCGTCGGTGCGGAGTTATCACGGTGGCTTTTGTCGTGCACAGGAACCACTTCTACCAGTTTGGGGAGCTGCGCAGCGTGACGGTGGTGCCGCGCCAGCAGTGCGCCTTCGTACAGTTCACGACACGGCACTCCGCCGAGCAGGCGGCCGACAAGTCCTTCAACAAGCTCATCATCAACGGGCGGCGCCTCAACATCAAGTGGGGCAGGTGGGTCGCGCCGCCTACTCCGGCATGTGCCACTTCATGGTCGCATGACCTCCCCCCGGCCTTGTCCCCGGAACTCTGCGGAACTCCGCTCGAGTTCGCCACCGCGCAGGCCCTTTGCGGTCGGGCTGCGTCGCTCTCCTGACTTGCGTATTTTTTGGGTTCCTGCCGCCGCGTGTTTGTGCTTTGCGGCGCGATGGCCGACGGTTCTCCCCACGTGTTGTAGGAGCCTCTTCAGGAACTGAATTCAGAGAGAATTGGACAACCGTGCCGAGCAGGACTGTCCGAAAAAAATTGTGATATTCATCGAGTCTTTTCTGGATCTATAACAAACACATGCCAGGATAGAACACGTAACAGGTTCTGTTACTTGTTGTTGTGTTTTAAAGCACTCTTTGTTAATAGTAAAATGTTTAATTGACACGCAGTGCATTAAAACCGACACATTTACAATTGTTGGCGCGGGTCATCCGTAACTGGTGTGTATGACAGTTAAAGATGTTACCTGCTTAGATAAAGGATGTCGGCGTGATTGAATTTACACAATGTTGTGTGGAGAAGACTGCGGGGGCTGGTTAGTGTCGTGCTCAGGTGACTGTGGTGATGGGCCCCTGGTCCTGGTCTCACATTCGGAAGAGAAAATGAGTCACATTGGGCCCATTTTCTCCTCCTGTTCCACCTTCAGGTGGATGGATACAAATCTTAATCTACTGTTCCACAAGACCGCCCGGGCTTTTCACGTGAACGTGCTTACAGACGCGCGAACACTGATGCGACAGACGTCGTCAACGGCCGAGAAAGATTGCGCATCCACATGTCATTAGCATCCGTTAATTAACACGCGCTACATGTTGACGACTTTCTTGCGAAACCGCGAGCTGCAATTGTCGTGCGTTCGTTCAACTTCCTGAAGTGCTAAAACTATAAAACTAAACTTTTTTATTTTACCAGGTAAAGCCCGCTGAGCTATTAGCTCATTTTCAGAAGTGACCTGGCCACAATTGATAGCCCAATTAAGTGGCTTATCACGTGGACATTTCTAGCAGCCAAATACTCGTAAGCTCTAAGCGCACGTTTCTAAATGTGGTGGGAAAAAACAGAGGATCCGGGGAAAAAATTCACGTGACCACGGGGGGAGAACGTGCAGACTCCAAATATACAGCAGGCATCAAGGTCGAGATCGAAACCACGACCTACTGTTTTCCAGGCGAGGTAGTTAACATCTTGCTGCCGCTTTGTGGCAGCAGAGTCGGAGGTTTAATACGCGGCCGCAATCGATGAAGCGCTGATGCTGCAGAGCCGTCCTGTCAGCTGGAGAGCGTCAATAGCACGTTCATTATTCTTAGATTTGTTTTTTACCATAGTTGCTGAGTCCAGGCCCCTAAGGCCCAAAACGCCGAGTGGCCGGCAACAGACGGCATACTCCTGCAGGGTTTAATCGTCAGCAGTTGATATGCGACGATGCCGCTCGGCGAAATGTTCGCTCCGCTGCGTCACGAGCAGGCAACATCCCGCGGTGCGGGCGCTCATTTACATCCTTTTCTTTGCCAAGTGAGCGGGAGCGGTGGCGCAGCGGTTGGCACACTCCACTGTGAACTCTGTGACCTGGGTTTAAATTCCAGCCAAGGCTAACATCAGTGGGGGTGATGTTGTGGCCAACCCACACTGAGCAGTGGAAACAAACACGTGTGTGTGTGTATTGTGATCTGGTGTCGATAGTGTAGCGGTTAGTGTGCTGCGCTACAAACCCAGCGACCCGATTATTTGAAGCGGTCCTGGGCCTCCCCAGGTCGACTCGGAGTACCTCGTGTGATGTGTAAACATCGCCACGAGGCGGCTGGGCGTAGTGTTGGCCACACGCTCCCTCGTGTGCCGTGGCGGCCTTCATAGGTGAAGTGTGTACGCTGGTTGTGTGTGTGGTTAGGCTGTCAAATGCTTGACCATTGTCTAGTGCCGCCGGCGTTGTGAGCCCACTGACCTGGTTTCCATCCTGAGCCCTACCCAACACCATTGGCAATTGGTGTGTGTGTGCGCTTGATATGGGTGCCTCCTAAGGTTGACTTAGCAAAAAGTCAGCACATAGCTACTACTTATTTTAGATCAGGTTGCTTGCAGTGCTGGCCACTTCACCCGTTCTTAATGCCTCTTTAACTGCACTTGCCTCGAGCAATCGTATAGGGGTGGGGTGGGTGTGATTGTTGAGTGATTTTGTGTTGATGTTAATCTATTCGCATATCTGCATTTATAATGACGTACACTCAACTGACTTTGATATATGCAGGGCTACGTTATAGGTAGCATGGAGGGCAGTGCAGTATAATCATCTGTTGTATTGTGCTACAATGTCTGTGCTCCCCGCCTTTACCAACTCGCACTGACCGGTGTGGTGAAGTATGGTCAAATAACCACTATGACCCACACGGTGTGGTGAGGGCCATCATCCAACAGTGGATTTACAATGAGCTGTACATGTCGAGAAAGGTGTAGTGCTGAAAATGCTGGTTTATGCAACTGCTGGCGTAAGAGCTTCCAGTAAAGCAAACTTGGCCTACTCTTCTACATTGACCAGAACATGTTGGAAGAGGTGGATCTACCCACACTCTACCCCCACCACGTGCAAGTGGCTTACTGGCTACCCGTGGTGGCCGATGATTCTCTCCACGTGCATGTACTTATGTGGACGTACACGACCGAGTCTTGGCTTAAAACCAGACATCGAAGTGCGTGACCAGAATCCTGATGGAAAATCCTTCTGCAGTGTTGGCACAAATTTGGCTAAAGCTCTGTTGTCACCGGCGCCGGCCAAAACCGGGTTTGGTGAGACTGCTGCGACGCGGGCTGCTCGCACGATGCGATTGCGCTGACCTGCCGACCTTGGTCAGCAGAATAGCGCGCCCCGTGTGCGGGCGGGCGGGCGGGCGGCACACAGACCCCTGCAAGAGACGCAGCTCCACCCGGCGGGTGATGTATGGCGAACATGTGCCCCGGCCGTCTTGCGTCTTCCGAATGCCGCTTATTTTCGGATTCCTGCTGACTCGGGAAGGCCGATTCGTTCGAATCTTGCCCCTATTTTTTGATATCGCTGAGCGGGGCATATTTCTTGCGCTTCTTATTCCACGGAGGTGCCAAGGGGGGGAGCTAACGCTGCGGCTCTGCCGTCGCTCGCCCCCAGCCGGAGAGTGGGAAATCATCGGGCCGTTAAGTTGTCGCCATGCCGTGGTGATGTTGGCCTGACTGGGCGGCGCTGTCGGAGCGCACATGCAGTTTAAAGGTCACGAGTGAAAGTATCAGTCTCGTTCGGTGTGGTCCAATGGTCGGGCGCGGGTCCTTACAATAAAGATGTTGCTCTGCGAGTAGTCGGCAGGACCCGATGGATTAAAACCTCACACGATTCACCGATTGAAATTAATTTCTGGACCTGGGATTCGAGCTTCGAATTGTCTTCATTAGCCATGATCTATCTGCCTGTTGGATGAAGTTCCTCCCCAAGTTGTGACCACTTCTCAGTCTTGCGATGAATCAAGCAAGCCATCTGACACTTGCACACGGGCCGGGTTAGTTTCATTGCCCTTTGTCATCGCATAATCACAAGCGGCTTTCCTTCCCGTCTTTCATCCCATACCGACCAGCATGGCGAATGATGGCCAAACAACCCCCATAACCGATACGGCATAGGGAAGTCCTCATCCAGCAGTGTATTTATAAAGGGCTGTACATTATAGTTATTATTATCATCACAATAAAGGAAATTTCATGGGCAGGATTTTGAGACCGCATTAGATGTACACCATGTGCAAATGGATTTACATGAGACCCTAACCCAAGCGCTAAGGGACCAACAGGTGGCGATGGGTCTATTAGCGCGCGGTGCGTGGGGAGGGGTCCATGGAATCTGCAGCACTCTGCCCGTCTTGCGCGCCGCTGACTTGGCTTCCCCCAATCACTTTGAGCGCTCCGCGACACGGCTATCCGTCACGGGCTCTGCGGGGGAGATCGTCCTTATCGGCTGGGTGCACACTCCTAAAAAGGCCGAAAGCCACCCGTGTAGCGCGACACCGGCGGGCCGCTTGCGAATTCCCCACCGGTGACGGCGGCGGCCGATGGCCCGGTCGCGCACGGGATCCTTGACACGACTGGCTGGTTACCGTTTTTTGCTCGGCGGAAGCTGCCTGCGATGACACCTTTGCGTTCCATCCCCCACAGCTTGCTGATCCCTCTGCTGCGGCTTCGTGAAATGCCCACGCGGGCTGTACCGTAACATCCTATGTCGCCCGCGCTAATTAAGACTGCGACCAAAAAATACGGGGCACACAAGCGGCGTTTTAGTAGAGCCGTCTCTTACTGTGCCCTCCGCATAGCCTCATCGTGTTCTCCAAGGAAGCGGTGGTTCTCCGTGCGTCAGTCACCTGACGAATATTTGTCTTTGCTCTCATTGGAGCCGTCCGAGGTTGAGTTGTTGTAAAGGGTGACCTTCCTACATCTTCATGCACATGTGCAGATTCTTTGTCAATGGACTGCTGCATGGGATCGCCCCATGCCGTGTGTGTCGTGGAGGGTTTTTGTCAGCTTACTGCTCACTGGTCAGTGGATTTTGCTGCAATGCCCTCTGCTGCTCACTCCGTAGCCACACAGCAGCCTATAATACCAGTTGTTTGGTGGTCATCCTTCCAAGCTCTGTCCAGGCTCCATTCTGCTGAGCTTATAAGATCTGATGAGATGGGGCACATTCCAAGTGATTGGCTCATGGGCCACTTTTATCACCAAACTTAAAACTTGAACAGATTTTAACCTTTTTTCCAGATTGCCGGTGGGACACGTAGCCTTCGTGTCCACCTGCAAACGTGCATTCCTTTTAAATACGCTAAACGGCTGAGTGAACTGCCCCCTCCACGACTTTTCGCGCACGCCCACCACGGAGCTCGTTCTCTCAAACGCCGCTTCCCGTTGAAGGAGCGCCACCCCCTCCCCCCCTCATTACCCTGTCCCGCCGGGAAGGCCCTCGGAAAACTTTACGGCCACGATAGCCAAAAATAAGACAGAAAGTGACCGGTGGCAACGCCATTGAGCGTGTCAGCGGCGAGTGACGTGTTGGCCAGCAGTTGGCAGTGCAAACAAGTGGGTTCCTTCTATTTCCGTCATTTGTGTTGAATGTGCGCACAGATTTCCCTCGCGCTCGCAAAGCACTCATTGCAAGACCAATCGGTCAAACATCCCGATGCTCGACCCTCCTGAAAAGGGAGTCTTGGGAGTCGATGTGATATGTACCGTTTTTAATGATTCATCGTAACATCTGCTCGCATCATGTCAATAGCAGCCAGATGCTGGAGGTCTGAAGCTAACCATGTGGTGGAATATTTTAAGAGCAGACCTCTGAGAGCAGATGTTGACCACAGTTAATGTGGGAATGGGCAGTGGGAATGAAGCAGTGGTCTGATGGCATCGTTGGTATTGGCTGTGATGACCTCTTGACCTTCACGCCTCTCAAGTTTCACGAGCCGTTAAATGTCGATTTCTGTCGAGTTTCAGATGTCCGTCGAGTAAGGAGTGTTCTTCTGCTGTGTTTAATTGTAGTTTGTGGAACTCAATTCCACCGGGCCGCACGGTGACCAGGAAGATGGCAGCACAGCAAGTGTGCTTTCTCGCGCAAGCAAAAACGCTCATTCAAATTATTTGGCCAAACTTCGCAATGCGGGACTGTTCTGAGAAACATCTTGTGGTTCAGTGACAATGTCATGGATTAAATTACATCATCATTGTCATCGTCTCTATGATGTGTGTGTTTCTCAATCTCTCCTCGCAGGTCGCAGGGAGCACCGAGACCACGGGAGGAGATCAGGGCTGGCAAGACCATGACGGATACGGGTGCCAGGCTAGAGCCTGTACCGGGCCTGCCGGGAGGTACGCTGTTCATACAGCAGTAAACGGCGCAGCGTCGAACAGTGCACACAGACTTAACAGTACGAAGTATAGCAGCACCATGGCACAGTGGCACACGCCAGAGCTACACAAAGCAGAAGCACATTAGAAAGGCGCACAGAACAGCAGCGCACATCGCATGGCGTGACACAGTGGGTACGCGATGCGACAGGAAGGCTGCACGGTGCTGGAGCTGTGCAATGGAGTGAAGCCCGACAACGGATCTCTCTCTCTCTCCGCGCTCGTTCCATTCCCGCGTCCTCCACACCTGCAACCTCGACCGCTGGTCGACTCCCTCAGTGAAACTCCACCCAATGGGGAGGCCGCTCGCTCCATTTAGCTGTGCCCTCCTTTGGCTGCCACTTTGTCGTTAGTCTCGACCATGTGCAGCTCTTTGTCTATACACTGCTGGATGAGGGTCGCCGCATGCTGTGTTGGTCGTGGGGGTTTCTTTGACCGTACTTCACTCTGGTCAGTGGATATTGTTGCACTGCCCTCTCCTGCCCACGACGTAGCCATACAGCAGCCTATCATACTAGTTGTGTAAAGTGGTCGTCCTTCCAAGCAATGTTCAAGCGCAAAAGCCTGCTTAGCTTCTAAGACCTGACGAGATTTGGCACTATCCAGGTGGTTGGCTCATGGGCCTCTTTTATCACCAAACTTTAAACTTGATAAGACTTCAACCTGTTGCCAAACGGCCCGTGTGACACTTAGCCTTCACATCCACCTCCAGCCGTGACTTGTCCTGCCCAAGCCCAATCTCTTCTGTAAACGGCCAGTGTGTTGTCTCTAATGTGCGTGTGCGTTTGTAATCCACATGTCACTCTTCCAATGACTCGGCGTAATTTGCTGCACGTGCCTCCCCACACTGCTTTGTACACTTTTCAGCTTTTCTTCCGATTTATGCTAAATTAAACTTTTTTTTTTTACCAGATAAAGCCCACTGAGCTATTAGCTCTCTTTTTGGAAGTGAACTGGCCACAAAAGATGGTGACTTATCACATGGAAATTCATAGCAGCCAAATAATCTAAACGCATTTTCAGGGAGAACATGAAAATTCCAAATATACAGATGTCGGGGTCTGGATCGAACCCATTACCTCCTGCAAACCGGGCGAGGGAGATAACATCTCGCCACCGTGGCACCCATACGTTGCATCACTGCTCGTTCTTAATTCATGCAGGGTTTTTTCTTCAGAGCAGTTGCTGAGCACAAGGCCCAACAATACATCCCGTCAAACAGCCAGCAACAAACGGCTCAAGCAAAGTGCTGATAGATAAGAGTGAAACACTCTTCTTGAGTTAGGTTATTATTGTGATAAGAACTTGAGGAGAAAGAGACAATGATGGCAGGGAATTCCAAAGTGGAGCAGTGCGAGGGAAGACACAGAAAGGGAAGTGAGGTGACCTTGCGAGTGTGGGGAGTCTGCGGGTGAATGGATATGTGGGTTCGTGAGTGTGTGGTTAGTGCACTCTACTACGAAACCAGTAAACGACGCGAGTTCGAATCACACTCACGACCAATAACAGTCGCGAATATTTGAACCGGTCCTAGATCTCCCCTAGGTCGACTCGGTCTTAAATGAGTCCATGGTGCAGTGTGTAAACATCAGCACTGGGGAGACAAAAGTGTCCAGGAGGGGTGTTCGCCAACCACCCCCTCGTATGCCCTGTCGGCCTTCATAGCAGTTACTTGCTAACAACACTCGTCCCAAGAGTCTGTTAAAGGCTGTACGTGGAACCTTTGTCTTGCGTGGGTGGGACATTGAGTGAGCGCGTTGGTTGAACACTGCATGGATCAGACGAAACTGTCATTCTGGTCGACCGAATGGGGGAAGAGTCGTTAGGTCCCCCCTACCCTTGCGTCAAATGTACGAGCGTGGGCTTGATGTAGGGGTGCGCACACACCTGACACGAGCCCCCCCCCAAGTCACCCCGACCCCCACCGGCGGCCGTGCCATCTCTGCAGGGCGCACGGAGCCCCGGCTGGGGGGGCCCCACAGCTGCCCACGCGGCTTGGCACGCGCGCGCTCATCTCAAGGATCTGCGTGCGCCGCAGCGGAACGGCCGCAGCTGCTGTGTTCCCGGCAGCTTGGAAAGAAAACCTACTTTTAATTTTAGATATATTTAACATTTTCCACCAATTATGCCCGATTGTGCCTTTGGCTTGCTGAACGCACGGAGCGAGTGAAAAAAGGCCCCCACCCCCCGTTTCTGTTTCGCTCTGGATATTCCCCCAAACCGGCCCGACCGGCCAGCGTTGCGGGGGATCGATTAACCGGGGCTTAGCCCCACGTGCTTAGAGGGCGGCCCACGATTCTCTTCACCTGCGCGGACGAGACAGCGGATCGGCTTGCCACGGAAATGTCACGCGTTTGCGTCAGCCTCTCCGGCTCCGCGCTCGACTGAATTAGCGGCCAATGAAACGTTGGAGGGGCTAGGCTTTGTGGGCTTGGCAGCGGTGCAGAAAGGCGCAGGCCGAAAATACAACCGCGCCGAACTTAATAAATAACGCACGGCGCGGTGCCTCTTGCTCGCAATGACTGAACGGGGGATGCGGGAAGGGGCGGGAGGGGGTCACAGATAAGTTAAATTTGCATAATGCGAATTGGCTCGCATTATATATGCTGGACCCTGCCATGGCGATGATGGGAGAATTTCACCGCTTGCCCCAGCCTTCTGCTGGAGATGAGCAGTTGCACGCGTGGCCATCGGGCAATGTGGGCAAAGAGACGCTGTGTATTTTTTGACCATGGTAATTGTGCAACGAAGGGGGTCGAGTTGCTGCCTCGCTTAAACAAAGTTGGTTTTCTGGTTTGGTTTGAGACGTGCATCACCTGTGCATTGCAACATTAACTTTGAGCTAAATCAATAAAAGTCCATTTACAAAGATGCCGTAGTGCCGGCTGCCCACTCCCCCGTCACGTGCCGTGCCAGCCCGGCCTTAATAGGTGCTCGCTAACAGCACTTGCCCCTGACAGCTTGGTGAAGGCTACATGGAGGGGGATCTTTGTCTTTGTTTGTCGCGTGAGCGCTTTGCGTCTGTGCCTTTACAGCGCTGCCGCCGCTGCCCCCGATGAGCGGAGGAGAGTCTGGCGAGGAGCAGACGGAGGCGAATTACTTCAACCTGCCCCCGGCCGTGTCCCTGCCCCCACCGCCCCCCCTCATGGGCATGAGGCTGCCACCACCACCCGCAATGGGCTCCATGCCCCCCGGTAAGGAGCCCCCCACGTGTCTATCGCTCGCTCAGCACGCTTGGGGGTGGGGGGGGAGGCGATCGCGGCCTGGGCGTTGGTGACCGGGTCGGTGGTGTACGAGGACAGCTGACGAAGGAGGCGTTGGGTTGTGCTGTGAATGTGTTGTGTCTGCTGCTATTAGGCCATGTGATCGTGCTAGACTACATAGCGCTTACTAAACAACAGCCAGCATGAGCACTCGACCGCCCAGCACCGGAATCGCAGTATTACCGCGAGAACACCCAGCCCGATCACTCAGGGCCATAGCGTTCTTGGCGCGGGCCCTGGTGCTTCGCGCACCCAATATTCCCTCGGCGTTACCGTCTTGTCCTCTAACAGGTGCTCGCTAACAGCAGTTTTCCTGCCGTCCATGGCACTAAACGGGATCGTTGCCTCTGATATAAACTATGAAAATGCATTGGCTGCGAGGATCCCCTCGTGTGTTCCAGGCATGCCAGATGCCCACATGGTGCACTCACGCCATGGGTTATTTAATTGGCGCTGGGCGAGCTATGAATAGTGCCCATTAGTGGCGCGTCGCATGCCCGGGGGGTCGGTGGTGGTGGTGACGGTGGCGGGCATGAGGACAGGGGGGAGCAGCCCACTTGGTCACCTAAGTGCACCCCCCCCCCACTCCATCTCTCTTACCGGATTCTGATTCCTGCCCGCAGACCCCCCACCCTCCCCCATCGATTCGTCCCAGTTCGTAGACCTCAGTGTAAACACCGAGACGCGTTTGGTTCTTGAGTGAGGGAGACCGCTCATACGGTCGTTGCCCTACGTTGAGCCGCCAGCTGACAGACCGCTGTGGTCCATTCATTACTTTCAATGCAAAGATGCGTCGTTAGTTGTTCTTGTCGTGTTATTTTATTGTTTTGCGTCGAACTAGGACTCGTCCCTTACAGAGTGGGGTCTTCTCCTATAAGCACCTGGCAGTTAACCAGCATTCGTTTAAGTAAACCCAACTCCACCGATGTGACACTGTCGAAAACCGGTCCAGAGCTGTATTCAACTACTCCTGCTTAAAAAATATCTATATGTATGTGGACTCCCAGAAGGCTGTGCAGCCAATGGGATGTCGAAAAAAACTTTTATTACTTTTGATGTGGGGAGACAAACATGGGAAGGAGGCGAAATGGCCTGCTTGTGTTTACTTGGGTTTAAGACGGGAGACCGCTGAGATTCACTCGTGCGGTTGAGACGAGAGACCCGCAGCACTGTTAGTGTCCTCTCTTCTACCCCTTGAGAGACTCTTGACATCTGCCTTCTCTTTGGCAAGGGTCGGGAGGCTTCAATAGAACCAAAGTTGTTAAGCAACATCCATTTTTAAACAATCCTTTAAAAGGTTTCTTATTTTGACACGCCACAATGACCTGCTTCTGCGAGCGGTGAAGCGCGGTGGTTAACGTAACGTAGACTCCTGCCGACTTGCAGGCCTGTGCCATTAGGGATCCCCTCGGCTTAATGAAGGCAGTACTCTTGAGACACGTTGATATGTGTCTAAGTATTCGAAACTAAAACTAAAGTGTGTGTTTTACTCTGTTTTACCAGGTAAGCCCCACTGAGCTATATGCCTCTTTGTTTAGAAGCGACCTGGCCACAAATGAGAGCTCAACGACGAAGTGGCTCATTGTGTGGAAATGTACAGCCGCCAAATACTCTGAATGCATGTTGATTCTAAATGTGAAGAGAAAAACCGGAGGACCCAGGGAAAAATCCACATAACCATTGGGAGATGCAAACTCGAACCCACGACCTCCTGCATATCAGGCGAGGGAGTTAACGTCTCGCCACCACAGCGCTCGAATTTGTTTATACCGGCCCCTTGTGCCGTGCCGGCCTTTAACCAGCGCTCGCATGACAGCTTTGTACAGCGGGTAAGTGAAGAATCTCCGTGTGTGTCCCGTGTGTTCCCAGGGTTCGGCCCTGGCGGATTCCTGCCTCCGATTCCTCCGCCGCTGTTCATGAGGGGCCCCGTGCCCATTCACTATCCCTCGCAGGACCCTCACCGCATGGGGGCCCACACGGGCGGAGGGGGGAAATCCCAGCAGTGACTGTCTCCACAAGATCAGCCGTCGTCGCCGCCTCCAAGATCTGCCCTCACAATATCCCGCCATTCGGCTTTCGGTGTTTGCTCTGGTCGGCAAACTCGTGGAGACCACTCCAATGCCTGTCCCGGCAATCGGCCCTCCCCGCCATCTTGCACACGCTCGCCTGCCCATATTCTCTTGGTGGACATACCTCGTATCTGTGTCTCGGAAATTTGTCCCCCAATGCCAACAACTTCTTCACGATCTGCTTCGTAAGATGTCTCGGCAGCGACGCTGCAATGGAACGTCCAGTCAAAGTCTCCCCATCAGTTGTGCGCAATTTAGTCCTGTTTGCATTTTTAATGCAGTCCGTCAGCTGTTTTCCAAACTACCACTGCAAGTGTGGTTATTGATAAAATAACTTCAAGGGCTGCAAGTTTACTGACCATTCAGCTTATTCCTAACGGCACCGGTGTGTCAATAACTAAGTAAACTCCTGGAAATGGATTATGCATAAAACTGAAGCTGGACTCGATGCACACAACTGGCACTCGTTCAATTTTGGAATAATTTGTGAAAGGTCTGCATCTCTCTTTTGAAGTGGGCGCTGACACAGCAATCGTCTGCATTGGTGGCCTTAAGCCAGTCGTGGATATTCCACATTCCTATGACAGGGCCTGTTTTTTTATTAGGACCGCGGGTTGCTTAACTATTTGGTCATACTTTACCACTGTTGACTTACCACAAAGTGATACATTCTGTTCTCCTCTAACGAGGTGGTTGCGCTCCTGAAGAACACCGTGTTATGGAGAAATCGCATTATAATAAATGATATAGGGGTAAAGCACAGTCCGCGATAACACGTGATATGCGTTTGCAGATGTGTAGCGTCGAGAAGCATCCAGGATTCCTCGCGTGTGTGATGCTACGCCGAGGCAGCCGTACAACCACTTATTTCTACTCGCGCGGCGTAGTTCTGTTCACTCGATCGCGTTATATCCAATTCGCATCCCGCGTTATAAAAAAGTGGTCCCTTAATACATTCATCGCATTAAATCCAATTCACGTGATGTAAACACAATGCCTTATAGGAGACCAGACTGTTCTTATTTTATTCACCCCGCAGAAATGATGCGCCGTGTTGACCCCCGACTGGGCTTTGAACCTGCAGGCTTGATCTTGTGAGTGGAGCTCTCTCACCGCAGCGAGCGTGCGAGTGTATGCACAACCTGTGTTTGGTTGTGGTGAAGCAGCGTTGCACTGCGCTACCACTCCCGCACCACCGTCCCATTGCTCATGCCGCAGCCCTTTTCTCTCCTCCGCTTGCGTTCACCGTTTTGATCGGAGTTGGCTACAGCTGCAGCTGTCTGCTTCGCTGCTTGCGTGGTCTCTGGCCAGTGCTGCTCTGCGGCCCAGGTAAACGTCACGCATGTTGCAGCAGCAGCAGCATCAGCAGCAAGGGGCCCCATGTGACAGCAGGTAGGTCGTCGTTGCTGGGTGGCGTGCGATGGCGGCGGCTCGTGAAAACGCACGCTATATTGTAAAGCAAGTCAAAAAAGAGTTTGTAACGTGTTCGTTTAAACACGTATTTACGAAAATGTCTGGGTGTTTTTTTTATTATTCGAAGCATATGTTCAATAGAGACCTTTACTTTATGCTGGCTTTGTAAGCTTGTGTCGGGATCTTCCAATATTGGGATAAAGCGCCTTAACTTTGTATTTGCGTTTAATGATTTTGTTCCGTTATCAAACCGGGCCACACGCCTGACAACAAGTGCGAGCGTTTTATCCGCACTCCACGACGTTGCTCGCTTGGCTCTGGATTCGTGCCGAGCCGCGCGTGCCAAGATTGTACGTACGGGTGAGCTTGCACGGCACTCGCCGATCTGCAGGGAACGTTGGTTGGCCACGTGGTTCAGGGTGATGCCCATTTCCCATGGAGAGACGCAGAGTCGGCACCACTGATATATCCTGGGTTTAATCCTAGTCGCAGGGCGTGTTCGGTGAAAGCCCGCCCACGAGTTTGTGAAATTCCGAACGTTGGACATGGCTGGGAATCTTACTCTGGTCGCCCCAGTTCATTGTGCAGCGTGCTAACCACCGTTCCACCACGACACCGTAGCCTAATCCTTACCATAACAATAACAATAAACTTGGGTGAAACCAAATACGTCGCTTCTTCTCAATCGGATTTTGTGTTCCCCCATAACCAGATTAAAACTACTAACAGACGTCGCATTCCCGTAGTTTTTTTTGTACGATGTAAGAACAGTTGACTGAATTGTATACGCGTTGGTGGAAAGGCAGTTTGTGCCAATATTTGACGGAAATGGCCAAATCCCGTTGATTTTTCTGTCCATTTGGTCTTTTTTTTATCCTCCAAAATCAATTGGCACAAACGCGTGGTTTTTGCCCACGGTGCGATTCAGGGCGGCCTAGCGTGAGCCAAGCTTGTTATGTGTCACGTTTGATTCAAAACACTTTTTTTTGTTTTTACATTGTCCCGCTCGCTCTGATTTTAGAACCTTACCGCGCGAAGTAGTTTTTTGTAACTGCGTGCGATGTCCCATCATTTTCCAGATTATTTTTCAGGTTCTCTTGGCGTCTTAGTAATAAACGACACCTTTCAAAATAAACGTGTCCTGACGGATCGTGTGCGCCACTTTGTTTACTACGTTTTGGCAGCGTAACACAACGCGGTGACATTTCTCGGCGTGGCACGCCGAGCACCGGTGGTAATGTTGCTCGCAGCCAGGCAAGAAACATTTTCGGGTCAAAACCTAATTTCCTTCCAGCAGAACCCCAACGTGCTTCTCTTGCAGTCAAACTTGCTGCTTCCTCCTATCTCCCAACTCTCAAATGCAAAAGCACATTTGCGCATGTTGCAGCAGCAGCAGCATCAGCAGCAAGGGGCCCCATGTGACAGCAGGTAGGTCGTCGTTGCTGGGTGGCGTGCGATGGCGGCGGCTCGTGAAAACGCACGCTATATTGTAAAGCAAGTCAAAAAAGAGTTGCTCAACTCCTTGAGAAAGGTAAAGTGCATTCTGAAATCCTCAAAGGTAGATGTACGGAACGTTTGGATGATTTATTTTCATTATCATTCGCCGAATACGTGGATCTTATCCTTTTGTAATTGTAGCCTGGTCAGTAAAAATAGATGCTTCACCCCCCCCCCCTGCTGTCAATGCTGTTCAGCTGCTAATAGATTTAAACGACCCCGTTGGCAATGCTGTAAACATACATGTTGTAATTTTTTACAACCAGTTTTCATTCAGAAACGTTTCTTAATATGATAACACTGCACATGTTATTTGTTACTGATGTAATGGTATGTGTGTGTGTGTGGTCAGTGGTAGAGAAACATTTCCTAAACACTGCTTCTTCCCCTGGTGTGGGTTAGCCTCCAAGTCTTCGTTATTCTGTGCAGAACAGCGTATACACTGGACGTGTCATAGAAAGAAGGCTTATGGGGCTAATTCTTCAAGTCGGGGTTAATCACCATTTTTTTATTCCTTTAATTCAGCTCTGTTACCTAGAAAAGCCTCACCGTATTAACTTTATTTCGGGAGCGGTCCTGCCAAGTTTTTGCAGCGTGGCCCTACGATTGCTACATTACCCAATTAAGAAATTTGTGGGTAGCTTTTTTCTTCAAATTATGACCGTTCCGCCGGTCCACACTGGCTTGTGCTTCTTAGAATGACACCGTGGGATCTTTAACGTCCGCCGTGAAGCAGAGAGTGCGCGCGTTTTATAGTTGCACCCGTTGGATATATTCCACGTTGCCACGTTGTGGGCAATCTTAAGACAACCGCTGCTGACTTAGCACCTAATTGAGAGAGATGAATGGAGTTTAAAATAATTAACAAACAAACATTTTGTGTAAGACCCAACCCAAAAGATCACTGGGTCCACCCTAAACCGCATCCTCAAACCATGGCAGATGTCGATACCTGATGCACAAATGGAAAATAAAAATCTCTAGTGTGCGACTGTGGTCATCATATAACATGTAGCGACGCAATGCCCGATCCGCAAATACGAAGGAGACATCACAGCGATGATACTCTGCTGCTCCTGATGGGGTTATCTGGCTTGACCACCCGAATGTGAAATTGTAGTTGTTGCGCTGCATCTACATCAGCCATACGAAAGAAGAACATTGATCCGAGAGAAGTGATGGGCAGTGATAGTAGCTCGCGTCCCACTGAGCAATTCTAACCCAGCGGTGGCCAATACGTGGATCGCTTTCCACGGGTGGACGGCAAAATATTTTGCTGTGGATCTCAGGACAGGTCAAAACAAACGCTAACTTAAGCAGACACAATTTGCGTTAAGACTGATGGCAAATAGAAATCCCCGATAATGCATACATTATAAACTCATTTCTACCAATAGATGGCGTTAGTACGGTATGTCCTTGGTACAGGAAAACCTCGCCAAACGCGGTGTCTCGGCTCCACAGTTTACCTAATGATGTTTTTTTCCGGAACATGGGGGGGGTGGGGGGACGTTTCGGCCATACAGCTCGACGTTGCTAACACTTTTGCTAACATAGTTGTTAGGCCTACGAGAGGTGAGAGTGCTGCATCTGTTGGAAGGTCCTCTGGTGGGAATGAATGGACTGTGAGAACGATTTCTTTACCACGGTGATGCTTTACATGCGGCTCATGGTTCCATGAGCGTCTTCGAGGAAGAGGAATGTCAATAGTCCGAAGGTGATGATTGAAAAAGTGCCCAGAGCAGATTCAAAGGAAAGCAGTCATCCCGGGGGAAACACCCGCGTGTGTGTGGGGGGGGACATTTCGTACAGATGGAACAGGTGGAGTCCACGTTTTTTTAAATCCTTTATATTAAGTTCGCTTGCTTGCGCGCTTACGACCGTGCAAATATTTCGGACTTTTTTTTTAAATCCTTTATATTAAGTTCGCTTGCGCGCTTATGACCATGCAAATTTTCGGTTGTTTTTAACCCACTTCCCGTGATCCAATCGAGCTGACATTTTCCACACAGACTCGTTGTGCGTGACATTTTCGTGAAAATAATGTGCAAAATTTTACACTTTTTAGGAAAAAAAAATTATATTTAATTACCAATTGCTTAATGCTGCCAGGCAATCATCTGACCCATAGGTGGCAGCCATCTCAAGCCAGAGGACGAGAGGACTCTAGCCGCCACGCATATAAAGGATTTATAGTGAAAAACGTTGTTTTTACGGGTTAATTTTTTTGTTCTGCCTGGAAGAGCGAGGGTTATGGCTCCTCTACACCCACGGCAAGGGATATTCACCATATCTGTGTGCGATCCACAACCCTCGCTGCTGCCTCCCACAGCGCTGGATCTTGCAGCGTAGCCACTCCGCCAGCCCGACAGTTTGCGGACGATGCGTTGGGTGTTGAGTGAGGGTGCGTTTACGATTGGGCAGTTCCACAAAACAGGCAAATTCGCAATAAAAATCAAACTCTCCCTCGTTAACTTTGATCATCACACATGTATCAATAGTTCAATTTATTTGCGTGCAATTTTAGTGAGGGACTGCGTTGTCTTGGTGTGGTCTGGGACTGTTTTATTGCTTTGCTGCCTTGGCCAAGATTGCATTTTGTGTTGATAAATCGTCAGGAATTTATGCACTATGCAATTTCCACTTATATATTTTATGTATGTATTATTTAGCGACTTGCTTAGCTTCCCTATACTTTGCACTCCTGTTGGTTTTTGTATCGCTCGTCGTTGTAACTTTCTGACCCGAACCCTTCAGGACATCACTGAAAATTACCTTTGAAGGTCATCGGATCCTTCCAGTCCCAAGTCGTGATTCTGATTCTGACGTTCGGGATGCCAATTTGAAGGTGATTATCTCTAGAATTCAGAAGGGGGTGTGAGCCGCTTGTGAAATCCGGCGACAGTTTGACGTGCACACGGGGCTGAATGCAGTCGTCACCTGCCCCAGCGCGGATGAAAAAGTCGGCTCCATCCGAGTAACCTCCTGACACTAGCGCGGTGTTTTAATGATTTCTGTCTAACTTGGTGTGATAAACTGACGAAGGAGAAAAAAAGACACTTGATTATTCTTATGACCCACACGTCTGAAAGCACGTAACTGCGCCACACGGTAAACCGGACACTGCAGCCTGAGCCGCACGTGATGACCTGGCCAGCACCTGTGCGTGGGTGAGGCGTGAGTGATGGGTAACCCGGCACGAATAGCCGGACAAACGGGGGCCCGTGGGGTGGGCAATGGACTTCGGACGCCACCACGCTCCCGCAAACTCAGGCTGATCGTTGTTCTCAAGGGAAAACGAGTGTGTATGTTGAACTTATTTCGCACCGTAGGTAATGGACCGTGCTAATCGGAGGTGTGGAAGCCGGTGATATATCTTCTACCTGTCAAAGCAAGTTGCTTAGACCCGGACATTGCATTTATTTTTCTTCCCTCTTCTTCCCCCAGCCTTATAAATACGCCGCACATGATCGTCACCCCCGCGGTGTCGGGGTGGCGGATCCAACCTTCCCCTGTAGGTCTCAAACGAGAAAGTGATGCCTTGGTTCACTGCGCGTTTGGCCCTCGTGGATACCTCCCGAAGGATCGTTACGTATGAGCCCTGGGTGTCCGAGAGGCCCTTCCTACTGCCCAATGGCCCCTATGCCTTTAACTCGCTCCGGCACCAGCTGCTGTCGCTGCTAATTACGGTGCAGATCTGCGCGCTGCTGATTGCGCCCGGCGTCACCGCTGTTCCGGTTTGATCTGCTCCCGAGTTTTGCCGGCGTTATAGCCAACTCGGTTTGAATTAACCGGGTGACACCGAGACACGCGGTGACCTCCTGCGAATGATGTCACGGGATTCTTTCACCTTTTTTAACCTGCGCCTTGCAGCGGGGCGGCACGCTGCGGTTAATGTCCCCGCAGAAAGTGGCCGGCGGCTGTGGCCGGAATTGAACTGTCGCCTCGACGACAACGAGGTCGGTGCCGAGCGGGTGACTTCTTGCCTGACCTCTTGCCTCACCCAGGGCCATCTGTGCTCGTCGCGCTGCAAGGACGGGTCCCCGTGTCGTAATCGCCGCGTGAATTTTTAGCTCCGTGGCGCGGGAATACTTTCCGTCTTTTCACATCTCCCACTGTCGCCACCTCTGCCGCTGTCCGCCTCGCCTCGTTCAATCATTCGCGCAACCACGGCTGCTGTCGTTGTGCAAAACCGCTGTGGCTACTCTTGCTCGTGCTTTCCAAGTGAGGTCATAGGCTTTGCTTTGCTGCGTTTGTTCTGTCCGTCTGTAATGTAGGGGGTGGGGGTTGCAGATGATAAATCTTGTAAAGATGATTCAATGTGAGTTGAACTTGAGTCTAACGTTGTGTTTGCTATAAGGGACTCCTCATGATGGGAAAGCTGGCCACGTTGTGTCAAAAGGTTCCCCAAAATATGTCGAGGCGAAAGCAAAGAGGCACCACTGTAATTACTTTTCTTTTGCCATGACGGCGTCCTGCCAGTTTCCGTGCCTCTTAATGAAATGCCTCCACTCACGGACGAACACACGTCGGAAAGCGTTCCGTAATCCGTGCGTGTGCGTGCGCACGACCATCCTGAGCTTGTTGCTTCTCCAATTAAACTAAAACGAAACTTTTATATTTTTTATTTTACCAGGTGAGGCCGACTGAACTATGCAGCTCTTTTACAGAAGCGACCTGCCTAAAACTCAACAAAGTGGCTTATCGTGTGGAAATGTATAGCAGCCAAATTACTCCAAACGCATGTTGTTTCTAAATGTGGAGGGGAAAACCGGAGGACCCTGGGAAAAATCCACACGACCACAGGGACGTGCAAACTCCAAATATACAGAAGGTGTCAGGGTCGGGATCGATCCCACGACCTCTTGTGTACCAGGCGAGGTAGTTAACATCTCCTAGCCACCATGGCGCCCAATTAGTTGTAATTAATTGCAACGAACTGCTCCTGCTGCTCGTCCACGCTCGGTTGCGACCGACGGTGGCAAGGGAATGGGCTCTGCGCATCCCTCGGCTCGTTGCACGGACGGATGGCGGACAGGTGTTCGCCGTTTGCGTTTTGGCCTTTGTGCACGGATGGACAGCGGCACGTACGCCGTTAAATTGGGGGCCCACCGGAGCCGTCCGGCCGGGGGGGGAGGGGGGGGCTTTGTCTAAGTTTTTTTTTAAACAGCATCGCGATTCCACGCAAGGAATTTGAAGCGCGCGCGTTTAATTATAGAAAGTGCCGCTGCGCGGCCGTTTAAAGCACTCCTCCGTGGGCCCTGACACGATACCGGACGGGCCGCGTCCGACTCCACTCGTAAATGAAAGGCGCCTCGTGATAGCGGCGTGTTTTTTTTTATTGTGACCGGCCGGTTGTGTGGTCACGCTGAGAGGCGGCCTAATCTGAGCGTTTCGAACGGTACCGTCGCACGGGCGATTGTGGCCCGCGGCGTCTATATTTTTATTTCCCCGTTACGCCACCTGCATTACGAGTGGCCGTTTTGTTTTTGCCGCTGGTTGGGGGAAGGGGGGGGTCGTTACTTTTTTGCCGGGAGAGGAATTGCTCCGTCGCAAACGTTGTTGGAAATGTCCGTCCGTGGTTGTTGCTGCCTTGGGCAGGCGATGTTTTGTTGCCTGAACAAATTGAGAGCCGCGTGAGCAATCCTGAGGAAAAAGCGAGGCACTGTAATTCTACAAACGTAGCTTTTACATTGTTATTTTGAGATTTTGTTATATTTTCTGCACAAAACACTAGACAGGACTGAAGCCATCTCGGCTGAAAGACACAGCGCGACAGACAGAGACCGCTGCCAGGCCGAACCGGTGAAGCTAACAAAGGCCCAAAAGGCCTAGAAGGTCAAGTGGGACAGAACTTGTGTGGAGGGCCTCGATTTTGAATAAAAACCCTCTGAGGAAATCTGTGAACAGAGGAAAGATGAGATGTGTCGGTGCACACTAGCAACATTTCCACCTTCCAACTTAAAACAGGAAACCCACCGTGATTGGCTCAGCAGCCTTTTGTGATGTCACGTGCTCCGTGTGTGACTTCAGAGGCCATCAGCTCGAAGCCATCCATGGCGGTGGGGAACGTGTTTTTGTATTTACCACTTGCTGTGGGGGAAATAACTACTTCTGTTTCAATTCATACATTCATGCCTTCTGTAAATGTAAATGTGTGTTTTGTAAGTAAGATAATGGAATTTAATTGCATTATTGAGACAGCTTGGCTGAGTCTTAAGACGCAGGAGTGTCCTGCATGTTGATGTCCGGCGAGATCTGTAATTGAGTGGCATGTGGGAGTTAGCCGGAGTAGCCGGGGAAAGCCTCTGCATATGAGGTAGTCAACACTCAATGCTCTGCTCAGATGGATTCACCAATCCCATTCCCTACTGCCATCCCTTGGCCTCGGCGCATTCTACCACGATTTGATGTTTGCAAATCACATTCTTTTTTTGTTTTCAGATGTGAGTGTTTATTTATATACATACTCTGTATTTATGTCAACATGTGGCCCTAGGGGTGAATTTGAAGCGTGGCTACTGTCGTCACGAAGAACTTCCAGAAACGTCAATGCGAGGCCCTGTATGCATGTTTATATGTTGAACTTCTTTTTCACCATACGTAGCCAACTGTGCTAATCGGAGGTTTTGGGAGCTTCCTCCGCGGAGTAGAAACTGGGGTGAATCACGCCCGCCCATCGGCAACGTCCACCGGGCAGCGGCCGGCTACTCGTGGCCACGGCGAGCGGTCCCCGTGGGCACGAGCGGTGGCACAAGCGGCGGCACTCGAACACCCCTTCTCATCATCGTCGGAGGCCAGCAGCTCGATTCACAACATGAACGTCGCTTTAGAGTGGCCACTCCATTCGCTTCACAGATGATCGCGCTCGACGACGTGGAACGGCCTATCCAGCAGGAGGCCGGTGGTCCTGGGGCGGTGGCGGCGGCGGCGATGGTGGCTACGGTGGTTATTGTGAATATATCATCTTACATATTCTCGGGGCGATGGATCGCGACATCTGGAGGAACATTCAAAACGGCGGCCCATACAAGAGACAGGGAGAGAGGAAGGGGGAAAGAGCGAGGGATAGAGAAAGGGAGAGCAAGGAGAGAGAGCGGGAGAGAGAGGGGAAAGCGTCGCTCGTTCAGCTTCCAGCGGTGCAACAGCCTCACAGGGATCCGTGCGGCGCATAAATGCGCGTTCACGTACCTGTGTGTGCGTGCGTGTTTGTGAACGCGTGCGTGCGTGACCCGATTTTGTTCAACACGGTTTTAATAACGCACGATCACCCGCGGTACAGACGCTCGCAGATACAACCCGCGGCACGCTCGGCTGATACGGCGGCTCTCGTTAGTTAACCCGATTACATTTCTACAAGCTGCTTAAATAAGTTACGATTAATTGTCTGACACTCAATTACTCGTTGGAATCTGTATTCATCGGATCTCGTTAAAGCAGAAGGAGAGATCTTATTAAGGCCTGCTTACTGGGACTGCGGAGTTGCGAGGCCGGTGAAGGTGTCGCTTGCTCTGGCTTCTCAGGGTTTTTGTGAGCGTCATGAGTAATTAATTTAATTAGCGCTGCTATTTCGTTTTGGGTTTTTAAATCTAATCACCGATTGCGATCGATGTCGAATCACGCGGCCATCATGACAATCATCACGAGCCTCATCGTGCAAAAATACAATGAATAAAATAAAATGAGCAGACAATTCGCCTCCTTCCCATATACATCCCTTGATGTAAAACAACATATATAAAGTATTTTTTTCCAAATCTCATCAGGTTCAAGGAAGCTTTGCTCTGCCGATGAGACTGCGTGTCAAAACCGGTCCAGAGTTTTGCTTACGCTAAACCAATGCTGCTGACAATGATGCACTCCCAGAGGGCCGTGCGGCTGATTGGATATGAAAAAAAGGTGTTTTTTTTATGTGGAGGGACAGATGTGTGGGGAAGGAGGCGTTATCGCCCGTTTTCTGACTTCGCCTCTCAATGACGGGACTCTCTCGATCAGCAGAGAGCCCCGCAGGGTCGGGCACGAGCCCAGACCCGTGAGAGGTGGCGGCGGCCGGGGGGGGGGGGGGAGGCCTTCACGGTTGGATCGACTGGCCGGTTGACGACTGTGAGACCATGACGATGACGACGTCGTCGTCGCTCTCGCTCGCCGACCCTACAGGTCCTCGGACTCGGAGCCGTCTCCGAAGGGGGCGAGCTCCAGGTTGATGCCCAGGCTGAGCTCCCCGCTGGGCCCGCTCCAGCCCTGCGGCGTGCGGTTGAAGGTGGGCCGCGCCGTGAGCCCGTCGGACCCGAGGAAGCCCCCGTCGGAGGACGGCTCCAGGGGCGGCAGCTCCAGCTTGGGCATGTGGAACACGGTGACTTGTGATGCGTTCTCAAAGCCGCCGTACGGCGTGGCCAGCCTGCGTCGCCACGGAGACCGCGCGTCCACCGGACGACGGGAGAAGAGAGACGGTCGGTCGGGGTACACGAGGGGGGCAAAGACGACGGAGGGGTTCCCTCCGGTGCGATTGCACCGCCCGCGCACTCAATGGCCATCCCGTTACCTGTTGAAGCTCTTAAAGCTCGCCTTGTCGGCTGCCGGCCCCGGCTGTGCCATGCTGGGATGGACGGAGGCGAGCAGCTCGGGGTCGTCGCCGATGGCCTGCTCCCAGGGCGAGCGGTAGATGCGCGGCATGGCCGTGATGTTGAACGGCTCCGGCTGCTGCCCGGGCGCCGCGTGGCCTGGGGCACGCGGGAGGAGGAGGCGACGGAGTGAGTGGCGCGGAGCCCGAACCGTCAGGTGCGGTCGAGGGCGCGTTAGCCGCTTGGGGCGCTACGGTAGCGAGATGTAAACTACCTTACCTGGTATACAGGAGGTTGTGAGTTCGATTCTGATCCTGATGCATGTTGGATATTTGGAGTTTGCGTGTCTCTCTCACCGTGGCAACGTGGATTTTTATCCAGGTTTTTTCCCTCTACATTTAGAATAAGCTTCACGCATTTAGAGTATTTGACTGCTATACATTTCTACGTGATGATAAGCTACTTCTTCTTGGTTCTTTCGGTAAAGTCACGTAGAAGGGAAATAATAAAATAATACTAATAAAACATAATAAAATAATTCTCACGACGTTTCGGCCACAACGCAAGCAGCCGTCCTCAGGTGAAGAACATGTCTGTCGGAAAGACAGCGTTTGAATGAAACACCACCAGCTTGGAGCGTATATTTAAGCTGGGTTGGAGGGGGAAGAGCGCCTTGACAAAAGAATTTGCATATAAATAGGAATTTAGCATATTTATGGGAAATGCAGATATGGGATTAGTCATTACTTGTGGAATGCGTAGGAGGTGGGCGGGGGGTTTCAAAGTCATAATATGCCCGTGCATTATGCAGGATTAGCAGCATCAAAGGGAGGGAGTAGGGTTAGCATTAATAAAGGGAAGGAATGTTAATAGTATGGAGCTGCAGCAACTAATATGCTTATAGACTATACATTTTAATATTACACTATGTATTATTCTACCCACCCTACTGTATACCACACTGCTGTATAGTCAATATACAATTACGATCAGTGGCGGCTCCTGCAAAATCTCTCAGGGGGGGCAAATGTCTGGATGATTGATAAGGATAAGGTCCACCCATGCAATGAATAAATTAACAGCTTAAGCATGTAAAGGCAACTTCACTTCTTTAATATTAATGAAAAATAAAGTGACTCTTACAATACATCTTGTTTGTTTATATACTCACTATTAAAACAAACCACTCAAGTTTATTTTATTAAAGATTCCACTAGGTAGCGATAAATTATATTGTTGGATGAAACGTGCTTACGTATGATGACGTTAGCACGTATGATGACGTAAGCACGTATGATGACGTAAGCACGTATGATGACGTAAGCACGTTAGGGCGAGCCCTTCCGGAAGCCATAGATAATGCATTGGAGCGCCCCCGTTCGAAAAAAAACATCTTTCAATGTAAGTCTATGGGACCACTCGGGGCGATTCTCAGCCGGAGTGAAATCGCCCCAAAGGAGGCGGTACTCCACAGAACGTGACATGACGCTGATTGGACTATATCCAGAGGCTGCAGTGACGGCTAGCGTGACTCTGTGGTTGAATGACATTGGTGGTGCGTCGCCCAATCGCCCTAATGAAGAAACCGCCCCTGATTACGATACTATATATTACCTTATACATTGTATTAAACATTACACTTTTATACTATTTATTATTATACAATCTGCTATAAACTATACCATTGACCGTCGCGTGAAAGGTACTAAGAGGAAGCAACGAAATATGTCAATGGGAGAGTGGTGATAGGAGACTTGCAGCGGAGCAAAGAATCCATTCTCTGCGGAGAATAAAAGATATATAGTCAATGCCAGTGAGTGGACTGCGGTCTGAAAGTCACCGTAAACGGGAACACAATCAGTTAAGATCCGAAATGGTTTATTACGTCCTTCCAATGATTGTTGAGCCAGAATCCATCTTCTCGGTTGAAATTGTCTCTGTGTTTGTATATGTGGATCGCCTCATGAACGAATCTCTCATGGTAAACAGATGGCTTGCAGAGAACCTCTGTCTTGGAGAAGTCAATATCATGTGAGCCCACTGAATTGTAACAGTGATCTGCCACGGCTGAGGTGTTTGTCCTACCGTGTTTCAGGTCTGCTTTATGTTCACAGATGCGGTCCGAGACATGTCGTTTGGTTTCTCCAATGTAACTGCTACCACAGAGGCAACTTAGTTTAGAGACGCCAGGGTACTGTATGTCTGGAACCACATCTTTTACAGACGGGACCAGATCACGGATTTTGTGTACTGTGTTGAATCGGACCTGGATCTTGTGTTTAATCAGGATTTTGGAGATCTTTTTTGTGACCCCAGCAATGTAGGGTAAGGTGATGGTTTTGTAAGGCTCCTCAACAGGATCCTTCTTGATGGTTGGAGTGATGGCTTTGAGGATTGTGTAGTCGGAGTAACCATTAGCCTTAAGAGTTTGGCTTACGTGCTTGAGTTCACTGGCAATGTGTTCCTGGTCAGAGATGCATTGGGCTCTATGGTGTAGAGTCTTGATGAGGGAATTCTTCTGGGATGGATGGTGGTGGGAATCCGGTTTTAGGTAAGCATCCGTATGGGTGGCTTTCCTGTAGACAGAGTGGCTCATTGAACCATCAGGTCTCCTTTTAATTAAGACATCCAAAAGGGTAGCTTGCCATCTTTTTCGACTTCCATGGTGAATCTGATGGCTGGGTGTATGGAATTGATGTGGTCGAGGAATTGGTCTAGAGCAGGCCGGCCATGTGGCCAGATGACAAAAGTGTCATCTACGTACCTCTTCCATAAGGTCGGGCGTAGAGTGGCAGTCTGGATGGCGTCAGTCTCAAATTTCTGCATGAAAACGTTGGCTACAACCGGAAATAGGGGGGAGCCCATTGGGGTGCCCTCAGTTTGTTTGTAGAAAATTCCATTCCAGGTGAAGTATGTATTGATTAAGCAGTGTCTCACCAGGAGGGGTAACCCAGTATTCAGTCCTTGATGAACCAAGTCTTCAATAATTGCGATGGTGTCAGGTACAGGAACTTTGGTGAATAAGGAAACCACATCAAAACGGACCGAATCCGTGAACATAAAGCAGACCTGAAACACGGTAGGACGAACACCTCAGCCGTGGCAGATCACTGTTACAATTCAGTGGATTCACATGACATTGACTTCTCCAAGACAGAGGTTCTCTGCAAGCCATCTGACTACCATGAGAGATTCGTTCATGAGGCGATCCACATGTACAAACACAGATACAATTTCAACCGAGAAGATGGATTCTGGCTCAGCAATCATTGGAAGGACGTAATAAACCATTTCGGATCTTAACTGATTGTGTTCCCGTTTACGGTGACTTTCAGACCGCAGTCCACTCACTGGCATTGACTATATATCTTTTATTCTCCGCAGAGAATGGATTCTTTGCTCCGCTGCAAGTCTCCTATCACCACTCTCCCATTGACATATTTCGTTGCTTCCTCTTAGTACCTTTCACGCGACGGTCAATGGTATAGTTTATAGCAGATTGTATAATAATAAATAGTATAAAAGTGTAATGTTTAATACAATGTATAAGGTAATATATAGTATCGTAATTGTATAGTGAATATACAGCAGTGTGGTATACAGTAGGGTGGGTAGAATAATACATAGTGTAATATTACAATGTATAGTCTATAAGCATATTAGTTGCTGCAGCTCCATACTATTAACATTCCTTCCCTTTATTAATGCTAACACTACTCCCTCCCTTTGA
The DNA here is from genome assembly GCF_015708825.2 of Lethenteron reissneri. Classification (NCBI taxonomy): domain Eukaryota; kingdom Metazoa; phylum Chordata; class Hyperoartia; order Petromyzontiformes; family Petromyzontidae; genus Lethenteron; species Lethenteron reissneri. The sequence goes on from NC_083825.1 coordinate 11,097,143, forward strand.
TGCTGCTAATCCTGCATAATGCACGGGCATATTAGGACTTTGAAACCCCCCGCCCTCCACCTACGCATTCCACAAGTAATGACTAATCCCATATCTACATTTCCCATAAATATGCTAAATTCCTCTTGATATGCAAATTATTTATCAAGGCGATCTTCCCCCTCCAACCCAGCTTAAATATACGCTCCAAGCCTGGTGGTCTTTCATTCAGACGCTGTCTTTCCGACAGACATGTTCTTCACCTGAGGACGGCTGCTTGCGTTGTGGCCGAAACGTCGTGATAATTATTTTATAATGTTTATGTTTATTATTTTATTATTTCCCTTCTATGTGACTTTACCGAAAGAATCAAGAAGATGAATCCCTGCAGTCACGAAAGCTTTAAATCGATAAGCTACTTGGTTGAGCTATCATTTGTGGCCGGATCGCTTCTGAAAATGAGCTACATAGCTCAGTGGGCCTTACCTGGTAAAATACAAAAAATAGTTTAGTTTTAGCTTGTTGCAGACATTCGCGGTTGGAATCTGATGGGCCACCCTGGATGTCACTGTGCTGTCTGTGCATTCACCGCCAAATGCTATGCGCCGCTTCACTCACAGTGGACGTTAGAGATCCCGTGACATCATTCGCTATTGCATATTGTGCGCTGGCGTCACGGTCCATAGTTGCTAAGATTTGTGTTACCCAATTGGGATCGCGCATGGCAACATCGCCCCTACCGCAGACGACGCCTGTGAACCGCAGCAGCAGCGCCTGCCCGTCGCTGTGAGAGCCACGGCGCGAATACTGAATGCGCGCTCCGTTATCCCTCGCGCACACTTGACCGCTCGGTGACGTTGGCCGTTTATAACAACGTCGATGTGACCTTGCATGCGACCTCAACGACCCCAGCCCTGGCCCCGACCTCGCCCGCCCGCCCACTCAGCCGACAGACGCTGGGGCCCGGAGCTCCATCACGGCCTCGGTCATCAGCGTCGTGCTCACGGCTAAATGCAAGGCCGACTGTCAAATGCCAAGTTCCGTGACGGCGTCTCCTCGGTCACTGGAGGACGGGGGCAGAGATCCCGAGATCGTCTCCTGTGACGGCCTCGAGGCGGTGATTCGTTCAGGCGATTTGAGGGCAATAAGTTGCGGCAACGTTGCCTATTCTGAAACGTTTACCTCCCCAATTCTAGATACATTTGACCGGGGGAAGAGGTCACGTGACTACCTGAGGATGTGTATGTACGTTGAACTTCTTCCGTACCGACAATTAGCGTGGTTGGCTACATATGCTGCAAAAGAAGTTCAACATACATACATTCATGCACTGTACGTAGCCAACCATGCTAATTCGTGCTGCTCTGTAGATCAATCACATGGTGGGGGTGAGAGTTTAAGATTGGTTCCTTGAAGGATGCGTCAAATGGGTGGCAAAGGGAAAACCCAAAGCCAGACGGTGGTGATAGAGGTGGTGATGGTGGTGGCGGTGGTGGTGGTAGTGGTGGTGGTAGCAGCGTTGCCGTTGGTGACAGTCGTGGCGGTGGTGGTGACAATGATGGTGGCATTGGTGGTAGCAGTGGTGGCGGAGGTTCAGAGAGCCGTGAGGCGCTGCAAGGATGGGTGGTGGTCGCGGGTTTCTGAGGAGATGGAGTCTGCCTCAATGGCCCGCGATCACAAATCGCTCTTTAACTCCATAAAAAAGTTACTTGCAGCGCCACACCTATTACCATCATTAGGGGAAAGAACGGTGATCCAATATCCGACCCCCAGGAACTGGTTTGCGGATTTGCTGAGCATTTCTGAGGTCCTTGGGGAGGGGAAATCCCTCAGCCTAGAAAACATCGTGGGGATGACCCTGCTGAGGCTGCGGAGCCTCAAATATTGGAAGAAATCGCCCCCTGTGAGTAGCTGGCTGACGTGCCATCTGTTGAGTAAGTACGATCCAGATTCTGAGACCAGGAAAGGCACCGGGCAAAGATGATCTCCCAAGCAAAATGCTGAGGGAGGGTGGCGTTTGTGCACAGACTGCCCTACATGACATCATAACAACAGTCTGGACCACTGGACGGGTTCCGCAGGATTGGAAGGATTCCCTGGTGGTCGCCCTCTTTAAGAAGGGGTCCACACAGACTGTAACAACTACAGGGGTATCTCACTCCTCGGTGTGCCGGGAAAGGTCCTGGCAAGGATTATTCAACATCGCCTTGCTAGGCACGCTGGGGAGAGGCTTGCGGAGTCCAATGCGGTTTCAGGAAAGGGCGGTCCTGCATACATGCCATATTTTCTGTCCGCCTGCTACAGCAGAGGTGTCGGCCCGGGCTCTGGGTTGTTCTTCGTGCTTTCGGAGTCCCTCACCCTCTGCTCACGATCATTAAGGACCTTCATGATGGTGAGCGGGCCCGGGTAAAACTACGTGGCCGGGAGTTGGAGCCATTCCCTGTTCACCTTGGGGTGCGACAGGGATGTCCTCTGGCTCCCACATTATTTAACATCTATTTCGACCACGTAGTTCGTGAAGCCTTCGATGGCTGTACCGGAGGAATTTCCATCTGGTACAGATACAATGGGAGGCTGATCGATGCCCGGGTGCGGTCAAGGGATGGCTCCCTATTGGTCAACCATGTTATGTATGTGGAAGATCTGGTAATTACTGCTGACTCAGAGGAGGAGTTGGAGGAGTTGGAGGAGCTGCTGCTGAACCTGGAGCGTGCCACTTAGAGGTGGGGCCTTACCATCAGCCCCACCAAAACTAAGCACCTGCCCGGGTATTTTGTACCATCGGACATTCCACCCCCACAACTCCCAATTGGTGATGGGTCAGTTGTGGAGAGAGTGGAGAGTTTCCCATACCTGGGCATTGTGCTAATGACCGGCTCCAGTATTACAGCAGAGTCCTTACTCCGAATCAGTCGAGCGGCATTATCTTTTCATCGGTTGCGTGACGCTGTGTGGAAGCTACCTGGTCTGTCGCACCGCACGAAGGTTCAGGTCTTCTCGGCCACAGTCATTCCCTTCCTTCTCTAGGCTTGCCAAACGTGGACCCCCTAATGGAACATCTTTGCTGGTTATAACATATTTAGGCTGGCCTGCCTTCGATTTATCCTGGGTTTAATCAGGTAGGATTATGTGAGGAGCTCACAAGTCCTTTAAAGATCTGGACAAAGTCTCATCGGTGAGCTCCTCCGGCAGGCAATGCTCCGTTGGCTGGGTCATGTAGCCCGCATGCCCAGCCACCGCTTGCCTAAACAGCTTTTGTTCGGCCAGATAGAGGGGGCTAAACGGGCGTGGCACGGGCTAGAGAGGAGATGGAGTGATGTGGTACAGGAGGATGTGGAGCTGAGTGGACTTGCCGATGACTGGTACCAGCGGTGTCAAGATCGGCCTCTGTGGAGGAGGCTCGTGAAGGACGCTACTGGACAGTTGGAGGCAGTCGCCCTCCAACAACAACGGAGGGCGGAGGAGCGGTGCTCACAACAACAAGCGGAGCGCCGGGTGGCGAAAGCACAGCAAGTTGGCACAGTCGGGGGCACAGGTGGTGCATCAGCCAGTCATCTCGGTCAGTCGACCCGTGGCAACTGGGTCTGTTCCTTGACCTCCTGCCAGCAGGCGTTCGACACTTCACGTGGCCTCAACATGCACATCGCCTGGCACAAGCGTCGTGGTGACGTCACCGCCACTTAGTGGCGATTGGCGGTTGTTGTGACGGTGCTGGCAGTGGTAGTGACTGTGGTGATGGTGGCAGTGGTAGCAGCGGTGGTGGTGGCGGTGTAACACCAAGCCCAGCTGGTCGGTTGTCGACTGCGCCCCTTCTATGGGAATCCCGTGGAACGGAGGAAGCGAGGCCGACGCTTCCTCTCCGAGCCTCACCTTACTCTCCGAGCCTCACCTGGGGCGAGGGCGTCCGGGTCGGTGCCGTCCTGGTTGCTCACGGTGCCTCCATCTGTGCCCCCGTTCACGTGGCCCGGGCCCAGCGGCTCTCCCGCCACCAGCTCTCCGTCCTGGCCGTCCACGCAGGCCTGCACGCGGCACGGACGCGGGGGGCGGCACGGCGTAACCACGGCCGCTCTCTCTCACGCCGTGTCCATGAAGCGGGTGGAGGACATCGCCTGTTTATTTTAAACTACATTTTTTTTTCATTTTACCGGGTAAGATCCACTGAGCTATGTAACTCTTTTTCAGAAAGGACCTGGCCACAAATGATCGCCCAACGAAGCGGCTTACGATGTGGAAATATATAGCAGCCAAATACTCTAAACGGAGGACACGAAGAGGGACACGCAAACTACCAAATATACAGCAGGCGTCAGGGTCGGGATCGAACCCACGACCTCTTGCATACCAGGCGAGGCAGTTAACATCTCCTAGCCACCGCTGCACCCAGAGTCGCTCGCAACCGGAGGGGTTTGTGGGTTTTCGCAACGGTTGTCCCTTTGGGCGCGAACCAGCCACATTGTTCCATGGAAGGGGAATCTTCACCGCCGGCTCTGCAGGGCTGTGAGCGGGGGATAAGCGCGGGATGCTTCAACGCTCATCCGAGGTGGGAAATCGCTTTGAAGGAATTGGCCAAACGTCCCAAGCATTGTCCTGCTGAAGGTGAGCATCGAGACTCGGCGACGCTTTCCTGGGTAAATAAAGGCTTGAATGTGCAGACAACATAATCGTTAATATTATATCATCCTACATTCTACACCAACTTAGGTCAGCCGATTGGTTCAGCGGTAGAGCGAGCGGCTCGCAGTGGGAAAGGTGGCGAAGTCCTGGTTGGGGGTTGACTCGGCACGTCACCCCTCCGCGGCGGTCGATAAAATCGGTACCATTTTTACAGGGAAGTCAAACGGCGGTTGCCCTGTGGTCGACCCACCCTAATGATGGGAGCGTGGAATTACCACCACTGGCTCTGCAGGGCTGTCGACTGGAGATGGAACACCGATGACTCTGACGCTCTCAATCGAGCCTGGAACTCACTCCGAGTGGCTCCCCATCGCAGGCGTCGCTGTGCTGGAATTTACGCGCGTGATTCGCACAGCGTCACTCACTTATATATCACGGTAGCCTCCTGGTTATAACTCTCTGTGATTGAACAAGTCCCTCTTACTGAGTCGATGGGCCTACTCTTCCACGCCGGGCCGGCTGTCTCCGAAGACTCGGAGGGTGGGAGCCCCCTTACGTCCCCACGCTTTACCCAACGCTCCGATCGGCTACTCCCTGTGGGCTACACTCGTGTGCCACTCGGCTCCCGCTGGGGCGAGCTGCTCTTGTGCCCACCTCGCTGGCGATCGTCTCGTAGGTGAACTTCTCCACCCTCCTCTGCCTCCGCTGGAACATCTGCGAGCCCCTGTTGGAGTGCAGCGACAGCTCCTCCAGCATGATCTCCTTGGGCACGCTGATCTTCTTGCCCAGGTCCTCATCTGCGTCTAGAGACGGAGATGTCAGAATATCAAAATCAGAATATTTATTTATACTGGAGGAGGAATCCAATGATCTGTAAAGATCTTTTTTTTTTACAGATTTCCAAGTCGGGGAGGGTCAGAACGTTACAACACAGGAGTGCAAAGTATAGGAAAGGTAAACAAATCACTTCCATATATATCAATAAAACTAAACAATGTTGTATCTTACCAGGTGACGCACACTGAGCCATTAGCTTCTTATTCAGAAGCGACCTGGCCACAGATTGGCTTATCGTCACGTGGACATTTATAGCAGCCCAATTTCTCTACAAATGTGTAGGGAAAAACCGGAGGACCTGGAGAAAAATCCACGTGACCACGGGGAGAGAGACACGCAAACTACAAATACACAGCAGGCGTCAGGGTTAGGATCGAACCCCTGGCCTGCTGCGTACCGTGTAGCGCCCTTGATCAGGATCCATGTGAGAAATCCAGGAGGGAGGGGGCCACGGAGGGTGGGAGTCACGGAGGGAGAGGGCCACGGAGGGTGGGAGTCACGGAGGGAGGGGGACACGGAGGGAGGGAAGGGGACACGGAGGGAGGGAGGGGATACCGGGGGAAGGGGGTCACGGAGGGAGAGGTCCCCATCACATCCGCATTGGTGATGCCACGGTGGTGGTGGTTCGACTGGGCCGCGTTTGGAAACACGGAGGCGAAAGGGCGTCACGTTACAAACCCCGATGTGGCTGCAGCAGCTGTTGTGGATTCATCATCGATATCGTCATCCGTCCCTTCGCATAGCGCGGGCACTGCGCAAAGTCGCGGGAGTGGTGAGTCATTGCCGCACACCACGACCTCTGTCTGCAGGCCACTCGAGTGAGTTGAGGAGCGGCGTTTGACGAAACCCGTGGTCAGTGTTTTTAATTGGGCCGTGTTGCATCAATGTCACCACGGCCTCTCTCCGCTGACTCTGGTTGCCCATCGAGTCACCTTGCGTCCCCTTCCTCGTATAATTAAAATATATATAATGTAGGCAAATTCTCATTCTTCACTGAGACTTAGTTCGCATCTTAAATAAATTATTGTTGCAGTTAGTCTGCGGTTAAATGTGTTTTGTTTTCTTTAAAATATTCTGTGCATTTTAAATTGACTCGAATGAACCCAGGTGTATGTATGTTGACCTTTCGCACCGTACGGAGCCAACCGTGGTAATCGGAGGTGCGGGGGAAGGACAACAAACTAAACACGAAAAAAAGCAGTTCTTAACAAATGGGTTTTCAATTTAGACGATGATTTAAAAGTGCATAGTTCCTAATATCGGAAGAGAGAGCGTTCCAGACGGCCGCAAGGAGCGCATCTAAAAGCGCGCGATGCGGTGACCGTCTCTGTTCGACGCTCCGAGAGTCGGAGCCGCTGCGCCCTCTGCCCAGGCGATTATCGCTGTCTCGAGGCGCGTGAATTCTCTTCTCTGCGACGCGAGTTCCACACCACACGCTGGGCAGGCTGCTGTGTCTCACCGAGAGCGTAGCTCATCCGCCGTTTCAATATCGCAGCGGCATGAATGTTCACGCTCCGGATATTGATGCCCCCAATAAGGCGAGGATGAAGGCCGCTGTTCTTATTATGCGGTCACAGTGCACAGTGCGATCCAATCGAGCGGTGAAAGTGCTCGAGTGGTCTCGATGCGGTTTCATCGTTAACGTTGGCTGAGAGGCATCCGCAATAACAGCCTAAACGGAATTATGACCATAATACTTACATGCGCATGTGAGGTCTATTTTTCAGCAATGTTTTTATGTTGTTGTTCCGTGTAAAAATGGCCTATGGGTTCAGTCGAACGCTTCGTGGGCTCCGCACCGCAGTTCACTGGGTTCACGTGACAAATCGCTGCAATATGCACGCGTGGTCGTATCGCCATCTCTCACAGTAAAGTTCATCGTGCCTGTCAGGGTGGTAATGTGGCCCAGAGTGACGTGGCCGAGAGCAGAGGGTCGGCCAAACTTTCAAAGAAGGAGGAGGAGGACCAGGCCAGGGGTTGAACCCAGGCCCCAGAGGCTGCTCACCGTCGCCTTGCAGGCCCCGGGCGATCATCTGCGCCTGTCTCTTCCTCTCCTTGGTGACGCTGTCATCGAACGCGGTGTCCATCCTGCGAGTCGAGGTCGCCTGCCTGCGGACACCGCAACGCACGCACGGAACCGCAACACCTTCGCTGATCTCGCCATGCAGCATCAACCATCATGCGCACTCCGCTCATCCTCGCAGCAGCGTAGGCGGTGGCGGTGCTTGGCTATGGCCATCGGACAAAGGCGGTGGTCACCGCATCGCCCGCGTGCAGATGCGCTTCTGCGGCCGTCTGGAACGCTCTTCCTTCCGAAATTAGGAAGCCGCTGGAGCTGTGCACTTTTACGTCTAGATGGAAAACGAATTTCTTTACAACTGCTGCTTTTTGTGTTTAGTTTGTTGTACAGTGCGAACGAACTTCAACATGCATACAACAAAGACGAAGATCCCCCATATAGCCTGCACAGAACCGCTGGGGTAAGTGCTGTTAGAGCACGCACCTATTCAGGCGTCTTTGTGAGACCGGCGTAATAACAGAATCATCCTAATCTTTATTTATCCTGGAGAAATACGATGAGCTATGAAGCTCTTTTCACAGATCTCCAGTAGGGGTGGGTCAGAAAGTTACAACTGCAAACAATACAACATGATAGGCGTGCAGAGTATAGGAATCGAAAGCAAATATCTAAAAATAAATACGTAAAATATATAAAGTATATAAGTTTAAATTGCATAAGTAACACCGACTCCCAAGCTTTGGAGCAAGAATAGTCCCAGACCACACCAAGACCACAACACACAGTCCCTCAATACAATGGCACATTCAAATTGTACTATCGATACACGGCCAAGGATGAAAGTTACAAATCACATTGGCAAATGCAGTTTGCTGTATATCCACCACTAATCGTCCGCTTCAGGATGTTTTTGGAAGGGACATTGTTGTCAATCGAGGCAGGAAACAAGGTCGTTCTGTCACCTATTCCTATTCTTGGGATAGTTAACAGGCAATTCGATGGACGCCTTGGGTTTCTTTGGATTGATACTATGGGGTTGATGAATTAGCGAAGTAGAGCGCAGATTCGCCAATGAGTAGTGTATGGATGAACAGGGCCCAACCCCTCCCCCACTGCTCATCACAGTTTGTTCGCGGCTCGGGTGACATTTACAATAGGCAGTGGGAAAAAACCCCTCGTGCCGTGAAGACTCGGCTCGGGTGGGCCAGTGAGGGTGCCACAGTGGCCAGGAGATGTTAACTACCTCGCCTGGTAAACAGGAGGTCGTGTGGTATGCAGAAGGTCGTGTGGTATACAGGAGGTCGTGTGGTATACAGGAGGTCGTGTGGTATACAGGAGGTCGTGTGGTATACAGGAGGTCGTGTGGTATGCAGGAGGTCGTGTGTTCGACCCTGACGCCTGCTGCTGCTGTGTATTTGCAGTGTGCATGTGCCGCGACACATTTCCACATTGTAAGCCGCTTCGTTGGACGGCCATTTGTGGCCAGGTCGCTTCTGAAAAAGATAATTAATTTATTAAATAAGACAGGAAACAGGTCACTATGGAATGTCTTGGTGGCAACAAAATGTGCAGCAGTTAAATTGTATTCTCCCCGTGGTGGTGCGGACTTGTCTTCGGGACCTCCTGTTTTTCCTTCCACATTGAGAATCATCACGCGTTTAGAGGATTTGGGCTGCTATAAATGCCGTCATTCGCGGCCAAGTCGCTTCTGAAAAACAGCTCTAGCTCAGTGGGCCATTACCTGATTAAAAAAAAAGTGTTAATAATAATCATGTGTCACGACTAACGACAGTGCTTCTCAGTGTCGTGTTTGTGGCCAATATTGGGCCGGCCAAGGCGGCCATGGCTCATTCCCTGTACAGAGTGCGAGCAAGATGGCCGCCTGAGGCGCGCGCTCCCAGCGGCTGGCCGCTTGTGGTGGGCAAGAGGCGCGAGCAGAGGGAGCCGACACTGACTCACTCATAACATCATACACTCACTCATCATACACTCACACATCATACACTCACTCATAGCATCATACACTCACTCATAACATCATACACTCACTCATCATACACTCACACATCATACACTCACTCATAGCATCATACACTCACTCATAACATCATACACTCACTCATCATACACTCACACATCATACACTCACTCATAGCATCATACACTCACTCATCATACACTCACACATCATACACTCACTCATAGCATCATACACTCACTCATAACATCATACACTCACTCATCATACACTCACACATCATACACTCACTCATAACATCATACACTCACTCATCATACACTCACACATCATACACTCACTCATAACATCATACACTCACTCATCATACACTCACTCACTCACACATTATACACTCACTCACTCACACATCATATACTCACTCATCATACACTCACTCATCATACACTCACTCACTCACACATCATACACTCACTCATCATACACTCACTCACACATTATACACTCACTCACTCACACATCATATACTCACTCATCATACACTCACTCATAGCATCATACACTCACTCATAACATCATACACTCACTCATCATACACTCACACATCATACACTCACTCATAGCATCATACACTCACTCATAACATCATACACTCACTCATCATACACTCACACATCATACACTCACTCATAACATCATACACTCACTCATCATACACTCACTCACTCACACATCATACACTCACTCATAACATCATACACTCACTCATCATACACTCACTCACTCACACATCATATACTCACTCATCATACACTCACTCATCATACACTCACTCACTCACACATCATACACTCACTCATCATACACTCACTCACACATTATACACTCACTCACTCACACATCATATACTCACTCATCATACACTCACTCATCATACACTCACTCACTCACACATCATACACTCACTCATCATACACTCACTCACTCACACATTATACACTCACTCACTCACACATCATATACTCACTCATCATACACTCACTCATCATACACTCACTCACTCACACATCATACACTCACTCACACATCATACACTCACTCACACTACCACTGACTCACTCACACATCATACACTCACTCACATCATACACTCACTCACACTACCACTGACTCACTCACACATCATACACTCACTCACTCATCATACACTCACTCACACATCATACACTCACTCATCATACACTCACTCACACATCATACACTCACTCATCATACACTCACTCACACATCATACACTCACTCATCATACACTCACTCACTCACACATCATACACTCACTCATCATACACTCACTCATCATACACTCACTCACTCACACATCATATACTCACTCATCATACACTCACTCATCATACACTCACTCACTCACACATCATACACTCACTCATCATACACTCACTCACACATTATACACTCACTCACTCACACATCATATACTCACTCATCATACACTCACTCATCATACACTCACTCACTCACACATCATACACTCACTCATCATACACTCACTCACTCACACATTATACACTCACTCACTCACACATCATATACTCACTCATCATACACTCACTCATCATACACTCACTCACTCACACATCATACACTCACTCACACATCATACACTCACTCACACTACCACTGACTCACTCACACATCATACACTCACTCACATCATACACTCACTCACACTACCACTGACTCACTCACACATCATACACTCACTCACTCATCATACACTCACTCACACATCATACACTCACTCATCATACACTCACTCACACATCATACACTCACTCATCATACACTCACTCACACATCATACACTCACTCATCATACACTCACTCACACATCATACACTCACTCATCATACACTCACTCACACATTATACACTCACTCACTCACACATCATATACTCACTCATCATACACTCACTCATCATACACTCACTCACACATCATACACTCACTCATCATACACTCACTCACACATCATACACTCACTCATACACTCACTCAATCACATCATACACTCACTCATCATACACTCACTCACACATCATACACTCACTCATCATACACTCACTCACACATCATACACTCACTCATCATACACTCACTCATCATACACTCACTCACACATCATACACTCACTCACACATCATACACTCACTCACACTACCACTGACTCACTCACACATCATACACTCACTCACATCATACACTCACTCACACTACCACTGACTCACTCACACATCATACACTCACTCACTCATCATACACTCACTCACACATCATACACTCACTCATCATACACTCACTCACACATCATACACTCACTCATCATACACTCACTCACACATCATACACTCACTCATCATACACTCACTCATCATACACTCACTAACATCATACACTCACTCATCATACACTCACTCACTCACTCATCATACACTCACTCACACATCATACACTCACTCATCATACACTCACTCACTCACACATCATACACTCACTCATCATACACTCACTCACACATCATACACTCACTCATCATACACTCACTCACTCACACATCATACACTCACTCATCATACACTCACTCACTCACACATCATACACTCACTCACACATCATACACTCACTCACACATCATACACTCACTCATCATACACTCACTTACACATCATACACTCACTCACATCATACACTCACTCATCATACACTCACTCACACATCATACACTCACTCACACATCATACACTCACTCATCATACACTCACTCACATCATACACTCACTCACACTACCACTGACTCACTCACACATCATACACTCACTCACATCATACACTCACTCACACTACCACTGACTCACTCACACATCATACACTCACTCACACTACCACTGACTCACTCACACATCATACACTGGAAGTGTCATGCTGCCAGCTATGGCTGCAAGTTTGGTCGTACGTGTTATGTATTCGTTTATTGTTAATTTTTAATCACAGTTCCTATGATTACTGTTATTGCATTGTTTTTATAGCTTTATTTTGGTGAAACATATGGTTAATCTAAATTGTCTGATGGTTATTGTTGACTTGCACCACATTGAGATTTTTGCACGCAGCATTTTAATGCGTTTTTTAAAATATATTTGCTGGTTTATTCCAGGATGTTTCTGTTACACGTCGTCGCTTTAAGATGTTCTGTGTTCATATTTTGTTTGTTGCGGTTGCACCCGACTTAAGAGCCGCATGGCTCACAGGGCTATACTTAATACATGAACTTGAACTTGGCTCTCTCTGTCTCGCAGCTCGGCACAAAAGACAGAGGTGGATAGCGGAGGGCATGCAGAAAAGCAGACTAAACTAAACTATTTTTTATTTTACTAGGTAAGGCCCCCTGAGCTATATAGCTCTTTCTCAGATAAGACCTGGCCACAGAAGATAGCTCAACGAAGTGGCTTATAATGTGGAAATGTGTAAGCATTCAAGGAGGCCGCATTTGTTGCGCTGCGCGACAGCCTCGTGAATGCACCCCACCGTCGATACCACAATTTCTCCTTGCCATTTATGTTGGATACGGATGCCAATGATTCCAGGATCGGCGCCGTATTGTCGCAGGTGGAGAACGCGGTGGAGAGCGTAGTCACTTACATTAGTTTGGTACTGTCCCCCGCAGAGCAGCGCTATTGTGTTACACGCCACGAGTTATTGGCTATCGTGCACTTTGTACAGCAGTACTGTCCATACCTCTATGGTAGGAAGTTCATGGTACGCACAGATCACGCGGCTTTGCAATATGCGCTACGAGTTGACCAGCTGTTCGCACAACTCTCGCGATGGTTTGAAATTCTGCAAGATTATTCGTTCGTAGTCACCTATAGGAAAGGGTTGCGCCACTGTAATGCGGACGCTCTGTCACGGTTATCGCCGAAGAGCCAGTGCGCATGTTTGATGGGCACCGGCCATTGTAAGCAGGTGGATGCGGGGGAGCCGGGCACCTTTGTAACGTCGGTGGATGCTCCGCCACCCGTAACGGGGGTGGCACGCGATAATACTATTGGGCTTACACATGAGGAATGGGGGCACCTACAGGCGAAGGACGCCTCCTTACTGAAAATACGGCGCCGAGTTGGTACGCCAAGCAACAGGAAAGGTCCAGGAGGTATGTCCCCCGTGGTCCTCCGAGATGGGCTACTAATGCGCTGGGATACGGAGGTACAGCGGTACTGTATCGTGGTGCCAGCTGCTCTGTGGGGTAGGGTAACGAGAGCTGCCCATGTACGAGTGATGCACCTAGGGGTGCAGAAAACGTTGTCTACGTTGAAGCGCGACTTCTTTTGGCCTGGGATCTTGGAAGACGTCCACAATGTGCTTGCCGGAAGCCCCCGCCGAGGCTGAACCGACCACCACTGCAATTTATTGAGATGTCCCATGGAAACGAGCTCGTTGCCCTCGACATCCTCGGGCCATTCCCCACCACTCCGAGGGGAAACACATTCTTGCTGGTAGGGGTAGAGTACCTGTCGCGGTGGCCGGTGGCATGGCCCCTGCGGGATCAGTCGGCGGCGTCCATTACGGATGCGTTCCTGCATGGTTATGTATTGGATAAAGGGGCTCCGGAACGTCTCCTCATGGACCAGGGTCGAAATTTTCTTCAAAATTGTTACAAGAGGTATGTGATTTGTTAGGGACAAAGATAATTGGAACTTTGCCCTACCATCCCCAGACTGACAGAATTGGTAGAGCGTTTACATAGGACCCTTACGTCCATGTTGCGCCAACAAGTTAACGAGGCACAGTCCGATTGGGACCGACACGTTCCGGGTGTTCTTGCGGCCTATAGGATGGCCCCTCATGCCTCTACCGGGTGGTTCTCCCCGCTTGTTTTTATGTACGGGAGGGGATGCGACCCCCCCATGGAAGCCCAGTTAAATATTGAGCCCAGCAAGTAGAGAGCCATTGTGCTGGAACTTATGAGCCTCACCCTTAAGCGGTTCCGGTGGAACCTGGTCCCACAGAACCCTGGTCCCGTGGAACATGGTCCCGTGGAACCTGCTCCCGCGTGCATGGTGCAGCTTTACCAGAGGCTATGCTCATTCACCTTCATCGGCGGAAACGTTTGTCGGTGGGTGACAAGAGACCATCGCCCCCACAGGGTCACATTGGCTGTTGGGAACCACGGACGCGATGTCCCCGTGCACTCCACGGTGTCCTCTTGCCTTCCATCGCATCATCGTGTTCATATCTCATCATTGTGTTCATATCGTAAGCGTAAGATATTTGTCCGCAATGTGTTCATTCACGATCATTGTGCGATCCCTGGATGAAGAGCGCTCCTCTATAAGTCCGAATTGCTGTTGTTGTTGTCGTCCTTTCAGGGGTTGTGTCACAGAGTGGAGGACGCTGGGGTGGCGTGTTGCTCCCCCTTGGACCGGTTTGGTGGCGAGTGAAGATTCGATTCCCCTGCACGCGTTCTGCCTGGGTGTACATAATCTCTGGCAGGAAATGCTACTCGACAAGACCCATGAGGCTGCTTGAGGGATGACGATTCATTATTCAACCGTGGCGATTTAAGAGACGTTAAATTTCCTTCCTGTCGTGTTTAGATCACATTTATTAACTTGGCACACGGTAAATTGTTACATAGTGGAGATATATTTGTAGTCAAAAAAGTTGTGAGATAATGTTTTCGTAACAAAGTAAAAGAGTCTCCCTTGAGCAATGGTCTGAGTCTCAGATCCGTTGCTGGCCCTGAGCAAGTGGTGGACACTCCACATTACTAGAGCAGTGCCCAGTCTACCCTCTTCCTAATCAGCACCAGTATTGTTGGCTTTCCACCACCACATGGTGGAAACTCCACGTTACTCTGGAAGGATCTTGTTGACCGTCAATGAACGCTGCTAACACCACCGACTTTCCTGGGATTGGCGAGAAGCTCGCGTTACTATGACAGGGCCAAGTGCATCCTCGTGTCATGCCACCACTGCGGTGAAGTTACTCCCCAACCTTGGAGAGACTGATGATGGTGATGACAGAGATGACAGCGATGATGGCCATGACGGTGACAGTGATGATGGTGATGATGATAATGATGATGATGACTAATGCATATGACAATGTTGTTCAGGTTGATCAGAATGATAATGAATTGACCCTGGCCGGGAATTAAACTCGAGGGTCTCGTATGACCTCGGCTTGCTGAGCCCAACTGGGCCGCATCTCAATCTGACTCGACTCGGTATCCTGCACACACACTGCGCGGAGTCTTCGTACACTCCGTGTCTCGTCGCGTGATGGAACCAGTCGTGTAGACCACACACACACACACTCACTCTCTCTCTCTGGCTACTGTGTTGTGGCCTGCCTGCAACGTCACCGACACAGCTGCGCTAGCGAGAAAATAACTCCAGTGTTTTAGGAGTCCATGAAAACTCACTCACACTCACTCACATTGGAGTCCATGAACACTGACTCACACACACACTCACTCACATAGGAGTCCATGAACACTCACTCACTCACACACTCACTCACTTATACACTCACTCACGCACTGACTCACTCACTGACTGACTCACTCACTCACTGACTCACTCACTCACTGACTCACTCACTCACTCACACACTCACTGACTCACTCACTCACTGACTCACTCACTCACTGACTCACTCACACACTCACACACTCACTGACTCACTCACTCACTGACTCACTCACTCACGCGCTCTGCGACACGACCCGGCGGGTGCGTGTTGCCCGCGCGTTGCAGAGGTTCGCGGTTTGAATCGGGCAGGCCGCCCCGATTAATACGTGTGGGTGTATTAACCGTCGTTAAGGCTACGCCTCGTCGTCGTCTGCTTCGATCACGGCGGATGTCACAGACGCAGTGAGGTCATTCGCAAAAGTCGGCCTTCTGTGTGCCGGCAGGCGTTAGGGGGTGCCAATTTCGTTTTCCGGATTTAAAAAACGACACCGCAATGTACACACATTACACGAGAGGAGGCGATCATTGCTCGCCGACTGTGAAACAATCGGCAGGACCCTCCTGCAAACGACTCGTGAGACTCAATGAGACTCTCCTGGGCAACTTAATAAATGTTCGAACAACAACAACAACACCACAACAACCATCGCATGATTTTACAGGGGGTAAGTGAAACGCATTGCACATAGTCCGCACACGAGGACGGATCGCAGCGTTTCTCCTTCTCGCATGACAACTCGGGGGCAGCTGGAGGGCAGCCGGAGACAGTTATGGAGGGGGGGGCAGCTGGTGGGGGCAGCTGGGGGCAGTTAAGGGGGGCAGCTAGGGGGGTATCGAAGGGGGGCAGCTGTGGGGCAGCCGGGGGCATCAGGGGGGGGGGCAGCTAGGGGGGTATCGAGGGGGGGCAGCTTATGGGGGCAGCTGGGGACAGTTAAGGGGGGCAGCTAGGGGGTATCTAGCGAGGGCAGCTTGTGGGGGCAGTTAAGGGGGGACAGCTGGGGAAGTTTGGGGGGCAGCTAGGAGGGGCAGCTGTGAGGCAGCTGAGGGCAGTTAGGGGAGGGGGGCAGCCAGGCGGCACCCAGGGGCAGCTAGGGGGGAGCAGCCGGGGCAGCTAGAGGAGGGGGCAGCTGTGGGGCAGCCCAGGGGTGTCAGCTTGAGCGATGCCGTCCGAGTGGAGTTCGTGGTCACTTCAGAACTCATTCACACGACTGACCTGTGTGCACGGGGGGTTGGTGCACGGGGGGTTAGCGCATGAGGTGTTCGTGCAAGCGTGTTAGAGATGCGGCGTTGGTTCTGAGCGCGCGGTACCTGGAGCGGTGTGGCGGGGCGCTCTTGCTGGTGCCGGGAGACGGACGCGAGTGGCGGGGAGAGGTGGTGCCGTGCTGCCAGCGAGTGCGGAGTGGGGAGTGTGGAGTGAGTGAGTGCCCTTGGGCTGTGGGCGGCCAGGGACAAGCACAGACGACCCTACCCCACCCCCCACACACATAGCCACACAGCCAGATACACACACACACAGCCAGATACACACACACACAGCCAGATACACGCACAAACATAGCCACACAGCTAGACACACACAACAACAACCGCCATTCGCCACTAAGTGGCGGTGACGTCACCACAACGCTTGTGCCAGGCCATGTGCACCTTGAGGCCACGTGAAGTGTCGAACGCCCGCTGGCCGGAGGTCACGGGGCAGACCCAGGTGCCACGGGTCGACTGACTGAGACGACTGGCTGATGCACCACCTGTGCCCCCTACTGTGCCACTTTGCTGTGCTTTATCCACCCGGCGCTCCGCTCGTTGTTGTGAGCGTCGCTCCTCCGCCCTCCGTTGTTGTTGGAGGACGACTACCTCCAACTGCTCAGTGGCGTCCTTCACGAGCCTCCTCCACAGAGGCCGATCTTGACACCGCTGCTACCAGTCATCGGCAAGTCCACTAAGCTCCACATCCTCCTGTACCACTTCACTCCATCTCTTCTCTAGCCCATGCCGCGTCCGTTTAGCCCCCTCAATCCGGCCGAACAAAAGCTGTTTAGGCATGCGGTGGCTGGGCATGCGGGCTACATGACCCAGCCAACGCAGCCTTGCCTGCCGCAGGAGCTCACCGATGGGACTTTTCCCAGATCTTTCAAGGATTTGTTAGCTCCTCACACAATCCAGCCTGGTTAAACCCAGGATGGATCGTAGGCAGGCCAGCCTAAATGTTTCTAACCGGCGAAGATGTTCCATTAGTGGAGTCCACGTTTTGCAAGCGTAGAGAAGGGAGGGAATGACCCTGGCCGAGAAGACCTGAAGCTTCGTGCGGATCGATAGACCAGGTAGCTTCCACACAGCGTCACGCAAACCGATGAAAAGATATTGCCGCTCGACTGATTCGGAGTGAGACCTCTGCTGTTAAACCGGAGCCGGTCATGAACACACTGCCCAGGTATGAGAAATTCTCCACTCTCTCCACCACCACCCCATCACCGATTGGGAGTTGTGGGGGTGGAGTGTCCGATGGTACAAAATACCCAGGTAGGTGCTTAGTTTTGGTGGGGCTGATGGTAAGGCGCCACCTCTTAGTGGCACGCTCCAGTTCCAGCAGCAGCGTTTCTAACTCCTCCTCTGAATGAGCAGCAATTACCAAATCATCGGCATACATAACGTGGTTGACCAATATGGAGCCATCCCTTGACCGTACCCGTACATCGATAAGCCTCCCATTATATCTGTACCAAATGGAAATTCTTCCGGTACAGCTATTGAAGGCTTCACGAAATACGTGGTCAAAATAGATGTTAAATAATGTGGGAGCCAGAGGACATCCCTGTTGCACCCCAAGGTGTACGTAGTTTTACCCGGGGCCGCTCACCATCATGAAGGTCCTTAATGATCGTGAGCAAAGGGTCAGGGACTCCGAAAGCACGAAGAACAACCCAGAGCCAAGGCCCACTGATGGCATCATAGGCCTTGACCAGGTCAATAAAGCAGAGATGTCGGTCTTGTTGGAATTCCCTACACCTCTGCTGTAGCAGACGGACAGAAAATATGGCATCTGTGCAGGACCGCCCTTTCCTGAAACCGCATTGGGGCTCTGCAAGCCTCTCCTCAGCGTGCCTAGCAAGGCGATGTTGAATAATCCTTGCCAGGACCTTTCCCGGCACACTGAGGAGTGAGATGCCCCTGTAGTTGTTACAGTCTGTGCGGTCCCCCTTCTTAAAGAGGGGGGCCTCCAGGGCATCCTTCCAGTTCTGCGGAACCCGTCCACTGGTCCAGACTGTTGTAATGTCATGTAGGGCAGTCTGTGAACAAACGCCACCCTCCCTCAGAATTTGGCTTGGGAGATCATCTCTGCCCGGTGCCTTTCCTGGTCTCAGACTCTGGATCGCCTTCAGTACTTCCTCAACAGATGGCGCCTCAGACAGCCACTCACAGGGGGTGACTTCCTCTTCCAATATTTGAGGCACCACAGCCTCAGCAGGGTCATCCCCACTTTGTCCCACGATGTTTTCCATATGGAGGGATTTCTCCTCCCCAGGACTTCACAGACATGCTCAGCAAATCTGCAAACCTGTTCCTGGGAATCGGAGATTGGATCACCGTTTTTCCCCCTAATGATGGTAATAGGTGTGGCGCTGCAGGTTACTTTTTTGATGGAATTAAATAGGGATTTGTGATCGCGGGCCATTGAGGCAGACTTCATCTCCTCAGCAACCCGCGACCACCACCCATCCTTGCAGCGCCTCACGGCTCTCCGAACCTCCGAGCGAAGGCTGCGGTAATCCTCATTCTCCGACGTGGGATGCTGTAGCTGAAGAGAGTGGGCCTGTCGCTTTTTCTCAGCCAGCTTGAACACTTCCTCTGTCAGCCAGGGTCTCTGGGTAGGTCTGGACCGCGTACCCAAAGCAGCCATTGCAGCTGCCTGAGTCACAGTCCTAAACCTCACCCATTTGCCCTCGACATCTGGAGGAGTGGGGGACGATGCCAACCCCAGCCGCAAGCGATGATGAAATTCTCGCTTGCAACTTTCATCAGCTAGCTGAGATCAGGCCACCTTAGGTTTGAATGGGGTCTTGGGTGTACACCCACCACCGGAGTGGAAGAATGGCAGGCGCATCTTACAGATGACTAGTCGATAGTCAGAGGGTAGATCAGCTCCACGGTAGGTCCTGGTGTCAAGAACATGGGCTCGCATCCGCTGGTCCGTCACTATGTAGTCCAGCAGATGTTCTTGCTTGGACCCGGCATGTATCCATGATGTTGTGTGGATGCGCCGATGCCGGAACAGCGTGTTGGTAATTACAAGCCCATGGGCTGCACAAAAATCTAGCAGCCTCCTATTGTTGTTATTGAGCTGATCTGGCCCATGCCTTCCAATCACTCCAGACCTGGTGCCAGCATCATGACCAACTCGAGCATTGAAGTCACCCAACAAGATGAATCTATCCCGAGGGGCCACTTTAGCCAGCACCTGTGACAGGCGGTCATAGAAGGCATCTGACTCATCGACTTTGCCTGCATCCTTCCACGGATGTTCGTCTCACCACTCCTCGCCTCTGGTTGATGGGAAGGCGAGCCAAAAGTAGCCTGGGGCTTACAGCTTCCCACACCTCACCGATACGCTCCCACGCCCCCTTCATTCTTTTGTTCAGAAGAAGAGCCACACCCTGTTGTTTGGCAGTCTCCTGCCCCGAGTAGAGGACTGTCCACCCCTCATGGTGGCAGTAGCCAGAGCCGGTCCACCGGACCTCCTGAATGATATACACACACACACATAGCCACACAGCCAGATACACACACACACATAGCCAGATACACACACAGCCAGATACACACACACGCAGCCACACAGCCAGATACAAACACACACATAGTCACGTACACGCAGCCAAATACACACAGCCTGATACGAAACAAAGATCCCCCTATCGTCTAAACAGACTGTAGGTGCAACTGCTGTTAGCGAGTCGCACCTAAGAAGGCCGGAACGGCACACGAGGGGGTGGGTGGCCAGCACCATGCCCGGCCGCCTTTGTTTCCCCAGTAGCGATGTTCACACACTGCACCAGGTATTCATTTGAGGCTGAGCCAACCTATAGGGGAGGCCCAGGTCCGGTTCAGATAATCGTCACTGGGTGTTGACCGTGAGCGGGAATCAAACCCCGGTCCGCCGCGCAGCGCGCTAACCGCGACACTACCGCTCCCCACATAGACGCATACACAAAGACAAATGTCCCCCGTATATCCTTTAACAGACTGTTGGGGCAAGTGCTGTTAGCGGGCAGCACCTCTTCACACAGATGCAATGACTACGGCTGCATACGCCCGCACCCCCTGTGACATAACCGCCCTTAATGCGCCCACATCTCTCACCCGCTCTCAAGAGCTCAGCAAGTTTGTGCCTGGTTGCAACGTAGATGAGGGGCGACCACCACCAGCATCGTCACCACCACGACCAGGGCTTGCCAGGTGTTGTAGGCGCGGTGGCTCCTGCGAGCTGTGGGCCCAGAGAAGCCAAGTTGTCTCCTCCCCCCACCCTCGTGTGGGGATTCTCTCAGCTGGCGGCGGACAAAGCGACGAGTCGGGGACCCCCCTGACAACCAGCACGAAATTTGTTTTCAACAACGGTGTAAAAACAAGAACAGTAATTATTTAAAACGCGGTTTAAATTTAAATGTATTTGAATGAAAATGCTTTAATTTACGTTCCACATTATATTTTAATGTCACTCGCATTTAAAAAAACTGCGCCAAATCAAATATTGGGGCCCCTACTCCACCGATTGCCGCCCCCCGCACCCTGAGCTTATGATGTCGTTAACCACCCCACGGGATTTGGCCAAACTCCTGGACGCCTGTGGCAAAAAATGTTACAGCTCATCGCATTCCTCCAGTGTGGGTATGTGTTCACGACGATCGTCGTCAATCAGCGACAGGCGCCGAATATTCACGATAATCATCGACAGGCGCTGAAGCGTGGACGAGAACGACAGCGGCTGGAGGCAGCGGCTGGAGGCAGCGGCTCAGACCCGCAGGAGGGGACGGCGAGAGAGCACGGCACTGACCGACGACTGAGATTCAGCACGGCCCCTTTGTGAGCCAGGCAGAGGCACGGGGCCCATGGGGAGATGCACGGCAGAGAGAAAGACGCGGGGAGACGCAGGGAGATGCACGGAGGCTCAGGCACGGATCGCGGGCGCCCCCGTGTGATGGGCAGTGGAGACGCGGGAAGTGGGGAACCACAGGGGCTCAGTGGAACTGACTACGTATGGTGCGAAAAAAGTTCAACGTACATACTGAGACACTCAGAGGGGAGATAGTCTCTACTGAGACACCCAGAGGGGAGAAAGACTCACTGAGACACCCAGAGGGGAGAGAGTTTCACTGAGACACCCAGAGGGGAGAGAGTCTCACTGAGACATCCAGAGGGGATAGAGTCTCACTGAGACACCCAGAGGGGAGAGAGTCTCCACTGAGACACCCCGAGGGGAGAGAGTCTCACTGAGACACCCCGAGGGGAGAGTCTCAACTGAGACCCCCAGAGGGGAGAGAGTCTCCACTGAGACACCCAGAGGGGAGAGAGTCTCCACTGAGACACCCAGAGGGGAGAGAGTCTCACTGAGACACCCAGAGGGAAGAGAGACTCACTGAGACCCCCAGAGGGGAGAGAGACTCACTGAGTCACCCAGAGGGGAGAGAGACTCACTGAGATTCCCGCGTGTACCGGCTGCCACCCTCGGCGTCACCGCAGGGCTGTGGACCCGGCCTCGGGGTGAGGGACGTCCCTCAGGGCCCTGACCTCCGATCGTCACGCCGCGCTCCGTGGCTCTGAGCGGGGCCAGCGCGCGCACATCATACCGCAACCTCACGGCCAGTGCCGTGATAGTTTACTAGGACGGGGCCTGTAGCATCAAGGGGCCCTAAAAAAACACACACAAGTATTTAAACACAATTTTTTGCTTGCATAATGAAGTAATTGTACTTTGTTCATTTGCTATATTGCCGGATAATACGACACATCGCTAACTTTAAACACCCAGTCGTTCATACAATTTGAAGGCAGTATAGTACTATAGTAATACCCCCCCCCCTCATCATGGCTTGGCTTCGCGAACGAAGATATAGGAAGGATATCCACGTCTTCTGCAGGCACGCTGGTGGCTGAAGAGGCATATGCGGGACAAGCAGGTCCTGCCACAACAGCTGCAAGTATAGGTCTGATCTGGGATGGGTGCTGAGGGATCATGGTTCTTCCTCCTTCTCCTTTTGTCCACCATACGGGCCCTGCGGGTATCTTCGAAGAAGGAGGTGGCCTGGTGGACTGTGTGCCGCCAGGAGTTGCGATCAGCTGCTTGTGTTGCCCACTGACGGTGATCGATGCAGCAAGCAGTAAGGGACTTCTTCAGGGAGTCTTTGTATCGCTTTCGTGGTGCCCCTATGTCGCGATGGCCAGAGGACAGTTCCCCATACAACAGAATCTTAGGTAAGCGGTGGTTCTCCATCCTGGCGATGTGCCCTGCCCAACGAAGCTGTATCTTGAGGACCATGGCCTCGATGCTGATGACCTCCGCTGACTCGAGGACTTCAGTGTTGGCGACGAAGTCACTCCAGTGAATATTGAAGATTGTGCGGAGGCAACGCTGATGGAAACGCTCGAGAAGACTCAGGTGACGACGGTACATGACCCAGGACTCAGCGCCATACAGGAGAGTGGTCAGCACAACAGCTTTGTAGACGTTGACCATCGTGTCTCTTTTAAGGTTGCTGTTGTTCCAGACACGTTTGTATAGTCTGCCGAATGCACTGTTTGCCTTGGCCAGCCTGTTGTCGACTTCGTTGTCGATCTTGGCGTCAGACGAAATCACGGATCCCAAGTAGCTGAACTGGTGGACAGCTTTCAGTTCTGTTTGTTCAATGAAGATGCTTGGTGGATGGTGCTCCTCATGGGGTGCGGGCTGATGAAGAACTTCAGTCTTCCTCAGGCTGACTTCAAGACCGAAGATCTGAGCTGTTTTCCCGAAACAGGACGTAATTCGCTGCATAGCTGCCTCTGTGTGAGCAGGGAGGGCGGCATCGTCAGCAAACAGCAGCTCCCTGATCAGTTGCTCCATGGTCTTTGTGTGGGCCTGCAAACGCCTGAGGTTGAACACGCTCCCGTCGAGACGAAAACGGATATATACGCCATCAGCGTCGTCGAGGTCCTCTGTGGCCTGCTGGAGCATCATGCTGAACAAAATGGTGAACAGCGTGGGAGCAAGAACACAGCCCTGTTTCAGGCCGTTTGCAATAGGGAAGGGCTGCGAGAGATCGTTGCTATGTCTGACTTGTTCAAGCTGGTTTTTATGAAGCTGGACGATCATGATGAGGAACTTCGGTGGGCAGCCTAGCTTTTCCAGGATTTTCCAAAGTCCCTGCCTGCTCACGGTGTCAAACGCTTTTGTCAGGTCCACAAAGGTGACGTACAACGCTTTGTTTTGCTCCCGGCACTTCTCCTGAATCTGTCTCAGGACAAACACCATGTCTGTGGTTCCTCGGTTGGCTCTGAAGCCACACTGGGTCTCTGGGAGGTGATCTTCAGCTATTACGGGTACCAGTCTATTCAGCAGTACTCTTGCGAGGATTTTGCCGGCGACGGACAGAAGCCTTATGCCACGATAATTGGAACAGTCTGATTTCTCCACTTTGTTCTTGTACAGGGTGATGATGACTGCATCTTTGAGGTCTTGAGGGAGTTTACCCTGCTCCCAGCAGCAGGACAAATAATTCATGGAGTTTGGTGTGCAGTGCTGGGCCTCCGTTCTTCCATACTTCAGGAGGGATGCCATCAACTCCTGCAGATTTACCACTCTTCAGCTGTTTAATGGCTTCCTCAGTCTCTTGTAATGTTGGTGCCACATCCAGTTCGGTTTTCACTGGTTGTTGTGGGATGCGGGCAATCGATGGTTCTTGGACTCAGCGGCTAGCATTGAAGAGCGTGTAGAAGTGCTCAGACCAGCGGTTCAGGATTGAGTCCTTTTCGGTGAGCAGTTCTTCCCCGTCTGCACTCCGCAGGGGGCTCAGGATTTGGTACGAGGGGCCATATACCGCTTTTAGAGCTTCGTAGAATCCCCTGTAGTCGCCAGTACCAGCGCAAACCTGAGTTTTTACTGCGAGGTTGGTCCACCACTCGTTTTGAATTTCTCGAAGCTTGCGCTGGAGGGTGCTGCATTCCAGGCGGAAGGCTGCTTTTTTGTGCGGGCAGGATGGTTGGGCCAGGTGGGCCTGGTGAGCTCCTGGACTTCTAAGTTGTTCTCATCGAACCAATCTCTGTTTTTCTTCGTGGAGAATCCGAGGGTATCTTCAGATGTTTGCAGAACAACAGTTTTGATGCGGTCCCACAGCACTTCAGGAACCGGAGGCGAGTCTGCTAGGCAGCTCGGTTCCTCTAGCCTAGATCGTAGGTTTTTCTGGAAAGCTGCTTTGACAGCGGCAGACTGAATGCTGCAGACTTTGAGCTTCTTCCTCGGGGCGCCACCTTTCCTTGGTTTGGGCTTAAAGTGGAAGCTGAGTTTGCAGTGGACAAGACACTCGGCGCTGGGCATTACCCTGGTGTGAAAGACATATTTTAGGTCACGCTGGCGCACAAGGATGTAGTCTATGAGATGCCAATGTTTTGACCGAGGGTGCATCCAGGTTGTCTTCAGACTGTCTTTCTGCTGGAAGATGGTGTTGGTAATGGAAAGCTGTTGTTCCGCGCAGAGTTCAAGTAACAAGCGTCCATTGTCGTTGCAGCTGCCCACACCGTGCCTTCCAAGTACACCTTTCCAGGTTTCCGAGTCTCTGCCCACTCTGGTGTTGAAGTCGCCAAGGATGACAATCTTGTCGTCAACTGGGATATCCTGCAGAAGGCTGCGTAGGTCGGAGTAAAACTTGTCTTTGTCTGCGGGATCTGCCTGGAGAGTTGGAGCGTACACACTGAGCAGCGTTGCGTGTTGCTGGTCACGAAGTGGTAGACGCATTGAGATGATGCGGTCAGAGTGACCAGTTGGCAGGCTTGCAAGCTTGGTAGCGATAAAGTCCCTGATCATGAAGCCGACACCTGAACGGCGTCTCTCTGTCGCTGGTTTGCCTGACCAGTAGAGAGTGTAACCTGCGCCATGCACCCTCAGACTGCCTTCCTCTGAAAAGCGGATTTCGCTGAGGGCGGCGATGTCAACATCCAGCAGAGCGAGTTCGTGTGCAATTAAAGCAGATCGTCGCTCAGGTCGAGTGCTGCCAGCTGAGTCTAGTATGGTTCTGATGTTCCAGCATGCGAGTTTGAGTCCTTTCCCACCTTTTAAGGCGAGTGGAATGCGCCGTTGATTCTTTGATATAGTTCGACCGCGTATGAAGATGCCCGTTGACCGCGGTAAGCCAACTAAGGGAGGAGGAGACGAGCTTTGTTTAGGCCACCTTTTCTAGGCCCCTCTCCGTGTGGAGCAAGCAGTGCTGTCCCTAGAAAAGGCTGCTTGGTCGCTCAGGGTGCTGCCGGGTGATGATGTCGTCTCCAGTCATCATCAGACGACCACTAGCGCCTGAGCCGCCTGCATGCAGGATTGAGACTGCGGCTGCCAGTGTCATCTTACACCTGCCGAGTTCGCCCCTTTCCCATCGCTACAGGGCTTAGTGAGACCGGGGGGGGGGGGGAGTAGACGTGAAGATTTCCTTCTTGCCTGCGCAAAGGAGCTTTCAAGTGGAGTGCAGTGTGCGCAGAACTGACCCCACCCTCTAAACCCGGGGTTCGTCTGCCATGACCTAGCAAGCTGGGACGGTGACAACGAGGTCCTCGGGCCGTAGGTTTTATATCAGAGTTTCCTTTTCCTAGGTAGACGGCCTTCCAAGGCTGAAGAGATCCACCTTTTCTGCTATTTCAAACCATAGCTGGTAGGCCACAGCCGCAGTCCACAGTAACGAAGTGGCACGCCTTAGTCCCGAACACTTGGCCGTTGGATCCTAACGAGACCCTTCCGCCCTGGCCGGTGACTCCGTTGTGGGAGTTCATTTGCCCAGTGATGCAGTGTTGACATCACCCCCTTACGTCGTTTAGCCCGCCAGCAGAAGCGGTTTACCAGGGTGTGGCACTAGAAGCCAGACGTGAGAGATTTAGGAGATGGATGAAGACCAGTGTTTCCGTCCACTCAAAAATTCTACCCAGAGCCCCCTACACCCCTATATATAGTAATAAAGCAAGTGCAGAATCACTGAACGGGAATTAATAGCTTGAACGCATTTAGCGAGGGGCTGTTGAAAGTGCGGGGCCCGTAGTAGCTACTACACATGTAGTAGCTGTAGTTGCTACTCGTGTAGTAGCTACTGTAGTAGCCCTTGGTCCGTGAGCCCTTGGTCCGTGAGCAACCTTTCCGGCGCCCCTTTGTCCATTACATATCCGAACAGGAACGCGTCCGTGATAGACGCCGCCGACTGGTCGGGTAAGGGCCAAGCCATTGCCCAGCGGGAAAGATATTCCAACCCGACCAGCAAAAATGTATTCCCCCGAGTGGACGGCGGGAAGGGCCCCAAAATATCCAACGCCACCAACTCGTTAATCCGAGACACCTGTATGGACTGCACTGGCGGAACATATGGGTGTTTAGGCGGCTTCCGCCGGGCACAGTCGGGGCACGCCCGAATGTGCCCGACGACATCAGTCGTCATGTCGTGCCAGAAGTAGTCCCGTTGCAACAGCAACAAGGTTTTCTGCACCCCTAGATGTAACAACGTCTCGGAATGCAGAGTCCGAACCAACTCGTACCGTAACGACGACGGCACCACCAGACGCCAGCGATCGTGCAACCCTTCCCTCCACATCAGCAACCCATCCCGGAGAGCGGCTCCTGGCGTCCCACTGGACAGCGGTCCCCCCGTCCCCTTCGCAGCCCGACCCCGCAAGGCCCCCAGCGACTCATCGAGCAATTGCTCGCGAACCCAAACCGAACACGGCAGGTTCAAAACCCCATCAGCCGGTCCCGGGCATACGGGAGCCTCGGGCACCTTGACAGCGGACACAACAGGCTGAGGGGGTAGCGGAACCTGCGTACACCTATTCGTGCCCGACGCGCAAGCACAAGGGGACCCCTGCGGCAATCTGGAGAGTGCGTCCGCGTTCGCGTGACGCGACTCCTTCCGATACTGAATTTCGAACAAAAATTCCTGCAGGGTTTCCAACCATCGTGCCAATTGGCCAGACGGTTGGTCAACTCTCATCGATCGTCCTGTGACGTGGAGGCCGATACCCCCCCTACAAGGCCCCGGCGGCCCTGATCGTCATGGCTCGTGAAAGCAGTCGTAGCGTGAGCCAAAACCGTTCCGGCCGGTACAACAACATTATCCGCGCTCCCATTCAACACTTGTAAAAACGGAGGTTGACCCGGCCGGACAATCGTCTGTGCCCCGACCAGCGTCAAGCCACCCATTATAGCAGTGGACGGTGATAACAAAACACACGCCGCACCCTCGATTCTAGGCACCGGTTTCCGATACCGCAGCGGAATAAGCATCTGCGAGCCAGGCGGAATATCCACCGATACCTCGGACAGCGCCTGTACCTGACGGTCAAGAGCTGACTGGCCCCAGGGTGACGGCAAGAATGAAATTTGCCGACCCCCCCGGCAATTCGATACAATTATGATCCACCCTTATTTGAATGGGCATCTTGGCCAGGAAATCGGTCCCCAACAAACAGGGTACCGCGAGGGACCTGGAAATCAACACGGTCCCTGAAGCCGAAACACCCCCAACCGATATACTGGCGTCCACCTGACCCACAATGCCCATACTACCCCCGTTCGCCGCTATGCAAGAGTCGTAAACCGGCCGCACCCGCCCCGGCGGAATGGACAAGAGATGGAATATTACGTTGGAGATAATAGTCGCGGACGCACCCGAGTCCACCAAAATATATACGTCGAGCCCTTGGATCGAACCCGGCATGGTCGACGACCCAGTTGCGGCCGCAACCACCCGTCGTGCCAATTTCCGCCACTGCGTCAGAGAGCGACGCGGATTACTGAGCGCCCCCCCGTTAGTAATGGCACCCGGCCCGCATGGAGATGGTGATGCATGAGATGACAGGCCTTTGCCGGGTGTCTGATGCGTACCGACTTGCCTGTCGTGGGTGGTCCTGCCGCGTCGCGTCCGTGACCGAGGCCTCCTGCTGGGGCGACTGCCGAATGCGAGCCCAACATTCTCTGGCGAAGTGGCCCTTACGGCCGCAGCGGAAACACGCCAAGTCGGCTCGCCGTGCAGCACCCCCTCTGTCTTGGCCCTTCCGCGCCGGCGGCCCAGAGCGCAACCCGGCTCCCCCTCGAGCGGGCCACTGGGTCGATGCCGCCGTCAGCTCCTCACGACCCCTCTCATCCCGAACATAGACGGCCTTCTTCGGGTCCCACCCTGTTGCACTGCCTTTGACGGTGGGGATCCCCGTCCAAGCCATCACCTGTTTCCACCGGCGAAGGTTGAATTGGGCATCCAGGCACTTAGCCGCCATCCGGGACGTCAACTTATCGTGGCCGCACACCGGCATGGGGATGCCCAAATCCCTGGATAACTCCAACATTTTACCCAATATCAGGGGCTCCAGCAAGTTGGGCTCCGTCTCCGGATATGCGGCCATAGCTAGCTCCATCACAGCGCCCCGGAATGCCACCGGCGATTCTTCAGGTGCCCATTGCCGCTGCACGAACCTGCAATGTGCATCGTCCGGAGGCTCATAAGCCTCCGCCATTTCTTCAAACACCCCCTTTAGCGTCGTCTTCTTCGCGGCCTTGATGGAGCGGAAGAACCTGACGGACTCGTCATCAAGGAGCGTTGGCAAGACCTCCAAGGCTTCCGCATCCGTCCTTTTTGTGGATCGTACCGCCGCTTGAAAACGGCAGGCGAATGCGCTCCAATCTCCGCCAATGGAAAACTCTTTCACAGTGGTTAGATGATGGCTGCGGGTCCCCACGCCGCCGTCATCCGCCGATGGTGATCCATGCGGCAGCGAGAAGATGGCGTCACTCTGCAACGTGTTCAAAATGGCGGCTCCCCGTCGTTCGTCCCCGACCACGTCCAAGATGGCGGCTTCCCGCAGTGGAGGCAGCAAGATGGCGGCTTCCCGCCGTTCCTTCCCGACCACGCCCAAGATGGCGGCTTCGTGCCGCGTGTTGGAGAGGGCGGGAAGCGTCAGCAAGGCCCCACTCGGATGCTCCCCGCTTGGCCTCCCCGGACTCGTGGTCGGCATCACCAGGGTGCACAACTGCGTCAAAACAGCCCTCAGTGACTCAAGTTGGGCCGCCACGTGTCGCCATCCCTCCTCGGCGCCCATCATAGCAGACGGTCCTACTGAGCGGTAACATCTTGCATTCCCGGCGCGTCGCCCGTCTCTGCATCGCCTCCGCCTTCCATCGTCGGTAGCGCCACCGCCGGAGAAAAATTGTCGTCGTCTTCAGAAGATGGTGCAGAAGACGGTGCAGGTATGTACTTTTTTCTGAGCTGTTTCGACATGCCGTCTCACTTCTGACTCCAATGTAATAAAGGGCTCTTAGGCGATGTAGGTCTCCGTCTGTCCTTTATTGGGTTCTTGTCTCGCACCCCGCGATGTCCCCGGTCGGACCCGCACCTCTTCCGTCGCGTGCCCCGCACGCCGTTCGAGTCCTCCGCTCTCTCTGCAGCCACACCGCTGCCCATGTGCCCCGCACACTCTGCAGCCACTCCGCTGCTCCACGTACACTGCTGGCCGATGGTGCCGTGACTCCGACCACGTGGCAATTGGTGCCACTCCTCCGCCAGCACCCCGCGTGGCTTCTCCTATCTTCACTCTCTCTCGACTTCCGATCCCCTTCCGGTTCTCACCCTATATCCTCCTCCTCACGTGACCCTGACTCCTCCTCCTCCTCACGTGACCCTGACTCCACCCCCACTCACCCCGACGACCAGGCTCCACTTCCCCTAATACTCCGGCCCGCGTGAGTGTTGCGGAGGCAGCGCCCACCCTGTCCTTGCTCGCATTACACATGTAGTAGCTGTAGTAGCTACTACGCGTGTGTAGTAGCTGTAGTAGCTACGACACACATGTAGTAGTAGCTAGTAGTAGCTACTACACACATGTAGTAGTAGCTACTCCACGAATAGTAGTAGCTACTGGGAGAATCCGGCACTGTGCACGTGACTCGAGTCTTCCCAAGTCTCGCCTCTCACCTCGACTCGCCACCCGTCCGGGTTTTCCTCCCGGGTCGCACCTCTTTGTTAAGGCGGCTTCTGCTCTCCCGAGGAAATCTCTCGGCCCTGCCAGGGAAGTTGAAACCTCGCTGTTTTTTTATTCTTCCAGCGACATTATTACACACCGCTCGCGACCACACATTGACCCTGTGCCTGTGAGACATGCTTCTACCCCATGTGGATGTCCTCGCGACGGAGACAGTTCCGAATGATCCTAGTAGCATAAGTATAATGTGCTACGGGCCCCTGACTTTCAAGGGCCCCGCGCAAAGTGGCCATCCATTCAGTAGGTACGCAAATTTTATCAAAACTTGACCCCTCCCCCCTCCCTGTACGCACGCGGACTTTTTACCCCCCCCCCCCCACCTGCGTTCGTACGCCTGACGCACCCCCCCCCCCCCGAATCCTATAGAACGGCCGATATTTAATCCACGCAGAAACGATCAAGGAGTAATCATTAACGTGTTTCAGCAAACAGAGAGTCCACCGCCGGACTATCTCACTCATTTGAAGGCCAATGTAGACAAATTATTATCGAGGCTTCACGCCCCCCACCCCCGTTTCCTATGCGTACATTGTCAGTAGACCCCTCATACTCAAGCGAACGCATTTGAGTTAACCCCCACTCCATGTGTACGGACTAAATGGATGGCCCCTAAATGCTTTCAAGCTATCAATTCCAGTTCAGTGATTCTGCACCTGTTCTATTACTATAGCACTAAACTGCCTTCAACTTTATGAACGACTGGATGTTTAACGTTAGCGATTTGTCGTATTATCTACCTGTATAGCAAATGAAAAAAATACAATTGCCTTACTATGCAAGTTGAAAATGTATGTTTTTAATCTTTAAGTGTTTTTTTTTATTTAGAGCCCCTTTATAACATATACTACAGGGCCCGCACTTGCTTCATATGGCACTGGAGGGAGATAACACCTCGCCACCGCGACTGCACGTGGTGTTGCTGAGTACGCGCCGAAATGGGTTCGCGAAGTCAGATTCTCCGCGACAGTGTGGAGGAAGCGATGGCGTGGATGAACGTCGACAGACGGACGACGAGCACACCAACTTGTGCACGAGGCCACGTGACGCACGCGGCGTGAGGCGTCACAATGTGGGGGCGTGGCTACCGCGCCGTTACGAACCGGGCGACCCGATTTCAATTCCCGGTCACCAACACCGGTGACGATTATGTGAACCGGTTCTGGGCCTCCCCTAGGTCGACTCAGCCTCAAATTAGTACCTGATGCGGTGCGTAAACATCGCCACTGGGGAGACAAAGGCGGCCGGGCGTGGTGCTGGCCACCCACTCGCTCGTGTTCCGTGCCGGCCTTTATAGGTGCTCGCTAACAGCACTTGCCCCGAAAGTCTGTTCAGGCTGCACGGGTGATCTTCGCCCTGTCTCTGTCACACACAAGGCTGGCGAGTCACACGCATTGTGTCGAGTCCATGTTATTTTGGGTACTGAGCCACCCACCCTGGACGAGATAGGAACCGTCAACGACAACCGGCGTGCCTATGAACGAGACGCGACGTTCCGGGAGACGTGCCCATTCCGGGGGGGGGAGGGGAAACCGGGACAGGTGGCAACCGGGTCACGCGCAAAATTGTCGGAAGAGAGGCCACGCGCGCGCGTTCGCCGGCACCGTGACCCGCGTGCTCCACTGCCCCCACCGCCGTCCCCTCCACCGTCCGTGACCGCGCAATCATCGGAGGTGGAAGTGACGGCCTGTCAGGGACGGCCCTAACGTGGCCAGACCACCACGCCCCCAACTCCCCCGGGCTCCCCGCAGCCCCCCCCCCCGCCCGCGCCCACCTCGCCCCGGCACCGTGTGGAGGTCGCGCTCACGCGCCCACGTGTCCAGGGATATTTTGGGAGGCGTCCGTGCGGCGCGGGAACCGTGTGTCCAGGCGCGCGACCCGGATTCCGCACGCGTGCCAGGGCCCCTCCGTCTCCTCTCTCGTTGTGTGGAAGTTCACCAAAGCCACGAGGGCCGTGGCAACACGAGCGCTGAGCAGCCGGCTCTCGTCCGAGACTTACTGATTTCGAAAACATATGGTTAATCTAAATTGTCTCATGGTTGTTATTGTTTGACATGCATCACACTGGGATTATTGCACACAGAGTTGTAATACGTTTTTTGGAAGATTTGCTGGTTTATCCAGGAAGTTTCAGTTGCGCGTCGTCGCTTTAAGATGTTCTCCGTTCATATTTTGTTTGTTGCGGTTGCACCGGACTCAAGAGCCACATGGCTCACAGGGATATACCTAATATATGAAACTTGAAACTTGAATACTGGGGCCGCCGGCTTTCCCAGCGCAGACCAATAGACGGATTTCTCAGCCGGCACCAGGTACACAGCGATCGAAGCCGTGCAGTTGTGGATTGTCGCAAAGTTCCGCGCAACGATACCGGCCTCTTGCCGTGGATGCGCCGCGGTTGTGGAATTCCCTGCCATTGGAACTTCGTTTATCCGCGAGTTAGGAGACGTTTAAGTCTCGTCTTAAAGCTACATCTTCTTACGTCGGTTGATTCCAATGAGCTTCTCCGTCTTTCTTGGCCCTTTCCTTATTCTTATAAGGCGCCTTGAGACGTTAGTGGAAGGCGCCTGGCAAAAAGAAATGGAAATTATTGGCATTATTGAAAGGATAATACTAATAATTATCCCCAAGGTAATGTCTTTATTTTTCACGGCACGGGTCCACACCGTCATCCTCGCTCTCTCTCTCCCACAACGCCCCCAACTCCACCACCCGCTCCGTCTTGTAACCTCCTCCTGTATCTGCCCCTCGTCGCACTCCGTCGTCCACCAATCGTCATCCTCTCTCACCCCCACGTGGCCTCATCGTTCCAACCCGACACTCACAGCAACCCTCCAAGCTCTTTTCCCTTTTGAACGTTCCGGCAAATCCTCCTCTTGCTCCCCGTGCCCGAACCAATCAGAGGCTCGAGCGTTTGCTCCAGTCTCCTTGAATCCCTCTGTTGCAGGGATCGTGCGGGACCAACCACTGACATCGGGACAAATCAGTTCCCACCAAGCGAACGCAGATGCCCGATTCGCGGACCACTCTGTGGGGGTCAGACCCGCCTGGGTGGCAACTCTCGTGCTGAGATCCTGGGTTGGAATGTGGATTTCAACGAGCCAGATTCATGGGTTGATGGTCTCAGCCCGGTCACCAATGACTGCAGAAGAGGGGGGGGGGGGGGCAGGGGGAGATTGGGAGAAAGTTTTCATGATAAATTTAAACGTTCAACTTGGACGATTCCCAGGACCGTCGCGACTCACGCACAGACGGGGCGCGCGCGCGCATTCGTGACGGTCACGCGTCGTGCGCACGCTTCACACGCGCCCACAAACAAAGATCCCCCGTGTAGCCTTAACAAGCTGTTGGGGCAAGTGCTGTTAGCGAGGACCTATGAAGGCCGGAATGGCACATGAGTGGGTGGGTGGCCAGCACCACGTCCGACCGCCTTTGTCTCTCCAGTGGCCACGTTTACACATCGCACCAGGTACTCCTTGGAGGCTAAGTCGATCCAGGGGAGGCCCAGGACCGGTTCAGATAATCGTCACCGGTGTTGGTGGCCGTGAGCGGGAATCGAACCCGGGTCGCCGGGTTCGTAGCGCAGCTCACTAACCGCTACACTACCTTTCCCCACACGCACACACACAAACAGCACGGACTCACTCACCAGACAACCTGATCACTAAAACTATTTTTATTTTGCCAGGTATGGCCCACTGAGTTATCTAGCGCTTTTTTTCAGAAGCGATCTGGCGACAAAAGAAGTGGCCTTCGGAAAATGTATCGTCGCAGCCAAATACTCTAAACGCATGTTTATAAATGTGGAGGGAAAAAAACCGGAGGACCTGGAGAAAACCCGACACGACTCCGGGGAGAGAGAACCACGGAAACTCCACATATACAGTAGGCGTCAGGTCAGGATCGAACCCACGACCGCCTGCATACCAGGCAAGGAAATTAACATCCAGCCACCATGGCATCACCAGTGGAGCTGCTCGATTGCTGCAGGAATCGCAAACGTCGACTTCTTAGCGCGTACGGTGCTTGACACAAAGCCGCAGCAGGGCTACAATTGTAGGTTTAACGTCGTGAGCTACTCCACAGCATCCAGAGTGGAAGCTGAGTGGAGACCGCTCGTTCCACCAGAGTACGCGCGTTGTAATGGGGCAGTCGTCAGTGATACACTCCTGATGGTTTGCACCTCACCGCACTTGCAGTTTGGTGGAGTCATCGACCGTTCCATTTATGAAGGAGATATCCACCCAGGAATCGTATTCCATTCCTACGATCCCACCCATCGTTGATTCCCACATGCATCACGATTCCTTTGTGGGCGATTACCATGTTAAATGCTCATTTAATTCGAATGGTATTGTAAACGGTGATTCAGCTGCACTTCGCATGGCCAATTCCTCCCGCCCCGAATGCAGATCGAGCCCAATTCCAGACGTGGGCCAGAATCGCGAATGAAACGGCGATTTGTCCGAGCGTTGTCCCGTGTAAGGGGCTTCCACCGGGAAATCCAGACCCCCTAATGGAGCCCTATCTACCTGCTTGGACGCAATGTCAGAATGGGGCTCAATTCCGTTGACCTCGGCACGGGCGATGCTGTTCGGTGGCGACCCGGCTGGACTCTGCCGGCCGGCTTTGCGCGGATTGCCGGTGTCTGTTACCACAGTCGCCTAGGAAACAAAAAACCCGTGGTCTATGCCTATGCGCAGGGCTCGCAATGGGATGCAATGTGTGGTATATACACACACACACTTGGTATGTATATTCACAGAATCCTCCTATGTAGGGGTCTGCACTTGTGCATTATATATATATATTTGACTATATATTTTTTATTTTACCAGGTAAGGCGCACTGAGCTGTATAGCTCTCTTGCAGAAGCGACCTGGTCACAAATGATAGCTCAACGAAATGGCTCATCACGTGCAAATGCATAGCAGCCAAATACTCTAAACCCACGTTTCTAAATGTGGAGGGAAAAACCGGAGGACCCAGAGATAGATCCACGCGACCACTCCAAATATACAACAGCAGGCGTCAGGGTCGGAATCGACCCCACGACCTCCTGCATACCAGGCGAGGTAGTTAACATCTCATAGCCACCGTGGCGCCCGTATATATAGAGAGACTACGCGCCGCTACTCCACTTGCACCTGGTTCCTGGCGGAACGACGTGGTCGAGTTCGGGTTTTCACTCCCACCACCAGCACGAGCTCAGCGCCCTAGATCTCGTTTCGACGCCTGTCCACGCGCTGTGTACACGATGCGCCCAGTGCCGGGTGGCGGTGGTGGCGATGCGGGCTGGCGGGACACGGAGTTGTGGTTCTCAGTGTCGCAGTCATGGAACGGGCGTGGGGCCAAAGCTACGTGTTGGAGCCCCCTTGACAACCACGATGAGATTTGCTTTCAGTGTAAAAGAACGACGACAATTATTTTGCGAAGGCGGAGTACAGCGTAACGTTGTGATTAGGAAGGAGTGTAGTGGTTAGCGCGCTGCGCTACAAACCCGGCGACTCGAGTTCGCTCACGGCCAACACCAGAGACGATTATTTTAATCGGTTCTGGGCCTCCCCTAGGTAGACTCAGCCTCAAATACGTACCTGGTGCGGTGTGTAAAAATCATCATCACTGGGGAGACAAAGGTGGCCGGGCGTGGTGCTGGCCACCCAACCCCTTGTGTACCATGCCGGCCTTCATATGTGCTCGCTTAACAGCACCTGCCCCAACAGTCTGTTAAGGCTATGCGGGGAATCTTTGCTTTTTTTTGCAGCCTTGATGTATAAGAACCCATGTGCAAGTGTGCGAGACAAATCAAATATCGGGGGCCCCACCTGAACGACAACACCACACCCTGTGCTGATAACGCCGTGAACTTCGCCGTGGGCTATCTCCATCCTCCTCTCGATAGAGAGAGAACAGTGATTCCCCAACCTCTTGTGAGAGCCAAGCCCGCCCCACCCCCATCCATCCCCGACTCGTGAATCGTGGATGCACCCCCCTAGGAAATTAAGTGATGGGGGGCAGAATTAGAGGAGGGGGGGGAGCACAATGAGACGACAACAACAACCCGTGCAGCGCTCATCTATGGACGTGATTTGGCGCTCCGGGAGATGGCGGTGTTGCTGGCGCCGTCGAGTCAAAATGTATTCGTGAAGGGGTCCTTTTAGCGCCGCTTTGCGCGTCCCGGATTTGGGGGACAGCGGCACTCTCTGATCGCTGTGGCACGGCCCGGCTTGAGCCTCCCATGACAACACAACGCAAAGCTTCGGGGGGGGGGGGGGGGGGGGAATCGGTGCGTATATTGGCATCTTGCGTTTATTTGAAAAGGGATTGATTTCTTTCCGCGGTGTTTTGATATTGAATCTGAGATGTTATCCGTGAAAAGTGTGTGGAATATTGATGCTCATGTTTCATTCTGCGCACAGCCATTTGGCCAATCCACTGCTGGATTAAGGCCAAGGGTGACAGTCCGGTACGGTACGAAATTACAGTAAGGCAGTCCCTCCAGAAAAACGCGATTATGCGATCGCATGATTCCATGCAAATCAGCCAAAGTCCGCATATTTATGCGGGGGGCGCGTTTTTTCAAATACGCCGCACTTTCGCCGCATAAATTGCAGATTTCCGCGCGCAAAATATGCGGGCTTGCATGATTTCATAATCCCCGCATTTTCGTTGCAAAAAGTCACATATATCTTAGCAGAAAGTTGAAAAATGTTGCGTTTACTTCACACAAGCGCAGCCATTTCCCCTGTTGCCATGGGAACGTTATGAAGTGACGTCACTCATTACGCGACATCATTGAAAAGCTGCAAACCCCGCGATGCCAATGAAACCATGATGAAGCCCGCAAATCTTTCTCATTTGCCAACAAACATAAGCGCAAAAGACCGCGCAAAGCAGTTTCCCAGTGTGTTGCATGACAGTGGGGGCAAATTATTTTGCACTCCGTGCAACTGCGTGTTGGACCACAGGCGGAAGTCGACGCTGGACAGTCACTTTGCAACCGACAAACATTCGAGGATGGTTAAAGCAGCAGCGGAATCAGCCAAGATGAAGCAGCTCACCTACACCGAGGCGTCAACTTCCAAAACAGTTGCTAGGGCTGAAAAAATCAATGTCAGTAGCCTATTAGATTAACGCTTGTCAAATTATGAAAAGGCTGATAGTTAAATTGAAACAGAGAGAGGTGTGTGTGAATGAGATTTCCAAGTATGTTGTGTGTGGATGTAAGTTAACGTTAGGGTTAGATAGACTAACAGTAGTGTAATTTCCCATGCAAGATGATTGATTTTGGCATGAAAGAATTATGTTTCATTTGCAGAAACACTACTGTTCTGTGAAAGGCTTACTGTAAATGATTCACTTTTATACAGCAGTTTTCTGTAGGTTACACTGGACTTTGTGTGTGTGTGTAATACAGCCCAATGATACAAACGTATTTTTCTGTTTGTAGATTTGTGAAACCTGGGTTGCCACCTGCACTGCCATCAACATCCCACTGTCTAAGACTGACCACCCTGCACTGAGGAAATTTCTGAATGAGAAAGTCATCAATGGCGGCGCCATTCCAGGGTTTCACCAGCTTCAAGATATGTACTTGGGAGCAGTATATGAGAAGGAAAAAGAGGAGCTGAAGACACTTCTTGCCAGAAAACCTCTTGCTGTGATATTTGATGAGACTCCAGATGTCGAAGGGAGATGTGTCCTGAATATCCTCCTTG
Organism: Lethenteron reissneri; assembly: GCF_015708825.2. Lineage (NCBI taxonomy): Eukaryota > Metazoa > Chordata > Hyperoartia > Petromyzontiformes > Petromyzontidae > Lethenteron > Lethenteron reissneri. The sequence goes on from NC_083825.1 coordinate 11,136,084, forward strand.
CACCACTTGAGAAGGATCATTCTGGGAGGATCTTGGCCTACCTTGCAGATACTGTTTTCCTTGAGCAATGCAATCATTCCACTGTATCCATGTCTGTCGTAAGGTGCCTTCAAGAATACAGCATTAACAACGAGGATGTGATTGTGTTCGACACTGATAATGCAGCCTACATGAAGAAGGCATTCACAGCAGCTCTGCAGTCGTTGTTCCCCAACTCGATACACATCACATGCATGGCACACATAATGAATCTCATTGGCAATGCCTTCCGCAAACCTTTTGTTCAGTTGAACAGCTTCATGCTAAGTTTCTCCCAGATGTTTTTCAATGCTGGATCACGCAAGAGAAGATACCTCTGCTTCTTGTCAAACAAGCTGCCTAGAAAAAAGGCGGTCATGCCTCCAAACCCCTGTGCAACACGCTGGAACTCCTGGTTCTCTGCAGTGCAGTACCACGCACAGCACTTTGGACTGTACAAGGAGTTCATAGAGATGGAAATCGAGGTAAAAACTTCCTTCACATAATTCCTCAATACAATTAACACTTCATTTTCTTCAACAGTTAACCCCCTTTGCACATACAAACATGAATAGTTTAGTAAGATCAAAGTAAAAAAAATTAATTGCATTGAACATATTGTATGTTTGACCTAATTCCTTTCTTTCTATTTGTGTTTTTATAGGTGTGTAGCAGAAGTGCTCCACAGTCTGTGGAGAGACTCCACGAGATGCTTCAAGACCAAGACCTAGCTCAGTCCCTGAATGTCCAGATCAACATCATGGCTGACAAGTGCAAACGCTTCCTAAGTCTTCTCGATATCTTCCAGAGCAGACGTCCTGTGACCACAAAGATCTTCACTTATCTGGAGGATCTGCAGGTGGTCTTTGCTGCCAACAAAGAGCTGCAGTATGAGGCGTGTGCAGAATACTTTGAAGGGTTTAACTTACCTTACACCACAAAGACACAGATCCTCTGCACAGTTGGTCAGGCATATGAAAACGCTGAAGAAAAGCTCACCAAGTACATGTCACATGGGCAGCCGGCCATTGAGTTTCTCCAGGAGGTTAGGGTGTTTGACCCTCGCCACATTGCATTCCTAGATGACTCCGTAGCAAGCTACAAAGCCATTCCAGGTTTCACTGAAGTGCAGGGTGATGAATTTGATTCTTACTTCAAGACTCTTGGTCCAGCAGCACTCAGAGCTGCACCATTCGGCGTGGTGGATTTGGATGTGTTTTGGGATGGCCTACAGGAGAGACTTCCTGTGCTGAGTTCCTTGGCCAAGCGGTACAAAGATGCTGTCTCAAACTCAGCTGATGCTGAACGCAGCAACAGCATCTACAAACTAGTGTTGTCTAACCGAAGAAGATCAACTACCAACCAAAACCTCAAAGCCTTGGTCTTCCTTTACCATAACCAACGAGTCTGCAGTGGAGCATTTGAGAGGGAGGAGATGGTGGAGGGGGAGGAGATGGATACTGAGGGAGAGGGGATGGAGGATGAGGATGGTGAATGATTGGCCAGTGTTAGAGGCTACGTAGTTAGTTTTATTCAGGAGTTTATGCAACTTTACAGTTGTAAGATTGCACTTTTTTGTTAGTAGTATGTAAATTTACATTACTGTAAGACTGTACTGTTACTGTATTGCTTACGTTACTGTGCACTGAAAACACTTATTTTAACAGAAGATGTCTGTTTTGTATAGCTACCTCTGTAAAACAGGAAGCACACATTTTATTTTTTAATATTTTATTTATTCATTTTTACAGAAGTTGTAGCATATTCATTTTGTAAAGCTACAGAACTGGTTCGACTCAATGTTTTGTAAGTTTGAGCCATCTGTTTGTTAAGGTCTGAAATAAAACAAGATGAGAACTTAAATATTCCCAGCACTTTCTGTGATGTAGTATGCTTGCTTATCATAGGAAGTAATAAGAAATGACTCTTTACATTAAAGTAGTAGCCTTGTGAATAGGGTGTTGTGGGAATCACTTTTTTTTCTCTTTTTCATCAAACCGCAGTTCCCGCAATTTAATCGCATAAAATTGCATAAATATCCCGCATATTCCATCGCATTTTTAAGAAAACGTGCCGCATAATCAACGATTTTTGCCCGCAACAATCACCAAAAAACTCCGCGTTTTTCTGGAGGGACTGGTAAGGTACGGGTTTTTTTTTGGTTCTTAAATACAGTACGAAATTGTTTAATCAAGCACGGTACAATATGATAGCGCGGTATTCTTTCGTACCAACTCCGTTGATCACTTCATGGGAAGCTAAGCTTCTTAATTTCTGGTAATCATTGTACTCTCTTGTTTTTAAAGGCGGCTTAAAATAATGCAACACATCGGTTATCTAAAACTGTAACGGCAGGCGACGTTTCCTTTCTCAGAATGCCACTCATCCTTGATGACGGATGATAAGTGATGCGATTTTGGATGTAAATGCTTTTTTTGTATAAATTCGAGCAAAAAAATCTGATATGTTTACAGAATCTATTTTTTAAAGCGTAAGGAACTTTTAACAATAATACATCAAGCAAAACAATATTACTATAAGCTTGCTCGTGCCGTGATTTCGTACCTTATAGATTCTTTGCCGTATACAGCATTGGCACGGTCCGAAAAACAGTTCCCTAAGATGCGGCGTGAAATAACGGCTCGATACATTTTATATTGATTTTGAAATACGCCTCGATATCTTGTTTCGAGTCCAAATTACGAGATCCAAAACATCGTACAGCTCCTTCCTCGTGCTGTTGTTCGACCGTGCCTCGCCTCGAGTGGCATGTTGTGTTGGACTGCTAACTAGCGACAGCCCTCTTCACAGCAACATCATAAAAACTACGGAGACAATCATTGTAATTGCCCCCCCCCCCCCCCCCCCCCCCGTAGTCGCCTGAACAGCCTTGTTGGGGGCGAGTGCTGCTCGCGAGTCGCACCTATGGGGCCGTCCATAAATGACGTCACGCGATTTATGGACGTTTTTTGAGCCCCCCCCCTTCGTCACACGGCGTCACAAAAAGTCAAACCCCCCTCAAATATGACGTCACAAAGTTCTGCCCCCCCCCCCCACAAAAAAGAAATCATACTTCAAATCGCTTTAAACTATTGTCATTGTAGTGCGTATTTAATGTGTCGCTGCACTCTGATGTTGTAGGAGAAAACATTTATTTAAAAGTCTATTTAATTAAGTAGAACGTGTTTATATTTATTTAAAGTTGCGTATTTTGATGTGACGTCACATTTCTCAACCCCCCCCCCCCCCCTCGTCACACATCGTCACAAATGTCTGACCCCCCCCCCCCTTAGGTGCGTGACGTCATTTATGGACGGCCCCTATGCAGGTCGGAATGGCACACGATGGGCTCTTGGGTGGCCAGCACCACGCCCAGCCGCATTTGTCTCCCCAGTGGCGATGTTCACACACCGCACCAGGTGCTCATTTACTAAACCTGTTTAAACTACTCTCTAAACTATTTGTATTTTATTTTACTCGGTAAGGCTCACTTTGAGGCTAAGTCGACCTAGGGGAGGCCAAAGATCCGTTTCAGATAATCATCACTGGTGTTCGCCGTGAGCAGGAATCGAACTCGGGTCGTCGGATTCGTAGCGCAGTTCTCACCAATAAAACAACACTGGGGGTACAATGTGCATGTCACTGCGTGACTCTAAACACTGTAACGTTATTGTGCATTGAAGTCTCCTCCCTGTACATTTCTTAAACGCGAGTGGTGCCCTCTAACGAGGAGCAAGGTGCACGTGGCGTTAACGCAACGGAGGCTCCGGCAGGCGCGGTTCGTCCACTAGGGAGCACTTGGAGATGAGAAATGAATTTTCAAATAAAACAACTTTCCGCAAATGGTTTTATTGCGTTACATTCTTAAATATATAATGATTCCTTCAACGTGAATTGCCTAATGCGGATCACATTTGAAGTTGTTTCTTATTAGAAACGGCTGCAACACCGCCGTCTGATTTGTCTCTGGCGGCTGGGAAGAAGTCCCGAGTGAGAGATGTCCCCCTTCAGTCACTGCCATCAGCTTCTCACATTGTGGCCACGCCGTTAGAGACGCAATCAAGAGCTGTGAAGAAGGCGCCCGCAGCTGTAATGAGAGACGATGTCACGGCGCGAGGTTGCGCTGTGCGAATGTAGCAGGTCACGGCCTACACGCTCTAGGAGGAAACAACGCCCGTCATAACGCGGAACGCGCCCGTTATAACGCGGTTTCTGAGCGGTCGACGACGAACTACTTTCTTGCGCTGCGTGGCCGAGCAGTCTAACAGAGTACGTGGAATGATACAGTACACGACCGAGTACCGTCAGTTATTTGTCCTGCCACCTCATTGTGCGTAAATCGTATCTCGCCGAACGTTATCTTTACTTTATTTATGGGGGAAATGTTTTCGCTGAACACGTTTTTCGGTTAACGCGGAACTTTTCACGACCGCGTCTTGACAACTGTGTCGACAACTGTGTTGACGAGGACTGTACTACATCACGATGAGGGGTTGAGCACAACACGTGGTGTGTAAAGGGATGTGGATGAGGTGGGGAGCGGTAGTGCAGTGGTTAGCGCCACGCTGCGCTACAAGCTCGGTGACCCGAAATAGATTCCCGCTCACGGCCAACACCAGTGACGATTCTCTGAACCGCATCTGGGATTCTCCTAGGTAGACTCAGCCTAAAATGTGTACCTGGTGCGGTGTGTAAACATCGCCACTGGGGAGACATGCGGCCGAGCGTGATGCTGGTCACCCACTCCCTCGTGTGAGGCTATACGGGGGATCTTTGATGTAAATAGTTTGGGGGGGGGGGGACAATTCCCCGACGACTGCTGCACCTGTGGGGGCCGTTGGCCCCCGGGGTCCCCTCCGCCTGTATCCCCTATTCCGGTTGCGTTGCCGCACCGCCCTATTACCCGCTACGGTTTCGCCGGCATTCGAACGCGACGCCCCTACTGTTACAGCCTCGCGCCGCGCTCCCACGCTGCGAGCATACGTGCGCACCGCATCGTCAATCAAGCGCCATACTCCCCCTCTTTACACCGCTACGTACAGCTCTCGCACGCGGCGAGCGTGTGCCCGTCTATAGCCCTGTGCGGCACTCGCCTCCACGTCGAATAACCACGTGACCAATGCGCACCCGTATCCGACACGTAGCGAACGTACGCGCACTCACGTACACAGCTCCCCGCGGTACTCACTCACCACTGAATACTCGCGCTATGATCGCGCACCTGTATCACACACGGAGTGAACACACGCGACACCCACTCTCGCGCCGCTCTGCGCAGCGCTCCCCCGAGGCGAGCCGCAGCACTACACTCACCCCTGACTACTCGCGTTATGATCGCGCACCTGTATCGCACACGGGGTGGACGCACGCACACACACGCAGCTCCCCACGCGACACACTGCTCAACAAGATCACGCGAGACCACGCTTCGCTATTAGTGATTTATTATCTGCTACTCGCGAATTGATGCTAAGTCAGTATGAGTCGACGAGGCTGGCCTATCCTACTTCCCCTGGACCTATTCCCTATTTATCGGCTTACGATACCCTGTCACCTTGCTACTCACGGTTCTAAGTATTCGGCGTCCTGTGGCTTTTCCTCTATGGTGTCGGGACACGTCACGCGGACGTCCGGAGGGCAGAGCTGGGAGCCGACTTGAACGCGTGCCTCTTGAAGAGAAGTGAGATCTCTCTACCTTGCCACGATCCCTTTTATCCTCTGTCCCGTACTTCCCGAATGCTCTCCGCTCATGAGCGGCGCATATGCTAATTAATGTCCTGCTTGCGCGGCGTAAACTCTAAACAATGGCTCGCGCCCCCCTTGCACGCGTACGGCGGCTCCGCGGCGCCTCCACGGCGCTTTTGTTATGCTAATCGGATGTGCTGCGGCGCCGATTCCAAACACGCTCCTTCGGAGTGAGCAGGTAGGAACTTGGTTGGGCAGCGCATTCGTGCACGACAGAGAGACCAATAATTCCTGGTGGGCAGTGTGGAACATTGTTCCTACCTGTATTACTCTCCCTCTCATGCATGGCGCCGTGCACCTGCGCACCCTAAACTATGCCGCCCCGTCTCTCCTCCGCCTGTCTCGTCGACCCGTGGGGGTGTGTGTGGGGGGAAATGCGCCTCAACCGCGGTGGCCGAATGCCCCACGCCGCGACCATACCATATTAAGGCCGGTCGCAGCGCCGCGGCGCAACGTAGCGTCGGGGGAGGTCGTCCAATTCCCTGATCGCCGGAAACCGTGAGAGTTAATCCCGATAAGGGTTTCTCGGATAAAAACCGGTCGATCAGGTGATCTCCCCTTCCAGCTCTATGGGTGGGGGAAAATGCGTGCGGGTGTGTTCATGTGAGGTGAGGTGAGGGGGGCGAGGGGTTGGCTCCGTTGCTTGGTGGTGGCGAGGTCGGGGATGGGGCGCCTGCCGAACGGCTTCATGGCAGCGGCATCGCACACCTGAAAGAGGCTGCGAGTGCCGCACGAAAGGTCACCGATGGTGTTGCTCTCACGCCGCGTTAGGGGCCGTCCATAAATGACACCTGGGGTGGGGGGTCAGACATTTGTGACGATATGTGACGAGGGGGGTTTGAGAAACATGACGTCATGTAAAAATGCGCAACTTTAAATAAATATAGACAACACGTTCTACTTAAATAGACTTTTTAATGTTTTCTCCTACAACATCAGAGTGCAGCGCCACATTAAATACGCACTACAATGGGGGGCAGAGCTTTGTGACGTCATATTTGAGGGGGGGGGGTCTGACTTTTTGCGACGCCGTGCGACGAAGGGGGGGGGGGGGGTCAAAATTCGTCCAAAATCGCGTGACGTCATTTATGGACGGCCCCTTAACCGTTCACGCGTCCGTTGCAATCGGACAACGTCACAACTCCGCGAACGCTCGGAGATTTCGACGTTTTGTTTTTATTTCGTCGACGTCGTTGGTGCCAATTACGCCTCACAATCGCCGACGAGAGCTGGAAGGCAGCAGCCACGCGGCGAGGAGCCGGCGCGCCACCAACAACTGAGCTGACTTGGTGGGCACGCCAGAGCGAGCCGGAGTGCCTGGGGAAAGCAGGTGGAGAGAGACAAAGGTCACGCTCAAAGCTTCTCTCATATGCACAAGAGGTTCAAGAAGCCACCGCTGCACTGCCAGAGCTGGCCACACCAACACCAGGTATTAGCCAGGCAATATCAAGAGGGATTCACGTGCATTAGGAATGACATATTCGACTGTTTGAGAATAGTGAAGTTGGGTAGGAACGCGTCGCTGGAAGGGTTGATGGTCAGTAGAGACTAATGGTGAGAAAATGCCAGAGGGTTCATCCCCCGTGGAAATGGAGCGATCATATCAGTTTGCGTCTGGTGCTTATGACGTAATGGTTTCATCGTAGGCCCATTATATGGCAAAGACTTAGAGAGGCCTTCATTAAGCAGTAGCTAGATCATGGCCGACTATGACGATCCCATTCAAGCACGAACCGGGATCAACCCCGGTTTTCTCTCGAGACGTGACAGGATCTGACGAGACTCGGCGCAGTCAGGGAGAAACCCGCTTCACACGCGCGCGGCAACAAAGGCTGACGAGAACGACGGGGACTGCTGTGAGAACAAACACTTTATTTGTCAGCTTGACAGCACAAACCGTCAGAGAGAGGCTCGCACACATCCGCGCACAGGGTGACGCGGCTCCAAACCCAGAGGAGGCCTCGTTTCTGCCACAGCGACCGCGTTCCGCGAGTCCCGATGCACGGTGCGCGGGAACGTGGCACCGCGTTGATTTCATCGCGTGCGCTCTCGTTCCCGAGTCGCTTGTGAACGTTGCCATCGTGGCACTTGGCGGGCGGCGGTGGCGCTTTCGCCGCTCGTTGCTGCGCTTCCGCGGTTGTAATCTGGCAGGCCGGCACGGTTTAATACTGCTGCTGCTGCATTAACCGTGACACGCGTGGATATATGTCCAACTGGACGTGATGTCATTCGAAAGGAGCAGGTGTGCCGGCATCATAATCAACATTTTAAGGTAAGGTTTTGTACCTTTGTAAAAAATATATCTCTGATCCATGCCACCATCCACTTAGTTCATATTAATAATTAGCAATTCAGTTTGGGCCACGTAACCTGATGCAGATGTTTGGGGCGAGTACATATTGCCCGCCCCTGCCACCTTACTTCCCCTGCCCGCTACCCATGAGCCTCTCTACTTTCAGCAAAGCCAATCTTTTTTTATGTAGAGCGAAAACACTAACATTGTTATTCCCTCACTCCGCGAACACGAGGAACCACGTGGAGCAGAGGACGGGAAGAGAGTAGTCAGACACTGAAAAATGTGCAGTGAAGACTCCACAAAGCGTAAAGTGAAAATGTTCCACTGAAAACGAAGGTAAGGGCACGAACCGAACGACCAGATCACTCACCAGTTCATCAACTTGATACACCCCCCTGACAAAGTCTCCTCATCATAAGAGTAGCCGAAACTAAAATATGAGGGGGAGCCCAGTGGACCAGAGAAACCAGTTTTTACCAAGACGCAAACACCTTTTTTTCTGTGCGTCCATGCCACCGTCGATTCGTCACTTCGTTAATCTTAATAATTACCAACAATACCAAAGTTGTTAAACAGAGAAGGGACAAGCAGGCCACTCCTGAAATAGCAGCGGAAATAACTGCTGTGTATACAGCCTGGAGTGGCTTACAAACTTGTGCTGCGACTTCGAAGTCGCTGCCCTGCAAATGGCATCCAACGCCATGTTGAATGCCCTAGCCCACAATGTCGCCACCGCTCTCGTGGAATGGGCTCTCAGACCATCGGGGGGGGGGGGGTCCTTCTTGGCCAACACATACAAATGCAACACAAACACATACTTTAGTCGAACAGAAATCGAAACCCGGACCCTGTGGCCGCATTACTCCTGACGGCATTCCCATACAGAACGGCGGCCATCCTCGCCAGTTCGGTTGTCTCCTTTGTGTACTGAGAGAGCGCTAACTAGCGGGCGACAACGGGTAACTGCACGGCCACTATCGGGTAACCGTGATCCAATCCTAAGCGGGGATATATCTGGGCCAAAGGTACCTAGCGGAGTCAGTGGGAACGTTCGGGAACCATGGCGAAGGTTCCACGAGGGGGCGTGGCTAGAGGCGGAGCATAGCTCCGCCGAGAGGAAAATCAGCAGAGGCAGGGGAGGACTCGAGGTCGGTGTGGGAAGCCTCGGTCCGGACTGCGTCGCTGCTCAACCTCTCCTCGCCATTAACCACGTGGCGGATCCCCAGCGAAGCTCGCCTCTCCTCCCGGCACGCCGCCAGACGGCGGCGGGATCGGAGAGAGAGGGAGGCGAACCTCGACAGTGGGACCAAGAGAACGGCTCGTCCACGGCAGTGAGCAGGGGAAATATTTGGAGCGGAGCTGTGCAAAAATTATGTTAATAAAAAGGCACCAGTCAAGAGTCGTCGTGGAAGTCGTTTATTACATTTGTATGAACAATTATAGGGCCCTTGCCACGTCCAACGTGTTAAGATCTCTCTGCCTGTCCAGTCAACTCAGAATGACCTGGTCGGCAGCCTGGAAATCCACATAGGGGGAGATAGTCCAAAAAAGCCTGTAACTCGCTCACCCTTCTGGCAGAGGCAATGGCCACAAGGCAAATAGCTAATGTAAAGAGTAATTATCGTTCAGACGGCGTGGTCATTGGCTCGAATGGCGAGTGCACAAGGGCATCCAACACAAGCCTGAGATCCCAAGGGGCCACCAAAGCTGGTCGCACAGGCCTCTCCAGAGCCATAGCCCTCGGGAGCCGAGACCGCACCAGTGCAGACCCACCGGTACGCCGTGTACATGATCGTCAAAGGCGGAAATTACCAACAGTCGCACTTCAACAGATGCAGCTGACCTGCTGTCCTCAAACTCCCGCCTGCAATTGACTGGCAATGGCTGGGATCTCACGTGAAAGTGAGTCCTGCCCAGCTCTGACACACTAACAAGACACGGAGCTCCAATGGCTTGATAGAAACCTTGCCTGTGGAGGCTGGCTCTCCTTGCTGTCAGTAGGGAGTCTTGGAGAAACCCTCGCAGGTAAATCTTATCCTTTGAACGTCCAGGCAGTCAGTTGAAAACGCCAAACGTTTTGGGCAACAAACCTCACAGTGCAGAAGCAGATTGTCCCCGATCTGAGAGGAGCCACGGAGGGCCTCTTCTTAGTTCAAGTGCTGCCTGTTCCAATGCAGGGCTATCATCACCACGGATGCCCCGTTTCCCTCCTTATCTTGGCCACGGCCTTCGGAATGAGGGACCACGGAGGAAAGGCGTAGAGACCTTCTCCGGTCCAGGGTACCCTGACAGCATCAGTAGCAACTGCAGCGGGGAACAGGAATCGCTTGCAGAACAATGGTTGGTCTCCGACACAAAGAGGTCTATGACAAACGAACCAAACCGTCAGACACCTCTACATGCAACGTCCATTCCGCCAGATCGAGCAACCATTGGCTTAGCGCGTATTGCGACCACATTCTTTGTCCCGGCCTAGGTGACAGGCCCATGGTGCCTCTCCGCCCAACACAGGAGTTGCCAAGCCTCCCGTCATTGAGAGAGCGATACCGGAGGGCTGATGGGCGAATCCCGGCGGTTCACCATCGCCATTGCGGTTGTGTTGTCACAGCGGATGAGAATCCCTTTCTGCCGAATGCGAGGGTGGGCATGACGAAGGGCCGCAGCTCCAGGAGGTTGATGCTCATCTCCGTGTGCGATAGCCACCTGCCCTGCACTGGGATGCCCTCTAAGGGAGCCCCCCCCCCCAACCCCATGCACTTGTGTCCATTTTAAGGATGACATTTGGAAGAGGGTCACCCCCCCCCAAAGGTAGGCCCTCCTCTCAAGATTGGCCTCTGCTGCCCACCAAGGTAGCCTGGCTCGGTTCGGTTGACCTGCTGCTTGAGGCTACCGGAAGTTGTGTCCCACTGCCGCAGCAGGGCCTACTGAAGAGGTCTCATATGGAGTCTGGCCCAGGGTACCATCTCCGTATTCGAGGCTGTGTGGAAACAGCTCCCCGATGTCGTGCTCGACTGCGAGACGTGTAAAACGTGGGAGTCGGCGCTGGGGATTTCAATCTCATATTATACAACGCCGAAGCAACTGCTTTGGGTGCCATTCGGGATTATTAGTTGTACAGGAAATCGCGAGGTATGCTGTATTCAACACGTCAGCTATATTTGATTATTTGAAGAAGAAAACGACTACAATAAGAACGCCACGATCAAAGAAAAAGCAAGACATCAATGTGACAGTGTGTTGCATGTCTGGAGGCTCTTGTGTGCATGAAATGAATTAATTTTACTTCTGGCTGGCGACTAAGACTCTTGCCTGCAGCTCGCTCCGAGATGCAGACAAATCAGCGAGGATCATGGGTAGTGGGACAGGGGGGGTATGGTGGCACAGGTGGGCACAAAACACTCTGCATCACGTTCCACAACCCTAACGATTGATCGTTAAGGTTAACAAAGTGATCCAGTGGATGGTGGCATGGACGTAGAGAAAGTGACACTGGAAATTACTCATTTGGGATTACATATCATCCCCGGTTATGAAACATCTTCAGACTGTGCCTGTGAAACACAGAACCTTCCTCTGTAAAAGCCCTGCGCTATAAGACTGAAAGCGCCAATACCAAACGTACTCAATTACTCTTATTGTTCCAACTCTATGGCCCACACAACCAGCGACCTCCTCCTGGAGACTCTGCTAGTCACTCGGACTCCACCGTTCGTTACAAGCTCGACTTGCCAAGGACTTGATCTGCAGAAAATCCAAACACAATACAACTAAATAAAGTACAAATATTTTGACGATTTTTTTTTTATTCAGGCTCATGAGATTAACCCGCACACACTAAATTAACTCGACTATTTTTCAAACAAGGGCAAATGGATTAAAGTAAATCTTGATGCCACATTGCGCTGATGTAAAGGATGTTTCATCCAATCATTTTTTTTAGCACAAAGGCAGCTCCTATCCAGACTTCACATAAATGAGCCAAAGTTGCCAATACATTTCGGCCAGATTGCCCATACTTTGTCAAAAATCAACGTAACAGCGGGATTAAAGGCCCCTTGCCTCCGATATATAAACCAACTTTAATTATCTATTTTCGCTCTCTTTACAACTGCCTTCTCCTTCAACCTCATCGACAGGAGCTGTGACAGAAACAACGGGAAATACCCGTCCTCCTCCCCGCTGGCCCACCAACACACGACCCCGCATGCCGCTACAGCAGGCTTAGGCAACAGCACATGGCGCAAACAAGCGCAAAGCTAAAAAACGGGAGACGAAAGCGATGAAGTGAGCGCGGCGGACGAGGTCTTGGGGGAGCGTGCATGCACACGGGACCATCGTTAACGGAGGAGGTAACACGAGCTGCCGTCTGGGTAGAACGAGGCATTCCCGACGGGATGAGGCTCACTCACTCGCAATCGCCGCCACCCCGCGCCTCCGGGGGTCGAAAGCAAAGAAACCCGGGCTCCCGGTGTCCGAGCGAGACGTACCGGCGCAGACGACGCGCGGCGCGAGTTAAGCCAGGTGCTCCGCAGCCCGCGGTCACGGGGGAGACTTCCGTACGCCCGAGGGGCAGAGCAAAGCTTGCACCGCGATGCGTGCGGCGTGTGGCAATGCACGCACGCGAGATGGGGCGCGCGCCCTCAATTTGGTCTGTCGACACAACCACCGCCGTCTTTGTGCCATTGCCGCGGCCCGCGGGTAACAATGCGTCGTACGCTGGAAGCCGGGGGTTCCCGTAACGCGCTCCCGCGATTTTGTCCCCCCCCCCCCCATTCTAAATGAAAGCCTCGACTCACGGTGGTTTATGCAACATTGGCGAGGCGCGTCCCGAGAGCCGCGTGGGAATGACGGCTCGCAACACCAACACTGGCTTCACCAAAGCGTCAGGACATCGTGGAAACTAGGTGCAAGGCTTTTAATCACAACATTCATTCGCAAAAGACGAGATAAATCTATTTTGTCACACCTGCGTCCGACATTTGCTGCAGCTGAACAAAAGGCCGTTTGCACTCTTAGGGAAAAATCATGGTTTCCGTTTGCTATTGTATATTTATTCCTGTCTTAAAAAACACCGTTATGCGAGAATGCTCTGCTTCGTACTAATACTAAAGAATTAACAAGTAATAATACTTGGGAGAAAACGTTTTTTAGAATCGCGAGCACACACAAAAGAAACCTCTAAGCTGTCCACCACAAATTGTTGCCGCTTTCGCGACAGCTAGACTCGAACGAAAGATTATTCTCATTTGACGAGCTGTCTTCTGTTAAACCATTGGCCAGAGTGTCGGGTCATTACATTTCATTCAGGGAAAGACGGGAAAAAAAACGGCCATCACTTCTCAAATACCAAACCACGTTATTTTTCTGTAAACAATAACGGCAGCAGCAGTGTAAACAAGTGAACGCGAGCTCTCCGGAACGCGCGCTTCGTGAAAATATCGGACGCAGGCAGGCCTCGAGATTTTTAGAAGCTCTACTTTCAAGCAAGGTCCCTTCCCACAGCTGCTACGAAGCGGCCACCTGCGCAAGTCACCTACAAGCGTTCCAGATGGCCGCTCGTAAACACAAACACGCTCCACTCGTCTTTTTGGGGGGCCACGGCGATGACTTGAGGATTTTCCACACCCCAATTTATTTGGCGCCAGTTACAAGTTCCAGTGACCCCCCTCCCCACCCCCGCATGCCCCATTTTTGTCCCTGGGTCACCCCCGCTGACCCTAGCAAGGTCAATTGTAGTGCGAATGACTGCCAGAGTTTCTGTGTCCCCCAAGTGCGGCGAAGGTGGACGTTTCTTCGACAAAACAGGAAAGTGAAATGGGCAGACCATCCCCTTGTCCACAGCGGTTGCTCACAATCCTGGACAGTCTAAAGAGTTTAACCGGGACAGAGGGGGAAGGATTTTTGGCATCCGCTGGGTGGCTTAGCGGTGGGCGTACTTCGCCACCGGGGACGGTAGCAGTGGCGTCGCCGGTTCCCGCATCCACACAGCGTGGTGGGGCATTAACGTTCCCAAAGTGCGCCGTCTGCCGTAAAGTGTGCAAGAGAGACCCTGTGACATCGTCCGCAAATTGTTGATCATTGTGTGCCGCAGCCCGATAACCGCGCTTTAAAAATTATCTACGGATATAGCATCATGGAAAAGAGTGAGTTGGGTTTCTCAGGTCTCGCTTGCAAGAGGTCGCATCACAAGGGGTTCTTGCCCAACTCCTCTGTATGGTTGGCATGCAGTACACAGAAGCACTGGGTTTCCAAAAACAATGATTCTCTACGGGAAGTTTAAACCTCGAGCGTGTTTTCTTCATACTGTCCCTTTGCGGGTTTTCCTAGTCTGACGGTTAGTGCTCAGATAGTGTACATTCAACGACTCACTCCACTGATTAGGCAAATAAAGCATTGAATTTTTGTTTTTCGCTGCTTAACACGATCACATTTACGTTCAACAGGTCAAACGGAATTACACGAATCACGCTGAGATGAAGAGCTAACACGCACAACGCTGCTCACAAAAACCACGCCCCCTAATGTTTCACCGACGGACTATCACGTCTGTTAAAACAAAAAACCATGTACAAAAATGATTATGTTAGACATGCTTATTCGACAGCCAAAAGAGAAAATGAAAACAAAATCAAGCCACACACGTGTCACAGTGCAAGCAGCAAATAGGACGGTTGACGGGACGTGTTGGGGAACGCCTGAAGCAAGGCCTAGAGTCAGGCTCCAGCCGGGCCGAGCGATACAGGGGGCGGCACTAGGCCGCATCCTTGCTTGCCTAGAAGGAACCCGCTCGCGCTACAAGCAGAGGTGGTGGTGCTGACCGGTGCGAGCCGCTATAATCTACGCGGACGCTGCCACGAGACTTCGCCAGCCCCAAAACTAAACAGTTACGGTTCGAGAGCGGCCAAAGAAAATCACACGCGGATAACGGCGACAAAAAAAGAAACAACGCAAAAGGAAAACGGTGAAAGATCGATCGCTAACCCACCGCACGCAACCTGGAAACTCCGAACCAAAACGTGGCGGCACCGCAGCCGCTGGTGAAGCCACTCCATTCCGGAAATCGGCGTTTTGGGAGCGGCAGCGGCGAGAGCGATGGGAGTGGTGGGAGTTGTGGTTGCGGTGGCCGGAGAAAGGGCCGTGCAGCTCGCCGGGGGCGGCTTCACTGCTGGGGCGGCGGGGGTGGCGGCGCCTGGCTGCTGCTGCTCGAGGTGTTGGGCGATGGCGGCGGAGTCGGGCGCTTGAAGCGGTCGGGGCTGCTCCCGCGTTTCGGAGACGGGCGCTGCGGTCCATCGAGTCACGAGGTCAAAGGGAGAGGGTGGATGGGTTCACAGGGGTCGAGGGTTATTGGTGGAAGGGTACGGAGAGGTGAGAGGGTGATGATCAGTGAACTGGCACTCATTAGTTGATACGATACTGAACGAGCTGTGATGAGAACTATTATTAATCTATTATTAATCATCATTATTGGCCATGATAAATCCACTGCTGGATGAAGGCCTCTTCGAGCCATCGCCATCTTTCAAGGTTTTGTGATGCAACATTTTGTTTGGCACCTGAACGAGCCAATTTCATCGCTCAATCTCTTTACAATAGCTGTAACAATGTTATTCCTATTTCCAAGATACAGTCTCAATTTCAGGAGGGACCTCCCCTGGAATGCTTAGATAGCTCCTTTTCGAATAGCGTTATGCGTGTGGGAGGAGTACCCTGAGCAACTCCACGCACAGGACTCACTCGGGTTCACAAACCTTTCCTGACCACCTCACAGCGTGGAGCAATTCTTGTGTTGCATCGCAAGCACGCACCACCACCAGGAGTTAAGGAGATGGATTTCAAACATTGTGTTCGGGTTACGCAAACATTTATAAACAAGTGTGTATATTATTGGGCATTTCTACAAATTCACAACATCCTGGTAATATGTGCGTAATGTCAATTTAAAGATAATTATTTATAGATTCATGAAGTGTGGCTCTTGGGAGAGTAAGATCGATGGTTTGACGTGCAGACAAAACGGAATGCATCATCGCCACCACGTGGATGAAACGCGAGGTCCGTCCGAGTACGTCTGAAACCACCACCACGGTATTCTGTAAGACTTTCTCCTCCCTTATTAAGGATGAATGATGAACTGTCGCGTCTAAATCACAGGCCTAATTGGGTGATGTATCACGCCCAAGGAAAATTACACCACCACTACAATGCAATTTTTTAATAGAGCATCCTAATGTACTTCTATTTTTGCTTTAGCCAATATGGTCAGGAGCTAAAGGCCAATGATGGCTTCGGGAGAGACTTTGTGTAGTTTTGCTATTCTTCCTCCTCCTTTAGTTCAGTTTGTGTTGCATGGTCACAATCACAACAGCTTGTCTTTAATTTTATATTCATGAAGGAGATGTACTGCAGATGCGGTGCAAAGAGTGGGCAGAGGAGAAACCTCCGGGAGCCAACAGCACAGATGGCTGGGGGCAAGGAGCTCCACATCATGGGAGCAGAAGGAGCAACTTCATTGAATGAATGCTGACCCACATCCTTAAAGTGTCTGACACGTACATTCAACAACGTGCAACCGCCCTTGCTATAATGCACGTGCGTTTGTCTTTGTGCGTGTGGGAAGCGGTGGTTGGCATACTGCGCCTCTAACCCAGCAACTCGAGTTTGATTTCCGCTCACGGCCAAATAATACTTGTGATGAATATTTGACTGGATTCGGGCACCCCCGAGGTCAACTCTGCCACTGTTGCGATGTGTAAACATCAGCACTCGGGAGACAATGCGCGGTGCTGGCCTTCATAGGTGCTCATTAGCAGGCACTTGGCCCAGCAGTCTGTGGAGGCTATATGGGGGGGTCTCTGTCTTGCTCTGTACATGCGCGATCGTGTGTGTGTGTGTGTTTACATACAGGCATGCCCTGGCCCGTGGGGCCGTGCAGGCCGGGTGGGAGGTGGTGGGCGGGCGGCGTGGAGCGGCTGAGCGTGGAGGGTGGAGTGAAGCCGGCCGGGTGGCTGCACAGCGAGATGCCTGCTCCACACGGCACCAGCACACAGACGCATACAGACACACACAGGTACGTACCGACACGTACAGACAGGCACACACAAGAGACACACACAGGCACGTACAGACACACACAGGTACGTACCGACACACACAAGCGACACACACAGGCACATACCGACACACACAGAGGCACGTACAAACACGTACACACAGGCACAAGCATGCACGGAGAAATAGTAGTTGTTATTGGGCAGTTCCATAAAACTTTCAAAAACATCCCAATGGCACGTACGTTTTTGCGAGAGTTTTAGAAACTGTTTAGCCAGAGGCAGCAGGTCATGAACACAACCTTGTGTGTGTCTCTACTTGTTTCGGCATTATTAAAGTCATAGATGCGTCAATGGGTTATATATTGGTGCTTGACATTTTGAAAGTGCTGTGTATAAAACAACAGGGATATTTCACGGCACATTGTCAACCTACTTCTGAATAAGGGCTTCCTTCCCACTATGCGGTGTCTGTTACGAGGATCACTTGCCCATGCTTCACCATGCTGGTCAGTGCAGGTTGGTGGAGGGGGCACCCAAGACCAGTTCAGATACCACTCACCACTGATGTTAGCCATGGCCGGGAATCAAACCCAAAGCCTCCGGATTTATAGCTCGGTGCACTAACCGCTGCATCACCGCTCCATTCCATGTCGTATACAGTCACGGGATGGTGTTTGACCCTTCCACCGCACATGTGAGCTGAAATGGTGTCAATGTGTACGCTTGAAATAATTTAATTGGTGACAAACAGCACTGGTTACACGAAACATAGTTGGTATTCCAATAATACTTTGCCAATTAGTTTGCTTGACGTTCATAAAACTATCTGCAAAAAGGAGAATGCATGTGAGAGGACACCCGCCGAGGAGATGGAGCTAGGAGATCAGCTCCTGTGCAGAGGCCTTCATCCATCAGTGGTTTGGCCATGCCTGGTGATAATAAAACTAAACCGAGCTATGCAGCTCTTTTGCAGAAGCCACCTGGCCACAAATTGCTCATCACATGGGAATTTATAGCGGCCAAATACTCTAAAAGCGTGTTTCCATGTGGAGGGGAAAACCGGAGGACCTGGACAAAAATCTACTTGACCACGGGGAGAACATGCAAACTACAAATAGACAGCAGGCATCAGGGTCGGGATCGAACCCACGACCTCCTGTATACCAGGCGAGGGAGTTATCATTTTACAGTTGCCGGGAACCATGGTGCGAGCGACTTCTGAGCGCGCGTTGACACACCGGGTGTGCGTTATCTATCGGTACGCCGCAGACGAAAGGGGGCACCGAGCGAGCACGCGGGGACGAGCGCTTCTCACCGGGAGAGATGGGCCGGCTGTGGCTGGGCGACGACGCATAGGGCACAGGGCTGCTCACGGTGCGGGGGCGGATGCCCTGCGAAGCCAGCTCGTTGAAGTGTCTGTCAGACGTGGTCACGCGAGCACCGCCACCACCGCATTAAGCGGTAGTTAGTGGCAGCCGCGTAACGAACAAGCGAGCAAGCGAGCGGGTGGCATCTCTCGGCAATGGCTTTGCCACTACTTCCCCAGTGCAGTGCCAGTTACGGGTCCCTGTGCGTGTGTCACATGTGGTGATGGCCACCCACCACTTTGTGTGCCATGCAGGCCTTTATAGGTGCTGCTCACTAACAGCACTTGCCTCAACAGTGTGTTGTGTCACTTGGCCAACACGTGGATCGCAATCCACGGGTGGATGATCGCAAAATATGTTTGTTAATCCCGGGACAGAACGAACACTGACATAAGCGGACAACAATTTTCGTCATGGCTGATGGCAACAAAAAAATCCCCAACAAAGACTTTACACATTCAAACAATGATAACTTCTACCAATAGATGGCACTAGTAATTTGTCCGCAGTATATTACAGGGTTACATCCGGGTAAATGTTGGTGCTCGCTTCTTGGCGGATGGTGGAGCCCGTTGAAAGCCATTAGAATAGATTTTGGTTCTTTCGGTGAAGTCACGTAAATAGAAAAACAAAAAAGACCGCTTGTGTTGCGACCGAAACGTCGTGGGTTTTTTGCTTCTATTATTTTCAATTTATTATTTCTATTTTATTTGTATTATTTTAATTTTATAAAAAAAACATTTTTTAGATTTTTTTTTCTATTTACGTGACTTTACCGAAAGAACCAAGAATTGGTGTATTGGCCACCACTGCTCAACTGCATTCAGGCCAGGGCTCACCGGACCAGCCTCATTGCTCAATCCACTGCTGTAGGAAGGTCTCCCTGAGCCATGTGGATCGTAAGGAGTTGTTTGACAATACATCGCCATGCTAATCAGTGTGGGTTGGTGATGATGGGGAGCATAGATGTGAAAGCATATAGCAGCAGTAGAATAATGGATGTGGCTACACCGACACGTAGCCCCACAGTAACCTGCATTACCTCATGCACCTGCACAAAACCATTTAAATACTCAACAGCCTAAACCACAACTTAGCTTCTGAGGTCTGACGTAATGGGGCACACATTCTAGGTGATGTGTGCGATGATTCATGATGGAAGGCGGAGCAAAGCCAGCCGGGTAACTGCATGGCGAGATGCCTGCTCTACATTGCACGAGCGCGGCACGTGCTGGGCACGAGCACGGCACGTGCGTGAACGAGCGTGAACGAGCACGGCACGTGCTGGGCACACGCGCGGCACACGCGCGGCACACGCGCGGCACACGCGCACATGGAGACATTTTATCTGTTGTTGGGCAAGGCAAAAAGTTAGCGAACCTCACACGAACAACATATTTTGGGGTGTATCAATTTGAAGGTGATGATCTAGAGTTGAAAACTGTTTAGCAGGGGTGGTGGCTCATCACACGACGCTCGCCCCCCTGCACCTCTCGTCGTCCATCTCCAGGCTGGACTCGCTCTCGGAGAGCTGGCGGCACAGCGCCTCGCGCCGTTCCATCTCGCGCTGCAGCTTGCGCTGGAGACGCAGGTTTTCCTCTCGCATGTGGCGCTCTTCCTCCAGGTACTGCGCCATCTTCTCCGAGTCTGCATGCCGACGTACACACGGACGTATACGCGAACACTATGCACATGATGCACGCACACGTACGCACGTACTAAACAAAGGCAAAGATCCCCCGTATAACCTTAACAGACTGTTGGGGTAAGTGCTGTTAGCGAGCAGCTATGAAGGCCATCACAGTACACGAGGGGTGGGTGGCCAGCACCACGCCCGGCGATGTTTACACACTGCACCAGTTACTCAATTGAGGCTCAATCATCACTGGTGTTGGCCGTGAGCAGGAAATGAACTCGGGGCCGTGGGGTTCGGAGCGCTTAACCTCAAATAGCTTTCTTGTCACTGGCATAGCGTGCCTTGCATCGTGTGACTGGCATCGTGTGGCTGGCATCGTGTGGCTGGGATAGAATTGTAGTGACATCGGGGATGTCACTGTAAGGGCCGTGGCGTGCCATGCATTTCCATCGCGTACACCCCGTGGTGGGTGTAGTACCAGCCCTAGCGGGGCTGGGTGAGCGCTGGGATAGCGCAGGCACGACGCATAGCGTGCAGTGCGGTCTCCCACAAGGGAAAGCGGGAGAGTGTCAGCCCAAGGACAGGGTTGCCTCGGGCCATGGCACTCTGGTTGACCCTGCAGACACGTGATCCGGAGTGTCCACAGAGAAGCCCCCAGGTGGGGGGACTAGGGGGTGATCACGTGTCCAGGGGAGAGCTCTCGAGAGGGATCGAGGGGGAGCTAGAAGGCTCAAGAAGGCGGACGGGGCCAGGGGCGGAGCGGTCCCAACCCGTGGGGGGATATAAGGCGGGTCCCTGAGAAGGACCTGGGTCGCTGCATTCTACAAGCTGGAAGCTCTACGTCTCAAGCTGGAAGCTCTACGTCTCAAGCTGGAAGCTCTACGTCTCAAGCTGGAAGCTCTACGTCTCAAGCTGGAAGCTCTACGTCCTACGAGGCATCAACACGTAGTCGCGGACCCGAGTGAGGGCCCCACCCTTCGTAGCAGTAACTCCTCTGTATAGGGTAGTTAGCTGGGTGGTCACAACCCTAGGCTGTATCTGGCGAAGGGGCAGTTGCCCCTTTGTGTTACAAATAAAAGTGTTGCCTCTAAAAGGAACAACGTCTGCGACTCAGTTGGACTCACTACAGAATGACTGGCATATTGCGTAGCTTACACACCATGACTGGCATATAAGCGTGGTTGGCATGGGCCCTGGAATGAAATGGGCAACCGCCCCCCCCATCTGCCCACTTTGTGACCTGGCGCTTGGGCCCCTCCAGCCCATAGGCCCCGGTGCGATTGCACCGCCTGCACACTCAGCAATTATGCACCATTTACTACGCTCCATGCGTCATTATATCTCGTGCGCGATAAGGTTTAAGGTGTCAACCAGACACCCAGAGATCGATATAAACTAAATGATGAAACTAAATTATTTTTAATTTTTCAAGATAAGGCCCACTGAGCTATATAGATTCTTTTTCAGAAGCAACCTGGCCACAAATGATAGCTCAAGGAAGTGGTTTAGCTTGTGGGAATTTATAGCAGCCAAATAATCTAAATGCATGTTTCTAAATGTGGAGCGAAAAAGCAGAGGACCTGGAGAATATGTAAACTCCAAATAAACACGCATCGTCAGGTTTGGGATAAAACCCCCGACCAGGCTGCATATCAGGTGAGAGAGTCACCATCTCACCACCAATAACGTTACGAATAAACACACAAATGAGTACAATGCGGTTAAAGAGACGTGAGGTGACAGTGAACTAACTGCCACCAGCTGCATGGCGCGGAGAGGGGACTCTCAACCAGCAGTGGACTGACAAGAGGGCTGGGCGGGTAAACGTCTACCGTGGTGTTGTATCACTGGTCTGAACGTTTGGCGGCGCATGTGCGCCCGCGTTGGTTGGCCCAGGTTGGGCGTGTTCGTCGGTGGTACGTACGTTGCACCTGGTTGGCCCTCAGCTGTTTCTTGAGGCGGTCCACCTCGTGCCGCAGGAAGCGGATGTGGCGCATCAGGTTCTCGGGGGTCTCCGACGTCTCCATGGAGACCTCCTGCGGGGACGGCGGAGCTGACACAGGCTGCTCCAGCTTCTCCTGCAGGATCCTGGGGGATTGCAGCGAGAGTCGCTAGCATCGCCGCGAACATCGCCGCCGCGAGCATCGTCACGGCGAGCGCCGCGAGCATCGCCACGGCGAGCCCCGTCGCTCGCAGTGAGCGCAGTCACTCGCTGCGAGCGCTGCCACTGGGGTGTGAGCATTAACGAAAGTAGGATTTATGACGAGGGTTAATGGAGCACAATGAAAAAAAGAACAAATTTTTTTAACAAGGATCTTAACTTTAACAGGAATCGCAGTCCCACATCGCGATGATCCATCGCATCGCTGGGTACGGTAACTCGCTGGACGATGTGATAACGACGACGACGACGCTGACCGCGTGACCACTCACCGCTTCTCAGCCTCCAAGCGATCCATGCGCTTCCACAGCCGGTTCACCAGGGCCTCCTGCTCCTGCTCCAACGTGTTCTCCAGATCGATCTTCTCGCGCCGCAACTTTTCCAGCCACACACGCACAGAGAGAGCAAACGCCGTCAAACCAACATGGTGGGGGGGGCGCCTTGTGTGGTGTCTGCCGCAGAACTATTTAACTATTTTTATTTTACCAGGTAGAATCTTTATTTATCGTGGATAAATCCGATGAGCGATACCAGGAAGTGAGCTCGTTCCAAAAGTGAGGGGCGGCAACACGAGATGATTTTTCACCGTAGTCAAAATCTCACTCTGGGTGCATTCAGGAGACAAAGCCAGGAGCTGCCAAGGCAAAGCGATGAGGGCTGCAGTAAAAAGGCGCTCACGGAGGTGTTCACCAATCTTTTCCATTCGTAAATTAAGCCGGTGAACACTGCGTGCACCATGGTTGGTAACCACAGAAAGATGCTGCTGTATAATGGGGCAGAGTCTATGGTAGCAGGGGGGGGGGATGGAGAGGGTAGGGGGGATACAGGCGGGGAGTGGGGGGGTACCTGCTCCAGGGTCTGCTGCTTGGTGAGTGTCTCGCTCTCCAGCTTGCGGATCTTCTTCATCAGCTTGTTGATCTGGAACTCTTGCTCCTGCTCCAGGGTCTGCTCCAGTTCGGCTTTCTCCTGCCTCAACTGCGAGTGTGCAGCATGTTCACACACACATACAACAGGCAAAGATCCCCCGTATTGTCTTTGACAGACTATTAGGGCAAGTCCTGTTGGCGAGCACCCATTATGGCCGACACGGCACACTGACAGGGTGGTGTGACACATGCATATACACAGTGAAACATGGATACACACAGAGTAACACGTGCATATACACAGTGACATGTGGATACACACAGAGTAACACGTGCATATACAGTGACACATGGGCACACAGAGGGACGCATGTACCCATCGAGCTTTAGTTCCAGCGAAAAAACGTCCGGCTCGCTCGAACCAATGCTGGCGAACCCCCAGATGCTTAAGGGCCAGGACCCTCCCTGTTAGATACGGGTGGTTAGTTTGACGCAAACTCCCTGGTAAATTGCAAGCCGTGTCTTCCACGGCGACGGAACGCGGCCGAGCGAAGGGGCGCCCCACCACACCTGCATGAGTTTGCGCGAGAGCTCGTTGGTCAGGAACTCCTCCTCCTGCTCGTAGTTCATGGCCAGCGTCTCCTTCTCCTTCTTGAGCGCTTGGATCTTCTTGAAGAGCGTATTGCTGATGAACTCCTCCTCCTGCTCGGCACGTGCTTGCTGCGGACACAGGAGGAGGAGGGGAGACAAACGGGAATGGGAGACTCAGAAAAACGGTGGTGACGGCCAGTGGGTGCCATCTCATTCACGGGGATATATCATCCGAAGGTTCCGGCAGAAGTAAAAACAAAATGACAGGGTCATGTGTTTTAGAATATTTATACCAAAGGAATCAGATGAGCTGTAAAGCTCTTTTTTAAAGCCGTCCAGTATGGGCGAATCATAACATTACAACAAGGAACAATACAAAAAAATATACAAATAATACTTACTACTTTTACCTTACCAGGTAAAGCCCACTTTTTATCAATCAATCAAGTCTTTATTTCTATAGCACTATTTCGTGCAAAAGATGCAATTCAAAGTGCTGTACAGATAAAAGAAAATATTGTTAAAAGACTAAATCGCACGAACAAAAGCAATTTCCGTACAAAACTAAATAGCATTATAATAAATTGCTATCGAAGGCATATGAAAAAAGTAACACTATAAAAGTTTAAAAAGGTAAGTTTTTAGATTTAACTCAAAATTGCTTACCGATTGGCATCTACAGCATTAGCAGTGTCTGTCCCCAACGAATTAACATCAGCTTTGTCAATCCACTGCTGGACTAAGGCCTCTCCACGCCGAGCCTGTGATGGGGGTTGTTTGAGCATACTTCACCACGCTGGTCAGCGAGGGTCGGTGAAGGGGACGTTACAATCCGGTTCAGCTATCGCTCGCCACCAATGTCAGTTGTGGCTGGGAATTGAACTCGGATTGCATGAACCACTACGCCACCGCTCTGCCCCGGTGTGCAGCAGAAGTTATTCCAATTAATCGAGCCGTAATTTGTTCCCACGAAAGCCTCACCGAGCCCCAAGGATGATTGTTCAGAGGTGGATAGATGACTCGTGAGCTTAAACCAGGCTCCCAAGGTTAGCGAGTTAATGGTCTCAGCTACCTTAGAAATGATTGTACATTAATACATATTAAATGTAGTTTTTGGTTAATTTTGGAATACTTCTAGCTCTCAGGACTACAAGATACGTATTGCCGTGCGCATAAAACAGCCATAGCATGGAGATGTTTTTGTGTTGACGAGACATCAACAACAAGAGAAATATAACGGAGGAAGATTAAAATAATTCGTACTTAGTGTGGATGGAAACCAGGGTGCACGGAAAGAGCCCACACACAATGGAGGAATGCACTAAAACTCTTAACAAGGCAGAAGATAAATCTATTTTTATTAATGTATTACCGGACAGACTTGACCATTCGCGAAATCTGCCACCAACAAATATCTGCGGAAACGATCAGCAAGATAATCCGCTGGGCTCAGATTAATACCGGTATGAACATGCCTTTGTAAACCAACAGCCAACCTGCCAGAGATCTATTTTAAAGCGGCTTGCGCCGCGAGTCAGCGCACAATGCACGCGAGTATCGATTCTGCACGGCGCCCGCTATCCCTTGTTAAGTAGATTTCAATGAAAAATCATCAGCCCGCTGCAGAGACGCGGTCTACGACCGTCAAACGGCCCCGAGGTCATTCCAGGCGAAGCGATGCCGCCCCCCCCCCCTTCTGCCGCTTCAGGGCCTCACAACACCTGCCTCTTACAAGGACTCCAGCAACTGCCGCAGGAATAATGAGTTGAGTTGGTGCTTCAGGCTGCCAGGTTTTGTGACCATACAATAATGGCTTGCCTTGGCAACAGGCTTAACGGGTGTTATCATGACCCCGACGACACTGGGTCACACAGATAATTCCATATAAATCACGGACATAACGTTTCAGGGACTCTTTTGGCAGCGGTGAGCAAACACAGGCCGAAAATAAAAAATCTCTATCACCATTGGTAGTGATATGTTTCGGGCAACAGGCCTTGTGCAGAGCTGATAGAGGAATTACGGATTTTTATTACACCATTTATATAGCCACTGGCTCGGGATGTAATGATGCAACAATCATTTATGATTTTATGCAAACAACATGCAAATGATAATCTCATGAAGCATGCTAATGGAGTGAACAACACTAACTGTACAAATGGGACAGGACAAACAAGGAACATACACAAAAGACAAAAATAATTAATTATTGAATCCAAACCAGGACAGTGATTTGTGAATCGCTGGGGACGAAGGGGAGCCTTTCTTAATAGCACATCAATGAGCTTCTTTACAGCACATCAATGTGCGATGAAGAAGACCCACTGACCGCAAGATCTGACCATGGACGGATCCAGTGCTCGCCGAGCTGCACGGGCTTCCGGTTGCCAAATGAATACTTTATAAGGTCGCACTCATGACACAAAGTGCTTGCAACAAATTAACAAACAATACCTTGCTGATCTCGTCAAGGAGCATAAACTGTCACGCGAGCCCCGGTCATCCTCGCAGCGGCTTTTGGCTAGCCATCAAAAAAGATGGTCACTGGATCGCGCGCTTTCAGATGCGCTTCTGTGGCCGCCTGGAATTATGTTCCTTCAAATCTTAGGAAGCCACTGAGCCATGCATTTTTAAATCGAGATTGACAACTCATTTCTTTAGAACTGCTTTTTGTAAATAGTTTGTTGTCCTTCCCCCACACCTCCAAATAGTGCGGCTTGGCTACGTACAGTGCGAAAGAAGTTCAACATACACACATACATCATTCGATGTCTGATGCCGTATCAACCCGGCCCTGCCGAAACTGATCCCAGAATCCGGTGCCTGGTCTCACTCCCTGATCCGTGCTGCAATTTCCGAGGTGCTCGCAGAGAAACGTTCCGCCGTGCGACCTCAAGTTTAACTTCCCAGTGGCATTAAACGCACAGGCAGAGTTAACTTAGATAAACATGACTTCAACCGCAGGCTATGTTAACCTTTGTTAAAAAGTAACCTTCCTAGTGATCAACCTCATCCCCCTTTGCGAGGAGCGGTGGGTGATGGGAACCGACCTGCACAAACTCCGTGGCTCTTGCAGACAAAAACGCGGAACCTGGCATCGTCGGCCCAGGCCTAGCGCACTCGGGTTCTTTTTTTCCTTTTCCGCCCACACTCCCAATAAATATATTATGCTCATCAGAATCAGAATATTTATTGAGGCTGGAGGAATCCGATGAGCTACAGAGCTCTTTTTTCACAGATGTCCAGTATGGGCGGGTCAGAACGTTACAACGACAACCAATACAAAAACATGATGGGAGTACAAAGTATAGAAAAGTATATATCCTGACTTGGCTATCAGTGTCACGTCCAAAGAAGCCATTCATATTTCTCCCACAGCAGTGCGACCCTTTGTGTTGGAGAACGGCCCGTGGAGGCGGCTACCACAGAGCCACCTCTGAGACCTCTGAGACCTCTGGTCCCAATCGCTCTGTACAAGAGAGCGAGGTACATAGCATGACAGTCACACTGATATAGTTTAGTTCTCAGTTGGAATTTATCCGAATTAAGCTCAGACCAGATTTATTGTGTTGGGGTTTTTTGTGCATTTGGTGACTGGACGCTTGCTTAACGGCCACGCTGGTTTAAAGAGCAAAACCCTGGACCAGTTTTGGGGGTCTTATCAGCATGTTCAACAAATATTGGACTGACAAAAAATATCCGTGAAGGGGTGGGAGTTTGTATTACATGATATTTGCACATGATTCTCCATCACGGTGCACACTGTGCAAATACTAATTATGATGGTCAAGTGCTGCAGGCATTTAAGCGCTGTGTAGAAATTAAAAGCTGGAAATCCTTATCGTGCGGCCATCTGTAGGAAGATCTTCCAATAAAAAACATCGATAGTGAATTAGCAACCGCTTTAAATAACCCAGAATAGGGCAGCTTCCAAAAATTATCGATATAAAAATGCAGGTTACCGATAACGAATCAATAACTCTAGTAAGAATTAATTTTCATATAGTCCAGTCAATCATGTAAATACATCACATGATGCTGCGCAATCCGTGACACATGGAGGCGCATAGATTAAAATGTTTTAAGCAAATTAATAACAAGTGTTTATACATGTGGGAGGAACCCAGAGCACCCAGAGAAAACCCACATGTGCGAGGGGGCAACAATCTATCAAATAGAGATGGGACAGATTGAGATTAGTCTGCACTTGATCCACCAACCTCGCCTCCAGCGCCGAATTACAGGCATGTGCCACGCACCGAGTTCACTGGCTGTGCTACCGAGGAATATCCATGTGTCCTGCTAACAATGCCTCCCAGCTGTGTGGGGAGGAACACTCTTCAAAATGTTTGGTGTTCATGCGTTCTCTCTAACCTTAACTCACCCCAACTTATTTCACGTTAAAGACAAGACAAAGATCCCCCCCATGGCCTCAATAGACTTTTGGGGCAAGTGCTGTTAACGAGCACCTATGAAGGCCAGCATGGCACACCAGGGGGTGGGTGGCCAGTACCATGCCCGACTGCAGTCGCTGCAGTGGCAATATGGGAGACGGATGGAGGTGTATTGGAGAGATGTAAGTGAAAATGGGAGAGGGATAAAGAGAAATGTGAGAGAGGGATACATGGGGGAGATGAGAGAGGAATGGAGACGTGAGAAGGGATACATGGGAGAGAGATGGAGAGAGGATGAGGGAGATGCAGTGGACAGCAGGGATGGTAGAGAGAGGGTTATGATAAGGGACCAAATAGATGGGAGAGAAGACGTCGGAATTTGAAAGGAGATGGGAAAGATATTAGAGAGACGAGAGATGGGAGAGGAAATGGAGAGCGATGTCATTTGAAGGTAAGTCGACCGAGGCGAGGCCCAGGACCGGTTCAGATAATCGTCACTGGTGTTGGTGGCCTTGGGTGGGAATTGAACTCGGGTCACCGGGTTCGTTGTGCAGCGTGCTGACCGCTACACTTCCGCACAAAGTCATACACGCACCAAACACGTTTCCTCACTAATCATTTGGAAGTTGCTAAAGTTCCACAAATCCATCAGCGGCACTCTCGATTTTTTACACTGAGATTTTGCCAGCGGTTGATTATTTTTCACGAGTACATTGCCAGTTTAAATTCAGCACCGGTGTAAATATGTCGACACCAGTTATTACCGCCGGGGCTCCACCAGAATTTACGACATTTATGATGAGTCGGCAGCGAGCCAGACGGCTGGCTCCGCTCGCACGAGCAGAAAAAAGACCGGGGCGAGATGAGCTCGCAATGACCCACTCCACTACACGCCGCTCACCACAGCCACCGCTGGCACAACGACAGAGAAAAAAACGGACACATGCCGGCACAGGGGCATCCAATCACGGGCCGGGATAAATCCAGTGTGTAAATCGGACAGACAGTCGTGCCTGTCTGTCGGTTTTACACACTGGCACGGCTGCAACTTGACCGAATCCCGGTCCGGCTATTCACTTTGCACGCGCAGCTCCGAGCGCGATAACGTTTGTGCGAAGCGCGACGAGGGCTTCCGCACTGTCAATTTTTTTACTCTGAGAGGAGTCTTACCGGTGGTTAATTCAGGGCAGGGAAATGCTGTCACGTGGGGAAGGGGGAGGGAGGGTGGGGCATGTGATGGATCTCTGTGCTCTAATTGAGTCGAATAATTTTCGATAGAAACTGATCCACCGAGCCGGGTCTTCTTCTTCGTACCGAAAACGGGGAGCATCGGCTGAGCCCTGTCGAGCGAACCCACTTGTGTGGGCGAGCAAGGCCCAGTGTCGATGATGAGTCAGATTCGTGGCACGTTTGAAAATGCATGGAGCGGGCAGGCGGCAGTCCGTGGCGAGCATTTGTTTAAAACCTATAAACATTTCTGCGCAACACAAGGCGGCCACGGACAGATGTCGCGCTTCACAAGGGAGAGTCACGCGCCGAGCTGCTTGTTCCTTGCTGGGAGGCAGGCTGCGGGTGGGATGGACGTCTGTGCGAGGTGCCGACCACTCCTCTGTCAGGCCACTCTCTCAGTCGGGCCATAATAACACCTGGGGTCTCGCCCCGTGACCTCCTGTGGTTTCGTGGAACACCAGCGGTTGTTGTCTTTGTGCGTGGTGCACAATGTGCAGGGAGGAGGGGAACCAGGTGGAAGCAGGTTGACAAGGCGCCAGGCACCAACATCGAACCACAACGTGTGGGTGTTCACATGTGATAGAACTAGAGCTTTGGAGTGTGTGAAAAAACCCAACAAGTTGTGACCTTAGCAAGAGGCAAAGGGCAGCGAAACGTCTGCAGACAAATGTTTATATTATGCTGACCTACTCAGGGCGAGTATATGAACACAGCCAAGCAGGCAATGGTGTCCATAGCCATTCATTAACGCATAATTGGCTTACCGGTTAGTGTGCCAACATTCATACCGCTAGATAAATCGTAATCATTATCTCATCTGTATGAAAGCAGGCAAGCAAGCGTACACTGGAGCCATCTTACGGAGCGAGAACTGTGAGCTCGAGGCATAACCGTCCGAAGGCCAGGGTAACGGTGATGACTGAGTCACATTGAGATGTGATTACGATGATAATCAGGGGTAGGGCCCAGTTCTGCTCTTTCCTTTTGCTCACTTCAACCTCTTTTCTCTTCTGCCTCCTCTCAGTTAACCGATATGTTAACTACCTCGCCTGGTATACACCTGATGCCTGCTGTTTTTCCCCCTCCACATTTAGAAACATGCGTTTAGAGTATTTGGCTGCTAGAAACTTCCACGTGATAATCCACGCCATTGGGTTATCATTTGTGGCCAGGTCGCTTCTGAAAAAACGCTCAAAAGCTTAGTGGGCCTTACCCAGTAAAATACAAATATAAAATAGTAAATAGGATCTCACCTATCCATCTCCCCACTTTTCCTTCCACTCCTCCAATCTCTCCACTCTTCCTACCTCTCCCTTCCATGGCTCGACTCTCCCCCTTTCTGAACACCCTCACCTCCCTCTCTTCTCTCCCAAAATTATATCTCTCCCCTCATTGCTCCTTTCTCCCCACTGACATCGCTCTCCATTTCCTCTCCCATCTCTCGTCTCTCTAATATCTTTCCCATCTCCTTTCAAATTCCGACGTCTTCTCTCCCATCTATTTGGTCCCTTATCATAACCCTCTCTCTACCATCCCTGCTGTCCACTGCATCTCTCTCATCCTCTCTCCATCTCTCTCCCATGTATCCCTTCTCACGTCTCCATTCCTCTCTCATCTCCCCCACGTATCCCTCTCTCACATTTCTCTTTATCCCTCTCCCCTTTTCACTTACATCTCTCCAATACACCTCCATCCGTCTCCCATAATTTCTCATCCTTCGCCCTCATCCCTCCCCATCCCCACGTTACCTCATTTCCCTTTCCAATCTTTGCATTCAACCCCTATCATCTCTCTACACCTCGTCCCTCGCCATCCCACGTCTCCCCCGCTTCTCTACCTCCCTTCTTTCCCATCCCACGTCTCTCTCACATCCCCCCCCCCCCCCCCCGTTATCACCACCACCATCATCACCTTACCAGCACCACCACCATCACCATCATCACCACCACCATCACCACCATCATTACCACCATCACCACCACCATCATCATCTTCCCTTCCTCCGTCATGCTTCTATCATCTCCACCTCATCCCCTCCCACCCCGGTCCCCACCATCTCCCGTCGTCTCCTGCCGCCGCCGCCGCCCGTGCCCGCGACTCACGATGGTCACGCTGGCCCTGCGCAGCTCCTTGTTCTCCTCCTGCAGCGCCTTGCACTTGAGCTTGTACGTCTCCAGCTCGATCTTCAGCACCTTGTTCTCCTGCTGCAGGGACGCGATGCGGTTGCCGAGCTCCTCGAGGCGCTGCAGGAGGGCGCCCTTCCCTCCTCCACCACCTCCTACACCACCACCACCTCCGCCGCCTGCTCCTCCTCCTCCTCCACCTCCTCCGACTCCTCCAACGCCGCCGCCGCCGCCACCGCCGTCCGTGTCGCTCTCGCTCGCGCTGTCCGCCATGTCGTCTCCCAGCCGCCGCGTGACGTCACCTCCGGATCGATCCGACCAACTCCGCAGACTTAGCCGCGTTGTGCGAACGATCCCGCGAATCGATTCTTCCGGGGGGGTGGGCGCCACCGTCGAGGCTGCGTTGACGGGGGCGAGAATCGATCCGCTGTGCGATTTTAGGTGCCGAAGTGCGAGGAATCGGTGCCCGCGATTCGCGCGGGAGAGGACGCGTGCCTTGTGACGCGAATAACGAAGCGGTGGGTGTCGAGACGATCGATTTTTGAATCGATTTGATTTAGGCGATTACTGCTGGACGGTCGGTGATCGAGCGACACAGCGCTTATCGATTGAAAGCAATCGATGAATCCACCGTGTGTCAATTACGTAACGATGTGTCAATCACAGTCATACTGCGTCAATAATCACAATGTATCAATAATAAATGTTGTGTATGAATAATCACAATGTATCTATAATCAATGGTGTGTATGAATAATCACAATGTATCTATAATCAATGGTGTGTATGAATAATCACAATGTATCTATAATCAATGGTGTATATGAATAATCACAGTGTATCTATAATCAATGGTGCGTATGAATAATCACAATGTATCTATAATCAATGGTGTGTATGAATAATCACAATGTATCTATAATCAATGGTGTGTATGAATAATTACACTGCCAATAATCACACCGTGTGTCCATCACACCGCGTGTGTCAAAAATCTCTGTCCGTCTGCTACAGCAGACGTGTAAGTAATGTCAACGGGACCTCCGTCTCTGCTTTATTTACCTGGTCACAGCCTATGATACGATCATAAGCCTCTTTAATCTGTTATTTCGCTTACCTTTATTTAATTTGCACTCCTATTGCCTTGTTGTATTGTTCATTGTTGTAACCTTCTGACCCGCCCCTCCTGGACGTCTGTGAAAAAAGCTTTATAGCTCATCAGATTCCTCCAGTATATATAAATATTATATTCAGTAGGCCAGGGCTGTTCTTCGTGTTTTTGGGATTCCTGACTCTGCTCACAACCATTAAGGACCTTCGTGGTGGTGGGCAGGCCCGGGTAAAAAGCTACGTGGCCGGTAATCCCCGTTCACCTTGGGGTGCGACAGGGGTGACCTCTGGCTCCCTATTATTTAACGTCTTTTTCGACCACGTAGTTCGTAAAGCTTCCCATGGCTGTACCAGAGGAACTGGTATCTGCTACATATACAATTGGACGCTGATCGATACACGAGTTCTATTAAGAGATTGCTATCTATTGGTCAACGATATTATGCACCGTATGCTGATCATCTGGTGACTGCTGATCTTTGAGGAGTTGGAGTTTCTGCTGCTGAACCTGGAGCGTGCCACGAAGAGGGAGGTAGGGCCTTACTATAATTCCCACCAAAACTAATCGCCTGCCTGGGAAATATTGCGTCATAAAAAAATTCCACCCCATCACTGATGGGGCAGTTGTGTAGAGAGTGGATACGTTTCCGTACCAGGGTAGGGTGCTTATGACCAGCTCTGGTTTGTCGCGTGGCATCGTTTGATCAGCAGCGTAACGCTGTGTAGCAGCTACCTGGCCTGTCGCTCCACATGAAACTTCGGGTCTTTTTCTGCCACATTTATGACCTCCATTATCTACGCTTGCGCAACGTGGAATAATGACAGTGTGTGTGTCAATAATCACTATCAATAATCGCAGTCTCAATAATCACACCCTGTATCAATCATTACAATGTGTCAACTACACCCTATGTTTGTGTGCCAATCATCACACTGTGTGTGTGGCCTTAAAGTGAAATACATCACAGGTGACGTTTCGGGCCTCGGCTCTTCTTCACAACATGTGTGTTTGAATGATCAACATATCGATAGCCAAAGCTAAAGTCGAGTTCAATTAACGCATACACTGGGTTTCATGACGGCTTCGCCTGTTACTGAAGGAATTGTAATACAGGTGGGTACCTAAATGCGATCGATTGAGATTGTATTTTATTTGCATTGATGGACATATTTCACCCCGCATAATCCATTGGGTTGGTACAGTCCTATGTGCTCGGGTGGGTCTGGTGGCGGAAGGCTTGTGGAGGCCCTCATCCGGCAGTGGATTGATCATGCATGATTTATGGCGATGATGGAATGAACTACCCAGTAAGTTTGAACTGTGGTTGGAATAAAGTGTTCACATCATATTTGTCACGCACTTCATAAATAAGCAGACAGACACCCACAGATCTGTCCCTCCAAATAACAACTAAAGAATAACAGTAATATTCTGGATTTATTTGTCATTCTTCCCATCAGGCACTAAAGTGTTTTACCACGAGAGGTCAGGCAAGTACCATCCAACAAACTCGTGTCCTTGAGAGAACGCGTGGACCGTCGAGACGACCCGAGGCCCTCATCCAGCAGTGGGCTGATCATGGCGAACGATGAACCGCAGCCGAAGACCAAATGTCTCATTCACAAGCACGGCGAGGTCAATTCACGTGACGCAGCGAAGATGGTGGTTTCAGCAGCGTACCCCGAAGGATGGCAACGTCGTCGAGAGGCCTTCATCCAGCAGTGGATAGACATTTGCTGATGACATTACTGTCATGATGAGGCCCTGCAAGTGTCAAAGCAGCCTCTTGTCGTGGTATGAGCGACTGAGATGTATGTACGTGTAGTGTCGTGCGTCTCTTCTTCGTTCTCGCTCGAGGCTTGTGTAGTGCGTGCAGGATGGCGTGCGTCGCACACACACTCAGTCGGAGACGAGGTAGTCGCAGGAGGCACCGTCCTCCCCTTTTAGTGTCGGGTTCACGCCACCAACTCGGGCCTCCTCTCTCTCACGACCACGCTGCAGTACGACCCGTCCCAGACACGGCCCTGTCCGCGTTGCACCAATGGCGTCGACCGGGACAGCCAACAACTGTTCGGTCACGCAATGATCGGGCGAAGGCGCCCTCGCCACGCCTCTCTTCTGGAACCCACCAGAGGGTTCCAGGGGCTTCCCCACGAGGTCTACCGTGACCCTTGCCCCAGATCCTCCACCCTGTCGGCATACACACCGTGTATCTCCTCAACGGTGTGTACGCTAAGTGCCCAGCTGCAGTTGCAGCTGCTGTACAACAATCAGCGCTATTTGTCACAACATCCAAGTGAGTGTTCCAGTGAGCTCCTCCGGCAGGCAAGGATGCA
Source organism: Lethenteron reissneri (assembly GCF_015708825.2). NCBI lineage: Eukaryota > Metazoa > Chordata > Hyperoartia > Petromyzontiformes > Petromyzontidae > Lethenteron > Lethenteron reissneri. The sequence goes on from NC_083825.1 coordinate 11,171,011, forward strand.
TTGGCTGGGTCACGTAGCCCACATTCTCAGCCACCGCATGCCCAATCAGCTTCTGTTAGAGGGGGCAAAACGGGCGCGGCATGAGCTAGAGAAGAGATTAACTGATGTGGTGCAGAAGTATGTGGAACTGAGTGGACTTGCCGAAGACTGGTTGGTATCAGCGGTGTGAAGATCACCCTCTGTTGAGGAGGAGGAGGCTCGTGAAGGACGCTACTGAGCAGTTGAAGGCAGTCGCCCCCCGGCAACAACGGAGGGCAAGAGGAGCGAGGCTAAAAAAACGATCAGAGTACCGGGCGGCTAAAACGCAGCAAGGTGATATAGTGGGGAGCGCAGGTGCTTCATCTGCCAGTCATCTCAGTCAACGTGTGACACCTTGGTCTGTTGCGTGACCTGCCAGCAGTGAGCCTTCGACACTTCATGTGATCGCCTCAAGGTGCACCGAGCCTGGTACAAGTGCAGTGGTGACTTGTGTGTTGTTGTGGTGTGTGGTTGCTCGCCAAAAGTTGTTTAAAAGTCCTATTCGGTGGTGGAGACGGTTCTCCAGCTCTGTCCGTAGCGAACTCGTCCCTTTCATTTGACTTGGATAAGAGTTAAAGCTGTGTTCAGAGTTCACGTTTGAGGTCAAGTTTTCTTTGTTTAACCGTTTGCAAGAGTGCCCTGTATGTGTGTTGAACTTCTTTTGCACCGTACGTAGCCAACCGTGCTAAGCGGAGATGCGGGGGAAGGAGAACACACTAAACACAAAATGCAGTTCTATCTAGATGATGATTTAAAAGTGCATAGCTCCAGTGGCTTCCGAATATCAGAAGGAAGCGCGTTCCAGACGGCCACAGAAGCGCATCTGAGTGCGATGCAGTGACCGACCTAGAGTCACCAAAGTGACCAAAATTACAACAAAATAAAGTTGCAGCAATTAAGTGAATATAAATCAGGACACAAACCACCGTGTCATAATTACATGAGAAATGGAAAATATTGCACGAACATTAATCAATGTAAAATCATTAACTCCCCGTAGCGTGAGTTGGCTCGGGCAGATTATTTTTTGGACTGATCACAGGGCAATTACAATATAGGTTACAGAAAGATTGAATAGCACTTTGAAGGTGATGGTTGGTGGATCACACAGATGTTGTGAAATCTCTTCCCGTGGGTGTTGTGGACGACATCACTGATCTCGTCTCGGAGCATAAACCATCACGCGACCTCTGGTCATCCTCGCAGCCGGTTTTGGCTAGCCTTTGCACAAAGACGGTCACTGCATCGCTCACGTTCAGATGCGCTTCTACGGCCGTCTGGAACGCTCTTCCTTCCGACATTAGGAACTATGCACTTTTAAATATAGATTTTTTTTTTTAGAACTGCCTTTTGTGTTTAGTTTGTTGTCCTTCCCCCGTACCTCCGATTCGCACGGTTGGCTACGTACGGTGTGAAAGAGGTTCAACATACACACATACATACAAGGCAGTATAGCAAGTGGACTTACCGTCATCTGCTACCAACTGTACAGCTGTAGTAACATCGCGGGATGTCACTGTGCAGTGCCGGCCCTAGGGAGGCACGGCGTGCGGTGTAATCACACCACGATGGTGTGGGTGCAGTACCGGCCCTAGAGGGGCTTAGTGAGTGCTGATTGATAGCGCTGGATGGCACCACGCCTGGCGTGCATTGCCAATCCTACAGGATAGGGTGTGGGAGTGCCGGCCGTAGGAATGAGGTTACTAAAGGCCATGGCACTATGGTTGACCCGAGTGGACACGTGACCAGTTAAGTCTACAAAGGGGCCCCAGATGGGGGCTAGGGGGGTCACGTGGTTGTGATCCAGATCCTTCCCGAGAATTCTGGAAGAGAATATAAGCGGTGCCCCGGAGGGACCAGGGTTGTTGTTGTTCATCCTGAAAGAAACCTTCGTCTACGTTCTACGTATAACAAGTCTCCCCCACGTGGACCTGGACCCGAGCTGTTGATCCCGGTCCGTAGTAGCTAGTTACGTTATAATTAGTGTAGTTAACCTGGTGGTCACCACCACAGGTTGCTATTCTGTTAAGGGGAAGTTACCCGTGTGTTGCAGTTAAATAAATGTGTTGCCTCCAAGTCTACGTCTGCGGCTCAGTTGAACTCACTACACAGGGATAGTGTTGCTTCCTCGCACGCATGGGTTTTCTGCGAGTGTTTCCATTTCCTCCCACACGCATAATAAACAATCATCAATAATTAAAATGGTTGAATAAATAAACTAAACTATTTAAAACTAAACTATTTTTTATTTTACCATGTAAAGCTCTCTGAGCTGCATAGTTCTTATTCAGAAGTGACCTTTCTACAAATGATAGCCCAATGAAGTGGCTTATATGGAAATGTATAGCAGTCAAATACTCTAAACGCATGTTTCTAAATGTGGAGGGATAAACCGGAGGATCTGGAGAAAACTCCACGTGACTACGGGGAGAGAGACACGTAAACTCCAAATATACAGCAAGCGTCAGGGACCCCACAACCTCCTGTATGCCAGGCGAGGTAGTTAACATCTCACCACCGTGACCTTTCAAATAATGTTTATTGTATTGTTCGGTGACTTTCTGGTTCATTGTCAACCTTAAGCTTGTAAATTAACAGTGTATGTTTTAAGCATACTCTACATAGCAGTGCTCTGTCTGTAACAGGGCAACGGTGCTCATGAACGTTGTCAACATGAACGACCACATCGAAGGCACAGTTATGGGATCTATTCAGATGAAAGCAATGGACGTTGGGCCACAATGTGGAAGACCGTGTCGATAACATCTCTCCCACATCTCCTCGACAACATGAACTTGTCTTTACAGTATAATTATATACCCTACTGGTGTTGTAAAGAGAACGTTGTGTTTCGCATGGCCTCGGTCTGCACAAAGACAACGACCCCCATATAGGCATTAGAATGAGGGCCGTCCATAGGGGGTGCGGGGCCCGGGGCAAATGCCACCGTGTGGGCCCCTCGACCTCTTCAAGCTAAACGGGAAGTATTACATCTGACACCGTGACGTCGAAGCGCCCCCCCCCCAAAAACCATGGGGCCCGGGGCAGTCGCCCCGATTCGCAGTGTCCTAGAGGACAGCTCTGGCCTTAACAGACTTTTGGGGCAAGTGCTGTTCGCGGACATCCAATGAAGGCCGACATGGCACACGAGGGGCTGGGTGGTCATTACCACGTCCGGTCACCTTTGTCTCCCCAGTGGCGATGTTGACACACCGCAGCAGGTACAGTACTCATTTGAGGCTGAGTCGACCTAGGGGAGATCCATGACCGGTTTAGATGATCGGTCTGCGCACATACGCGCTCATACGTTCCACAGCAGAGTCAGCATAACAAGGCCACATACAATATTTTTTTTCCTTGTGAAATTAAAGAGCGTGCGTTTGCAGCTTTGGTGAAACACAAAACCCATCAATTATACACGAAAGGAGACAAGATAATCGCAGGACAAACGTTAATTCAGGTGCTGTTGCCTGCCACCACCGTCCAATTCTCGCGTTTTGCCAACCCAGCTTAGCTCTGAGACAATGGGAAAACCGCCAATAAACCACCCAGGCAGAGGCGAACGCCGCCCCATCTCGGTTTGCCAACGTCGGCACAGAGGCAGAGACTCCGTCAATTCCAGGAGCGGCGGGGTGGGGGTTACCACAGCCGACAGAGAAACAGCGACGGCGCGCGGCCTCGCCTGAACGTGACCCCTGGACAGCGGCTGCTGATAGAAAGAAAAATGGCAGCTGACAGCCGCAGCCAGACTGGCCCCGGGCACAAACGGAATGCCATCGATTCGATTTTCCCAAGGGGAGCAGAAAGAACAGGTCAAGTTGAGTGGAGGTGACCGCTCCTGAGCAGAAACACCGAGCGCAGCGGCGTGTGGCCACTGTGCAGACTCTAAGTGGACAGGCGGCCACAAGGAGCGAGACCTTTGACCTCTCTCGATGCTTGGACCGGGCCCTCTCTGGGCGCGAGCAATAACCGCGCGTCTCGCGGTGGGCATCACTCCGAGAGGTCGTGAAAGATCGTGAACCACCCGTGCCTTCTTCCTATTGGGTCTCAGCGTCTGCGACAGGTTATTATTTTTGTTGTTGATGCTGCTGTTGTTATATTTTAGTTTGGTTTTATTCTCATATCCGACGTGAAAATTGACACCAGATTCAGAACCGGGAGATCGAGTTGAATTAACCCGGGTTGTTTTTGAACCGTGCCGTGTGCGGTTATTAATAGTAATAATAATGTGGTGAGCAGCTTCGTGATGACATTTGGTTAAAATACGGCTCACGTTTGGGAGGAAACATGTGCCCCGAGTCTTACTTACTCCTCTTCATCCCCGATGGACATATGGCTACAATGAGCTCTCTCCATCTGTGCTTGTCCTTGGCTCCATGCTGTGCGTCACCCCACCTGCGGTTCACCTAACCAAGATCTTCGGCGACGGTTCTTCGGCAGGTGCTCTTTGGCCTCCACCGGTTTTCTTTTGCCCGGAGTCGTCCATCTCAGGGCAATGCTAGGGACGCGGTTGTTACATTCTTAGATGGGCTCTATAGACATTGCAGTCTTCGCTGTTTTATCTCCTTGGTGATGTTTCCAGGTTTCGTGTCCTCAAGTACAATTCATGATTGTACATTTTGTTTGCGCCCCGAATCTGGGATCGGGTGACTCTCCAGAGCAGAGAATTGGCAATTTTTCAAAAAAGAAGAAGAGACACTTTTTTGTGTTTTGTGTTTGACCAAAATAGTTCGAGAGCCGCATCGCACGCACAGCTGATTGTACACAAACACAGCCTTTGGTATACACACAGATGACAAACACATTCTGACTTAAATAAACAAAATATGTGATGGAATAAACTGCGTCTGTTTAGTTTTTTTGTCTCCCGTAGTTATTCTTTAACAACACAGTTTTACTGTTGTACACGTTGTTACCACGACATTCCCTGCCACATTTCATCAATTATCTTTACGATCAATCATGTTTAAGATTTACGTTTTTTTTAATGGCTGCCTGCAAGGGGGCAGCCAAAGAGTCGCAAGGGAGAAGCCACTCCGACAGTCGCTGGAGCCTGGGAGGAAAAGTGTTCAGCATCCACCACTTGTTGAATAAAGGAAGATTATGTTACCACCCTTACACATCAAGCTGGGTCTGATGAAGAACCTTCTCAAAGCCATGGACAAAACACAAGCAGCTTTCAAGTACCTCCGTGGAAAATGTCCAAGGTTAAGTGAAGCTAAGATGAAGGAAGGTGTCTTTGTTGGTCCTCAAATTCGTGAACTTCTTCGAGATGATGCATTTTACAGTGCACTGCATGGCAGTGAAAAGACGGCATGGAAAGTCTTCCAGTTAAGTGTCAACACATTCTCGGAAACAACAAAGCAGACAACTACAGGGAGTTGGTGTAAAACCTCAAGGCATCTCATCTCGATTTTTCCCACCAAACTGCAGAGCAGCGAGCGACGAGCATGGCGAGCGATGTCACCAGGACATTGCGACAATGGGGAAACGCTATCAGGGCAAATGGAGTTCATCAATGCTTGCAGACTATTGCTGGACAGTGACACGAGATGCTACATGTATTGAATACAAGAGACAAGCCAAGAAGCTAAACTATGTACTTATATATACATAATCGTTTGTTGCCTTTTGTTTCATAATACATTTTATTTATATAACCCTTTTGCTGATTTTAAAGTGTTACATGAACAGGACAGGTGACATGTTATCATGTAAAGCAACCATAAACACGTGAAAAGGTTTACAATTTATGCGTAAGACACTATCTACACAATATACAAGACGTAAAATGTAAAAACATAAATATCCTGTGAGCAGTAGCCAATCAATTGTTTTAATTGTCATATTTGAATTCAGCACATCAAAATCCATAATAAACAACATATTTCATTTGTGAAGCAGACGACGTCTAAACAATTGCAGACGAGTGAATTCTAATATGTGTGGCCAGGTCGCTTCTGAAAAAGAGCTATATAGCTCAGTGGGCCTTACTTGGTAAAATAATAAGTGTCGTAGTTTAGTGCCGGGGGATTTTTGTCTTATCTGTGTGTCAGTGTGTTTGTGCATCTATGTGTGTGTCTTTTTTTCTGCTTTTGTGTGTCAGTGTGTGCGTGCGTATCGGCGTGCGCTCATCGATGTGTGTGACAGTGTGTGTGTGTGTGTATAATTAGTTTCACTTAATCGCCACAAACAAACCCCGGCAGTATTGATGCGCAGAGGAAATCGTTCCTCTGTTTAAATGACGTTTTGAGCGTTCACTGTGCAAGCCAATTGATGCGGCCGGGCTAAGGCTCTGCGCGCACAACACTCGGCCGATGCGATTCTTAAATAATGCAGCAAATATGAATAATGAATAGACCACACAGACAGTTTTAAAATATATACTGCATACAAAGCAATACAATGTGTTTACATTACGTGTGCATATATAAAAAAAAATTTAACACACAAAGAACGAATTTGTGGAGCGGACAACGAAGGCCGGGGTAAGGGAAGTGTAAAAGGCGATTGTTAGCGACTTCCAGCAACGCAAATAAAACACCCCTACAGACATAATGGTTCGACCCAACGCCAAGCGAGCGAACGTCGATGCTCAACACGGGACTCGGGACACCTTGAGGAGTTGTGGTCCGTTCCATTGTCACGGAGGGTACATTTTTTCAACTCTCCGGTCGTGTGCCCCGGCGTATCTCTTCTCTACCGACAGCGAGGGGCCGAGCGAGCCCCGAGCCGTCGTTCATCCATGAGCACCCGCCCCAGCCGGCTGGCTCGCTCACTGGTAGTACATCTTGTGTGTCCTGCGGGCACAAAGGTGAGCAGAGCGCGCAGTGAAGGAAGAGTCGCACGGAATGGCAGCAGGCTTGTCCCTGTGTTTTAAAGCAAAAGTCGGGGGTGCGTCTTACAATCCGGTGATAAGATTGGTTATCTAGCAGTGGCCGATATCATGCCTGGCCCACGCGATTGATACGATCGGTTATCGAGCAGTGGCCAATATAAAAGCTCGGTCCACACGATTGACACGATCGTCCCTGCACAGATTCGATTCAACTGTCCCATCGCTCCCGCGGCGAATAGCGGCTCTGCCACTCCGTGGTCAAGTCTCGACCACCCATCGTGACGACGCGTTCTGCTCGACCGCGCTCTTTCCCTGCGAGTGCACGGAAGTTTTCAAGCGTATCGCCATGAACGCATTTCACACGCGAAACCACGACCGTTGAACGCATCCTGGGTTGGGCGGGGGGGGGTACAAAGTTTCCGCGCAAGAGCGCTTTTCACGATAGGCGCCGCGCCAATCCCGCATCATCGCCAGCTGTCGGCCACACACAAATGCGCAGTCCTCGAGTTTCTCGGGCAGGGAGGTGAATTGTTTGTGACGGAGTCGACGACGGCGACCCAGCAACCCCCAGAGCGGCGCTCGCATAATCCAGAGAGCCGGCAGTGAAGACCGCGCACGGCGCGGAGGGACGGACGACGTCCAGCGTCGATGCGCACCACCGAGGGCACGTGGCGCGAAATTGCCACCACCGGTTCAGGGCTGTGAACGGGAGGTGGGACACCGATGTCTCGATGCTCCATTCGAGTTGGAACTTTTGTTGGGCCCGATGGGCACATCCACTGCGTCACAAACCGGTCCGACTCCCCCTAACCTCCCGAGACAGACTACCTGCTCGTTACGAGCCGAGGCATTGCGAGCGCGACCTTTACGATCGCACGAGCACGGAGACGCCCAGGAAAGCGTTTACCCGCCGTAGAGCAAAAACAAATAAACAAACGCACAACAACAACAAACGACATTCGCCACTAAGTGGCGGTGACATCACCACGGCCCTTGTGTGCCAGGCTATGTGCACGTTCAGGCGACGTGAATTATCGAACGACCGCTGGCAGGAGGTCATGAGGCAGACCCAGATGCCACGGGTCGACCGACTGAGATGACTTGCCAATGCACCACCTGTGCCCCCTACTGTGTCAAACATACAAACACATACGCACGGCTGGTGGGTACTGACGACGCGACCGCCTGGAGAGGCAGCGATCGTACAAGAGACCGGTGACTGAACTGGTTGCCAAATGACGCAACGGGTTCCTTCGTTGTTTCGTGCGACGGAGCAATCGCCCCAACGTGATGCGTCTCGTTTGGCAATCCGCTCAGTGGCTTCCTAAGATGCCGAGTGGAGGATTGAATCGCCTCGCGCAACAGACCTCAGTGGGCGGGTTGATGGTGGTACACGCTCCGCGGTCTGGGAGCCTGCGGCCACAGTCACACCCTGGGGGGTCAGGTCCCTCGTGATCTCATGAAACGTGGGCAGCAGCGTCTCCCCGCAGAGTTGCGGACGGGTGGCCGCGCGAGGCTTGGAGCGCGGCGAGAGTAGAGACGCAGGGGGTCAGTGGCGTGGTGACGACATTATCAGTGGCGTAGTGACGACATTATCAGTGTCGTGGTGACCATGTGGTGCCACGGCCGTGGAGCAACTCTGCCAGTGCCGCGACTCCCCCTGGCCCCACGCCGAGCACACACACCGAGCACCCAACATGCAGCGCACACACGCCGAGCACACACACGGAGCACCCAACATGCAGCGCACACACGCAGCACACACACGGAGCACCCAACATGCAGCGCACACACGGAGTGTCCTGTTGGGGCATCGCCTGGCGCAACGGGTTTTCATCGAAAGGGTCCCTAGGAGGAAAGTCCCATGGTTTCCCGGTGCCAGGAAATTGGTCGACCCTCGCAGGACAAGTCACATTGCGGTGCCCCTAAATTGGCTTAAAATTGTATGGGCGCAGAAAGAAAAGGTTCACTGGGCCACGACATTGGGGGAAGAACTGAGGGTGGAACATTAAGCAAGAAGAGCATGAGGTCAGGAGAATCGCAGCGCCACTGCCGCCCCCATACCGAACACACACTCGCAGGGTGTGTGTTCGCCAGCCAGACGCTCTTCCAGATAACGGGCAATGAGAGACACGGTAACATGAGGACGGCGCAGGTAAGCGCACAATTGGCCGCGCGGTACGACATCACCCTGGGCCTTTGAAGTTAAGGGAATAAACAGAGTGGCCGGGGCCATTTTCGGACTCTGGGCCGCCAAGGCCCACTCCTTGCCGTCCTGCCTCCTCGCGCCGCTCGCAGCATCCGTGTGATGCCAGCGAGTGCTGCTACGAGGCAGTGATAGGTAAAGTTTTCTCTCGTCCTTCTCCCTCCGAAGGACGAGCTTCGAGGTACGTGGTAGGACGTGTGAGTGACTGGGCACTTAGGCAGCAGGAGGCTCTTCTCGTGAAATATTCCGCCAGGGAGTGTGTATATGCGCCGCGAATACAAGTTAGCACAGAGCATCGGTGTGGTGTCTGTGATTCCTGTGTGGAGCGGCTGCGTGGGCGGATGTGCGGCGAGAGTGAGGGCGGAGCCGCAGCACGAGCGCGCATTGAGATAATCGCCCGCAGGAGCGGGCGCGGCCCTGCGTTAGTGTTGGCTGTGGTGTACACGGGTGAGTGTGGGTTAACTCCATGCAGCGGTGAGCCAGCAGTGTAGCGATGTCCCTCAGAGAGGGCGCTAGCACGGGGGGGGCGATCACCCGGTCGGCGGGGGCCCGGCGGGAGCCGATCGATGCGGTGGAGGAGGGAGTGTAAGGGGCGGACGTCACGCCCCACCTGCCCAGCGAGGGCGGTGGGGTGGACGGCGGCCCCCACAACCACAGTATCAGTGGCGTAGTAGCTACATCATCACCTCAGGGGGTGCGGAAATCGGTCAGGTGGGGCCCCGCAGTATTTAAGTATCTCACACGGTCCCAATGACGTCGTTACGTTCACGGTGTTGGACATCTAACGCTGTAGGGGTGCTCCGTCTTCGCAACTACAGCTCCTTAGTACCTCTTTGCAATGTTATGTTAATTAATTAAATGAAAATAAAACGTGGAATGTAAATGAAAGCATTTTCATAACAAATATAAACCGCGTTTTAAATAAGCGTTTTGTTCTTTTACACTGTTGTTGAAAACATATCTCATGGTGGCTGTCAAAGGGGGCCCCAACTCGAGCGAGAGCCGCCAGGCGTGGCCAAGGCACCCCCTGCCTGCCCAACGCTCTTTAGGCAGCACAGCTGCTGCTGCGGCTGCTTCCAGTGCGGCCTCGTTTCGCGCTCCTCTTCAGATTCTCAGACAGTGACGAAGCCACTCGGTTTGTTTGTATTAGGGTTTTTTTCTTCCATTGGCTGAAACGAGACGGCTGAGACTACGAGCCTGATCAGTGAGGCTGCCAATGCACTGCACATTTCACCCCACTCGCTCCACTCATCTCACTCCACTCCTCATCTCATTCCACTCACATTCCTCATCTCATTCCACTCATCTCACTCCACTTCTTATCTCACTCCACTCATCTCACTCCACTCACCTCACCCCGTTTCTCATATCACTCCACTCATCTCACTCCACTCCTCATCTCATTCCACTCACATTCCTCATCTCATTCCACTCATCTCACTCCACTTCTTATCTCACTCCACTCATCTCACTCCACTCACCTCACCCCGTTTCTCATATCACTCCACTCATCTCACTCCACTCATCTCACTCCACTCCTCATCTCATTCCACTCATCGCGCTCAACTCATCTCCATGCATTGCAAATTGGGTTCTTAAGTGGAGAGAGAGTTGATGGTCTCAGGTATCAACCCGGTCGACAGTGAGTGCACATGCAATGTTGCATCGCCAAGCCGTGAGGATGAATGCCTAAACAGCCAGACTCGTTAGGAAGTCAGATGGCTTTGGGTGGGCCGGCGACGCAGTGGTTAGCACACTGCACTACACAAACACGAGTTTGATTCCTGCACATGACCAATATCAACATTGGGCCTTATCTTAACCAGTTCCGGGTCCCCTCATTCACCAATCCACACTGACTGGCACGGGAGACAGAGCAGAGCCTCACCATTCTGGCGAATTGCCCGATGATGCTGGATGCAATTACCAGCGAAACGTCGTACTCAAAAATTGGAAATGTTGTGGTTTCACGCTTCAACACACCGGTGGTTTAAGCAGTGAACTATTTGTCTTTGTCAACGTGACACTTTTTTACTGATTGGCCGTGTCGGGTGGTGGAGGGTTACGACACATTTATAAATAACGCGATCTAAACCCAAAAACGTTGATTATGAATAATATTAGTCGCGAAAGCCTACGTGTTAAACTGCCATGGTGAGGTATGGTCCAATTCTCCATATGACCGACACCGCATTAGGATAGGAGGGGGGGAGGGTAAAGGTTTCATCCAGCAGTGGATTATAAAGGGATGGCAGAGCACACCAGAGTGTGAATTAGAGAGTGTGATTTGGATGAGAGACGGTTATTGAAGTGAGGGGGGAAGGAAAGATCTCAGTGGCATTTTCATCATCATCACCATCATCTCCTCTACCATCTTTGGTTCTTTCGGTAAAGTCACGTAGGTAGAAAAATAAAATAAAACCAAAAATAACAAATCACGACGTTTCGATCGCAACACAAGCGGTCGTCTTCAGGTGGAAAAAACAATCCAGCAGTATAACTGCTGAACCAGCGAGAGAGCAGTAACAACAAGGTTATATATGTGGCGATGGGCAAGCAAGCGGGGTCTCAGCTGGAATGGAATTCCATCCCCGGACACAAGCACGTCAGTTGTGTTCATGGGGGAGATTAGGGAGAGAGAGATTAGGGAGATGGATTCGCATGAAATGAGCTTCTGTCGCCGCGTAAGAGTATCATCCCTGCATAAGCGTACAACAGCAGTGTTCATGAGAGATTAGCACTATGTTGATGGGAGAAATTAGGCAGGGAGATTAGGGGGATTAGTAAGTTAATGTCATGTCTATGTGTAACACAAGCTACGGCGCCGCCAACTGCGCTGTGAGGCAAGTGCGTCCACGCAAGAGAACCACCGCAACGGTGGTTGCTCCAGTGAGACACAAAGCCCATCACACAGCCAGAACCATGGATACATCGAGGCTAAGTGAGCAGAGATGGCCATGTTAGTGAGACCCCAGCCAGTTAATGCAGAGGCACCTAACAGGGCAATGCAACTCAGAGAGTCGGAGATAACAGCCAAACGGCAGGGAAGAATTAAAGCACCACAGCAAGTTACGACTTTGCTTGGTTAATAACGTCCTTCCAATGATTGCTCAGCTTATTCCCATCTTCTTGGTTAAAAAATTTTGTGTTTATATATCTGGATGGCTTCATGGACAAATCTTTGATGGTAGCCCGAAGGTTTGCATAGTAACTTGGTCTCGGAAAAAACAATATTGTGCGAGCCCACTGCGTTATAACAATGATCAGCCACTGCAGAGGTATTGGTTCTGCCGTGTTTAAAATCTGCCTTGTGTTCCCGAACACAGTCCGAGACATGTCGTTTCGTTTCCCCAATGTAACTACTGCCGCAGCCACAACTTAGTTTGTAGACACTAGTGTATTGCATGTCAGGAATGACATCCTTCACAAAAGGGATCAAATCACGGATTTTGTGTACTGTATTGAATCGGACCTAGATCTTGTGTTTCTTTAAAATTTTGGAAATCTTTTTGGTAGCACCTGCTATGTGTAATGCGGGCGTAAATGGGCGGGGCGGATATGACGATCCGAGAGGGAGGAGTCAGGGTGACGTGGGGGAGAAGTTATAGCGGGGAGACAGGAAGCTATCTGGGGGAGTCGGGGGAGTGAAGGGTGGTGAACACGTTGGGTGGTCGCCGTGCCTCAGCCTGGTGGCTGAGGGGCTCATGACGGCGCCAGCCAGCGGGGTGGAAGAGAGAGTGGAGGATTGAGGTTGGAGATGGCGAGATAGCCACAGAGGCCACGAAGGGCTGAGGTAGGAAATGGCGAGATAGCCACAGAGGCCACGAAGGGCTGAGGTAGGAAGTGGCGAGATAGCCACAGAGGCCACGAAGGGCTGAGGTAGGAAGTGGCGAGATAGCCACAGAGGCCACGAAGGGCTGAGGTAGGAAATGGCGAGATAGCCATAGAGGCCACGAAGGGCTGACATTGGGAGGTGGCGAGATCGCCACGCACGGAGGAACAGGGAGCAGCGATGGAGCTGCTGTGGGGGCAGCCGGAGGGCTGCACCAAGAGCCTGCAGCGGAGCTGCAGGAGCGTGGAAGGCTACGGGAGCGAAGGCAGATGTGGGGCTGCCAGGGAGAGAGTCTCAGGAGGAGTGCCGTGTGGGAAGGAGAACGCGAACCCCAAATAAAGGACACGGAGTCAGCAAGAAGTGTCTGAGTCCTTTTATTACATATGTATGGCAAGGTGATGCTTTTGATTGGGTCCTCAGATGGTTGTCTCCCCATGGCTGGGGAGACAGCTTTGCAGATTGTGCGGTCTGAGTATCCATTCATCTTGAGGGCTTGGTGTACGTGCTCAAGTTCACTGGCTAGGTGGCGCTGGTCGGAGATGCAGCGGGTCCTATGGTGTAGTGTTTTGATAAGGGAGTTCTTTTGGGCCGAATGGTGGTGGAAGTCAGGCTTTAGATAGGCATCCGTGTGGGTGGCTTTCCTGTAAACAGTGTCCCAACGAGCCATCAGGCCTCTTCTCGATCAAAACATCCAGGAATGGTAGCTTTCCATCATTTTCCACTTCCATGGTGAATTTGATGGATGGGTTTATGGAATTGATGTGGTTGGAAAACTGGTTCAGTGCTGGCTGGCCATGTGGCCAGATGATGAAAGTGTCATCTACGTATCTCTTCCACAGGAAAGGACGTAGGGTGGATGTCAGGATGGCATTTGTTTCAAATTTCTCTGATAAGGGAAAACCCCATAGGGGTACCTTCATTTTGTTTGTAGAATGTACCATTCCAGATGAAGTAAGTGTTGAAGTAAGTAAGGCAGTGGCTCACCAAAATTGGTACATCAGGATTCAGTCCCTGTTGGACCAAGACTTCAATGGTTGCTATGGTGTCAGGTACCTTGGTGAACAGAGAGACTACATCGAAGCTGACAAGCAAATCATCTGGAGTGAAATGTCCTTGGTTAGAGAAACCAAGTGAGCTGAATTAAGTACTGCTGAGGTGGTCTTGCCCGTGAATGGAAGCAGGATCTCAGACAGAAATCGGGCCAGTTTGTAGGTAGGCGAGTTGATGGTAGAAACGATAGGACGGAGTGGAGTACCTTCTTTATGGATTTTTTGAAAGATCATAAAATCTGGGTGGTCTAGCAGCCGAAGGTTTAAGAAAGAGCTTCTTGGTCGATTCGATTATAGAAGTCGAATTTTCCACCTGAGGATGACCGCTTATGTTGCGATTGAAACGTCGTGATATATTATTTTTTGTTCCATTTTATTTTTCTACCTACGTGACTTTACCAAAAGAACCAAAGAGTTCCTGCAGTCACGAAAGCTTCAAATCAAGATCTCCTCTATCGTCCAGGGCCGTTCCCGAGCACGACTGGAAAAGTCACTTGAGGACGAATCATCAGCCTCTGGACGCCACTCCCGATGGGACGGCTCAAGTAATAAATAAATAACCGGCGACAGAGGACAAAAAGTGTAATGGTCCTGCACGTTCACCACATGGCATCTTCAACGCTGCACGGCATCTTCAACGCCGCACGGCATCTTCAACGCCGCACAGCATCTTCAACTCCACATGCCATCTTCACCACCACACGGTGCGACCCACCCGACAAACCCACGAAACATCCATTAAGAGCAAAGTGGAAGCGATGTGGGCAATAGATGGAGGATCTGGTCAAACCACTGGGGCGGGGGTGGGTTGGTAGATTTGGAGATGAAGGCGGCCGTGAAAGTCACACATGGCGAGATCCTAACTGCGCGAGTGCTTCTTTGGCAGTTGAAATGAAAAAAAAAACGTGGGGCGGCTTCAACTTGTCGCTGGAGCAATGTGAGCGTCATTAGGACCGCGTGCCGCGGAGGCCATAAAACAATAAAACACAAAACCATCGCGAAAATGTTGGCAGCAGCAGCGGCGGTGGCGGTGCGATGTGCTTTGAGCATCGTGCAGTAAATCACGAGACATCGTCTCCCACTCCCCAGGCACGCCAAGAAAAGACTCGATTGGATTGAGCGTCTGTTTTCATACTCTTGCTGGGGCGGGGTGGGGGGCAGTGGTAGTGTAGTGGTTAGCGCGCTGCGCTATGAACCCCGGCGACCCGTTTTCGATTCCCGCAACTTGGCCAACGCCGGTGACGATTATATCTGAACCGGTCGTGAGCCTCACCTAGATCGACTCAGCCTCAAGTGAGTACTTGGTGCGGTGTGTAAACATCACCACTCGGGAGACAAAGGTAGCCCGGGGTGGTGATAGCCACCCCACCGCCTCAAACGCCGTGCCGACCTTAGTCAGTGCTCGCTCACACCATGTGCGACAACAGCGTGAAACCGAACCCAGGGCGTGGGAAACTTTACACTCGGCTTTGTGTTTTGTGAACAGATGCCAATCAGGAAACTTGGGGACAGTTATCTGGCTATTCTCCTATGCACCTCCCCCCCACCCATCTACCTATCCATCTAGCCAACCACCTACCTAGCGACCTACGCACTCACCTATCCTCCCACGTACGTACCCACCTACCCATCTATCTATCTATCTACTTACCCAACTATCCACCAATCCACCAACCAAGGTAACACCTACCTATCCATTTGCCTATCCACCTATTGGTTAATTTAGAACTGATTTTTGTCTCTTAGATTGTTGTCCTTTCCCGAACCTCCGATTAGCAAGGTTGGCTACATACGGTATCAAAGAACTTCAACATACATATATCCACATATATAGCTATCTATCTAACTATAGAACATACCTTACCAACCACCCACCTATCCACTTACCTATCCACGTATTTGCCTACCTACCAACCCACCTAACTACACATCTGCCTACCCACCAATACTCCCACCTACCCACACGAAGATCAAACAATCAATTGATCTTTATTTTACGTGTCAATATCGCCCTCAATTATGAGGCATCGGTGTGCACGTTACAGCAGAAAGCGAGCGGTGCCGGAGGCATAGAGCAGCAAACGAGGAATGAAGAAAGAAGCCGTCAAGACCTCGGCGGCGAACGCCGACTGAGCGAATGAAATCGCAGTCCTGCGTGCAAAAGTGCAACCATTGCGCAACGAATCGCATGAACGAAATACATAGAAAAAGAAAACAAATAATAACTAAAGAAACACATTAAAAATTACATTTTAGATTTTATGGGAAGACAAGTCTGAATAGGTGCGTCTTACACAGACAATTGAACTGGGAGACCCTGGGCGCGTTTCGAATGTCTGATTATTGGGGCTGCACTCGAGAAAGCTTCGGGTGAACAATCCCTGGGGTGGGCAAGTGTCGCCTTTCCAGTGGATCGAAGGAGTGTGCAGAATGTGCCTGAGGATTAGAGGGAGATGCGGTTGTGCAGGTAGCTAAAGGAGCCATGCGGTGCTTCGTTAGGTGAGAAGAGCGGCAACCTTGAGTTGGATGACCGGTGCCAAAGGGGCATTGAGAGGCTGCGCTGTAGAGCCCAGCATCTGCTCAGCCACGAGACCGTTTGGGACGGAGTAGAGGGAGCATCTACCGCACGACAATGGAGATCTGTGAGCATGTTGGATGTCACGTGTGGACATGGTTGAGAACGTCTTGATGGCCTCGCTGCCATGCTGCTCGACAAAGCAACTGGCAGCTGCACCTCGTCGTCATCATACGATGCAGTGATTCTTGCTACGGTCAGCGGCGCTTACAGTGGGACACCCTGAGATGCACCAGAACTTCACGAACGGATGCTTTCTCTCTCTGCGGTTTTGCAGGTAGAAAGGGGCCATGCCATGCAACAACTGCTCCGTGGCAAACACGGCACGTGAGGGTTGGGTGGTCAACACCACGCTGGGCCACCTTTCTCTCCCTACTGCTGATGTAGTTACACACCGCAGTGTGTCCTCGTGTACCCCGCACTAACCCCTCGTGGCAACAGAGAAACCCAACACCGGAGTCTCTCCTCCTCCTCCACCTTCAAAGAGCCTCGCAAGGCGGCATGTCATCTCGATGCCGCCGTCCACGAGGCCCCACCGAGGCCGTTCACGCAGAGCGTAGTGACCGCGGGCGAGGAGGCAACCGCACAGTGGAACTCGGGGCGCCGGGCCACGGCGAGAGGGAGACATTGGACAGCCCCCCCCCCGCTCCATTTCTCACACCGTAAGGGCCTCCTACCCAACCACACCGTTGGCCGTGAGACCTCAGCGAGGGTTCGCCGGAGGCCACCGTGAACCCAGAAGACCAGTGCTGGGATCGGGCCAGACTGCGATCACGCTCCGCGGACAACAAAGACAACCCCCCCCCGTCACTCCGTGTTGCCAACACGGGGCTGTTGGGGCAAGTGTTTGTGGTTAGGAAGTGGCAAAAAACTGTTAAGGCCAGCACGGCGCACGAATGGGGGGTGGGTGGCCAGCATCACCCCTTTCTCAGCCACCTTTGTCTCCCGAGTCCACTTAGGGAAGGCCATGATCATTTCACAAATTCGTTGCTGGGTGTTGGCTCTGGGCTGGACTCGAACGCGGGGTCGCCGGGTTCTCAACGCAGTGTGCTAACCGTTGCGCCACCGCTCCCCACACGCACAGCCGATAAATCAGCCGCTCGAAAATCGCGTGGTGACACGGCGCAGTGAGGGGGTGAGCGGCGGCGCGTGTGCATTCACACAAAAACGCACTCACACACAGAGACAAAGATCTCCCGTGCAGCCTTAACAGACTGGAGGGGCAAGTGCTGTTAGCGAGCACCCACGGCACGGCACGGCACACGAGGGGATGGGTGGCCAGCACCACGCCCGGCCGCCTTTGTCTCCATCGTGACGATGGTTTGAGGCCCCAGACTTGTTCAGATAATCGTCACGGGTGTTGGCCTTAAGCAGGAATAGAACTCGGATCGCCGGGTTCGTAGCGCAGCGGCGCGCTAACCACTACACTCCCGCCCCGAGTTATATGCGCGCACTCCCACTCACACACGCGAGCACACAACAGCAACCTCCGTTCACCACTAAGTAGCGGCAACGTCAACCACGGCGCTTGTGCCAAGCTAGGTGCACCTTGAGGCCACGTGAAGTGTCGAAGGCTCGCTGCTGATAGGAGACCACGGAACAAGACCCAGGTACCACGAGTTGACCGACTGAGATGACCGGCAGATGCACCACCTGTGCTGCCCACTGTGCCGCCTCGCTGCGTTTTAGCCGCCCGGCACTCCGCCCATTGTTGTGAGCGTCACTCCTCCACCCTCCGTTGTTGCTGGAGGGCGACTACCTGCAACTGTCTAGGAGGATCCTTCCCGAACCTCCCATACAGAAGCAACACTCCATCCCATACAGATGCAACACTCCATCCCATACAGATGCAAGACTCCATCCCATACAGATGCAACACTCCATCCCCATACAGAAGCAACACTCCATCCCATACAGATGCAACACTCCATCCTCATACAGATACAACACTCCATCCGATACAGATGCAACACTCCATCCCATACAGAAGCAACACTCCATCCCATACAGATGCAACACTCCATCCTCATACAGATACAACACTCCATCCGATACAGATGCAACACTCCATCCCATACAGATGCAACACTCCATCCCATATAGAAGCAACACTCCATCCCATACAGAAGCAACACTCCATCCCATACAGATGCAACAATCCATCCGATACAGATGCAACACTCCATCCCATACAGATGCAACACTCCATCCCATACAGATGCAACACTCCATCCCATACAGAAGCAACATTCCATCCCATACAGAAGCAACACTCCATCCCATACAGATGCAACGCTCCATCCGATACAGATGCAACACTCCATCCCATACAGATGCAACACTCCATCCCATACAGATGCAGCACTCCATCCCATACAGAAGCAACACTCCATCCCATACAGAAGCAACACTTCATCCCCATGCAGATGCAACACTCCATCCCCATACAGATGCAACACTTCATCCCCATGCAGATGCAACACTCCATCCCCATGCAGATGCAACACTCCATCCCCATACAGATGCAACACTCCATCCCATACAGATGCAACACTCCATCCCCATACAGATGCAACACTCCATCCCATGCAGAAGCAACACTCAATCCCATGCAGAACCAACACTCCATCCCCATACAGAAGCAACACTCCATCCCCATACAGAAGCAACACTCCATCCCATACAGATGCAACACTCCATCCCCATACAGATGCAACACTCCATCTGATACAGATGCAACACTCCATCCCATACAGATGCAACACTCCATCCCATACAGATGCAACACTCCATCCCATACAGAAGCAACACTCCATCCCATACAGAAGCAACACTCCATCCCATACAGATGCAACACTTCATCCCAGACAGATGCAACACTCCATCCCAGACAGATGCAACACTCCATCCCCATGCAGAAGCAACACTCCATCCTATACAGATTCAACACTTCATCCCATACAGATGCAAGACTCCATCCCATAAAGAAGCAACACTCCATCCCATACAGAAGCAACACTCCATCCCAGACAGATGCAACACTCCATCCCAGACAGATGCAACACTCCATCCTATACAGATTCAACACTTCATCCCATACAGATGCAAGACTCCATCCCATAAAGAAGCAACACTCCATCCCATACAGAAGCAACACTTCATCCCATACAGATGCAACACTCCATCCCAGACAGATGCAACACTTCATCCCATACAGATGCAAGACTCCATCCCATAAAGAAGCAACACTCCATCCCATACAGAAGCAACACTTCATCCCATACAGATGCAACACTCCATCCCAGACAGATGCAACACTCCATCCTATACAGATTCAACACTTCATCCCATACAGATGCAAGACTCCATCCCATAAAGAAGCAACACTCCATCCCATACAGAAGCAACACTCCATCCCAGACAGATGCAACACTCCATCCCAGACAGATGCAACACTCCATCCCCATGCAGATGCAAGACTCCATCCCATATAGAAGCAACACTCCATCCCATACAGAAGCAACACTCCATCCCATACAGATGGCAATTAGACCGATTGCTGTGCTGCCTTCTCCTGGCAAGCCAGAGTATGGAATTTTCCTCACAATATTTGTGTGTGACCCACCAATCCTCACCTCCACAGTGCTGGACTAGAGCCCACGTGCATCACCACGTCCGCCTGGCTAAATGATAGCCAATGTTGCGATCCATATTTGTTTATAGGTTAGGCCACGTGATGGTGGTGGCTGTACATCTAATCGGAGTTATTGGGCGTGGGTGTCACAGTGGCGAGATGTTAACTACCTCACCTGGTGTGCGGGAGGTCGTGGGTTCGATCCTGACCCTGACGCCTGCTGTATATTTGGAGTTTGCGTGTCTCCCTCCCTCCCCGTGGCCGCGTGGATTTTTCGCCTCCGGTTTTCCCCCCAGCACATTTAGAATCAACGTCACACGGTTGGAGTATTTGTGCTGCCGCTATACATTTCCACACAATATAAGCCACTTCGTTTGAGCTCTCATTTGCGCTTCTGAAAAAGGGCTAACAACATAGCTCAGTGGGCCGGCCTTACCTGGTAAAATAAAAAAAAGGCAATCGTGTTGTTTGGTTCATGGTGTAGTTTAGCACGCACCGCCTCCATCGCGCCTGCCAGCGGGCGTGGCGCGCGCGCCGCTCCTCCTGCACGCGGCCCCACGCCTTGAGCAGCGCCCGCGTCGACGCAAGCGCCGGCTGGAGGCAAAACGTGTGGCCCTTGAAGCGTGACACCACGGTGGTGCTCACCCTGGGGGGCGGGGGAGGGGGGGAGATGGGGGGGGCAAGCACGCACGCACACAGACACCCACAGACACACACAGACACACACACACAGACATATACACAGACACAGACACACAAACATACAGACAAGCACACAGACACAGATACACACAAACACAGACAAACACACAGACACGCAAACGCAGAGACATTACACAGACACGACAAAGACACAAACACAAAGTGTTGTTATTGAGCACCTATGAAGGCCGGCACGGCACTTGAAGTGGTGAGTTGCCAGCATCACGCCAAGCCGCTTTTGTCGCTCCAGTGGCGATGTTTACACATCGTACAAGGGACTCATTTGGGGAGGCCCACGACCGGTTCAGATAATCGTCAGTGGTGTTGGCAGTGAGCGGGAATCGAACTCAGGTGGCCGGGTTCATCGCGCAGCGCGCTAACCGCTGCACCACCACTCCCCACGCACACAGACAACACACAGCCTCTTTCTAATGCAGCACTTTCAGTCGGGAGCTCGGCTCCCTAGCAATGCGGAAGAATTGCGGTGCAGCGACAGAAAAATGGTGCGAGATTGAGATGCCGAGCCGAGTGAGGGGAGAGAGAGGAGAGAGGGGGGAGAGAGAGGAGAGAGGGGGGAGAGAGAGAGAGGGGAGAGAGAGGGGTGATGGAGGAGGCAGGGAGCGGAAGGATGAGGCTGCAGGAGAGATGAGGACGATGCAGCGCATGTGGAGGCAGTGCACGGGGGGAGCGGTGGTGCAGCGGTTAGCACGCCGCGTATATGAACCTGGCGACCCGAGTTCGATTCCCGCTCACGGCCAACACCAGTGACGATATCTGAAAGTCCTGGGCCTCCCCTAGGTCGACTCAGCCTCGAATGAGTATCTGGTGCGCTGTGTGAATATCGCTATGAGGGAGACAAAGGCGGCCCGGCGTGGTGCTAGCTACAAACCGTTTCGTGTGCAGTGCCAGCCTTCATAGGCGTTTGCAAACAGCACATGCCCCAAAAGTGTTTGTATTTGTCTTTGCGCGTGTGGGGAGCGGTGGTGCCGTGGTTAGCGCACTGCCCTTTGAAACCCGGCCACGAGAGTTAGATTTCCGCTCACGACCAATAAAAGTGACAGCGAATATTTGAAACGGCCCTTAGGTCGACTTAGTCTTAAATGAGTACCCTCATTTGTGAAAAAAACATCAGCACTCTGGATACAAAGGCGGTCGGGCGGGAGGCGTGGTTCTGGCTACACTATGTATGTATGCACGTTGAACTTCTTTCACACCGTACGCAGTCAACCGTGCCAATAGTGTGCCGTTCCGGAATTCGAAGGTTTGCTACTCGCTGACAGAAACTTGCCCCCCGCCAGCCCCAACAGTCTGTGAAGGAGGCTATACGGGGCACCTTTGTCTGTGTGTACACGTGCGTGCGTGCGTGCGTGCTGCTCACTCACATGACCTCGAGGTCGCAGTGCGGCGCGAGGCGTCTGCGCTCGACCAAGCGCAGCTCGTTGGGGAACACGGCCCTCGGGGCGCGCTGGCAGCGGCAGGCCCCGCGGCGGATCACTGCGCGGTCACAGAGGGGAGACGATAAGACAAAGATCCTCCGTGTAGCCTAGTAACGGACTGTTGGGGCAAGTGCTGTTTCCCGTGCATCTATGAAGCCGGCACGGCACCTGAGGGGGTGGGTGGCCAGCACCACGCCCGGCCGCCTTTGTCTCGCATCGCACCAGGTACTCATTTGAGGCTGGGTCGACCTAGGGGAGGCCCAGGACCAGTTCAGTTAATCGTCACTGGTGTTGGCCTGAGCGGGAATTGAACTCGAGTGGACGGGTTCGCAGCACAGCAGGCAAACCACTACACACCCACTCCCCATGCTCACACACACACACACACGCGTCACACAGGGATACACAGGTACACGTGCTGTGGGGTGCCCCGGTGGCTAGGAGATGTTAACTACCTCGCCTGGTATACAGGGGGTCGTGGGTTCGATCCTGGCCCTGACCCCTGCTGTATATTTGGAGTTTGTGTGTCTCTCTCCCCGTGGTCGCGTTTCCCCCTCTACATTTAGAAACACGCGTTTAGAGTATGTGGCCGCTATACATTTCTACATGATAAGTCACTTCGTTGAGCTATGATTTAGTGAGGGTCGCCTTGTGGATGTATATCATTGCAATGTATATGACTACATAAACGCTCCCTCTGGTCTTCGCAGCTGATAGGCTCACCATGACATCGCCTTTACTGCTCTATTTAAGACCGAAACAGGAAGACTTCGTCACAATTCTGTCAAATCGCCTGATGAAACTGGTTGTAATCACCAGCGAAACGTCGGACTCGTAAATCTTGTGGGTTTGCTCTCCAACACACCGGTGTGCTGAACTCGCAACTCATCGGCACGTTTGGTTTGCGTCACGAATCTTACTAACTGGCTGTGTCTCGGGTGGCGGCGGGTTTAACGACACATTTATATTCACGCGATCGAACCCATTTATTTTATTATGGATAGTATTAGTCGCGAAAGGCAACTACTACGTGTTAAACTGGCGTATCGTGGAGGCCACAAACGCCACCCCGCGTATTCGAGTCTCGGGATGATGACTCGTGGAGGAGGCCTCATTGAGACCATGGAATGCGGTGGGAGTTGTTTCTCACTCAAAGACCCATAGACTCACACAGACACCGACATATATACACAGAAACCCATAGACTCACACAGACACTGACAGATATACACAGAAACCCATAGACTCACACAGACACCCACAGATATACACAGAAACCCATAGACTCACACAGACACCCACATATATACACAGAACCCCATAGACTCACACAGACACCCACAGATATACACAGAAACCCATAGATTCACACAGACACCCACAGATATACACAGAAACCTATAGACTCGCACAGAGACCCGCAGATATACACAGAAACCCATAGACTCACACAGACACCCACAGATATACACAGAAACCTATAGACTCGCAGAGACCCGCAGATATACACAGAAACCCATAGAATCACACAGACACCCACAGATATACACAGAAACCTATAGACTCACACAGACACCCACAGATATACACAGAAACCCATAGACTCACACAGACACCCACAGATATACACAGAAACCCATAGACTCACACAGACACCCACAGATATACACAGAAACCCATAGACTCACACAGACACCCACATATATACACAGAAACCCATAGACTCACACAGACACCCACAGCTATACACAGAAACCTATAGACTCGCACAGAGACCCGCAGATATACACAGAAACCCATAGACTCACACAGACACCCACAGATATACACAGAAACCTATAGACTCACACAGACACCCACAGATATACACAGAAACCTATAGACTCACACAGACACCCACAGATATACACATAAACCCATAGACTCACACAGACACCCACAGATATACACAGAAACCCATAGACTCACACAGACACCCACAGCTATACACAGAAACCTATAGACTCACACAGAGACCCGCAGATATACACATAAACCCATAGACTCACACAGACACCCACAGATATACACAGAAAGCTATAGACTCACACAGACACCCACAGATATACACAGAAACCTATAGACTCACACAGAGACCCACAGATATACACAGAAACCCATAAACTCACACAGACACCCACAGATATACACAGAAACCTATAGACTCACACAAATATTCATAGACGCACACATAGACCCATAGACTCACACATAGACCCACACTCACTCAAATATTCATAGACTCGCACAGAGACCCATAGACTCATGCAAAGATTGAGTGACTCACATAGACACCCATTGATTTTGCATAGAAACCCACGGGCGCATGCTGCTCGTGCAGCTTCCCAGGAGAATCGATCTGGTGGAAGCTCCGCACCGATTCAGCACCAATTACCACCACTAGCACCACCATCACTAGCACCAACACCACGAGCACCACCATCACTAGCACCGTCACTAGCACCACCATCATCACTAGCACCATCCATCACTAGCACCACCATCACTAGCACCATCATCACCAGCACCACCATCACTAGCACCACCACCACTAGCACCACCATAACTAGCACCACTAGCACCACCATCACTAGCACCAACACCACGAGCACCACCATCACTAGCACCGTCACTAGCACCACCATCATCACTAGCACCATCACCACCATCACCAGCACCACCATCACTAGCACCACCATCACTAGCACCATCATCACCAGCACCACCATCACTAGCACCACCACCACTAGCACCACCATAACTAGCACCACCACCACTAGCACCACCATCACTAGCACCAACACCACTAGCACCACCATCACTAGCACCATCACTAGTACCACCATCACCATCATCACCATCACCACCATCACCAGCACCACCATCACTAGCACCATCATCATTAGCACCAGCACCAGCACCACCATCACTAAAACCACCATCACTAGCACCATCATCACTAGCACCACCATCACTAGCACCACCACCACTAGCACCACCATCACCAGCACCACCACCACTAGCACCATCATCATTAGCACCACCACCATCACCAGCACCACCATCACTAAAACCACCATCACTAGCACCATCATCACCAGCACCACCATCACTAGCACCACCATCACTAGCACCACCACCACTAGCACCACCACCACTAGCACCACCAGCACCACCATCACCAGCACCAGCATCACCAGCACCACCATCACCACCATCACCAGCATCACCAGCACCACCAGCACCACCATCACCAGCACCACCATCACCAGCACCACCATCACCAGCACCAGCACCACCATCACCATCACCACCACCACCATCACTACCATCACCACTAGCACCACCATCACCACCATCACTAGCACCACCATCACCATCATCACTAACACCATCATCACTAGCACCACCATCACCATTACCACCAGCACCACCATCACCAGCCCAACCAGCACAACCATCACTAGCACCACCATCACCACCATCACCAGCACCACCATCACCAGCACCACGAGCACAATCATCACCATCACCACCATCACCAGCACCATCATCACTAGCACCACCATCGCCACCATCACCACTATCACCACCATCACTAGCACCACCATCACTAGCACCACCATCACCACCATCACTACCACCACCATCACCACCATCACTACCACCATCATCACCAGCACCACGAGCACAATCATCACCATCACCACCATCACTAGCACCACCATCACTAGCACACCATCACCAACTATCACCACTATCACCACCACCAGCACCACCATCGTCTAGCACCACCATCACTAGCACTACCATCACCAGCACCACCATCACCACCATCACCACCATCACCACCAGCACCAGCACCACCATCGTCCAGCACCACCATCACTAGCACCACCATCACCAGCACCACTATCACCAACACCACCATCACCAGCACCACCATCACTAGCAGCACCATCACTAGCACCATCATCACTAGCACCACCATCACTAGCACCACCATCACCAGCACTACCACCATCGCTACCACCACCATCGCTACCACTACTATCAATAGCACCACCATCAATAGTACCACCATCACCATCATCACCAGCACCACCATCACCAGCACCACCATCACCAGGACCACACGCTTGCCTTCACATTCCAATCATCACTCCCATTGACATAAACGTATCTTTGATTTATAGGTCAAAGCCAAAATCGGTAATTAATATCTGAACGGGTCCTGGGCCTCCCCTAGGTCGATTCAGCCTCAAATTAGTACCTGGTGCAGTGTAAAATATCGCCACTCGGGAGACAAAGTCGGTCGGGCACGGTGCTGGTCACCCACCCCCTCGTGTGCGGTCCAGGCCTTCATAGGTGCTACTCGATAACAGCACTTGCCCCAACAGTCTGTTGAAGGCTATACGGGGGGTCTTTGTCTTTGCTGCGAGAGTAGCGGTTGGCGAATTTGCCGAAACCGCAGAATGCGTGAGACTTGAAACCTCACAGAGAGTTGTGAGGTTCACAGAGAGTTGTGAGGTTCACAGAGAGTTGTGAGAGTCACAGAGAGTTGTGAGAGTCACAGAGAGTTGTGAGAGTCACAGAGAGTTGTGAGATTCACAGAGAGTTGTGAGAGTCACAGAGAGTTGTGAGAGTCACAGAGAGTTGTGAGATTCACAGAGAGTTGTGGGATTCACAGAGAGTTGTGAGAGTCACAGAGAGTTGTGAGAGTCACAGAGAGTTGTGAGATTCACAGAGAGTTGTGAGAGTCACAGAGAGTTGTGAGAGTCACAGAGAGTTGTGAGATTCACAGAGAGTTGTGAGAGTCACAGAGAGTTGTGAGAGTCACAGAGAGTTGTGAGATTCACAGAGTTGTGAGAGTCACAGAGAGTTGTGAGAGTCACAGAGAGTTGTGAGAGTCACAGAGAGTTGTGAGATTCACAAAGAGTTGTGAGAGTCACAGAGAGTTGTGAGATTCACAGAGAGTTGTGAGAGTCACAGAGAGTTGTGAGAGTCACAGAGAGTTGTGAGATTCACAGAGAGTTGTGAGAGTCACAGAGAGTTGTGAGAGTCACAGAGAGTTGTGAGGTTCACAGAGAGTTGTGAGTTACAGATAGTTGAGTCACAGAGAGTTGTGAGGGTCACAGAAAGTTGTGAGGTTCACAGAGAGTTGTGAGTCACAGAGAGTTGTGAGATTCACAGAGAGTTGTGAAGTTCACAGAGAGTTGATAATTGCTTCTTTACCCTTCTATCTGGCAACAAAACTGACACCTTTTTGCAAGGAGTCATGTTTGCATAGACCGCAATACCTGCAGTCATAATACAAACAAAAGAACATAACTCTGATAATGTGCACATTATCAGAGTTATGTTCTTTTGTTTGTATTATGACTGCAGGTATTGCGGTCTCTGATAATGTGCACATTATCAGAGTTATGTTCTTTTGTTTGTATTATGACTGCAGGTATTGCGGTCTATGCAAACATGACTCCTTGCAAAAATGTGTCAGTTTTGTTGCCAGATAGAAGGGTAAAGAAGCAATTATCATATTTTTACTGGCAAATGAGGTCCCCATAGTGTAGATGCTTTCACAGAGAGTTGTGAGAGTCACAGAGAGTTGTGAGGTTCAAAGAGAGTTGACATGTTCAGAATCAGAATATTGATTCATACCGGAGGAATCAGATTAGCTATAAAGCTCTTTTTAAAAGATGTCCAGTGGTGGTGGGTTAGAACATTACAACCAACGATACCAAAACACGTTAGGAGTGCAAATTATAAGATTGGTAAACAAAGCTCTAATGAAATACAAATAAAAGTGAACGATATATATTTTTTTACCAGCTATTAGCCTCTTTTCCAGAAACGATCTCGCCACAAATGATAGCTCAACGAAGTGGCTTATCATTAAGTGGAAATTCACAGAAGCTAATTGCAGTACTCCAAATCATCAAAACTGAGAGCTGCCATGTTAAGTTCACCGACGTCTATCAACTTGACTGAGAGCTGCCATGTTAAGTTCACCGACGACTGCCACCTTCAGCAGGACGATCGCGCGCAGCAGCAGAAGTCAACCTGGTGGTGGCTGCGTGCGAGAGCGTTTCATGAATGAATTTCACGTGCGAGTGTTTTATGAATGAATGCGTTTCACGTGTGTGAGTACACGTGAGTAGACACGCGTGTGTGACATGTGGGAGAGCGGTAGTGTAGCGCTGCGCTACGAACCCGGCAACCCGGGTTCGATTCCCGTTCACGGCCAACACCAGTGCCAATGATCTGGGCCTCCCCTAGATCGACTCAGCCTCGCATTAGTATATGAGGTTGGTGTGTAGTAAACATCGCCACGTGGTTGCGGCCTTCATAGGTGCTACTCGCTAACAGCACTTGCCCCAACAGTCTGTTAATGCTATACGGGGTCTTTGTCTTTGTACACGCGTGCGAGTGTGTGTACACGCGTGCGAGTGTGTGTACACGCGTGCGAGTGTGTGTACACGCGTGCGAGTGTGTGTACACGCGTGCGAGTGTGTGTACACGCGTGCGAGTGTGTGTACACGCGTGCGAGTGTGTGTACACGCGTGCGAGTGTGTGTACACGCGTGCGAGTGTGTGTACACGCGTGCGAGTGTGTGTACACGCGTGCGAGTGTGTGTACACGCGTGCGAGTGTGTGTACACGCGTGCGAGTGTGTGTACACGCGTGCGAGTGTGTGTACACGCGTGCGAGTGTGTGTACACGCGTGCGAGTGTGTGTACACGCGTGCGAGTGTACTCACCGTACACCGCCTGGGTCACGTGTGCTCCGAGCACGAGTAGCGCGAGGAACGCGGCTGCGGTTCCGCTCGGGGACATCGCGGGTGGCGTTGATTCGATGCGCAACCTGGGACCAGGAGCCCCCTTCCTCTTACCCGTGCCCCCTTCCTCTTACCCGTGCCCCCTTCCTCTAACCCGTGCTGCTACTTTCCTCTTACCCGTGCTGCCTTCCTATTATCCGCGCTGCCACTTGAATTGCTGCTTCTGTGAGCGCGCGCAGCGTCTCTCTGCTCTCCCCCTTCGGCGCGCCGGACGGTAAAGCCGAGCGAGGAGGCGGGGTGATGGCGTGGGGGGAGGAGAGGGGGGAGGGAGGGCGATTGAGGGGGGGGATAGGTGGAAGATGTGATGGGTGTGGGGGTAACGTCACCGATGATTTAACGTCCCTCCTCCTCGTGTAGTGAATCAGTGTGAGCGTGTCAGTCAGTCGGTATGTGAGTCAGTGAGTGAGTGAGCGGTCGTGCAGAATTCCTATGGGGGGATCTTTGTAATGTTGTTGATGGCAGGGGTGGTACTGGTGGTATTGCCAATGCAGTTGCTTGTAGGTTTGTGTTGGTGGTTGTGATGTTCGTGATAGTGGAGGTGGTAGTGATGTCATCGTCAGGTCATTGTTATGCTGATGTGTATACACCATACCAGGTATTAATTTAATGCTGAGTTGACATAGGGGAGGCCCAGAACCTGTTCAGATATTCGTCACTGATGTTGAGCGGGAATCGAACTTGGGTCATTAATCGTAGCGCAGTGCACTAACCACTGCGCCACCGCTCCCTGTTCCAACATTTACACCACGACAACCAACATCAATATCAGCACGCCCAACACCATTGCCATTAACAAAGACAAAGATCCCCCATAGAGCCTTCAACAGACTGCTAGGGCAAGTGCTATTAGCGAGTACATATGATAGCCGCAACGGTACACGAGGGGGTTGGGTGGCCAGCACCACGCCCGACCGCCTTTGTCTCCCCAGTGGCGATGTTTACACACTATACCAGGTACTCATTTAAGGCTGAGTCGACCTAGGGGAGGCCCAGAACCAGTTCAGATAATAGTCACTGGTATTGGCCGTGAACGGAAATCGAACCCGGGTCGTTGGGTTTATAACGCAGCGTTCTAACCGCTACACTACCGCTCCCCACACACAGACACACACAGAGACACACAGACACACACAGACTACAACTATGTGCACGTTGAGGCCACGTGAAGTGTCGAAAGCCCGTTGAGAGGAGGTCACGGGGCAGACCCAGGTGCCACGGGTCGACTGACTTGAGATGACTGGCTGATGCATGACCTGTGCCCCCTACTGTGCCAACTTGCTGTGCTTTAGCCACACGGCACTCCACTCGTTGTTGTGAGCGTCGCTCCTCCACCCCCCGTTGTTGCTGGAGGACGACTGCCTCCAACTGCCCAGTAACGTCCTTCACGAGCCCCCTCCACAGAGGCCGATCTTGACACCGCTGGTACCAGTCATCGGCAAGTCCACTCAGCTCCACGTCCTCCTGTACCACATCACTCCATCTCTTCTCCAGCCCGTGCCGCGCCCATTTAGCCCCCTCGATCCGGCCGAACAAAAGCTGTTTCGGCATGCGGTGGCTGGGCATGCGGGCTACATGGCCCAGCCAACGCAGTCTTGTCTGCCGGAGGTGCTCACCGATGGGACTTTGTCCAGATCTTTCGAGGATTTGTGAGCTCCTCACACAATCCAGCCTGGTTAAACCTAGGATGGATCGTAGGCAGGCCAGCCTAAATGTTTCTAACCGGCGAAGATGCTCCATTAGGGGGGTCCACGTTTCGCAAGCGTAGAGAAGGGAGGGAATGACCGTGGTCAAGAAGACCTGAAGCTTTGTGCGGAGCGACAGACCAGGTAGCTTCCACACAGCGTTACGCAACCGATGAAAACATAATGCCGCTCGACTGATTCGGAGTGAGACCTCTGCTGTTAAGCCGGAGCCGGTCATGAGCACACTGCCCAGGTATGGGAAACTCTCCACTCTCTCCACAACTGCCCCATCACCGATTGGGAGTTGTGTGGGTGGAGTGTCCGATGGTACAAAATACCCAGGCAGGTGCTTAGTTTTGGTGGGGCTGATGGTAAGGCCCCATCTCTTAGTGGCATGCTCCAGTTTCAGCAGCAGCGTCTCCAACTCACACACAGACACACACATACACACGTGTACACAAACCACAAAACCCGCCATTCACCACAAAGTGAAGGCCAGGTGCACTTTGAGGACACGTGAAGTGTTAGAATGCTCGCCGACAGGTCTCGAGACAGATTCAGACAAAACAACCTCCACCACCATCACCATCCGCGCCACCACTGCAACCAGATCTGCCCGAGTCTGCTGCTGTTCGTGCACCACCCCCGGGGCGAACCCAGCCTCGCTCGTCACGTCGCCATCAATCTCCCGCTGAAGCCCCGGCGGGAGTCGGGGGTGGGGGGAAGACTCCGCAGAGACGACGACACGGATCGAGAGACGCCAGCACCATCACCTCCCCGATATCTGCCTCTCCACACAGAGCACGGTTCTGACTACACACCCGCACCATGGACGTCAATGTTTTAAACAAATTGTCCATTTTGTGAGGCATCCCTAACTAGCTAGTTAGTAACTGCAAGCATGAGGTAATTTGTTCTCGCTCGCTGGTTACCCTTGGAAACCCGCATTGTTCATGATCAACGAGGTTAGTTTTATATCGTTCTAGGCTACCGTATGGATTTTAATGTTATCGTATTAATTCTAGATTTGAAGCTTTCGTGACTGCAAGGATTCATATTCTTAGGTTTTTTCGGTAAAGTCACGTAGGTAAAACATCAAAATTAATAAAAATAAAATAAAGATCATGACGTTTCGGAGGCAACACAAGTCTCCGTCATCAGGTGGGACCGTCACAGCCAGATTAGCTGCATCAAGTGAGGCAATGATTCAAGATGCAATCCCTTAAAAGCGAGTTGAGGGGGGAGGAGAGGGGGGGGGGGGAGCTCATCAGAATGTGGTAGCCAATGAATGGAACGTATCGGGAGGGAGGGGGCGGGGCCAAAAGGGTGGGCGACGGCGTGGAAGCGATTGTGCGCAAGAGACAAACTGCTGCACACGCCAACGCATTGGACAGAGAGGGGGGAGGGGGAGGCCTGATACACATGATATAAAAGAACGGAAATGCCATTGTTTATACCAATGCTGGCTGAACAATGAAGAGATTACTGTTAAACACTCGGTAAAGTAAAGTAAAATAGTGCCTGTCAGATAAGATGGTCCAAAAAAGTGTAATTAAGTCTTTTTTGCGTGGTTAATAACATCTTTCCAATGATTACTAAGTTTGTACCCATCATCACGGTTGAAATTATGTCTGTGTTTGTATATTTGTATGGCTTCGTGTACAAACCTTTGATGGTAGCCAGGAGGTTTGCAGAGAACCTTGGTCTCGGAAAAGATAATTTCATGAGAGCCCACCGAGTTGTAGCAATGATCGGCAACGGCCGAAGAATCAGTTCTGCCGTGTTTCAGATCTGACTTGTGCTATTATATACAAACACAGACATAATTTCAACCGTGATGTTTAGGGCCTCTTAATAACATTCTACAGGCCCCGCACGAGCTTAATCCGGCACTGGCTCGCCTGGTGTACAGGAGGTCGTGGGATCGATCCCAACCCTGTCACCTGTATATTTTGAGTTTGTGTGTGTTTCTCTCTTACCCGTGGTTGCGTGGATTTTTCTCCGGGTCCTCCACATTTAGAAACACGCTTTTCGAGTATGTGGCTGCTCTACATTTCCACACGATAAGCCACTTCCTTGAGCTATCGTGTGCGGCCAGGTCAATATATAGCTCAGTGGGCCTCACCTGGTAAAATAATAAAACTGTTTTAGTAAAATAGTTTAGTTTAAATTGCTTCACATCCCGTGCCAAATACTTGTGGATATTCCTCAGCATTCGTGCACCGAGTAATGACTGTAATGTCGCTTCCGTGGAATGTAGGGTGGCAGGGTGGCACAGTGGTAACAACTCTCGCCTGATGTAAAGACGCGCTGGGTGCGATTCCCAACCTAGGCGCCTCTCTGCGTGACGCTTGCATGTTCTCCTGTTAGACATGGGCTCCCTCCGGGTTCTCTGGTTACCTCCCATAGCTAGCAACGCACACACGCACGCATTGGCCAAACACCCCAATGGCTCAAACAACACCTGCAGATTGATTATTAGAAAATTAGCACGGTTGGCTACGTACGGTGCGAAAGAAGTGCAACATACATAAATACTATCAAGAATGAATGCTACTGCAACAACTTGGCAGAACCAGTGGAGTAGTGACGACACTATCAGCTGAAGGCAATCGGTAAGGTGGGGCCCCAATATTTGATTTGTCTCGCACGGTTACACCCAGGTTATTATATATCACGGCTCATCTTGCCTAATCACGTCGTTACATACGTTTTTGTTCTTTTTACACTGTTGTTGAAAACAAATCTCATGGTGGTTGTCAAGGGTTCCCCGACTTATCGCTTTGGCCACCGTGGGGGGGGGGGGGGGGGTGCAATGCACCTTCTGATTCTGCCTGCTCCCACACTCGTTGCGCTGCTGGGCAGAAGCCTCCTGAAAAAGAGTCTTGAGACTCAGTGGGGCTTTCCAGAGGGAACACGCGGGACGATGATTAAGATTACGATGACGATCCTCAAGGCGATAGAAGGCGGTGGCAGGCTGGTTGCTGAAGCAAGTAGCTCGCTCGGTACCTGCGCGTGTGCGCGCGAGAGTGAATATATTTAAAGACAAAGGCGGTTCGTGCGTGGTGCTGGCCACCCACCGCCTCGTGCGCCCCTGCCGGACTTCATGGCTGCTTCTCGCCAACAGCAACTTTCCCCAGCACAGTCTGTTAAGACTCTCCGGAGGATCTTTGTCTCGTGAATCTATTATTGACTGGCCGCTGCCCAGGTGCGGTTCGCATAGCTCCTCGCTTCAATCGCGAGCGAGCTCTGCCTCGAGCTCTGCGCGGTACAGCTACAAAGGTCTCCCTGCCTTTTACTGCACCTCGATTCTTCTTTCCATTGTGGAAATGTTTTTGTTCTTGTGGATTTAATTGTTACCGCCAGGGCTTTGTGGTGGTGACGAACTTTCCACTGGGACCGCAAAGGGCAGGCGGTTGGGCCCTTGGCGCAAGGAATGAAAGCCCTCTGTGGAGCGGTGAGTGGCTCCTGTGGAGCGGTGAGTGGCCCTCTGTGGAGCGGTGAGTGGCCCTCTGTGGAGCGGTGAGTGGCCCTCTGTGAAGCGGTGAGTGGCCCTCTGTGGAGCGGTGAGTGGCCCCTGTGGAGCGGTGAGTGGCCCCTGTGGAGCGGTGAGCGGCCCTCTGTGGAGCGGTGAATGGCCTCTGTGGGGCGGTGAGTGGCCCCTGTGGAGCGGTGAGTGGCCCCTGAGGGGTGGTGAGTGGCCCCTGTGGGGTGGTGAGTGGCCCCTGTGGGGCGGTGAGTGGCCCCTGTGGAGCGGTGAGTGGCTCCTGAGGGGCGGTGAGTGGCCCCTGTGGGGCGGTGAGTGGCCCCTGTGGGGCGGTGAGTGGCCCCTGTGGAGCGGTGAGTGGCCCCTGTGGGGTGGTGAGTGGCCCCTGTGGGGTGGTGAGTGGCCCCTGTGGGGTGGTGAGTGGCCTCTGTGGGGTGGTGAGTGGCCCCTGTGGGGTGGTGAGTGGCCCCTGTGGGGTGGTGAGTGGCTTCTGTGGGGTGGTGAGTGGCCCCTGTGGGGTGGTGAGTGGCCCCTGTGGGGCGGTGAGTGGCCCCTGTGGAGCGGTGAGTGGCCCCTGTGGGGTGGTGAGTGGCCCCTGTGGGGTGGTGAGTGGCCTCTGTGGGGTGGTGAGTGGCCCCTGTGGGGTGGTGAGTGGCGCCTGTGGGGTGGTGAGTGGCGCCTGTGGGGTGGTGAGTGGCCCCTGTGGGGTGGTGAGTGGCCCCTGTGGGGCGGTGAGTGGCCCCTGTGGAGCGGTGAGTGGCCCCTGTGGGGTGGTGAGTGGCCTCTGTGGGGCGGTGAGTGGCCTCTGTGGGGTGGTGAGTGGCCCCTGTGGGGTGGTGAGTGGCGCCTGTGGGGTGGTGAGTGGCCCCTGTGGGGTGGTGAGTGGCCCCTGTGGGGTGGTGAGTGGCCTCTGTGGGGCGGTGAGTGGCCTCTGTGGGGTGGTGAGTGGCCCCTGTGGGGCGGTGAGTGGCCCCTGTGGGTTGGTGAGTGGCCTCTGTGGGGTGGTGAGTGGCCTCTGTGGGGTGGTGAGTGGCCCCTGTGGGGTGGTGAGTGGCCCCTGTGGGGCGGTGAGTGGCCCCTGTGGGGTGGTGAGTGGCGCCTGTGGGGCGGTGAGTGGCCTCTGTGGGGTGGTGAGTGGCCCCTGTGGGTTGGTGAGTGGCCTCTGTGGGGTGGTGAGTGGCCTCTGTGGGGTGGTGAGTGGCCCCTGTGGGGTGGTGAGTGGCCCCTGTGGGGTGGTGAGTGGCCTCTGTGGGGTGGTGAGTGGCCCCTGTGGGGTTGTGAGTGGCCTCTGTGGGGCGGTGAGTGGCCCCTGTGGGGTGGTGAGTGGCCCCTGTGGGGTGGTGAGTGGCCCCTGTGGGGTGGTGAGTGGCCTCTGTGGGGTGGTGAGTGGCCCCTGTGGGGCGGTGAGTGGCCTCTGTGGGTTGGTGAGTGGCCTCTGTGGGGTGGTGAGTGGCGCTTGTGGGGTGGTGAGTGGCCCCTGTGGGGTGGTGAGTGGCCCCTGTGGGGTGGTGAGTGGCCCCTGTGGGGTGGTGAGTGGCCCCTGTGGGGCGGTGAGTGGCCCCTGTGGAGCGGTGAGTGGCCCCTGTGGGGTGGTGAGTGGCCCCTGTGGGGTGGTGAGTGGCCTCTGTGGGGTGGTGAGTGGCCCCTGTGGGGTGGTGAGTGGCGCCTGTGGGGTGGTGAGTGGCCCCTGTGGGGTGGTGAGTGGCCCCTGTGGGGTGGTGAGTGGCCCCTGTGGGGCGGTGAGTGGCCCCTGTGGAGCGGTGAGTGGCCCCTGTGGGGTGGTGAGTGGCCTCTGTGGGGCGGTGAGTGGCCTCTGTGGGGTGGTGAGTGGCCCCTGTGGGGTGGTGAGTGGCGCCTGTGGGGTGGTGAGTGGCCCCTGTGGGGTGGTGAGTGGCCCCTGTGGGGTGGTGAGTGGCCTCTGTGGGGCGGTGAGTGGCCTCTGTGGGGTGGTGAGTGGCCCCTGTGGGGCGGTGAGTGGCCCCTGTGGGTTGGTGAGTGGCCTCTGTGGGGTGGTGAGTGGCCTCTGTGGGGTGGTGAGTGGCCCCTGTGGGTGGTGAGTGGCCCCTGTGGGGCGGTGAGTGGCCCCTGTGGGGTGGTGAGTGGCGCCTGTGGGGCGGTGAGTGGCCTCTGTGGGGTGGTGAGTGGCCCCTGTGGGTTGGTGAGTGGCCTCTGTGGGGTGGTGAGTGGCCTCTGTGGGGTGGTGAGTGGCCCCTGTGGGGTGGTGAGTGGCCCCTGTGGGGTGGTGAGTGGCCTCTGTGGGGTGGTGAGTGGCCCCTGTGGGGTGGTGAGTGGCCTCTGTGGGGCGGTGAGTGGCCCCTGTGGGGTGGTGAGTGGCCCCTGTGGGGTGGTGAGTGGCCCCTGTGGGGTGGTGAGTGGCCTCTGTGGGGTGGTGAGTGGCCCCTGTGGGGCGGTGAGTGGCCTCTGTGGGTTGGTGAGTGGCCTCTGTGGGGTGGTGAGTGGCGCTTGTGGGGTGGTGAGTGGCCCCTGTGGGGTGGTGAGTGGCCCCTGTGGGGTGGTGAGTGGCCCTTGTGGGGTGGTGAGTGGCCCTTGTGGGGTGGTGAGTGGCCCCTGTGGGGTGGTGAGTGGCCTCTGTGGGGCGGTGAGTGGCCTCTGTGGGTTGGTGAGTGGCCCCTGTGGGGTGGTGAGTGGCCCTTGTGGGGTGGTGAGTGGCCCCTGTGGGGTGGTGAGTGGCACCTGTGGGGTGGTGAGTGGCCCTTGTGGGGTGGTGAGTGGCCCTTGTGGGGTGGTGAGTGGCCCCTGTGGGGTGGTGAGTGGCCTCTGTGGGGTGGTGAGTGGCCTCTGTGGGGCGGTGAGTGGCCCCTGTGGGGTGGTGAGTGGCCCTTGTGGGGTGGTGAGTGACCCCTGTGGGGTGGTGAGTGGCCCCTGTGGGGTGGTGAGTGGCTTCTGTGGGGCGGTGAGTGGCCCCTGTGGGGTGGTGAATGGCCTCTGTGGGGTGGTGAGTGGCCCCTGTGGGGTGGTGAGTGGCCTCTGTGGGGTGGTGAGTGGCCTCTGTGGGGTGGTGAGTGGCCCCTGTGGGTTGGTGAGTGGCCTCTGTGGGGTGGTGAGTGGCCTCTGTGGGGTGGTGAGTGGCCCCTGTGGGGAGTGAGTGGCCCCTGTGGGGCGGTGAGTGGCCCCTGTGGGGTGGTGAGTGGCCCCTGTGGGGTGGTGAGTGGCCCCTGTGGGGTGGTGAGTGGCCCCTGTGGGGTGGTGAGTGGCCCCTGTGGGGTGGTGAGTGGCCCCTGTGGGGTGGTGAGTGGCCCCTGTGGGGTGGTGAGTGGCCCCTGTGGGGCGGCGAGTGGCCTCTGTGGGGTGGTGAGTGGCCTCTGTGGGGCGGTGAGTGGCCCCTGTGGGGTGGTGAGTGGCCCCTGTGGGGCGGCGAGTGGCCTCTGTGGGGCGGTGAGTGGCCCCTGTGGGGTGGTGAGTGGCCCCTGTGGAGCGGCGAGTGGCCTCTGTGGGGCGGTGAGTGGCCCCTGTGGGGTGGTGAGTGGCCCCTGTGGGGCGGCGAGTGGCCTCTGTGGGGCGGCGAGTGGCCTCTGTGGGGTGGTGAGTGGCCCCTGTGGGGCGGTGAGTGGCCCCTGTGGGGTGGTGAGTGGCCCCTGTGGGGTGGTGAGTGGCCTCTGTGGGGTGGTGAGTAGCCCTCTGTGGGTTGGTGAGTGGCCTCTGTGGGGTGGTGAGTGGCCCCTGTGGGGTGGTGAGTGGCCCCTGTGGGGTGGTGAGTGGCCTCTGTGGGGTGGTGAGTGGCCCCTGTGGGGTGGTGAGTGGCCCCTGTGGGGTGGTGAATGGCCCCTGTGGGGTGGTGAGTGGCCCCTGTGGGGTGGTGAGTGGCCTCTGTGGGGTGGTGAGTGGCCCCTGTGGGGTGGTGAGTGGCCCCTGTGGGGTGGTGAGTGGCCCCTGTGGGGTGGTGAGTGGCCTCTGTGGGGCGGTGAGTGGCCTCTGTGGGGTGGTGAGTGGCCCCTGTGGGGTGGTGAGTGGCCTCTGTGGGGTGGTGAATGGCCCCTGTGGGGTGGTGAGTGGCCCCTGTGGGGTGGTGAGTGGCCCCTGTGGGGTGGTGAGTGGCCCCTGTGGGGCGGTGAGTGGCCCCTGTGGGGTGGTGAGTGGCCCCTGTGGGGCGGTGAGTGGCCCTCTGTGGAGTGGTGAGTGATCAATACATTGGCCACGTGTAAACAATAATAACAGATTTGTAAACTAGACAATCCGGTCGGGTGGTGAAGGGCGAATTAAAAGAATTGTTGGCATAACACGACGATAACACGACTATCACGGCGGCCTAACCCCACAAAAAACAAATACGGATCATCAACTTTCAAGTCACAAAGGCGGCCGGGCGTGGTCCTGGGCCACGCCATTCACATCATTGTGAGCCGCCGCGGCCTCAATAAGCGCTCGCTAATAACAGAGCTCGCTAACAACAGCACTCGTATTCCTCCCTTGCGGTCTGAAAAAAAAAGCGGAACGTCAAATGTGGGTCGCCCATTGTAGGCGGTGGCGGGCTTCTGAACCGCCGCAACCCTGACGGCGGGGATCATCGCGGCCACGGTCGAGAGGCGGGGGTTGGTGTCGCTGTCTATTGTGGGCACACAAACACGGGGCCTGTATGCGTGGGGCAGTGCCACCCATAGACCCACCGCCCCCACCCACTCCCACGGTCACCACAACCACAACCTGTGTGTTCCTGTGTTCGCTTTCATAAGAGGATTCAAAGAGCCGCGCGGCTTTAGTAGCAGATTGCGTGTCGGGTAAATGTGCGCATAGTTACACGGCAAAGACCAAGATCACATGGATAGCCTTTAACAGACTGCTGGGGCAAGTGCTGTGAGCGAGCATCACCTATGAAGGCCCGTACGGTACACGAGCGGGTGGGTAGCCAGACCCGCGCCCGACCGGATTTTTCTCCCGAGTTAAACAGTTTACACATCGCACCAGGTACCAATTTGAGGCAGAGTCGACCTATGGGAGGCCCAGGACCAGTTCAGATAATCGTCACTGATTTTGACCGTGAGCGCGAATCGAACACGGGCCACCGGGTATCGTAGCTCAGTGTAGTGCTAATCACTGCGCCACCGCTCCCCACACACAGACACCCACATGCACACTCGTTTACATACAGGCACTAATACACACGTAGAGGTGGTGGTCATGGGGGCGACGATAGGAGAAGATTGTGGAGGTAGTTTTGGTGGCGGTGTTTTTGATGCGCTGTGTAAACATCAGCGCTGGCGAGACAAAGGCGGCCGGGTGTGATTCTGGCCACCAACCCCGTGCCAGCCTTCATAGGTGCTCGTTAACAGCACTTGTCCCCACAAGTCTGTAAAGGCTATATGGGGCAACGTTGTCTTTGTTAAGGATGTGGTGGTGGTAGTGATTTTTTTGGTGGTGGTGATATTGATGTTGCTTATCGTAATGGAAATGTTGCAATGGGGAGCGATGGCGCAGTGGTTAGCGTACTGCGCTCCAAACCCGGCGAGCCGAGTTCGAGTCCCGCTCACGGCCAACATCTGAGTGCCCCTGATAGATAAATCTCTAGCAGCACTTGCCCCACCAGTCTGTGAAGGCTACAGGGGGGTGGTGGAGGCAGCAATGGCGCTACTTTAGATGCGTTGTTGTTGTTGGTGGTGATGGTGGTGGTGCAGGTGGAGGCGGTGGTGATCCAATCTCCGACCCTCAGGAACAGTACTATTAGGTTTTTTCGGTAAAGTCACCTACGTGACTTTACCGAAAAAACCTAACGGTATGATTCCTTGCAGTCACGAACACCTCAGGAACAGGTTTGCAGATTTGCTGAGCATTTCTGTGAGGTCCTGGGGGAGGGGAAATCCCTCAGCCAGAAAAACATCATGGCACAAAGTGGGGATGACCCTGCTGAGGCTGTGGTGCCTCAAATATTGGAAGAAGTCACCCCCTGTGAGTGGCTGGCTGAGGTGCCATATGTTGAGGAAGTATTGAAGGCGATCCGGAGTCTGAGACCAGGAAAGTCACCGGGCAGAGATGATCTCCCAAGCGAAATGCTGAGGGAGGGTGGCGATTGTGCACAGACTGCCCTATATGACGTCATAACAACAGTCTGGACCACTGGACGGGTTCCGCAGGATTGCAAGGATGCCCTGGTGGTCCCCCTCTTTAAAAAGGGGGACCGCACAGACTGTAACAACTACAGGGGCATCTCACTCCTCAGTGTGCTGGGAAAGTACCTGGCAAGGATTACTCAACATCGCCTTGCTAGGCACGCTGAGGAGAGGTATGCGGAGCCCCAATGCGGTTTCAGGAAAGGGCAGTCCTGCACAGATGCCATTTTCTGTCGGTCTGCTACAGCAGAGGTGTAGGGAATTCCAACGACCTACATCTCTGCTTTATTGACCTGGCCAAGGCCTATGATACCATCAGTAGGCCTGGGCTCTGCGTTGTTCTTCGTGCTTTCGGAGTCCCTGACCCTCTGCTCACGATCATTAAGGACCTTCATGATGGTGAGCGGGCCCGGGTAAAACTACGTGGCCGGGAGTCAGAGCCATTTCCTGTACACCTTGGGCGCGACAGGGATGTCCTCTGGCTCCGAAATTATGTAACATCTATTTTGACCACGTAGTTCGTGAAGCCTTCAATAGCTGTACCGGGGAAATTTCCATTTGGTACATATATAATGGGAGGCTGATCGATGCCCGGGTGTGATCAAGGGATGGCTCCCTATTGGTCAAACACGTTATGTATGCCGATGATTTGGTAATAGCTGCTCATTCAGAGGAGGAGTTGGAGACGCTGCTGCTGAGACTGGAGCGTGCCACTAAGAGGTGGGACCTTACCATCAACCCCCTCAAAAACTAAGCACCTGCCTGGGTATTTTGTATCATCGGACACTCCACCCACACAACTCCCAATCGGTGAAGAGGCAGTTGTGGAGAGAGTGGAGAGTTTCCCATACCTTGACAGTGTGCTTATGGCCGGCTCCAGTTTAACAGCAGAGGTCTCACTCCAAATCAGTCGAGCGGCAATATCTTGTCATCGGTTGCATAACGCTGTGTAGAAGCTACCTGGTCTGTCGCTCCGCACGAAGCTTCAGGTCTTCTCGGCCACAGTCATTCCCTCCCTTCTCTATGCTTGCGAAACGTGGACCCCCCTAATGGAGCATCTTCGCCGGTTAGAAACATTTAGGCTGGTCTGCCTACGATCCATCCTGGGTTTAACCCGGCTGGTTTGT
This sequence comes from Lethenteron reissneri, assembly GCF_015708825.2. Classification (NCBI taxonomy): domain Eukaryota; kingdom Metazoa; phylum Chordata; class Hyperoartia; order Petromyzontiformes; family Petromyzontidae; genus Lethenteron; species Lethenteron reissneri. Next base: position 11,212,535 of record NC_083825.1, read on the forward strand.
GTCAGGAGCTCACAAATCCTTGAAAGATCTGGGCAAGATCCCATTGGTGAGCTCCTCCGGCAAGCAAGGCTGCGTTGGCTGGGTCATGTAGCCCGCATGTCCAGCCACCGCATGCCTAAACGGCCTTTGTTCGGCCGGATCGAGGGGGCTAAACGGGCGCGGCACGGTCTAGAGAAGGAGTGATGTGGTACAGGAGGACGTGGAGCTGAGTGGACTTGCCGATAACTGGTACCAGCGGTGTCAAGATCGGCCTCTGTGGAGGAGGCTCGTGAAGGATGCTACTGTGCAGTTGGAGGCAGTTGCCCTCCAACAACAACGGAGGGCGGAGGAGCGACGCTCACAACAATGAGCGGAGCGCCGGGTGGCTAAAGCACAGCAAGTTGGCACAGTAGGGGGCACAGGCGGTGCATCAGTCAGTCATCTCGGTCATCTCAGTTAGTCGACCCGTGGCACCTGGGTCTGCCCCGTTACCTCCTGCCAGCGGGCGTTCGACACTTCATGGGGCCTCAAGGTGCACATGGCCTGGCACAAGCGTCGTGGTGACGTCACCGCCACTTAGTGGCGAATGGCGGTTGTTGTTGTTGTCCATGGGGTTGTTGCTGGGAATGTGAAGCAGAAATTGTTTCACGAGCCCTAGAAGAGAGCCGAGCTGGAGCCGTCTCGTGGCTCATTGCCGGGGGGCGGGGGAGGGGGAAGAGGGTAGGGGGAAGTAAAGGCGGCGAGACCCCCACGCTCTCTCCTGGCCCCACGCACGCAGCTGCAGCGGTCACCGACAGAGCCCCTCTCTCTCCCACGTGACCACCGAGTCTGAAATAGGCACGGCGCGCGAGGACGGGCATGGTGTGGGTCAACACCACGCCCGGCCGTCTTTGTCTCCCAAGTGCTGGTACTCATTTAAGGCTAAGGCCGACCTACGGGTGGCCCTGGGTAATAGTCGCCAGGCGCACAAACACGCAACTTAACGCGTGTGTCACGACCTTAAGAATGAATATGAATCAGTGCGTCACCGCCACCCTTAATCAGTACCAGAGCTGCCTGCGTGTTCCTCGCGGAATGACTCAGGATCCGTGACCGACTCACCCGATGAACGACTGGCGTTTCTCACGATTTCTTATAAATAACAAAAACAAGAACTGAAGTCATTTCCCCTTCTCCAGGTTGGAGCTGAGCTCCCTGGCACCGAGACCCTAAATCATCGTCATCGCCTCCCCGCACGCACGGCCCTCACACATCAGCTGCCGGTTGGCTGAGCGCGCCAACACGCTGCTGCTGCTGCGGCTGCACGTGGCTGCCTCTGTCACCAGCACTGTGCGGGTAAGCAGCCAGGGTTGGTGGATCTCACACGGATGGGGCTGTGAAACTCCCTTCCAGTGGGCAGTGAGGTGCTGCCCTACTCTGGCTCCCCAGCAGAATGTACTGCAAGTTTAACTTGTTTCGCACCGTACGGAGCCAACCGTGTTTATCGGAGGGGCAGGGAAGGAAGGAACTGCAAACAAAATTAAACGCACACAAAAATCAGTTTTAACGAAATGCGTTTGTCTGTGTATGTATGAAAAGAGCTGACGTGTTTACAAAATGAAGAATGCAGTCCAGCAAAGTGTGGACTACTGTCACCTGTGCCTACGGCGATAGAGCGTTGCCCCCTCGCACGCGTTGGTTTCCTCCGGGTGCTCCGCTTTCCTCCCACACACAGACACTGCACGAATTGGCTGAACGCTAATCCTCTCTCTATGTAGAGAACCGCAGAGCGAGTGCCGGTAGCGCCGTTTCACCGCCTGGCACCCTTACCGTTCGTGTCTGTGGTTCCTCCATCGGCGATTGTGAGAGAGGCAATTTGCACGGAGGAGGACAGCGCTAATATAATTTATGCGAAACTACACATTCGAGTGGATGTGTTTCGATTAGGCGCACGGGGAAACAGCCAGCGCGATTCATGCTCTCAAATAGGAATCGAGTCTATTGGTTGCTCATCTCCCGACAGATCTGAGCAAAACGTGGAAACTCCACATTTGCTATAGGGGGTGGCGGGGGGGGGACAGAGCATATCTCCGTAGGACCACGACTGATGTCTCCCGAGAGTCGTGGGCCGAGTTGCTGCCCCGTGCGGGTCAAGCAGAGGGCAGACGACGACGCTTGGCAGTTCGTGGCATCTCGAGGCTCCAGTCGCGTCTCAACTAAAGGTGAAGGCGCAGCCATTGCAAGTGCTCGCCAAGCCGGAGACAGCTCGAGAGCAGGGGTAGGTGGTTGCCTACCAGAGAGAGAGAGCGACTTGTACACGGTACACAGACATCGAAGGTACACGGCAGATGACAAACACATTCTGACTTAATCAAACAAAATATGTGATGGAATAAACTGCGTTTGTTCAGTTGCTCCGCCCCGCCCCCCTCGAGTATATTCTAGAGTGTAACTGTACACGTTGTTGTCACCAGGACATTGCGTCTATGGGGAAGTAGGGTCCGATTCACGACGAGGGTTCCAGTGACGCGTTGTAACGTCGTAAACACGGGGACCGCCTGCACTACACTTTTGGCCTGTAATTATTCGATCAAAGTAAATTCAGCCTTAAAACAACGGGGCCCGCAAGGAGTCATCCAAAGAGCCGCATGCGACTCCTGAGCCGCAGGTTGCAATCCCTTGCTCGAGAGAAAGCTGCTCTCTCTCTCTCTAGAGAAAGCTCATCCTCTCTCTTCGTTTTACGATCATAAGAAACAAGAAGATGCTCGGTGTAGTCGGCACTTTGCTTCGTTCACAATTTAGTTTTTTTTTCAATGCTTTGCTTTATGTGCCCCCCCCCCCCCTTTTAAATGAAAGATTTCACAAAAAACTTCACGCTCTGCTCTCCTCCTTCTTACCCCTTCCCTCTCTCTCTCTACCCCCCTCTCTCTCTACCCCCCCTCTCTCTCTAACCCCTCTCTCCCTACTCTATGTCTATGTTCCCCCTGTAGCTCATATCTGCTCCTCTGGCTCACGTCTCTCTCTCGCGGGTATTCTGTCTCCTCTTCCACGCTGGCCAGAGTTATTGTAAGGGGAGGGTTGGAGTGGCCACACTTTCCCCCACCCCCGCACGCGACCTGCCGACCGACTACCCCGACAGAGGCGGAGGTGAGAGGGGGGTTACGAAACGTTGTTGCAACTGCCGCGCCGGGAGAACGAGTCGGACGACTGCGGATCGCAAGTCCAGTGAAGCGCGAGAGCCATTGCACAGCAGCGGCACCCCCCACTCACAACATCTACCGCACACGGAGTTTCAGCCCTTGGGTAATCCACTGCTGGATGAAGGCCTCCCCGTGCTGCGCCGCTGAATCTGGCTTGGAGACCGCTTCAACTGTCACGACCGTGCCGCTGACGTTCCGGGAATTGAACTCGGTTCATTGCGCAATGCGATAACCACTACGCCACCACTCCCTGCCATCTCAAGGGTACAACATCACCGATTAACAATTATGCAGCATTCTGGCAGCGATTAGGGTGACTTGTTTGTGCGTGCTGTGTGCGCGTGCCTCTGTGGAGAGCGGTGGCGCAATGCTTAGCGCACTATACTACGAAGCCGGCGAATATGTGAAACGGTCCTGCGCCTCCCCTAGGTCAACTCAGCTTCAAATAAGTACCTGATGTGGTGTGTAAACATCGCAATTGGGGAGACAAAGGCAGCCGGGCGTAGTGCTGGCCACCCAGCCATTTGTGTACCGTGCTGGCTTTTATAAGTGCATTTGCACCAAAGGTTCTGTTAAAAGCTATAAGTGGTTAATGTGTTCACCGTTCTCCCGTCTGATTAAAATACCGAGTCCGCTGCTATCGTTCAAGTGAAAGCAGCGCCGTGCGTGTCGCTGACACGGGGTTCTTGGGCGTTCCGTCCAGCAGTTGATAGAGCAGCCGCGGGGCGAGGCGGCGACCGGTGTTGACGCGGCGTGGCCGTGTTGTGGCGTTCGGTAACTAAGGGGGTGCCCTGTTTTGGGCTCGCCGAGCCCCGGGTCACGGGGCGAACACGGCTTCGTGCGGCCCCAAAACCGCCCCCTCAGTGCGGGGGGTGGGGGGGGGTGCAGTCGTGTGTGGTGGCGAAGAGGTGAATCTCGCTTTCTAATCTCCTAATCCATTATTGCCGCTATTTATTTCGTTTCAAAGACATCCCTCCCATCTGCAAGACGCAAACTGTAACCAGTGTCCTGCTTTGTGTTGAAGCAATATTGCACATCCAGAAGGCCGCCTGGCTGATGGGATGTGTAAACTAAAATATATAAATCTTGACTTAAAGCTTTCGTGACTGCAGGAATTTATGTAAAAATATCTAAGTTTATATTTTATATGGAGGGAACAGATCCGGGGAAGAGGAGGCCTCGTGCCTGCTCATCGATCCTGTTACTTCCTCCACACTGACGCTCGTGATTGCTGTGGCAACTCAACTCAGTGCGCTATTCCGCACCACTCAGTGCCATGATTCACGATTGATTTTGTTTGTTTGTTATGGAAGACGTCAACGGGTGAATGGACTCTCCCGAGTTGGCTGATTTTATTCTACGTATTAAAAATACATTAAAAGTGTACTCTGGGTCCGCAAGAGACATCCCAGAGACTTGGCAATACCCCATCCCTCTTCAAGACACGGGGGCCCCCTGACATCTGACACTTCAGCGAAAACAACTCCACTCCCTCACTCTCCGTGACAGAAAACTGACGGGGATGGGACTATGGGGGTCGCGCTGGGGATACGGGGTCATTGGTGCTGGGGGTGAATGCAGTGGTGGGGTTTATTAATTCATTTAAGGTGGGAATTCAAGGCTCGGTCCCCAGCGAAGTGAGGCCGATGGCCCATCCCGAAGAGCTGGGGACTCGTGACGCTGCCGCCGCTGCCGCTGCTGGGCTCAGTGTGGGACGAAGTCTTCGCAAGAACTGCCGAGGTCTGAGCGAAAGCCTCGCAACGGAAGCTGAACGGAATTATTAACAGAGAGTTCCCACTGTGAGCGTCTTGACTGGGGAGCAGGTCGGCGAGATTGGGATGGACCGGCGCTAGAGGGGGACGGCGGCTGATGGTCCTTACCTCTACTAACGGTGATGGGATGGGCCCGACTTGACATTCTCTTGAGGGGATGGAGCAACGAGATCGGCTCTGCTGAAGGAGCAAGATAGCCCGTGGCAGATGGCGATCAAAGATACGGCAAGGCTTTTATCCAGCGGCAGATAGAGCACGGCTAGCAATGACGATGTCAAGACGCAGCCGCCGACACGAGTGTGAGTGGAACATTCCACACTCCTGTGGATCCGCCCGTCACTTTGGATTGCGATCGCTGTCACTTCCCATTGCCACGCTCGAGTCGCTCCCAATCGCACAGAGGTCACTCAACCCCCCCCCCCCCCCGATTCGCTCCCACGCCGCCACTCCGCATCGCCTCGCGAGCTGGACCCTCGACCACGCGCCGCGTCGCTCCCAGTGAATCGCGGAATCAGAGGGGGCAGGGGGCGGAGGGGGGCCCGCGTCGCGGTTGCACACACGCGACGTGGGGGTCGCACGTGTGGCTGGTGGTGGTGATGGTGGTGGTGACGGTGCTGGTGGTGGTGATGATGGGGATGGTGATGATGGTGGTGGTGGTGATGGTGCTGGTGGTGATGGTGGTGGTGACGGTGCTGGTGGTGGTGACGATGGTGATGGTGCTGGTGGTGATGGTGGTGATGGTGGTGGTGACGGTGCTGGTGGTGGTGATGATGGGGATGGTGGTGGTGATGGTGCTGGTGGTGATGGTGGTGGTGACGGTGCTGGTGGTGGTGACGATGGTGATGGTGCTGGTGGTGATAGTGGTGGTGATGACGGTGCTGGTGGTGGTGATGATGGTGGTGGTGATGACGGTGCTGGTGGTGGTGATGGTGGTGGTGACGGTGCTGGTGGTGATTGTGGTGATGGTGGTGGTGACGGTGCTGGTGGTGGTGGTGGTGGTGGTGACGGTGCTGGTGGTGGTGGTGATGGGGGTGGTGGTGACGATGGTGACGGTGCTGGTGGTGGTGACGATGGTGACGGTGGTGGTGGTGATGACGGTGCTGGTGGTGGTGATGATGGTGACGGTGCTGGTGGTGCTGGTGACGGTGCTGGTGGTGGTGATGATGGGGGTGGTGATGATGGTGGTGGTGATGGTGCTGGTGGTGATGGTGGTGATGGTGGTGATGGTGCTGGTGGTGATGACGGTGCTGGTGGTGGTGACGATGGTGATGGTGCTGGTGGTGATGACGGTGCTGGTGGTGATGACGGTGCTGGTGGTGATGATGGTGGTGCTGGTGACGGTGCTGGTGGTGATGATGGTAGTGGGTGGTGGTGCTGGTGACGGTGGTGGTGATGAGTCACCGCATCGCTGCGCCTCCAACTCGGCTCGCGTCTGCGTGGAGTCGTGCATTGGGCTGAGAGCCCCGCGTCGTCACGGAGCCCCCACCCGTCCCTCCGTGGTGAGCCCCCTGACTTAGCACGCGTGTGGGCGTGTGGGCGTGTGTGCGTCTGCACGCGTGTAAAGAGTAATGGCTATTTTTGGAATTAAACGCTTAAAAAAATGCCAGAAGTTTATGAAGTCATCTGGCATTCCTTCCGTTACTGCTTGTAAAGACATATTTATACAAGAACGATGGATATCTGAATATGTACAGAGAAAAATATTTACATATAATTATCCACTCGCACTGCCCGAGTAATTGTGTGGGATATAACTTGAGTGAAATGTGAGTGCTTTGGTGTCAAATGTTTCCTCTATTCGAACAGCTCTGTGTGTTTTCCTCCATCTTCATCACGCAGCTGGATTCGTGCCCAAGTCCTTCTGTACAGATGCCTCCAAGTGGATGGCTGCGGACTGCCACAGCACTTCTGGGCAGCTGTCTTGAGTACCTCAATATTTGTTCATCTTAGGTGTGAGGTATTTTACTTCATGATTCCCCAAAGGGAATGTTTGTTTTTGTCGTCAGGCCTGGGCCTCGGGGTGGCCACGTCAGATGAGATCCTCTCCCGATCCATCGTCCAACTCAATTCCTGATTAAAATGATTCCCGACTTTTCGAGGGCATCATCCACGTGTTCCCCAGAGAGATTCGCACTCACTAACTCACGTGACGCAGACAGCATTCACTGCTGCACACGCACTACACGTCTGCACACACGTGTAACACGTGTACAACACGGAACACGTGGGTCACGTGCACACGCTGGACGCATTTAACGTACGTCGGGCGTGTGCAACGTGGACGAGTTAATTTGAATGGGGAGGAGGAAATTGGCGAACGCAAAGGACTCGGGGTTTGGGAAGCGCCGTGCTCGCCGCTTCCCAGTGGCACTCGCGGTCCCGAGCCGCTCTGAACCCCACCGGACATTCATTGCGTGCGCCCTGAGCAGTGAAGTGCGAGGCACGTTCCAATGACGTCGTCATTTGTTTGTAGTTGACGGTCTGTCACGTGTTCCGAGGTGCTTCGTCGAAATATATTGGGGTCAGAGTGTTGGAAAATTCAGGAAGCCGACAATTTGTCGGGAATGTCCTCGGCAACAGGAACATTCTTGTTTTCCTTCACGTGTCCTCCAGCGGCATCGCGATGGCGAGATGTTAACTACATCGCCTGGTATACAGGAGGTTGTGCGTTCTATGGCGTTTGCGTGTTCTCCCCGTAGACCCCAGGATTTTTTCTCCTGCTTTTCCCTCCACATTTAGAAACATGCGCTTAGAGTATTTGGCTGCTATAAATTTGCACGTGATAAGCCACTTAGTTGAGCAAATATTTGCGGCCAGCCCGCTTCTACAACAATGATATAGCTCAGTGGGCCCTTACCTGGTAGAATAAGAATTAGTTTTAGTTTACAATAGAGTTTTTTTGGTTAGATCGCGTAAGTATAAATGTGTCGAATATTTTGCCAAATCGCCCGATGATGCTGTTTGATGTAATTACCAGCGAAACGACGTACAACTCAAATTGTAAATGTTGTGGATTTACTCTCCAACACACCGGTGGGCTGAAGTTGTAACTATTTGGCATTTTGTTTACGTAACAAATTCCTTACTAATTGGCTGTGTCGGGTGGTGGAGGGTTTCAACACATTCATACTTACGCGATCTAACCCAAAACACCTCTGTTATGAATAATGTTGGTTGCGAAATCCTGCTACGTGTTAAACTAGTTTTAGTTCCATGTTCTGTGGACGTAGCGTGCGAGCGATACAGAGCGTGACGGACAGACACGTGCGAATTACATCGATAGATCGAAAACCAACCTGAGCGAAGCGAGGTCAATTTTGCGGCCACGGCTCACGTCAGAGGCAAGCGATATTGGGGGGGGGGGGGGAGGTTCAGGGCCACTCCCTTCACCAACTGAACAGCGTGGTCAAATATGGTCAAGCAGACAGGCACGGCGTGATGATGAAGCCTTCATTCGTCGATGGACTGATAAATAAAAATTGGAATCAAATTATTATGTGGATGTCATTCAAATGCGAATCGTTTCAGGACCTATATCAGGAATATATTTATCTACGGAACCATCTTGCCAGTACTAAGATAATGAATGATAAAAAAAAACATCCTTAAGCTATTCTGGCGTAGACACAGGAGGTGTTAATAGATTCAAACACCGACAGACACCAATGACAAGGCATCAAGACAGTTTTTTTTAGAATTCAATATCTTGATACTGACAAAAGGGTCCCATACATACAAGTGGTTAATCCGAACTATTGTGAACGCTTTGGTGTTTGCATTGCCCTTGTACTGTTCGCCTTTTGGGTTTATGGTCTGCAGCACTGGTGAGTCATGAAAGTCTGCCTCTGGTGCAGGCCAGTCAGTCCCAGGGACGGTGCGTACACAATAAAAGTATATTTATTTTCATTTTTTTACCCCAACGCAGACGCGATTATCACGCCTTGTAATAGGTGTGGTGTTTGAACATCTTCACACCTGTATTTATTCCAGAAAGGATAAAGGCTTATTTATCATTCAGCAATATATTTAGCTTCATGATGAGGGAACAAATCTCAATACCGTGAGTCGTAACGCACATCACAGTCCGCGAGTCGGGAATGATTTCCACAAACGTGAAATTATTTCCACAAAGATTGATTGTAAACGTTGGACCAACGTTGGCCCTACGTTGGCCCAACGTTGACACGACGTTGACACAACGTTCCACGTTTACCGGGACATTGCTATCCCTAATTCGCATAAGCCATAACGTGCATTTACAACGTACAGCCTTGGACAATCCACTGCTGGATGAAGGCCTCCCCACGCTTTGTCGATTATGGGAGTTGCTTGACCACACTGATGCACCACGCTGGTCAGTGCGGACCTTGTGGAGGAACCGGTTCAGATGTCTCTCGCCATCGATGTCTGCCGCGTAATTACCCCCACGAGCACTGCACCCGGCAGCTGTGGGGAGTCCGTGAGCACGAAGCAGCAGCAGCAGCAGGAGGAGGCTGCCGCGCTCGGGGTTCTCAGACCGGGGTTGGAAGCGCCGCATTTCTTTTGCCTGCGCGGCGGCGTGTATAGTGTAGTGTATAGGAGTGCATAGTGTAGTATATAGTGTAGTAGTGTATAGTGTAGTGTATAGTAGTGTATAGTGTAGTGTATAGTAGTGTATAGCATAGTGTATAGCATAGTGTATAGTGTAGTATATAGTGTAGTAGTGTATAGTGTATTGTAGTGTAGTGTATAGTAGTGAATAGTGGTGTAGTGTATCGTGTAGTTTATAGTAGTGTATAGCGTAGTGTATAGTGTAGTGTATAGTGTAGTGTATAAGAGTGTATAGTGTAGTTGTGTATAGTGTAGTCGTGTATAGTGTAGTGTATAGTAGTGTATAGTGTAGTCGTGTATAGTGTAGTGTATAGTAGTGTATAGTGTAGTGTATATGTAGCAGTGTAAAGGGGCAGTCCATAAATGACGTCACGCACCTAGGGGGGGGGGGTCAGACATTTGTGACGATGTGTGACGAGGGGGGGGGGTTTGAGAAATGTGACGTCACGTAAAAATGCGCAACTTTAAATAAATATAGACAACACGTTCTACTTAATTAAATATACTTTTTAATAAATGTTTTCTCCTACAATATCAGAGTGCAGCGTCACATTAAATACGCACTACAATGACAAAAATCGTCCAAAATCGCGTGACGTCATTAATGGCCGGCCCCATAACGTAGTGTACAGTAGTGTAGTAGTGTAGTGTACAGTAGTGTAGTAGTGTATAGTAGTGTAGTAGTGTAATGTATAGTAGTGTAGTAGTGTAATGTATAGTAGTGTAGTAGTGTAATGTATAGTAGTGTAGTAGTGTAATGTATAGTAGTGTAGTCGTGTATAGTAGTGTAGTGTATAGTGTCGTGTATAGCAGTGTATAGCAGTGTATAGTGTAGTGTATAGTAGTGTAGTGTATAGTAGTGTATAGTGTAGAGTAATGTAGTGCTGGAGTTTGTCGCCAGGGAAAGGGGGGTGTGGACCGCCACTACTCAACACGCTGCCGTAGTGTATAGTGTAGTGTATAGTAGTGTAGTAGTGTATAGTAGTGTATAGTGAAGTCACTACACTATACACTACACTATACACTACACCAGGGGTCCTCAAACTTTTTAAACAGGGGGCCAGTTCACTGTCCCTCAGACCGTTGGAGGGCCGGACTATAGTTAAAAAAACTATGAACAAATTCCTATGCACACTGCATATATCTTATTTTGAAGTAAAGAAACAAAATGGGAAAAATACAATATTTAAAATGAAGAACAAGTAAAGTTAAATCAACAAATTTGCCAGTATTTCAATGGGAATTATGGGCCTGCTTTTGGCTAATGAGATGGTCAATGTCCGGTTACATATTTGTCACTGCTAGTCGTAACAAGTGATGCAAGTGTGCATCCGTTAGTCTAGATCTGGTTGGAGATTTCAAATGTTTCATTCTGGAAAAAGTCTGTTCACAGACATAAGTGCTGCCAAAGATGGTTGCCATTTTGAGTGCATGGTTCCTGAGATGAGGATATGTCTCAGAGGGGAGAGATGCATAGAAATTATGAAGGCTGCTTGACTTGAATGCGTCTTTCAGAGAGTCACAATTCTGCAGTTCAGTCAGTTCCATTTGGTAAATTGTATCCACATTTTCAATGTCAATAGAAAATGGGTTACGGAAAAGCTGTATGTCCTGTTCATGGAGATGAAGCTCTTTAAATCTAAATTGGAACTCCTTTTGCAATTTTTCCAGTGAATCCACACATGTTTTGTTTGGGAATGCAACCAATGTTTTTTCCGCTAATAGATTTTGAGTTGTGGGGAGATGGCAGAAGTTTTCCTCCTTCACTTGTTTGATGAGGAGGCCTAATTTTACTTCAAATGCTTTGACATGTGATTGCATATCACAGATGAGCTTCCCCTTTCCTTGAAGTTGCACATTGAAACTGTTGAGTAGCTCTGTTACATCTGTCAGAAAGGCAAGGTGCCATTTCCATTCTGCATCATTGAGCTCTGGTACTTCTTTGTTTTTTGAAAGCAGAAAAGCTGTAATCTGTGGAAGTAAGTCATAGAAACGTTTCAAAACTCTCCCTCGACTCAGCCAACGGACTTCTGTGTGGTACAGAACATCTTCATAATCAACATTTAGCTCAGACAGAAATTCCTGAAATTGTCTGTGGTTTAGTGCATGAGCTCTAATGAAGTTAACACAAGATACCACAATTTTCATAACAGAGTCCCACTTCAGTGATTTACTACACAGCGCTTGTTGGTGGATGAGGCAGTGTATGGATATTGGATGAGAATGGTTATGTTTGTCCATCTCTTGGTTAATGCGAGCAATTACTCCTTTCTTAGACCCCACCATTATAGGAGCACCATCAGTTGTCACGCTGGCTAGTTTAGCCCAGTTCAGCTCCAAACCATTCACAGTTTGGCAAACCTTTTCATAGATATCCTCTCCTGTAGTTGTTCCTTTGATGCTTTGCAGTGCAGCAAGCTCTTCTGTGACTTTGAAATAGTCATTCGTCCCACGAATAAAAATTAGAAGTTGTGCAGAATCACGAACATCATTGCTTTCGTCGAGTGCCAAGGAAAAATAGGAAAGTTTTTTTGTGGAGTTTTGCAAATGCTGATGCAAATTGTCTCCCATTTCTTCAATCCTCCGTGTAATTGTAGGTCCTGAAAGACTCACTGTACTAAATAAATCGGCCTTCTCTGGACACATCTCTTTGGCAACAGAAAGAAGGCATTCTTTAACAAATTCTCCCTCCACGAATGGTCTGCCAGTGCACGCTATTAGCTTGGAAACTTGAAAACTTGCTCGCAGTGATGAAATATTTAGCTGCTTCTGCTTCACAAAAGTATTTTGCTGAGTTGTTAATGTATTTTTCAGTTTTAATATTTTATCTTTTCTCACTTCTCCGACCAAACACTCATATTTATCTTTATGTTGAATTTCATAGTGTCGACGTAAATTGTATTCTTTGAACACAGACACTATATTCTGGCATATCAGACACACAGCTCTTTCCTTGTACTGCATGAAAAAGTAATCATAAGTCCACTGTTATTTGAATATCCTACACTCCGAGTCAATTTTTCTCTTTCTTGACATCATTGTTTCCTAGGGAGTCAAAATTGCTATTAGTAAAATACCAATATATATATACAGCGCTACAAAAACAATATACCAGCAATAACTTTGCCCACACAGAGACGTACAGACTGCACTGCCCATCAATGCAGTCGGATTGGGGGAACTCCGCTTTTACCCCAGGCTCACACTGGTGCGGGTGCCATTAAAAAGTTAATTACACCTGCAGTTTTGTTCACAGATCCCAGTGCGGTGGGCACAATGAGTTCCCACCGCCGCAGCTCAATCAGTGCTCACCAGCGCAGCCCAATAAGTGCTCACCAGCGCAGCCCAATTAGTGCTCACAAGCGCAGCCCAATTAGTGACCATGGGCCGGATAAATGTCCTCAGCGGGCCGCATGTGGCCCGCGGGCCGTAGTTTGAGGACCCCTGCACTACACTGTGGTGTATGGTAGTGTATAGTGTAGTGTATAGTATACACTACACTATACACTACACTATACACTACACTGTGGTGTATAGTAGTGTATAGTGTAGTGTATAGTAGTGTATAGTGTAGTGTATAGTAGTGTATAGTGTAGTGTGTAGTAGTGTAGTCGTATATAGTAGTGTATAGTGTAGTGTGTAGTGCTGAAAGGGAGGAGTGGACCGCCATTACTCAACACGCTGCTGACACCGCGACCCTCACCAGGACAAGCGGACTGAAAAACGAACGAAAGAACGAGACTTTTGTATTGCCATTTTATTATCACATAAAAAATCTGATTACCGTCCGTGCTGCGAGTTTAGGGGGGTTTGAGGAGATTATGGACAGAGGAGAGTATGGATATGCCAGCTCTTATTGCCCGTTGTAGACCGGCGGGTTCTCCACTGCCTATGATAATAGTACATTATCTATCTATCCAGCAGAGCCTCACTGAGTCACAGGCCTCTTTTTTTGGAGGGTCCTGCATTGGGTTTTTCTTTTAAGATATTTTCAAAGGCCCTAAAACGATTCGCATTTGAATGACATGCACGCAATAATTGTATTAAAAATGTTATTTATCAGTCCATTGACGAATCAACGCCTCACTCATCCTCACGCCATGCGTCAGTGAGGAAACCGGAGCACCCGGCGAAAACCAACCATGCGCGCGAGGGAGCAACGCGCTATCCCCGTACAGATGGAAACAGATGGCGGTTAGTCGACTTGCTGTACCGCCTTCTCCTGGCGAGAACCAGGGTAGGGCTCCTCCTCGACGCTCACTGGAAGGGGAGTTCCACACAACATCTGTGCGTGAACCACCAACCCTCGCTGCTGCCTCCACTGGGCTGCATTGCAGGTCACGTGCACAGCCGCCAGGGGCTACGCAACGCGTTTAGAATCGTATTTGTTTGCATTTTCTATTTGCTTCATTGTTGTCCATCGTTTGTCATTCGGGTGACGCAGCTCAGTCACTCTTACGAATAAGACTCCGGTATTCTGTCCTGGTCTCTCCAACTGTCGGCCGGTCGAACAAACGAAATTAACTTGGAACTCTGGGGACTCCTGCTGGAGGGGAGGTGCCAGAGACACACGGTGCCAGTCGCATCCCCTCGGGGCCGAGTGGCAGGAGACAAGTTGAGTTAGAACCAGCGGCAGCGGCAGCAGCAGTGGGTCTCAGCCCGGGGGTGACGCGGACCCCTGGCGCCACGTGGCAATGTCCCAGGGGGGTCACGTGAGGTGATTATTAAACGCGTGGGATGTATCGCGTGCACGAGAGTCATTGGTGAATGATCGCGGTGTATGAAGTCTGTCCATATAAATACTACGATCACATTTTAATCCATACGGTAGCCTAGAGCGATATGAAATACCTTTCAAAACTCGTTGATCGTGAACAATTCGGGTTTCCAAGGGTAACCAGCGAGCGAGACCAAATTACCTCTCGCTTGCAGAGCGTCCGTTACATTTAGTATTGTTGCTTGCAGTTACTTAGCCGGTTAGGGATACCTCACAAAATTGACATTTGGTTAAAATGTTGATGTTCATTGTTCATGTATTATTCAGTCAACAGAGGTTGAGAACCACTGAGCTAAACCGACAATTCTGGTAAAATCGCCTCATGATGCTGGTTGTAATTGCCAGCGAAACGTCGTCTTAAAATTGTAAATGTGGATTTACTCTCCAACACACCGGTGGACCGAAGTAGTCACTAATCCGCACGTTTTTTTACGTGACAAACTTTACTAATTGGCTGTGTCGGGGTGGTGGCGGGTTGACAACTCAAGGAACCTTTAATTATGAACAAAACGGGGTCACTCGCCGTCAGAGGCGAACAGAGTGCAGTACAGGGTGGTCCAGCTGTCTTGTGACCCCCCCATTTAATTATCTAAAACGTCATATTGTTTTTTTTAAGTAAGGTTTATTTAAAACACAAATGAATATGCAAAGTAAAAGCAAATGTTACGGATCAATTAATTTGGGGTAAGGGGTCGTAAGGAGGGGGGGGGGGGTCAGACATTTATGACGATGTGTGACGAGGGGGGTTGAGAAATTTGACGTCACATCAAAATGCGCAACTTAAAATAAATATAGACAACACGTTCTACTTAATTAAATAGACTTTTTAACAAATGTTTTCTCCTACAACATCAGAGTGCAGCGCCACATTAAATACGCACTACAATGACAATAGTTTAAAGCGATTTGAAGCATGTTTTATTTTTTTGGGGGGCAGAGCTTTGTGACGTCATATTTGAGGGGGGTTTGACTTTTAGTGACGCCGTGTGACGAGGGGGGGGGGGGTCAAAAATCGTCCAAAATCGCGTGACGTCATTTATGGACGGCCCCAAACGATACATCTGGACCACCCTGTAGAATAACGCGAACGTCCAGAATAATCCCCTCCTCATTCAAGACGCAAATAACGATAATCGCACACCTCCTACTCGCTTTCACATTCCTCCTCCTCCTCGGGGAGACCGGTCGTGAAGCCACCAACGTCGTCATAACATCGCCATGACACCATCACCCGGCCGATGCGCCACAACTCCCTCACAAATTGAAATACAAGTCGCAGTGGCGCGACTGTGTAAACATGCAACCCAAACTATGGGCCATATGGTAAAGCCATAGAGACCCAAATAGACCCATGCAGATATAGAAAGACTTATAGAGATGCACAGAGATACAGAGAGACCCATAGACATACATAGACACACAGAACAGGCCCTAGAACGTTGGGGGCCCTAAGCAAAATTTGGTTGAAGGCCCCTTTGATGTTTGATTTTTTTCACCCACTCGCCAGCAGTGACTCTAGGGGGCCCTCTGCTGGCCACGGGGCCCTTTGCAATTGCAAGGGTCGCTTAGTGGCTGGGCCTGCTCTGTAGACACACATTAAAGACATGTGTGGCCATGCACCCCCAGCCATGGGCCCACATTGTAACCATCCTAGTCCACGCTCCCTCAATGGAGGAGGAACAGCCAAACTACACACTGTAAAAAATATCCGTAATTTTACATGAGAAAATACTGTATTCGCTCACGGAAAAATTACTGTAATGAAAATTTCAACGGAATATCCGTGAAATTACGGAGTATAGTAGGGCATTGTGGGGTAGCTCGAGGAGAAGGCGGGAAAGAGTTTGAGAGCAAATCCATTTTCAACACGCAGCCATCTTTCTATTCCTCGGTTTTTGCTGGGAAGACTCTCTCTCTCTCTCTGGTGAAATGTAAAGGCATATAAAACACATATACTTAAATTATCATCGACAGCACTGAATTATTTGATGTTTTTATTTATAAAAAAAACAATTGGAGAAAGGCCAGGATCTCAACAAAACGCAATTAAGTAGCCTACAGTTTAATACAGTGTGATTTTAACGGGTTGCAAAGTGCTGTTCCTGGAGGGCTTAACTACCTAATTTAACTAATTATTGTGTTAATTGGACCATTTTCATTTCTCTTCTTGGTTCAGAAGGTGTTGGTCATTTTGGGAGACCTAGAACACATGCTAGACTGTGGCTGCCAGGACCAGGGTTGAGAACCACTGCTGTGGAGGTGCAGCAGTGTATACTATGATGCTGGCTTGTTTAGACTTCTTTTCTAAACCATTAAAGATTAGCCATTGCACACACAATGTTCAGGTGCTCAATATGTGACTTTAGAATGCCTCAGTCACTGCTTATGAAGTACCGCTGAAGACGCTTGACACCGAGGTTGAGGCACACGTGTATTTATTTACAGTACAACAGTGGGCTGTATGACACTTGAGGGGGTATCGGCCCCCTCACCCGTATAACTGGGGATACACCTCTAGCTATCCCTGACCTACCCCCGAGTCCTCCACTAACGGGCTAGGGGAGGCTGTCTGGCCCGACACTGGTGAGTCGGGCTACGGTACCCGGAGTCCCAGAGTGCTGACTCTGGTTCACGGGACCACGCCGCTGGCTCGGTCCTGCGCGGCCCTGACAAGGGCGGCGTCTCAGGGGAGTCCAGGGCTCTAGCTACCCGGGTCTTCAGTCTTCCCTTCTTCGTTCCAATACTGAGCCCCGAGCTCTCTCTGTCATCCCCTTTTATATCCCCCCACAGGATCACAACCCCGGGCAGCCCTACCCCCCAGGCTGCCCGATGCGGACGTCGTTGCGGGCACCCCCCCCCGTGTACTCCCGGAGCTCCGCCCACTGTGTTTGTTCGCCGTTTGATCCTATGTACAAACAGCCCCTCGATAACAGCCCTACATCACTCCCCCCTGCATAGCTCGCAGCCGTCCCGGCTGCAACAATTCCAATACAGGTACCTTTACCTCTTGACCCTCGTGTGTGCCTCATTTTTTTTTCAACAGAACGTGAATTGAACAACAACAATAACCATACCCCCAAAGGGAGAATAAACCGACGCGTCCCCCCCCTGAATAAATACGAAATCCGTAAAAGCAAAGTATATACATTCGCCAGGAACCCCCAGCGCACACACAACACACACACAACACACACACAACACACACACAAGACACACCCAACACACACACAACACACACACAAGACACACCCAACACACACAGCCATAACAACAACATGCCAAGAGCGCCCCACCAACGCAGCGCCCAGTAACCATAACACGCGAAAAGTTTACAAAAAAACGCAATAAATTTTTTTTTCTCTTCTTCTTCGTCTTCCTGTGCATTACAAGAGTCTGCGCATTTTTGCGCGCGTCCTTGCCGCAGGCCCGTCACATGGGCCAACCCCAGATGGCGGACCATCCGATGGCAGCTGTCCCTTTCGAGGCGAGTCCGCGATTGGAGTGGCGAGACCCTCGGCATCCCCCGTTAGGGTTGTTGGGCGCGAGCCCGTCATTCCTGAAGTACCTGGGGGCGGAACAGCCGGCAAGACGTCAGGCGAGAGCAACAGAGACGGACCCTCCGAGTCGGTCGACCCCCCACATGTTTGGCCCTGCGCGTGTGGAGTAGGGCCTCGCACCGCAACGAAGGGTTTTAGCCTAGAGGGGTGAACGAACCACCGGCGCTTCCCCCACTTGATACGAACGCACTGAGGTCGCAAAACCTCGACCACCTCGACGGGGCCCCGCCACGGCCGCACCAGTTTCGAGGAGGTCGCAAGTGGTACCTGGGGACAGTGCAGCCATGCCCTGTCCCCTGGCTTCCACTGCAGCACGTGCGCGCGTGCCAGCCTGAGGCGCTCATTCGCCTTTTGACGCCTGTCGGAATTTAGCATGGCAGCATCCCGTGCCTCAGTCAGTTTTTCAAGGTTAAATTTAACGTGTTCGTCCAATTTTGTTTTACCCAGCGGCGCGCGGATCTGCAGCTGTGCCCGAACAGGTGGGTCATGTTCGCGGCCATACATGAGAAAGAAGGGTGAAAATCCCGTCGCAGCATGGGGGGCCAATCTATACGCTGCCAGGACCCCTTGAATTTGCAAGTCCCAATTGGTCTGTGACTCCGAAACCTGGTGCGACAACATAGACGTGATGGTGCGATGCAGACGCTCGACCATCCCGTCAGTTTGCGGGTGATAGGGAGAGGTACGAATTTTCTTCGTACCCAGGAGATCACAGACCTGTTTGAGGAGTTTCCCGGAAAAATTTTTACCCTGGTCGGTCAGCAGCCGCTCCGGAGCACCTTTGTCCATGACGTAGCCTTGGACAAAGGCGTCCACGATGGCTGCTGCCGACTGATTGGCCAGGGGCCAGGCCATAGGCCAGCGCGTAAAGTACTCAACCCCTGTTAACAAATATCTATTGCCCCTAGGGGTGGCGGGAAATGGGCCCAGGATATCCAACGCTACAAGTTCGTTCACCCTGGAGACTGTGATGGACTGCAACGGCGGGTTCGACTCCCGAGCTGGTGGTTTGCGCTGCGCACACCGAGGGCATGCTGCCAACAGATCCGTGACATCCCGTGTCATGCCCGGCCAAAAAAAATCAAGCTGGAGCGAGGCGAGGGTCTTTTGGGTACCCAGGTGGAGGAGGCGCTCATGAGCAGCCCACACCACCTTACCCCGTAACCCAGAAGGGACTACCAGCCGGTGACGGTGGGATTTCCCGTCCCAATGCATAAGCAACCCCGCGTGCATTTCCCATGCGTCGGCATCACCCGTCCCACGCCCCCTCTCCCCGGCGCGACGACGCAGCGCGAGGAGGGAGGTATCCTCCATCTGGAGGCGCCCCCATTCATTAACAGGCAACCCAAGCAGGGAATCTCTTCCCTGTTCCGCGATATCATCGGGGAGCAATGTTTCAACATCGGCGGCGGCCGCCAGGACTGTAACCGGCATGTCCCCTGCTGGCCTGCAACGCCCCGACCCCAGGAGGCATGCACATTCGGAGGCGGTTGGCATGCGCGACAGAGCGTCCGCGTTGGTGTGGCGAACGCCCTTACGGTAGGTGGTTCCGAAATCGAAATCCTGGAGGACCTCCAACCATCGGGACAATTGTCCCGATGGCTGTTGAACCTTCAGGGCGTACTGCAGTGCCGCATGATCTGTACGGACGGTGAAATGCTGACCGTACAGATATGGGCGATACTGTTGGATGAAATAGACAATTGCCAACAGTTCCCTACGGGTGACACAATATCTTTGCTCCGCTGGAGACAACACCCGACTGCCGTACGCAACCACCCGTTCCACGCCGTCAACCACCTGGGAAAGCACGCCTCCAATACCCGTGTTGCTCGCGTCGGTGTCGAGCAAAAACGGCCTCGAAAAATCTGGGTAAATCAAGGGAGGAGCTTTCACCAAGGCGTCCCGAAGGGAGCAGAAAGCAACTTCCTCATCCCGACCCCAGTGGAACCGAACCCCTTTAGATGTTAAAGCGTGTAGGGGTTTGGCAATTGTCGCAAAATTAGCGACGAAGCGTCGGTAATACGACGCGAAGCCAATAAAACTCCTCACCTCCCCCACCGAGGTTGGAGTCGGCCAGGAGCTGACACACTGCGTTTTGGCGGGATCGGTAGCAATACCTGAGCGCCCCACGATGTGCCCCAAATAACGCACCGACTCGCGTAACAAATGGCATTTTTGGGGCTTAAATTTCAAATTAGCAGCCCGCATCTTTAGGAAAACCGCCCGCAACCTCTGGAGATGTTCGTCAAAAGTTTTTCCAAAGACAATAACGTCATCCAAATAAATCAGGCACGATTCCCATTGCAATCCAGCCAAAACCAATTCCATCAACCGCTGGAAAGTTGCCGGCGCTGAGTGTAAGCCCATCGGCAACCGGTTGAATTGGAACAGGCCGTGCGGTGTACGGAAAGCAGTTTTAGGCTTTGAGTCATCGTCCAGAGGAAGCTGCCAGAATCCCGAAAGTAAATCTAGTGTGGAGAAGAATCGCGCTCCCGCCAAGGCGTCCAGCGATTCGTCCATCCGTGGGAGCGGGTATGCGTCGGCAACCGAAATCTTATTAAGGCGCCGGAAATCCACGCAAAACCGCAACGAGCCATCCTGCTTTTTAACCAGGACAATCGGCGCTCCCCAAGGGCTGGTAGAGGGAGAAATGATGTCGGCGGCTAACATGTCATCGACAGCCGATTTGACATGGTCCTTTTCGGCGGGACTCAACCGAAACGGATTTTGGCGAATTGGCGCGCTGTCACCCGTGTCAATATGGTGACGCAGCAGGTGAGTACAACCCAAATCGTATTTATTCCGACTGAAAACGTCGGAAAATTCCTTCAGCAGCGATCTAAGCTGTTGGCGCTCTGAATTTGACAGGTCCGTCGATCCCGCACAAAGCGCGTCGAGCCACCCTTCATCGCCGTCCGAATGCGGGTGCGTCCGGGAAGCAGTGTCAACGTGGTTCGCGACAGGTTCCTCGCAGGGCACCGGCGTCGTGTGAGCGAGCACCGTCCCTTGAGGAACCACTACTGTCTGCGACCCTACATTGAGGACCGCGATGAAAGGGTCCCCGTCCCCTCTTACGACGGTCTGGGCCGGAATTAAATGAGGGCCATTAACCCCGGCCCTAGACGGTCCCAGCACAACACCCTGATCCCCAACGCCCTTAGCGAAGGGCCTACGAAGTTTCAGAGGTACTAGCATTTGAGCTCCCGGCGGCACACGCACTGTTTTAACGACGAACGCCGGTACTGTCGCGAACGCCGTCCGAGCCGCAACAGGGGAAGGCAGGAACGCCATGCGTCGCCCCGACGGAAGCTCAATGCATCCTTGGTCGATCAAAATACGAATTGGCATTCTGCCTAAGAAGTCCGTCCCCAGCAGGCACGGAACTGCCAGCGAGGAGGAAACAAAAATCGGCCCCGACAATTTGATGTCCCCGATAGAAATTTGCGCTCGAATCTGTCCCACGATGCCGAGAGAGCCCCCGTTAGCGGCATAGAATGGGACGTTAACCGGCAGCAAAGGACGGCTCTGTACAGGTAGAATATTGTAAATTAGCTCCGAAATGATTGTCGCCGATGCCCCCGTATCGACTATGATGCGTACCTCTACCCCGTCAATGTGACCAACCACGGCCGACGACCCCGACGCCGCGGCCACCACGCGATGGGCTAACACGGACCACTGCTTGGGCTCGATTTGAGTCCCCGCAGTGATCCGTGCTGGCCCGTCGCAGCGCAACATCGGCCCCCCGTTCGTTGCGGTGCGAGAGTGTGCGACAGGTGGGTGCTTTGGCCAAACATGTGTGGTGCCGCGACTCGCCGGATCATGTTGCTGGAGCTTGGGAGGAGGAGGAGGACCGGCGTCCCGTCGGGGCGTCGTCCCGCGCTGTCGAGGAGAGCGGCACCCCGAGGCGACATGGCCCCGGACGCCGCAGTTGAAACAACGCGGGAGCGCCGACGGAGATGATGGACGGTCGAAGCGGCTCGACCCGTCCCGGCCCGACCGTGCTCCTGTCGCCTGTTGCCGTCGATGGTCGATGGCGTAGAGCTCTTCCGTCGGAAGGGTGGCTGCAGCCACCGCACGCCCAGCCGATGCCCTGCTGGCTTTCCGCCGCAGTGACAGAAGGTTGGCGTGGAGGAGCCGTGCAGCCTGGAGAGAAGTCATCTCTGCGTCCTCCTGTGCGATGACAACGATGTCGAGGTCGTCTGCCAGGAGGAGGATCTTCTCCATGACCATCGCGTCCACGCCGTCGTCGTCCATACGAGGAAAGGCCGTCTTCGCCAGCGCCAGGAGACTTGTCCGGAATGCCAGGGGCGACTCCTTCTCACCCCGCTTGCGATCGTAAAACTGCTGACGGCATTCAGCTGAAGGTCCATAGACCCCGGCCAGCAGCTGTAGCGCCATCGGTAGCGTAGCACGCTTCTCCCTCGGCGCCGATGTGAGTGCGGCGAGCGCGTCGCCGTCGAGGAGCGCCGGCAGCGCGCAGAGAGCCTCCTCATCGGACCATCTCGCCATCTCCTGATGGGCGAGGAAGCGTCGCCGAAAGCCGCCCCAGTCTCCCTCCGCGCCGATGAACTCCTTCAGCGGGGGCAGTCTCTGATGAAGCGCAGCGGTTGATGTAGACTCCCGCAGGTTGTTGTCACCACCACTCGGCTGTGCATCGGCGCGAACGGCCGATGGCATCGCCTGTCGCAGCAGCGATGACGCACCCTCCGGCGGTGATGACGCTGCAGCTCCAGCGACGGCGATGTCGGAGCCGATGTTCAAGCTGGCCACGCCCTGAGCAGCTGCGGCGTCCATGGCGGGAAATTCAAAGTTAGAATTTTCAGAAATGGCGGGAAGGCGCTCCGGTCGCCGGCTCCCCTCGCCCCGTGGTGGACCACCAGCCCCCAAACGCGTGATGTTCTCCAGCGTAGCGGCAGCGGCATACAGCAGCTCCGCCAGCCTTTCGTGAGCCAGCCGTAGCGCGTCTGGCTGCGGCCCCTCTTCATGCCGATGCCCCGGTAAGAAGGCGTCAGGCCCCGGCTGCACCACGTCTTGTTGATCCGTTTCGGGCTCGACGATCTCCGCAGTGTCCTCCTCCTGCGGTACTCTGGCCCGAGCTGTATGGCGCGTGTCCATGTTCGCAGTACTTCTGACACCAGATGAAGTACCGCTGAAGACGCTTGACACCGAGGTTGAGGCACACGTGTATTTATTTACAGTACAACAGTGGGCTGTATGACACTTGAGGGGGTATCGGCCCCCTCACCCGTATAACTGGGGATACACCTCTAGCTATCCCTGACCTACCCCCGAGTCCTCCACTAACGGGCTAGGGGAGGCTGTCTGGCCCGACACTGGTGAGTCGGGCTACGGTACCCGGAGTCCCAGAGTGCTGACTCTGGTTCACGGGACCACGCCGCTGGCTCGGTCCTGCGCGGCCCTGACAAGGGCGGCGTCTCAGGGGAGTCCAGGGCTCTAGCTACCCGGGTCTTCAGTCTTCCCTTCTTCGTTCCAATACTGAGCCCCGAGCTCTCTCTGTCATCCCCTTTTATATCCCCCCACAGGATCACAACCCCGGGCAGCCCTACCCCCCAGGCTGCCCGATGCGGACGTCGTTGCGGGCACCCCCCCCCGTGTACTCCCGGAGCTCCGCCCACTGTGTTTGTTCGCCGTTTGATCCTATGTACAAACAGCCCCTCGATAACAGCCCTACACTTATATAAGACACTGCAGGCAGCATAGAAATGTTCATAATGCACAGTTTTCTTGTGGATTTCCAACTTGTGTTAGAAGGTTTTCAACTTTTAATTCCTTTAATGGTAATGTTACAAGAGTTCACCATAACTTGAGAGCAGAAGCTTGTTCAAATACACGACTCAATATATCTGTGGCTCTGAAATGTTCCTGGGATTGTTGCGGTAAAAAATGTGGAACCTTTAAAGAGCTTGTAGGTCACGTGTAGTATCATCTGCAGGAGGGCCTAGAGGTTATTTGTCCATTCGAGGGATGTGGCAGGAAATTTACATTTAAGTCATCATTTACTTCCCATATATATAGATATCACAAGGGTTGGGGCGTAACAAATATTTCTTCAGCTTATCTGAGTGATGTTGTAGAACAGCCTCATCTACATAAACAACAGCCATATTTACATATAGAACATCCCGCAGAAACTGATAACCTAGCTGAGGTAGGAGAGGAAGAACATAGCAATGGTGAGTCATTGCAAGAGACATACACTGACAATTTAGCTCAGTTTTACTTAAGTTTACAGGCAAAACATCTTGTTCCAGCTTCAACGATCACACACATGGTTAGTGAAATGGGAGCTCTCGAGGAAATACAACAGGAGTGCACAATTAACATATTAACAGAATGTCTCCATGATGCTGGTGTAACTGACCAAATTATAGAAAATGTGGGGGAAACCGTATCTGAACAAAGCCCTGTACAAGCGGCACTTAATCATGGAGTTTTTAGTTCCCATCATAAGAGAGTTCAATTCTATAAAACAAAATTCAATTTTGTGGAGCCGCTACAGATTTATTTGGGTAGGAATGACAAAGGTCAGCACAGCACTTCCATTATGTTCCTTTAAAAGAAAGCTTACAGGTACTGCTTAAAGTAACACACACCATGAGTCAGATTTCAAATCCACTCCCTTCCAAGCTAGGTATATTGCAAGATATAAGTAATGGACATGCTGTTAAGTTCAATGAATTGTTTGCTTCTGATCCTCAGACACTCAAAATTGTATTGTTTCAAGATGCATTTGAAGTGGTTAATCCACTCGGATCTGCAAAGCAAAAGCACAAAGTCCTTGCAGTGCATTACACCCTGGGAAATGTGTATCCACAACACCGTGCAACTGTAAATCATATACAACAACTTGCATTGTTGTGTCTGGAAAAGGACTGTAAATATTTTGGTTCTGAGGTTTTTAATCGAATGGTTGATGATTTGCATGACAAAGAATTGAGTGGCATATATGTAGGAAATGAAACATTTAAAGGGACTTTAGCATGCATTCTAGGGGATAATCTTGGATCCCATTACATTGGAGGGTTTACTGAAAACGTCAGCTGTTCCACACACTTCTGTAGATATTGTCTGATTGCTAAGCCTGACTTTGTTACAAACCCTCTTGCTTCTGCAGCCGAGAGGATGCCTGATAGTTACACTGAGTCTGTTCAGTATTTAGAAAACCACCCTGAGGAAACATTGCACCTGGGTATAAAATCTGACAGCATATTTAATAGATTGACATATTTCCATGTCTGAGGGTGTGGTTGATTATGACTTGTTACTTTGCTTACATTCTTTGGTTACTCACAGAAAGTGGTTCACATATGCATTGCTGAACAGCAGAATAAAGTTATTTCCTGGGGAGAGTGCCAATAAACCTAATGTGGTGCAGAGTAAAGGAGAGAAGCTCGGGGGTCATGCAGCTGAAAACCGGTGGCTGCTCAGGTTCATGCCTATTTTACTTTGGGACAAAATCTCAGATGCTAAGGATGAGGTATGGCAATTGTTATTGCTTCTCAGGGAAATAGTTGAATTAATTTGTGCTCCAAAAATAGCAGAATCACAGGTTGCATACATGAAGGTCATTGTGGAAGAGTACATAGAACACAGATTTGTGCTATTCCCAAACAAAAAGCTGAGGCCAAAACACCATTATCTTTTGCATTATGCAGACCTGACTCTGAAATATGGTCCACTAATTCAAACTTGGACTATGAGGTTTGAAAGTAAGCATGGCTACTTTAAGAGATGCATTCGTGCATCTAAAAACTTTAAAAACATTACCAAGTCACTAGCTGATAGACACCAACTGCTGCAGGCTTATCAGAGTAGTGGGAGTTTTTTTTCATCCCCTGTGCAGATTACAGACTCCACAAAGTTCTATACAGAAATGTATGAGAAGTCTGTGAGGGATGCAGTGGAGGACTACATGTTGTCTTCAGAGAATGCAGTAGTTACTGATAAGGTTACAGTACAAGGCACTTCATATGCAAATGGTTTGCTTGTTGTACTTGATTATTATGTGGGATACTTAAGGCTGGGGCAGATAGCATGCATCATAGTAAAAAATGAAAACGAGGTGCTTTTTAAATCCTTTATATTAAGTTCACTTGCTTGTGCGCTTACGACCGTTCAAATCTTTCGGTCGTTTTTTAACCCACTTCCCGTGATCCAATCGAGCTGACATTTTGCACACAGACTCGTTGTGCGTGACAATTTATTTTCGTGAAATTCTTTTTCAATAACTTGACACTTTTTAGGAAAAAAAAATTAGATTTAATTATTAATTGCTTAATGGTGGCAGGCAATCATCTGACCCATAGGTGGCAGCCATCTCAAGCCAGAGGACGAGAGGACTCTAGCCGCCACGCAAATAAAGGATTTATAGTGAAAAACTTTGTTTTTAAATCCTTTATTGTTCTGCAAGAAAAGATGGCTAACATTGTACCTGATCTTGGTGTGTATGAAGTAGAACACCTTAGCCAGAGTAAAGTAATTTGTAAAAGCTCTTCTATGATTCATGACTACATGCCTCTTACATTTTATCACAGAGGGGGGAAACTGCTTTTACCATTCAAGCACAAACCTGTAAACGATGTAAAGAGTGAAAGAGCTGCTGAAGGTGGCACTGCCATCCCTCTGTGAAGACAACTGAAAGCCGACTACAAAGGCTGCATGAGATTGGGGTAGAGTGTAAAGACGATTTAACCCTGGTAAAAATAGAAGACCTGGAGGGAATTCTGAGACCAATTCAAGGTCGAAAGCTGCTTCAAGCATTCTAGCAGGTATGCTTTTTTAAAGTATTGCAATGATAAAAAGTAGCCTTTACAATTTTTTCAGATTTACTTAAATCAGGGGTCCTCAAACTTTTTAAACAGGGGGCCAGTTCACTGTCCCTCAGACCGTTGGAGGGCCGGACTATAGTTAAAAAAACTATGAACAAATTCCTATGCACACTGCATACATCTTATTTTGAAGTGAAGAAACAAAACGGGAACAAATACAATATTTAAAATGAAGAACAAGTAAAGTTAAATCAACACACTTTCAAGTATTTCAATGGGAACTATGGGCCTACTTTTGGCTAATGAGATGGTCAATGTCCGGTTCCATATTTGTCACTGCTAGTCGTAACAAGTGATGCAAGTGTGTATCCGTTAGTCTAGATCTGGTTGGAGATTTCAAATGTTTCATTCTGGTACAAGTCTGTTCACAGACATAAGTGCTGCCAAAGATGGTTGCCATTTTGAGTGCATGGTTCCTGAGATGAGGATATGTCTCAGATGGGAGAGATGCATAGAAATTATGAAGGCTGCTTGACTTGAATGCGTCTTTCAGAGAGTCACAATTCTGCAGTTCAGCCAGTCCATTTGGTAAATTGTATCCACATTTTCAATGTCAATAGAAAATGGGTTACGGAAAAGCTGTATGTCCTGTTCATGGAGATGAAGCTCTTTAAATCTAAATTGGAACTCCTTTTGCAATTTTTCCAATGAATCCACACATGTTTTGTTTGGGAATGCAACCAATGGTTTTTCTGCTAACAGATTTTGAGTTGTGGGGAGATGGCAGAAGTTTTCCTCCTTCACGTGTTTGATGAGGAGGCCTAATTTTACTTCAAATGCTTTGACATGTGATTGCATATCACAGATGAGCTTCCCCTTTCCTTGAAGTTGCACATTGAAACTGTTGAGTAGCTCTGTTACATCTGTCAGAAAGGCAAGGTGCCATTTCCATTCTGCATCATTGAGCTCTGGTACTTCTTTGTTTTTTTAAATCAGAAAAGCTGTAATCTGTGGAAGTAAGTCATAGAAACGTTTCAAAACTCTCCCTCGACTCAGCCAACGGACTTCTGTATGGTACAGAACATCTTCATAGTCAACATTTAGCTCAGACAGAAATTCCTGAAATTGTCTGTGGTTTAGTGCATGAGCTCTAATGAAGTTAACACAAGATACCACAATTTTCATAACAGAGTCCCACTTCAGTGATTTACTACACAGCGCTTGTTGGTGGATGAGGCAGTGTATGGCTATTGGTTGAGAATGGTTATGTTTGTCCATCTCTTGGTTAATGCGAGCAATTACTCCTTTCTTAGACCCCACCATGCTAGGAGCACCATCAGTTGTCACACTGGCTAGTTTAGCCCAGTTCAGCTCCAAACCATTCACAGTTTGGCAAACCTTTTCATAGATATCCTCTCCTGTAGTTGTTCTTTTGATGCTTTGCAGTGCAGCAAGCTCTTCTGTGACTTCGAAATAGTCATTCGTCCCACGAATATAAATTAGAAGTTGTGCAGAATCACGAACATCATTGCTTTTGTCGAGTGCCAACGAAAAATAGGAAAGTTTTTTTGTGGAGTTTTGCAAATGCTGATGCAAATTGTCTCCCATTTCTTCAATCCTCCGTGTAATTGTAGGTCCTGAAAGACTCACTGTACTAAATAAATCGGCCTTCTCTGGACACATCTCTTTGGCAACAGAAAGAAGGCATTCTTTAACAAATTCTCCCTCCACGAATGGTCTGCCAGTGCACGCTATTAGCTTGGCAACTTGAAAACTTGCTCGCGTCCGGTTTACGGGTCGTGCGTCGCTGCGAACGGGGGTAGCATGGGCATCGTGGGCCAGGTGGACGCTAAAATATCTATTGGGGAGGTGTCGGCCTCGGGCATTGTGTTGATTTCAAGGTCCTTGGCAATGCCTTGTTTATTGGGCACTGATTTCCTGGCTAAGATGCCTATTTTGATCAAAATTAATGAGAATTGTATTGAACTGCCGGGTGGCCGTCAAATCTCGTTTCTGCCGTCGCCTTGGGGGCGACCTGCTTCAGCCGCACAAGTGCAGGCGTTGTCCGTGGCATCTGTTGACATCCCACCTGGCTCACAGATGCTTATTCCCTTGCGGTATCGGAAGCCCCTGCCTGATCGGCTAGGAGCGGTTGGGGTTTTGTTGTCTCCGTCAGCCTCGATAACGGCCGGATTGGCGCTGGTTGGGGCACAGACCATCGTCCGGCCGGATCAATTACCGTTTTTACAGGTGCTCAATGCGGGTGCGGAAAACGTATGCGTCCCGGCTGGTACGGTTGTGGCACATGCCACGACGGCATTTACGGCTCAGGATTGTTCGCACAGCCAGGGGGTGGTTGCTGGTGTTTCTGAGCCTGTGGCTTCAGATGATCGCTGGATTGCTAACTTATGTGACGGAAATTCTTCCCTGTCCGTGGATCAACGTGGTGCGCTTCACAAATTGTTATTGACGTATTCGGATGTGTTCAGCTCCAATGATTTGGATTTGGGACGCACCTCGTTGCTTTCCCATCATATTGATACAGGCGACGCTGCCCCTATTCGGTTGAATTCGCACCGAATGAGTCCCGCCGAGCGGGAACACGTTCGGGGGGCAGTGGAAGACATGTTGGCTGCGGACATTATATCGCCATCTAACAGCCCATGGGGCGCGCCTGTGGTTTTGGTTAAGAAAAAGGATGGCACATTGCGATTTTGTGTTGATTTTCGCAAATTGAATAAGATATCGGTGGCAGATGCGTATCCCCTGCCGCGTATGGACGACTCCCTCGATGCATTATCGGGGGCGAAATTCTTTTCTACACTGGACCTCTCTTCGGGATTTTGGCAGCTTCCCCTTGACGAGCCCTCACGGGAGAAAACCGCATTCCGTACGCCGCAGGGGTTGTTTCAATTTAACTGCCTTCCGATGGGGCTGAATGCGGCCCCTGCCACATTTCAAAGGCTGATGGAGCTCGTGTTGACGGGGTTGCAGTGGGAGACATGTCTCATATATTTGGACGATATTATTGTCTTCAGCCGCACATTTGATGAACATTTAAGGCGGCTGGAGACGGTGTTCACGAGGATGCGCTCCGCGAATTTGAAATTCAAACCAAAGAAATGTCACCTACTGCAACGGTCCGTCCGTTATTTGGGGCACATCGTGAGTACTGAGGGGGTGTCCACGGACCCGGAAAAAACGGCGTGCGTCCAGGATTGGCCAACTCCGGCCACCGTGGGGGATGTACGTCGGTTTTTGGGATTTGCCTCGTATTATCGAAGATTTGTGCCGAATTTTGCGACGATCGCGAGGCCCTTGCACCTCCTTATGGGTAAGGGACGTAAGTTTGCGTGGGGACCGCCGGAAGAGGCGGCCATTCAGAGTCTGCGCGATCTGTTGGCTACGGCCCCAACATTGGATTATCCCGATTTCGATCGCCCATTCATTCTTGATACGGACGCGAGTGACACAGGTATTGGCGCGGTATTATCCCAGTCTAAAGGGGGCGTAGAGCGCGTCGTGGCGTATGGTAGCCGGGTCTTGTCTCCCGCGGAAACCCGCTACTGTGTCACTCGCAGGGAACTCCTAGCCGTTGTTTTTTTCCTACGTCAGTTTCGACCGTACCTTTACGGTCGTTCCTTTGTCGTGCGTACGGATCATGCGGCCTTGCAATATGCGCTTAAAATGGATCAGCCATCCGGCCAGTTGGCGCGTTGGTTGGACACGCTGCAGGAATTTTCCTTCCAAATTCACCATCGGAAGGGGGTGCGCCATGCGAACGCAGACGCACTTTCCAGATTGCCGCAGCGCTCCCCTTGTAAATGTGCGTCGGGGACGCATAGATGTACGCCCAGTCTATCCCCCCCTCAGCCGCTGGCGTTAGCTGTCGAGAAGTCGGATGCTCCTAGGGAACCGGGGCCGACTGACGGGGTTTTGAATCTGCCGCGGTCTGTTTGGATTCGGGAGCAGATGATGGATGAGTCGTTATTTTCCTTGCGGAAGCGATCTAAAATGGAGAATGGGAGTCCGGGTACGGATGGGGTACCGGAAACCACGCTCCGAGATGGTCTGCTCATGTGGAGGGAAGGTCTCCAGGAGCGCTGGAGTCTGGTTGTGCCAGCGTCCCTGCGATACGAGTTGATTATAACTCTCCATTGTGACACGCTATTACATCTGGGTGTGCAGAAGACCTTATTGACGTTGCAACGTCATTACTTTTGGCACGGCATGGCGACAGATGTCGTGGGGCACGTCCGCGCGTGCCCTGATTGTGCCCGACGTAAGCCACCTAAACATCCTTATGTGCCGCCTATACAGTCAATTCAGGTGTCTCAGGTTAATGAACTGGTGGCACTGGACATTTTGGGACCTTTCCCACCATCGGCGAGGGGTAATAAATATTTGCTGGTTGGGGTTGAGTACCTCTCCCGTTGGCCGATGGCCTGGCCGTTGCCCGACCAATCGGCCGCGACCATTACCGACGCCTTTTTGTTCAGGTACGTTATGGACAAGGGTGCGCCTGAGAGACTCCTCACGGACCAGGGCCGAAATTTCTCTTCTAAATTATTGGCGGAAGTGTGCGCGGGCCTTGGGACTAAGAAAGTACGGACGTCCCAATACCATCCGCAAACGGATGGTATGGTTGAGCGGCTAAACCGGACATTGTCTGCCATGCTGTGCCATACGGTGAGTGAACAACAATCGGATTGGGACCTGCACATCCCGGGGGTGCTTTCGGCGTACCGGATGACTCCTCATGCGGCTATAGGTTATTCGCCGTTTTACCTTATGTATGGTCGGGAAAACGTGCCGCCGATGGATGTGCAGTTGGGAACCGGTGTGAGGGGACCTCGTAAACCACTCCCTGATTACATTCGGGACACTGTTCGCCGGGTCTCGGAAGCGCGGGAGAGTGCCCGCGCGGCTACGGCCAAAGCCCAGGCCCGGAACGAGAGGTATGCTCGACGTTCCAAGGGGGAGTGCCCCTGGAAGGTTGGGGACCTGGCCTGGCTCCATTGCCCGCAGGTGCGGCCGGGTACCTCTCCTAAATTTCACAAACCTTGGCAAGGGCCCGTCCGCTTCATTGAGGTTCCCAACCCTCAGTCGGCGCGTGTTCAGATTGGATCTCGCCGCTGGTTTGTTCACACGTCGCGCTTGAAACCATATGTTGCTCCCCTACATGATACGTCATCTCCTAATGTTGCCTTGCCGGGGTCTGTTGCTGCCGACTCTCCCCTGCCTGCGTCCATTGATCTTGCGAGAGCGCCTGTCGTGCCTGTTCCAGACAGACCGGCCGTGACGCCGCAGGTGACGAAGAGCCCTGCTCGGAGGGTGCCTGCCAGGACTGCGGGAACTCCGGGCCCTGCGGCCCTTCCGACCCCGTTGCAGGCACAGTCGCGGGACACGTCCGGGGCTAATTCTTCAGGGACACGGGACGTTGGTGGACCTCCAACATCGACAGGAGGATTACGCCCTGTCACTCCTCAAACTCCGTCACGTTCCCGCTCTGCGGGTGGGCCGCCGACCGTCCGGGACGGGCCGGCGACCCGCACACGTTCTAAATCCCTTGTGTTTCGTTGATTGTTATGTTGCATTGTTGTTCTTACTGTTATATTTATTGCCTGCTTCTTGTACGTTCGTTGATTGTTATGTTGTGTTGATTGTTCTTACTGTTATATTGCATGCTTGGTGTCCTTTGGTGTGTCAAGGTCGGTTTCGCCCGCATTACTGTTGGTATTGTTCAGCCGAGGTCGGCTGGGTTTTTCTCTACGGGGGAGGGTGGTGTAATGCGGGCGCGAGCGACCTCCCGGATGTGACGTCACGGAGAGGTGGAGTTATGTGACGTGGAAGCAAGGTTCGGGTCCTTAGGGGAGGAAACCGGAAGGAGACGGGAGAGAGTGGGAGACTGAGCAAGGGTAAGGCCACGCAGGGCGAAGCCAGGGAAGAGTGGCGCCGTCGGCCAGCGGTGACCAACTAAGGGAGCAGCCAGCGGAGCTGCGGGAGGAGACAGCAGTGGGGCTGCTGGAGAGAGAGAGCGGTTGAGGAGCTGCAGCGAGTATAGCCGGGGAGGCTGTGTATGGGAGACAGCGGCAAGGCTGCTAGGAGCTACGGGAGCGACAGGGAAACAGCCGCGAGGCTGTCCGAGGCTACGGGAGCGACACGAGGAGGAGCTGCAGCGAGTACAGCCAGGGGGGCTGCGTGAGGGTAACAGCAGCGAGGCTGCTAAGAGGCTACGGGAACGACGGAGACCAACAGCGGAGCTGTTAGCGGTGACGGGTGTAACAACAGCGTCGGCACCGTGTGGAAAGTCTCAAAGGAGGACAGCCGTGTGGGAGACAGCAACGAACCGAATAAAGGACACCAAGCCAGACATCGTGGTCGAGTCTTTTATTACACACTGATGAACTTTTAACCACTAATGCAAAGGAAACACTGCCTCATTCCTTTTGAGTTGGGACTCCTATCTTTTTATTTGAAAAGTGTTAAAAGCAAGTTGCTGAATGCAAAAACAGATACACGAAAACTCTTCAAACTTTTGAAATGACTATCAAGAATAAATATCAAGTATTAAACCAGTTTCTTCCAGTACTTGCTGCAGTGTTTGATACTGGTGCTGGTACTGCAGCTTGGAAGCTGTAAAAACTCTTGGAAGTTATTTGCCTTTTTCTTCTTCTCATGTCTGTTCCAGATGATTGTACATTTCCTTAATATACAAAGTTTATCTGTTAAAGGCTAATGCAGAAACGTTTTTTATTGTTTTATCTTTTAAGATCGTTTTATAAAATAGGGTATAATACTTTCACAATTCCATATTTTAAAACATGTTCAAATGCATGTACTGACTATTTTCATAAGCCAATGTATGTAGATTTACAAATTAAAAAGAAAAGACAATAAAGTCTTTCACACCACAAAAGCAGTTTTTTCTTTGTTTAGTTTCTTGCCAGGAAGAGGTAATGGTGGAGAGCAGCAGACAAACTGCCCGTGTATAGGGTGAAACATATTTCCATTTAAACTAAATCTAATTTGGGTTTGATTTGTTGTTTATAATGGACATTTTTTTATATGGAGTGCCTTTAAAAATATAGAAATTTACAGTAAGATAACACAATAAAAAAAAAATCGGTAAAATTACAGAAAATTTTACTGGCAACTTTCTGCCAGAAAAGTTACTGTTAATTTACAGATCCCATTTTTTTACAGCCATGGGATATATTGTTTTTTTCACTGAAAACAACTGTTTTTACGGAGAAATTACTTTCAAAAAACACGGATGGTATTATGTGAAAATACAGTAACTACTGTAAATTTATGTACATATTTCTGTAAAAAACTGGGATTTAATTTTCCGTATAATTACGGTAAAACTCACTGGCAACTTTTTGCCAGAAAAGTTACTGTAAATTTATGGAATTATTTTTTACAGTGCACGAACTCTCTCCCCTGAAGCCCTCTCATCGTGGCGAGCAGCAGATCTCGACAATAGAATCAAGCTCCTGGCCATTTTGCTGCTGCTATATTCACGCGCAAGGATGAACGAAGCCTCCCAACTAAGCACGTGGAGCCCATGAAGTGACTATGCCACTTGAGGTTTTTTAGAGAAAACCGGCCCGTAACGCCATGGTTGTACAAGTTGTGTCTGGTTTTATTTTAAAAAAATAAGGTTATGTGGACAAACGCGCCAGTCTATTAAGACCCAAGACTGGAGGCCACACCCACAATTCTGGAAGCTGCCTGATGATGCTAGTTGTTACTACCAGCCAAACGGGGGACTTTCCAATCGTTAAAATGTGTGTGGATTGCTCTCCCACAACATTACCGGTGGCGCTGCCAAAGCAGCGATACGTTGGCGTCTTCGTCCACGTGATAAACTGACCAATTGGCCGCGTCAGGGAGAGGAGGGAGTACGACGCGGACATGTTTACTTCTTAAGAGATCTGACCAAAAAAATCAGCTGTGAATCCTAACGTTGGCTGCGAAAGCCCACAACAGTTACTACATTGGTCGCGAAGCAAGGGGGCAGCTGCGCTCAGCCGCACGGATTTCACACGAGTGTCCCACAGCTGCTGCTGGGCACCCCTGGCGATGATGATGTTGATATTAACATCGATCTTTAGCTCACAGTTTGCTGTACCCTATTATCCTGCAAGCCACGGTACGGCACCTCCTCGACGCCAACGGAAAAAGATTCACGCAGCCATTTGTGCACGATCTCCACAGTGCTTGGACTATATAGGCGTGCCATCGCCACTGCAAGAGGGTAGCGCGGTGGTGTGGTGGTTAGCGCACTGCGCTATTGGATCAATCGAAATCACGGGATCGGTGGAATTCACGGTAGAAAGCTATAACCTACTGCTGTATTAGAGTCAGGATTCCGCCAATGGTTCTCGACTCGTGATGCGGGCACCACCTGTTGAGTGATAAAAAACGCAAACGATGACGTCCTTACATGCTGCGCTTGTACCTGATGATGCTGCGCGTGTACCTGATGATTGCGAAACACGTTCCACGTGACGTACACAGCAGCTGATAAAAATTAGCATAGAGAACCTGTGCGCACGATGTAACGTGACCCTGAATCAGATGAACAATCGGCTATCCGCGCCACGTGAGGTGTGTTTCGCCTGTACGTCCTAGGGTTGGAGAAAAGTTAGGCGGTAGAAAGCCAAAAAGTGATTGACCCTTGGCAAAAACTAGCTCCTGCCATAGGAATATGGAATTTCTATCAGTTTATCGAAAATAACTACGTTCGCAAATAAGTGCAAGGATTGCAAACTTTGAAAAGTAGACGCTTCGTGCAACATGGAGAAAAATATTGCAAAATATTAATAAACACGAAGCGTGGGTTGGCGAAGTTTAAGAGTTCTTGGTTTCTCCGCTCCCTTGGCAACATTGCCAGGTGCCCACAAGGTGGCGGTGACGTCGCGCTATTGTGGTTCATGCAACCCGAACTCATGGACCATGCTGAACAGTAATCCCTCGCTTAACGCGGTAGATGCGTTCCTGTAAAGTGATCACCTTAAGCGAGGAATTACTATTACGAAATCACATTTGTATAAAAAAAATTCAGTCTGCAGCCATCCCATGGCGAGACAAAGGGCTGAGATGGGGGTACACTGCGCTTACTGTATCATTCCGTGGAATGTATCGACTGCTCAGCTGCACCACTCAAAAAAGTAGCTCGTCATTGACCGCTCATAAACCGCATTATAAGGCGTGCGTTCTGCATTATAATGGACGCGTTCCATGTTACCCAATGGAAGAACCGTGTTATAGCGAAAACGCGTTGTGTGAACACGTGTTAAGCGAGCGCTTATCGTACGGTGAGCCACTGTAGTCTGCGCTCCCTCAACGGAAGAGGAACGGCAAAACGACACGAACTATCTCTCCTGAAGCCCTGAAGCCATCTCGTCGTGTCGAGCAGACCTCGACATTGGAAATCTAGTTCCTGAACATATTGCCGCTCCCATACGCAATAATACGACATAGTTATAGAGATCTAAAGACACACATAGACATTCACAGAGATACAGAGACCTATAGAGATACAGTGAGCCACAGAGAGACCCACGGAGGCCTTGTGACATGCAAAAGCCACGGTAGTGCAACTATGGCCATGTAATCCAAGCTATGTGTAGTGTCGTCTGTGCGTGCGGGTGGCGCGCGTCGCACACACAGTCAGCCGGAGGCGAGATGGTCGACGGAGGCACTGATCTGCCCTTTAATTGTTGTTGCCGAGCTCACGCCTCCACTCGGGCCCCCTCTCTCTCACACACACGACCCCGCTGCCGCCGACCTGTCCCAGACACGACCCTGTCCGCGTTGCTCCGACGGCGTCGACCTGGACAGCCAACTATTGCCCGGCCGCGCAATGATCGGGCGAAATCGGCAGCGACGAGGGCGACGACGAGATGAGTTGAGTCCAACCCCAGAACCGGCAGCCCAGAGCTCTTGCTCTCCACTGCTTTTATTCCCCTCGGCACGGCTTGGCTCCGCCCTCGCCACGCCTCCCTTCTCAAACCACAAGAGGGTTCGAAGGGCCTCCCGATAAGGTCTACCGTGACCCTTGCCCCAGTTCCTAAGCCCTGTCGGCACACACACCGTGTATTTACTCAGCGGCGTGTGTGCCAAGTGTCCACCTGCAGTTGCTGCTGCTGTCCAACAGTCAGCGCTATGTCACTACATCTGTACCATGCGGTAAACCACTGTAGTCTCCTTCAATGGAAGAGGAACAGCGAAACGACACGAACTCTCTCCTGAAGGTGTCTCGTATTGGCCAGCAGACATCAACATTCACATTTAGCTACTCAGCGTTTTGCTTCTGCCATCACGCGCAAGGATGGACTACACCAGTGGTTCTCAATAATTATTGATTGCTACTGTTACCCCCCTTGTTGAATATTGTTTCAACCGAGTACCCCCCTGCCTGACCCAACACGGTTTTAAGAAATACATGTATGAACGTCAATATTTAATTTTAAAAAAATTGTGAGGTATCCTAACTGGCTAACTACAAGGGAATAAAACAAAACCAACGGACGCTCTGCAAGCGTGAGGTAATTTGTGCTCGCTCGCTTGTTACTCTTGGAAACCCGCATTGTTCACGATCGACGAGTTTAGAAAGTTAATTTATCTTTCTAGGTTACCATGTGGATTTAGATGTTTTCGTAGTTGTTTTATATTGGCAGCTTCCTACATGATTATTCACCAATGACTCCCATGCATGATATAATTTCACGCATCTATAAATCACCTCACGTACCCCCCAGAGGTCCACGTAACCCCTCGAACGACTGGAATGTCGCGCTGCAGACAGGCAGCCAGACAGACCCACGCCCCCCCCCCCCCCCCCCCCCCCAAGTTTGCTCGCTTAACGAATACTTAACAAATACTTAACAAATACCGCTTGCCGCTGATTGGCATCGCTGTGCAGGACCGCCAGGCTGATGGGATAAACACGCGCGTTTGTTTCGACCTGGATACATTGTGGTGGAGTTACGCCGATATTCGCTGTTCCGCATCATCATCGAGTGTCGGTGGTGCGTGCGTTGAGCTTGAAGCCCGCCACCGGAGTGCGATTCCCAACCACACGGCTAACATCAGTGGCGAATTATATATCTGTAATAAAGGACTCTTTCACTGGGTCTGTCTCCGTTGTCCTTTATTGTGGTTCGTACAACTTTGCCCGCATGGCGTCTCGCTCAGAGTCTCCTCCGTCTCCCGCTCGGCAGCCCCACTGCTGCCGTCGCTCCTGCAGACTTGCTGCTGGCTCACTATGCAGCCCCGCTGCTGGCTCTTCCCTCAGCCTCTCTGTCCCCGACCTGCAGCCCCACGGCTGCTCTCTATGCAGCCCCGCTGCTGGCTCTCCGCCTCCTCCGTGCCTGGACACCGCTGGCCAACGGTGCCGAGTCCCGACCTGTGGCGATCACGCCACTTTCCACCTCCTGCCCTGCGTGGCCTCCTCCTGTCTTTATTCCCACACTCTCCTCCAGCCCTTCCGGTTCCTGCCCTTAAAAGCTCTCCTCTCCCCCCACGTGATGCAACTCCTCCCCCCTGTTACGTCATATCCGCGAGGCCGTTTACGCTCGCATTACATATCTACCGCCCCTGCATACCCCCCCCCATCCCCCGCTGCACCAACCTGCACGAAGCATTGTGGACAAGTATGGTCAAACAATTGAACGACTTCACTCATCCAGCGGTGACTGCACAAGGGCTGTGGCGTGCCATTATGTATCTAGTCACGTGTTCTTTACTGGTAGAGCTTTAGAGCCTCCATGGGCCGGGTTTGGTCCATGTGATGTTGTGGTCAGATGTAATAACCGATCTGCGTGTGGCTACTCCATACAACGCCTCTAAGCAGCCTATACAAACTATGTGGTCGCGTGGAGTTCTCTCTGGGTCCTCCGGGTTTTACACGTGATGAGCCACTTCCTTGAGCTATCATTTGTGGCCAGGTCGCTTCTGAAAAGAGAGCTACACAGCTCAGTGGGTCTTACCTGGCAAAGTAAAATAGTTTGAATATTTTTTTACATCTCTCCGCGTTGACTAACTTACTCCTCCAATGATCGTTAAAACACGATCCCACGTGACGACGTACGCGTGAAGAGCCCATTTGAATCAGGATCTGCGTGCGCGTGTGTCCAAGTGTTCCACGTTACGCAAACAGCATTCATTGCTGAGCGCGTCACGTGTGACCGCTTTTAACAATCATCAGGCGTGTGCAGCGCGGAATGAGTTAATTTGAATGGAAGGGGGATTGGTAATCGCGGAGACGGAGCGTAGTGGGTTGGTCGCGAGGACTGGAGTTTGGGAAACCCCAAAACAGAGTAGAGCTGTTCTGTTCACCTGTTCACCAACAAGGGCACGTGTTGCAATGTGCGTGCGTGTCCTCTGGATTGCCCCACCACAACTCATAAACGTGTGCGCGCGCGTGGGGGGAGGTTTTCATCCAGCAGTGGATATTGCCAAAAAAAGTTGGGAGTCACCAATAATTTAATTAT
Source organism: Lethenteron reissneri (assembly GCF_015708825.2). NCBI lineage: Eukaryota > Metazoa > Chordata > Hyperoartia > Petromyzontiformes > Petromyzontidae > Lethenteron > Lethenteron reissneri. The sequence goes on from NC_083825.1 coordinate 11,251,690, forward strand.
CCGTTTTCCAGCAGCCCGTATTCAACCAGAAAAGTGAATATACAACCCACGAAGCCATCGCCGCACGATTTCTCCACTGGCCCTTCAATGCCCGGGCATGCATGTAGAACTTCTTTCGCACCATACGTAGTCAAGTTTTGCTAATCGGAAGTGCGGGGGAAGGACAACAAACTCGGCTGTGTTGGCTGTACACAGACTATGTGCATGCTGTGTGCATGCTGTGTGCATGCTGTGTACAGGCTGTGTACAGGCTGTGTGCATGCTGTGTACAGGCTGTGTACAGGCTGTGTGCATGCTGTGTACAGGCTGTGTACAGACTATGTGCATGCTGTGTGCATGCTGTGTGCATGCTGTGTACAGGCTTTGTACAGGCTGTGTGCATGCTGTGTACAGGCTGTGTACAGGCTGTGTACAGGCTGTGTGCATGCTGTGTGCATGCTATGTGCATGCTGTGTACAGGCTGTGTACAGGCTGTGTACAGGCTGTGTGCATGCTGTGTGCATGCTGTGTACAGGCTGTGTACAGGCTGTGTACAGGCTGTGTGCATGCTGTGTACATGCTGTGTACAGGCTGTGTACAGGCTGTGTGCATGCTGTGTACAGGCTGTGTGCATGCTGTGTACAGGCTGTGTACAGGCTGTGTGCATGCTGTGTACATGCTGTGTACAGGCTGTGTACAGGCTGTGTACAGGCTGTGTACAGGCTGTGTACATGCTGTGTACATGCTGTGTACATGCTGTGTACAGGCTGTGTGCATGCTGTGTACAGGCTGTGTACAGGCTGTGTACAGGCTGTGTGCATGCTGTGTGCATGCTGTGTACAGGCTGTGTGCATGCTGTGTACAGGCTGTGTACATGCTGTGTACAGGCTGTGTGCATGCTGTGTGCATGCTGTGTACAGGCTGTGTACAGGCTGTGTGCATGCTGTGTACAGGCTGTGTACAGGCTGTGTGCATGCTGTGTGCATGCTGTGTGCATGCTGTGTACAGGCTGTGTGCATGCTGTGTGCATGCTGTGTGCATGCTGTGTACATGCTGTGTACAGGCTGTGTACAGGCTGTGTGCATGCTGTGTGCAGGCTGTGTGCATGCTGTGTGCATGCTGTGTACAGGCTGTGTACAGGCTGTGTACAGGCTGTGTGCATGCTGTGTGCATGCTGTGTACAGGCTGTGTACAGGCTGTGTACAGGCTGTGTGCATGCTGTGTACAGGCTGTGTACAGGCTGTGTACAGGCTGTGTGCATGCTGTGTACATGCTGTGTACAGGCTGTGTGCAGGCTGTGTACAGGCTGTGTGCATGCTGTGTACAGGCTGTGTGCATGCTGTGTGCAGGCTGTGTGCATGCTGTGTACAGGCTGTGTGCATGCTGTGTACAGGCTGTGTGCATGCTGTGTACAGGCTATGTGCATGCTGTGTGCATGCTGTGTACATGCTGTGTACAGGCTGTGTACAGGCTGTGTACAGGCTGTGTGCATGCTGTGTGCATGCTGTGTACAGGCTGTGTACAGGCTGTGTGCATGCTGTGTACATGCTGTGTACATGCTGTGTACAGGCTGTGTACAGGCTGTGTGCATGCTGTGTGCATGCTGTGTACAGGCTGTGTACAGGCTGTGTACATGCTGTGTGCATGCTGTGTACAGGCTGTGTACAGGCTGTGTGCATGCTGTGTGCAGGCTGTGTACATGCTGTGTACATGCTGTGTGCATGCTGTGTGCATGCTGTGTACAGGCTGTGTACAGGCTGTGTACATGCTGTGTGCAGGCTGTGTACAGGCTGTGTACAGGCTGTGTACAGGCTGTGTGCATGCTGTGTACAGGCTGTGTACAGGCTGTGTACAGGCTGTGTGCATGCTGTGTACAGGCTGTGTACAGGCTGTGTACAGGCTGTGTGCATGCTGTGTGCATGCTGTGTGCATGCTGTGTACAGGCTGTGTACAGGCTGTGTACAGGCTGTGTACATGCTGTGTACAGGCTGTGTACAGGCTGTGTACAGGCTGTGTACAGACTATGTGCATGCTGTGTGCATGCTGTGTGCATGCTGTGTACAGGCTGTGTACAGGCTGTGTGCAGGCTGTGTGCATGCTGTGTGCATGCTGTGTACAGGCTGTGTGCAGGCTGTGTGCATGCTGTGTGCATGCTGTGTACAGGCTGTGTACAGGCTGTGTGCAGGCTGTGTGCATGCTGTGTGCATGCTGTGTGCATGCTGTGTGCAGGCTGTGTGCATGCTGTGTACATGCTGTGTACATGCTGTGTACAGGCTGTGTACAGGCTGTGTGCATGCTGTGTGCATGCTGTGTACAGGCTGTGTGCATGCTGTGTGCATGCTGTGTGCATGCTGTGTACATGCTGTGTGCATGCTGTGTACATGCTGTGTGCATGCTGTGTACATGCTGTGTACATGCTGTGTACAGGCTGTGTACATGCTGTGTGCATGCTGTGTGCATGCTGTGTACAGGCTGTGTACAGGCTGTGTGCATACTGTGTACAGGCTGTGTACAGGCTGTGTGCATGCTGTGTGCAGGCTGTGTGCATGCTGTGTGCATGCTGTGTGCATGCTGTGTGCATGCTGTGTACATGCTGTGTGCATGCTGTGTACAGGCTGTGTGCATGCTGTGTGCATGCTGTGTACAGGCTGTGTGCATGCTGTGTACAGGCTGTGTACATGCTGTGTACAGGCTGTGTACATGCTGTGTGCATGCTGTGTACAGGCTGTGTGCATGCTGTGTACATGCTGTGTGCATGCTGTGTACAGGCTGTGTGCATGCTGTGTGCATGCTGTGTACATGCTGTGTGCATGCTGTGTGCATGCTGTGTGCATGCTGTGTACATGCTGTGTGCATGCTGTGTGCATGCTGTGTACAGGCTGTGTGCATGCTGTGTGCATGCTGTGTACAGGCTGTGTGCAGCCTGTGTACAGGCTGTGTACATGCTGTGTGCATGCTGTGTGCATGCTGTGTACAGGCTATGTGCATGCTGTGTACAGGCTGTGTGCATGCTGTGTGCATGCTGTGTACAGGCTGTGTACAGGCTGTGTACAGGCTGTGTACATGCTGTGTACAGGCTGTGTACAGGCTGTGTGCATGCTGTGTACAGGCTGTGTACATGCTGTGTACAGGCTGTGTGCATGCTGTGTACATGCTGTGTACAGGCTGTGTACAGGCTGTGTGCATGCTGTGTACAGGCTGTGTGCATGCTGTGTACAGGCTGTGTGCATGCTGTGTACATGCTGTGTGCATGCTGTGTGCATGCTGTGTACAGGCTGTGTGCATGCTGTGTGCATGCTGTGTACAGGCTGTGTGCAGGCTGTGTACAGGCTGTGTACAGGCTGTGTGCATGCTGTGTACAGGCTGTGTGCATGCTGTGTGCATGCTGTGTACAGGCTGTGTGCATGCTGTGTACAGGCTGTGTACAGGCTGTGTACATGCTGTGTACAGGCTGTGTACATGCTGTGTGCATGCTGTGTACAGGCTGTGTGCATGCTGTGTACAGGCTGTGTACAGGCTGTGTACATGCTGTGTACAGGCTGTGTACATGCTGTGTGCATGCTGTGTACAGGCTGTGTGCATGCTGTGTGCATGCTGTGTACAGGCTGTGTGCATGCTGTGTACAGGCTGTGTGCATGCTGTGTACATGCTGTGTACATGCTGTGTACATGCTGTGTGCATGCTGTGTACAGGCTGTGTGCATGCTGTGTACATGCTGTGTACAGGCTGTGTGCATGCTGTGTACATGCTGTGTGCATGCTGTGTGCAGGCTGTGTGCATGCTGTGTACATGCTGTGTGCATGCTGTGTGCATGCTGTGTACATGCTGTGTGCATGCTGTGTACATGCTGTGTGCATGCTGTGTACATGCTGTGTACAGGCTGTGTACATGCTGTGTGCATGCTGTGTACATGCTGTGTACATGCTGTGTACAGGCTGTGTACATGCTGTGTACATGCTGTGTACAGGCTGTGTACATGCTGTGTGCATGCTGTGTACAGGCTGTGTGCATGCTGTGTACAGGCTGTGTACAGGCTGTGTGCATGCTGTGTACATGCTGTGTGCATGCTGTGTGCATGCTGTGTGCATGCTGTGTGCATGCTGTGTGCATGCTGTGTACAGGCTGTGTGCATGCTGTGTGCATGCTGTGTGCATGCTGTGTACAGGCTGTGTGCATGCTGTGTACATGCTGTGTGCATGCTGTGTGCATGCTGTGTACAGGCTGTGTGCATGCTGTGTGCATGCTGTGTACAGGCTGTGTGCATGCTGTGTGCATGCTGTGTACAGGCTGTGTGCATGCTGTGTACATGCTAATCAGAGGTGCGAGGGAAAGAACAAACTAAACACAAAAAGACGTAATAAATTAGTTTTCAATCTAGACGAGTTAAAAGTGCAGGAGCCACACTTGGTGTGCGAGTCGTGGTCGCAACCTGCCCGAGTCGGTGACCCGGCGGGGCAGCGAGCAGCTCCTCGCTATTGGGGAGGTCGTGAGTTCAAATCCTGGTTCGGGGGATTGACACAGCCCATCATCCCTTCCTCCGGGGTCGATAAAATGAGTGCCACTGTACGGAAATAAACAGTGGGTGTCTGATGGATCAACTCCCCCCCCCCCTTCTCACGGACATAGGAACGTGGAATTTCGACCACTGGCTTTGAATGTTGTAAACAAGAGATGAGCACCAATGCTCCAACGTGGCTCATGTCAGCTGCAGTCACGCTGGGGATGGCACCGAGCAACCACACTCAGCATCAGCGCCCACACATCATCAACTGCTCACACTCATTGCCAAACAGTGACCGGGGTGGGGGTTTATTCGTTATTCTTTGGGGGAAGGAAAATAAAAAAAGAGAATACATTACGAAAACAACCTTAACTTTGTCACAACAAGTCAGTATCAACACATTGTATATATATTTTAGAAAAAATAGAACAGCAATGACAATAACAACAACAAGCGATCGATGATGATGAAGATAGTAATAATACTCGGGAGGGGAAACATTCAGGACGACGAGAGCTCCGCAGAGCTCGTAAACGGCACGCGCGGCGCGCACGGCAGACGACGACGACGCCAGCGGCAGCAGCAGGAACCTGGGTTCTCAGCGCCGAGCAATGGACAGAGACGACATCTTCTCTCCCACTTGCTGTTACGATGAGTAGTATTATTATCATCGTTACGCAAGCAGGTAAGAGAACCAACAAGTTGCTCGGCTGTTTGAGCCGAGGGCATCATCAGCCCCGTGCGTGGTGGGGGAGAGGGTTCCGAGTTTTGGCCGAGGTGGCACCATGGGGGATGTTAAAGGGGGGGGGGGGGGGGAGTCGCGAGGGAGGCCACGTGTGGCTGCATGCGGTGGCGAGGGGCGCTCCTCCAGTGCGGCGCAAAGCGAGCGTCGGCGCCAACGCCAAGCGCGCCGGTTTCAGTCGGCTCGGGCAGCCCGCGTTTGGCCCAATGCGCAGACGCGTCCCGGGCGTACGGGCGTGGCTCCCTCGCTGTGCCGCTGTCTCGCGGCTCGACTTAACCGGTTCACGGTGTTGAATTTACCTTGCGAGCAAAACCCCAACAGCACGCGCTCCACTCGGTGACCGTTTTCTTGCTAACGAAGGAAAACAAAGATCCCCCCCCCCCCCATAGCCAACACAGACTGTCGGGGCAAGTGCTGCTAGCGAGCACCTCTGAAGGCCGGCACGGCACATGGCGGATTGGGTGGCCAGCACCACGCCCGGCCGCCTTTGTACTCCCTAGGGGAGGCCCATGGCCGGTTCGGATAATCGTCACTGGTGGTGGCCGAGAGCAGGAATCGAACTCGGGTGGCCGGGTTCGGAGTGTAGTGCACGTGCACACAAAACCCACACTCCCGTTTCAATAAATAGTGAAATTGTCGAGCTTGGCGAAACCGCCTCGCCAGGTGAGGCGGCTACCGAGAACCCAGGTCCGCGGCTGGTGCCGTCACGCGGCGCGCGGCGGAGGGGAGGAGGGGTTCGAGGTCGCAGGCCGTCCGAGCGCCCGCGCGACCACGGCCTCCCCCCCCCGAGCGCTCGTCATCGTCCATCGAAACCGCGTTGTTCTGGGAGCGAGCTCGGGATGGACGGGTGGAGGGAGACGGGAGAGCGAGAGCAGAGGTCGGATGCCGCTGCAAGAGCCTCGCGCACTCGCCGCGACGTCTTGCGCAACACCACCACCGCTATGGCCACGCTGCTGGTACTTCTGCCGCTGCACACTGGAGGGCACGGGGTGTGACCTCGTGGGTGGGGGGGGCGTCGATGAGATGCCACCTTGCTTAAAAAAATAGAACGTCGCTTCATGCCAAAGTCTAGACAGGTTTGTGTTTTTTTTTCCAAATTATCCCATCCCATCGATGCACGATGGGAGGTGAACTCGTAGGCAAGGGGCGAATAGGTGACGTCGAAGGGACGTGGTGCTGGTTAACCCGCGTTTCCACGACACTCACGAGCTACCCCCGCATTTCCACGGGGATGGTTGGGAGCACAGCCGTACGCGACGCGTCTAGACCCAGGGCAGAGAGACGCCGGGAGAGGCGTTCGCCCCAGTTACTGGGGTCACCGCACAGCCCTCTGAAGCTGCGTTCAAACTCGGGAAATAGTTCTGACCAGGCTCGTTCCAGTGCAGACGGAGCTCGCGAGAGACACAAACAAATCCGTGTCTCGCAGAAGGAAGGCCATCTAACTCTCTGTCACCAAGGTGCACCTGCTGACCTCTTGATGGCCCGGTTAGCAGAACGAACTCAACTCATCTGCTTTTGTTTCGGAACAGCTTTAGTTACGATCGCATGTTCAGAACAGAATCTGTGGGGGCTCAATTTTGTTGAGCTTTACTCTCACGTCATCGCAGCTCTGGCTGGTGAGGGGGGGCGGCGTGCGGTGAGGTGGGGACCCACTGCGCGAGCATCCGCCTCCCCGACGCCGAGTTCGCACCGACAGCGGCGCACTGCGCTCCTCTAACACTGACGGCCAGCGACACTCGAGGGGCACACACGGCTCAAATCACAGCTAACACGCACACACGCGATACGGCTACACGCGGGGTCAGCACAAACGCGGGGGGGGGGGGGGGGGGCTCTACTCGGGCACTAATGCTCAGCCCGAGCTCCAAATCATGGCCTCTAACGCCATCAATTTAGTTTCGCTCGCAAGGCCAGACAAGGCTCTAATCTCGTTACGGTCCGATGCAGGCCGAGTCAGTATTGCCATCAGCTGTCACTTTAGCGAGGCATTAACTTGAGTCGATTTTGCTCCATTTAATCAACGGGAAAAAAAAAGTTTCCGCTTTTTGTCGATATAAATGAATTGTCAAAGTGCCCAACAAACGTTTTTAAAAAAAGTTTACAATAACTACCACCCGAAAATTTTAATTTATTATTTATAGTTCTACTGTGTGTTGAAAGCAATGTTTGCCGGCTAGTGTTAATCATGTCAAAACTATTTTAGCATAACATTAATAATCATAGTTTTAATCAGTTTCTTCACAATGTTCAGGATAGCTTAAGTTAATCTTAACATGGAATCAATAACAATCACTTTCTTTTCCTTCAAAAGCCGGTGACCGACTCGTAACTGCTATGAATCGCCAGCAGTTTTCACGCGTGTCCAGCGACAGAAAGCGACGCGTTAGGATCGGGCCGCTTACGGCCACGACGCTGCCCCACGATACAAAGCGTGCTCACCCACTGGGCACGACGGACTACGTAAAAGCGCATGCTGCTTGGCAAGTGCGCCGGGCGGCACCGCTCCGGACGCTTCGCCGGCGCCTCCCTCCCTAGCGGGACGAGACGGCGACGGTGTTGATGACGGCGATGGTGGCGGTGATGATGGTGGTGGTGTGATGGGGCGGCGGTGGTAGCGGTGGTTGCACCAGTGGTGGCGGTCGTGGTGTTGGCCGTGGGGCGGGTGTTCTGTAAAACGGGGAGGATTCCGATTGACGGCGTCCAGTTCCGCTGAGGCTCGCGGCTGTAGAATACGAGATTAAAGAAATCCAAAGAAAACTTGTATAACAAGTAACGTTTCAGCTACGGATGGGGTTTGCAGGGGGGGGGGAGCAGCGGACACTCCGGGGAGAAGAGCGAGTGAAAGGAGGAAGGGACTGCCGCACCACGCCGTGTGAAACGCTTCACGGCCATGGAAACCAAACACGACGCGGGCTCCGTCTCCGAGCGACCCACGTGACGCCGCCTCCTCTCCCCCCTGCAATCACCAGGACGCACTTCGTGTTAGTGGCAGGCAGCAGCAGCAGACTGCGGGTCATGCACTGCCCCGCCGCTGGCGTTCACCAGTGGCGTCACGGCGTGCAACTTCATTAGGTCAAGTGACTTGGCTTCAACACTTGGTGTTGTTTTTTTATAATTTATGTATTTTCTTAAAACAAGAAATCCACCCAAAAATCTGGGTGGAGATCCGATGGATGAATTTGCATTGTCGACCATGAACGTTTTCTCTCGACGGTTAAAACTCTCACCCACCGTGCGTGGTTCACACGGGATAGGGGTTTTGGGGTGCAGCGAGAGGAAGGGCCAGAAAACGTAAAGCAATGTGAACCGGGCGGGAGAAAATGCCGGTCAGCCCGACCTGTGATGAAAGTCACTCCCTATTGTACACAAGAGTGAGGGAGTGAGGAGGCACGAGACGGAGAGCGACGGGCGAAAGACCGAGCCTACCGCAGAGGATTTTATTAGCGGCTCTTTCTGGTGGTAACCAGTTAGGGGAAAGTTAGGAGGAGATGGTAACGACTGACTCGAGCGCATGCGTTGTTTGCGTGGTGTTGCTGTCGTTGGCTGAGAGGTGAGTAGAACTCGGACACGCGCCCACACGCGCATACAGACACTGCGTGGTCGATGGCAAGAACACAACTCGACGCACGACGGCTCCTGGAGAGGAGTGCGCCATTGCCGCTCCCGCCACCGCTGCTAGGTGGTTGTCGCCGGCCAGGCGAGTTGGCGGGACCGCCCTCGTCACGGCCGAAGCGTGGTTAGACGGTGACAGCGCTCGTGCCCTGCTTGCCGATGAGAGCCTCGAGCAGGCGCAGCTTCGCCTTGGCGTGCTTGTACTCGGTGTACTGCTCCGCGAGCGTCGAGCGGTCCTCCTTTGCCACGTTCCTGCACGCAGCGTGGGGACCGCGGCACCGCAAGCGTTCAGTTCCACCCACCCCGGTGAATGCCGCGCCTGCGCCGCTCACGCCGTCCTCAAGCGGCTGACAGAGATGCGTGGCGTCCCGTTGTCGACGGACGCATTCCCGCGTCGTCTCCAACAATCGGACGGAAAATAAACATTTCCCAACATATCGCTTGTAGAGGTGCATCTCTATCACTAACTGTGACCTCCCACGAGGGGGAAAGGGAGCATAAACTGGGGGCTTTGATCGAGAGCCTTGGTTGCTGTGCTGTCAGCGAGCGTCTATTAAGGCTGCATGATGCACAAAAGACGGTGGGGCCGGCACCATCCAAGCCAGACCATCTCTGCTTCCGGTAGTAATGAGCAACGCACTGTCAGTATCCACAAATTGCATCTGGCGTCCACTGCAAGCAACTTGTCATCCGGCCATCCCCGGAGCAGCGGATTTTGGATATAGCCATCGAGCAATGATGGTCACTGCATCGTGCGGTTTCAGATGCGTTTCTGCGGCCGCCTGGAACACTCCTCCTTCCGATATTAGGAAGCCACTGGAGCTTTGCACTTTTAAATAATGTAGATTGTCAACTAATTTCTTTAAAATTGCTATTTGTATTTCATTTGTTGTCCTTCCTTCGCACCTTCGATTAGTGGAGTTGGCTAAGTACGGTGCGAAAGAAGTTCAACATACATACATACTTCCTTTTACTTTACCGTAAAGGATCTCCCGATATAGGAATGTGGAATGTCCACCAGATGAGGGCATTTGCCCGAGCACGGCCGCGTGCAGGGACATACTTGGACTTGAGTGGGGCCTGCGGCGAGGCCTGCTGCCCGTACCGGCCGGTGTGCCGGTAGAACGAGTCCTCAAAGTCGCGCAGCAGCTTGCGCAGGCGGCGCTTGTCCGAGCGCGTGGTGCGGAGGTGCTCCATCAACTCCTCCCTGCGCACACAAAAAATACAAAGATCCCCCTCGTATATAGCCTCAACAGACCGTTAGCGAGGAGCGCCTATGAAGGCCGGCACGGCACACGAGGGGGCGGGTGGCCGGCATCATGCTCGGCAACATTTGTCTACAGAGTGGCTGTGTTTACACATTGTGCCAGGTACTCATTTGAGGCTGAGTCGAACGAGAGGAGGCCCACGACCGGTTCATATAATTGTCACCGGTGTTGACCATGAGCGGATATCAAACTCTGGTCGCCGGATTCGTAGCGCAGCGTGCTAACCCCCTGCACTACCGCTCTCCACACGCGCACAGATACAGCAGCACGACCGCCCCCCACATGCGGCACGCAAACGAGCGTTCCCCTGCTGCGTGTGCGCGGCTCGTACCGCGAGGCGGCGTGCAGTGTGGAGAGCGATGGGTCGGGCCGCACGCGCGCCAGCTTGCAGCTGCTGCCGCAGCTCTCCTCCAGCGGGGAAACGAAGCCGTCCGTGTCCTGCTCCTCGTCCTCCGGCAGAAGGCGGCGTGGCGCAAACGGCGGTGGCGTCGCCGACGTCACTGGAGCCACCGCCGTGGGTGCCGCCGGCGCCGGCGGCTCCTGCGCCGGGGCCGGGCGCGTCGCGCGAACTGCCTTGCCGTCGTCCTCCTCATCCGTGCCCTCCTCCTCCTCCTGTGACGCACGGTTCGTTCGTTTGTTGGCTCGTTAGGTTCACCGCCGATAGGTACAGCCGGCCGGGACGTGGTGCGGAGAGAACGCGGCAAACCGAGGAGGTGGGGGCGAGCGGTGGAGCGCTTACGATGATGGGGATGGCGCGCGCTCGCACCAGCAGCGTCTTGACGGAGCGGTAGCGGTCGTACAGTGGCTTCACCTTGTGCTTCTCCAGGCGCGTCGTCTGGAGTGGCGCACGCGCACAGAGGCAGGCAGACAAAATACGTGCTACTCCACAGCACACCAAATAACAAACCCGCAAGGTAGCGCGATGGCCTGGCCTGCGAGCACACCTGACGCGATTATTGGAATGGTTCTGTCAATGGACTATCATGCGTGTGTGTGGGTATAATCTTAAGGTAATTTATCGGGCGGGCAAGTGGACTGGCCAGGCAAGTTTGAGTCAAGTTGTGCTCTCCAAATAGTAAGCAACAACATGGGGGGATGGGATAGAATGCCTCCTGCCTTCTTTGGGGATTAAGCCTACACCAATTCACACTCAGCAGAGGAGTTTATGAACAGGTGGAGAGCTGCATCACCGCTTTACTGAACGTGGCATCTAAACGCCACCGCATCACCAAGACGCTGAGGGGAAATCAACAATTCCACTCACAGCAGCATAAGCCAGTCCCTCCAGAAAAACGCGGAGTTTTTTGGTGATTGTTGCGGGCAAAAATCGTTGATTATGCGGCACGTTTTCTTAAAAAATGCGATGGAATATGCGGGATATTTATGCAATTTTATGCGATTAAATTGCGGGAACTGCGGTTTGATGAAAAAGAGAAAAAAAAGTGATTCCCCCAACACCCTATTCACTCGGCTACTACTTTAATGTAAAGAGTCATTTCTTATTACTTCCTATGATAAGCAAGCATACTACATCACAGAAAGTGCTGGGAATATTTAAGTTCTCATCTTGTTTTATTTCAGACCTTAACAAACAGATGGCTCAAACTTACAAAACATTGAGTCGAACAATTTCTGTAGCTTTACAAAATGAATATGCTACAACTTCTGTAAAAATGAATAAATAAAATATAAAAAAATAAAATGTGTGCTTCCTGTTTTACAGAGGTAGCTATACAAAACAGACATCTTCTGTTAAAATAAGTGTTTTCAGTGCATAGTAACGTAAGCAATACAGTAACAGTACAGTCTTACAGTAATGTAAATGTACATACTACTAACAAAAAAGTGCAATCTTACAACTGTAAAGTTGCATAAACTCCTGAATAAAACTAACTACGTAGCCTCTAACACTTCATAACGTTCCCATGGCAACAGGGGAAATGGCTGCGCTTGTGTGAAGTAAACGCAACATTTTTCAACTTTCTGCTAAGATATATGTGACTTTTTGCAACGAAAATGCGGGGATTATGAAATCATGCAAGCCCGCATATTTTGCGCGCGGAAATCTGCAATTTATGCGGCGAAAGTGCGGCGTATTTGAAAAAACGCGCCCCCCGCATAAATATGCGGACTTTGGCTGATTTTGCGTGGAATCTTGCGATCGCATAATCACGTTTTTCTGGAGGGACTGATAAGCATCCTCTGCTGGATGAACGCGAAGGTAGTTGCTGGTGAAGAAACTCCACCGGGGTTGCAATCAACTTGGCAATGAAAATTGCGGAGCGCCTCTGAATCGCATCTTTGAGTCTCATTAAACTATGAACGATGAAAATTTTAGTATTTTTTAATCAACCAGGTAAGGCCCATTGAGCTATTTAACCCTTTTTCAGATGCGACCTGGCCACAAATTATAGCTCAATGAAGTGGCTAATCACGTGGACATTTATTGCATGTTTTCATATGTGGAGGGAAAAACTAGAGGACCCGGAGAAAAATACATGCGACCACGAGGAGAGACATGCAAACTCCAAAATATACAGCAGGCGTCAGGGATCCTGATAGAACCCACGACTTCTTGTATACCCCGTAAGAATGATTTTATTATGTTATATTTTTATTATTTTATTATTTCCCTTCTACGTGACTTTACCAAAATAACCAAGAAGATGAATCCCTGCAGTCACGAAAGCTTTAAATCGAAATTTCTTGTATACCCGGCAAGAAAGATAACAGCTCGCCAACGTAAAGCCCCATTGCCTTTGCGTGGACCCGGCGGGCGTGAGGCGGGCAAGCTGGGTGTGGACAAAAGGCGGGAGGAGGTAGTTACCGGTCGGCCGTGAATGCTCTCGAAGTACAGCAGGCTCTTCTGGATGGCCACCTTCTCGGCTGCGATCTGCTCCCTCGTCATCTCCTGCGAGAGGCAACACGCAAAGCGCGTGTCGCTACGGAACGTCCTCCCGGCCCCAAGGGGGAGAGCCACACTGAGCCCGCACGAGCCGTCAGCTGGATCGACGGGCACGGCTGCCCGCTGCGCAGCGCGCATCTGCTCTGGGGTTGCGGTGGCAGTGGGTGCACTGCGCTCGCATAGTGATCGCGGAAGCAGTATCATGTGTGCGTCCAAGCTCTGAATGTGTCTGTAATAAAGCCAGATATGATGAAAAAAGAAGAGGGTTTATCCTTTCTGGCAATAACACACCTTTTGCAAGACATCAAGTCTGCATTAACCACACACGCTTGTGGTAAAATATGGAAACAAACATACTCCAAGAATATATTTGATATAATTGGCCTACACGAGAGATAGACTTTATTATAGCCTTGTTTCACCGGTGTTAGACCAGAGAATGGCAAAAGGTGAACAGTACAATGGCGATGCAAATATCAAAGCATTAATAGCTCGCGGTGAGCACTCAGATCTATGGGACCTTTTGCCAGCATAATATTTTTTCATAATTATTATACTGCCAAACATGTCCAATAGATAAAGTGCAGATATTGTGAACATACAGATGAATGAAGGCCTTCAGTATGACCCCCCCCCCCAATAGGCATTGCTGGGATGATTTTGATATTTTGACTGTGAGATTTTTACTAATTAGTGGAAATGCCCTAAGGCAGCCAGGCATGCATACCGATGGCCACACCACTCCATCACCTTTTAAGCCAGCCTTAATAGGCGCTCACCATCAGCATTAGCCCCCAAAGATAAAGATCCAACGTATAGGTTCCAACAGACCGTTGGGGCAAGTGCTGTTAGCTAGCACCTATGAAGGTCTGAACGTTACACGAGGGAGTGGGTGGCCAACACCACGCCCGGCCGCCTTTGACTCCCAAGTGCAGATTTTTGTACACTGCCTCAGGTAGAGTCGAACACTAGCCCCCACACTGCGTAACACACACGCACTCTGTGTCGCAGTGCAAGCCATGTATTCGGGGCCAGCCGCTAACCTTGGGACTGTCCGGTCGTGCCGCTTGCTGCCTCTTCTCCTTCAGACGGAGCTCGATCGCCTCCATCGTCTGCTCCACCGTGGGCCTCTCCGCCTTAGGCTTCTCCGCCGTGGGCCTGTGGGCAAGCTTGGGCTGCTCCGTGCCTCGCCGCGAGGCTTTGGGGGATCCGGCGGGGGAGCCGTCCTCCCGCACCGTCCCCTCCCGCGTGTCCGCCTCTGCCGAGGGCGCCTCCGTCGAGGGGACCTCTGCCGAGGGCAGCTCCACCGTAGGGAACTCCGGGAGGAGGCTCAGCTCGCAGGGCCGGCTGGAGCCGAAGCTCCGCGGGAGGGTGTTGCTGCGCTGTCGCGTTAGGGCATCCCTGCCACTCACCGTCTCCTCCTGCGACTGCTTTAGCCTGAGCTCTGTGTTTACAAAGCAACACCAGCAGGTTTACGTTGGTTAGCCGTCACCATTGTCACCATCGTCGGCCATGATCTATCCACTGCTGGACGAAGTCATCCCCAAGTCGGTTTCGCGATGCAAGGATCCAAGTCTAGCTCCTGCGAACGAGCTCCATCTCCACGGGGGGAGGGTGTAACCGCATCCGTGTTGCCTCCTTGCATCTTTTGCTCCACCAATAGTCTCGACAACCGGCCATTGTCCCTTCCTGTGGCTCGTGCTGCCCGAGCCACTTCCTCGTCTCTAATGCTCGATACCATGAGCGATGACTCATCGTATTGAGCGATGAGTCATCGTATTCTAGCCAAACATGTAAATCCCCCATGCTTGTCTGTGCACTTAATGCGCTCATGAGAGTTAACTGAGGTGAACGCGAGCGCTCTTGTTCATCTCACTGCTGCAATAGGTGTAATCTTCACATCTGGGATTCTAAGCTGACTGCGGTGAGCTCTGTGTGTGTCTGTGCGCAGTACTGCAGGAGAAACCACGATCCCAAAGCCTCTGTCATCTCCTCGCCGGTGTTGACACTCCACTCCCCACAGTACACACCGCCCATTCGCATTCCAGCTGGGGCCCACGCAAAACACGCACGACAGGCACACCCTTGCTATTAACAAGGCACAGCCCTGCAACCGCTGGCTCACAGCACTGCTGGTAAGAAAGTCATCTGCATTAGGGAGCTCTAGATAAACTTCTCTTTAAGAGGGCAGTTTATGGCCAACTCTTCCACACCAGCCAGAAGTGGGAGTTCCCACACTTTATCCCACCACACGCGGCCTGTCGATCGATGGAATTGAACCGGCGACCTCTGTATTGCAAGTCCGCTGTGCCGACCATTACACCACCACTGTGGCAGCATTATTTGTCACAGGAGTGTGGCGAAGGTAGAGTGATTCACCCGGTATGACTCACACACAGTGTAACTCATACTAAGCATGACTTGCACTCAGCTTGACTCTAAGCAAAGGATAAATCTGCAGGCGGTGACGCGGCGAGTGGAGACGTCACCTCTGAGCTGTTTGCGCGAGCGAGCAAGGTCGTTCATCCACTTGAGAACTTCCGGGTTGGTGACTTTATCACTGTGACTCGGCTGCATACACACACAAACACACAACACCAAGGGGGTGTTGTCAATCATCATCACCGCCACCTCTTCTAGTATTCGCGAATATCACTGTGTAGGTTTCATAGCTGTGCTGCGTAGCCCTCCGCTGCATGCATGGGTTGTGCCGCATGTTGTTCGTCACGCCAAACAACCCGCAGCACAACGCGATCACAACGGGAGGGGCCCCTCGCTAACATTCCCTGCTTCACTGAACGAGGGCTCCCCGCGAGGCACGTCAGCCTCTTGCACGTGCATTAGTTTTAAAGAAAACTAAACTTTTTTAATTATCTAAACGTTTGCCAAATTAACTCAAAATCCAAACATAATGACGGGTGTTTATTCGAGCAGTCCATTGATGACGGGGCTTACACCAGCCACTCGCTTAATTTGAGAACCCGGTTTAACTACCGGTGGCTGAACCAAGGAGTCGAAACCAGGATGTCAGCCGTGCCGGCTCAGTTTCTGTCGCCCATCACCAGGACCGCTTGGAGGGGGTGGGGGAAAATGTAGTTCTTTGCCCGAGGCCTAACACAAAACAGGTCCTCGCAATGGTCCGGTATTTGTCAAAATTGAGCAAAGAGGCCCCATGTTGTGTTCTACTCTGGACCTCTGGGGAGCCTCTGGGCGGCCCTGCCTATATCGCAGAGTTGTGTGGCGTGGCGAGAGACACGGGGAGAAGCACAGGGAGAGGCGTGGGGAGAGGTGCAGGGGGAGAGGTACGGGAAGAGGCGTGGGGAAAGGTGCGGGGGGAGAGGAGCGGGCCCCACCCGGTAGCGGTGCTCCTCCTGAAAGCGTTCCTCGAAGCGCCGGATCTTCTTCTTCAGGCTCTGGATTCGCTTCGAAAGCTGCGATGATGTCACCTCCTCCTTGTCGTGCTCCTCCTCGCGGGAGCCCAGCGACGATGACCTGGGCCTGCCGAGGAGGAAAAGGCCACACCCCTCGTCACCCGAGAACTCTTTGCGGCCCAGGTAGGTACATGTATCACCAGGCCACGCCGTGTGACAGGACTGGGCGTGTCACGGCCAGCACTGACACATACCCCGTCATGTGTCGTCGTGATGTTACAACGTCCGTACACGTGACCGCTAACCTGCACCTTGTCGCCTGGTCTCACCTCCCTTTTGTTTACCTCCCTTTCATCTCACAAATCTATTTGATCTAGTCTACAGAGCTCTTATCTACCCAAATCTTTGTCTGTCAATGTCTTGGCGAACCGTATCTCTCAGCGGACCATGGCTCGGTGGGCCACTCCCAAGACCCACACCGCAGGCCACCGGGGCAGGAGCCTGCCGTCCCGTGGCGTGTGGTTGGGCGCCTGCAATGCGCACACCCCGCACCCTTCCGATATTGTCACCAAGACATTTCATAGTGACCCATTCCTTGCCATATTTAATCAATTATCTTTACGTTAAAATGTGTTCAAAATGTAAATAATATTTTTTTAATTAAATGCCTGCCCACAAGAGCCGCAGGTGACCCCTGGGCTTTACCATCGCCTCCCTAGATCTGTCGCTCCACATAAACTGGAAAGAGTATTCCTTACACGTCCCATCTGCGCTTTTGTGGCCATCTAGAACGCTCTTCTTTCCGATGTTAGGAAGCCACTGAAAACTAATTTCTTTCTAACTGCTTTTTGTGTTTAGTACGGTGCGAAATTGAACGTACATACAGAACTACATATGTCCTGGCGACCCACCCCACCCCTCACCTCATGAAGCTGGGCAAGTTGGGTGGCGACGGCGGCGCCTCGGGGTCCGTGTGGTAGCGTTGCGAGTGGCTGAAGCTGGAGCAACGCGGCGACAGCAGCGGGTCCGCTTCGTCTGCCAGGAGGCGGCGGATGAGGCGGCCGGGCCGGGGGGAAAGGTGCGGCTCGCTCGACTCCGAACGCCAATCCCGGAACAACCGCACCGGCTCTGCCGGCACAAGGCGACAGGGGGGAAGGCACACGCATGTAGACGTGGGGTTTGGTGCCTGAACGCATCGTAGATCGTACAGAGATCATTATCCATGCTTGCCAACCAGCCCATACTGGACATGTGAAAAAGAGCTTCATGGCTCATTGGATTCCTCCAGTCTAAATAAAGATTATGATTCTGCCAATCAGCATTAGTCATTGGTGAACGCGCCTCTAGGTGTGTGATAGACGGACGGACAGACAGGTGACGCTTTTAATACGTCGGGATGTGTGCGTGTGGGAGGGAACGTGAGCAGTGGGAGACACGGGCACATGCGAGGAGGACCACAATCAAAACCCTCGCGAGCAGCTCAGCAGCCTGCTTGTGAGCTTTACTGTCTCATGCGGGCCCAAGCCCGCGGGCTAAGCAGTGTGTCGGGAGTTCCTTGTGAGCCCACCGTGCCCAGCGCACAAATAAAACACGCCGGCGTACGTACCTCCCCACTCAGTGTCTGGCGCGATGCCGGCCAGGTCCAGCAGCGGAACGTCGGTCCTGCGCGCGGTGCCGCCCACGGCCGTCTGCGAGGGTCCCCCGAGGCCCCGTTGGGGAGATGCCGATGACAGCTCTTGCTCCATGGGCACCACCTCGTTGTTGTTTTCCTCCTTCCACTACGCCAGGAGTACGGAAAGGGGTTGTGGGGGGGCAGTGAGACGTGGAACCCAGCATCCGGTCGCGCCGGCCGCGGTCCACGCGGCCACCGTGGCCATCGTTGAGAGCCCCCAGCCCTATCGCCAGCACAATCCAATGGCAGTGTTAGGTGAGGCAGCGCCCTGCTGATGAGATGCCCCCCCCGTGAACAAAAACCAGTCACGGGTTTCCCTGCTTCAACAAAACGCTTCTAGAAATCGGCGGTCAAGACATTGCATTGAATGACGGGAAGCAAAACGTTGTTGTTATTTTGGGGGAAATTAAACTGGTTCCATTTTCTGCTTCATCACCTACCTACTCACTTACTCACCTGAATATGAATTCTTTCGTCATTTTAAAACGGATTCTTGCACAATTCATTTACTATTGTAGCACCGATTTAGGTGCCGTTGTATTGCTTAAACCCATTCATAACGAGAGCAGTTCCCAACCCCACCATGCCTGAGTGTGAACGAAAGGAAGCATTTTCATGGACTTGATAATAAAAATGATTTAGTTTTTATCGAGCGGCGGCATTTATGAAACTGCAATACACGGTGCGGCATAATCCGCGACACACGGAGATGCGCGTATATATTAAGACATTTTAAACTGAGTGATTATACGTGTGGGAGGAAGAGAGCACCCGGATAAAACCCATGTGTATGAGGGGGCAAATCTCTATCCCAAACAGGTGGGACAGATGATATTCGTCCGCATTTTGCCGTACCGCCTTCTCCTGGCGAGCCAGCATACATGCACCTCCTCGACGCACACGGCAAGGGAGATTCACAACACTTGTACGGTGACCCACCAACCCTCGCTGCCTCCAAAGTGCTGGATCGCAGGCCATGTGCGTAGCCACTACTGCCGCCTGGCTGTGTTAATACGGCCGGTGCCGTTCACTTACAGCTCGCTCAGAGCACACGCGCTGCTTGTAACATCATTTAACTTTCTAGTAAAGAGCCGATTGCTTCCAACGCCGCTGGTACAACACGCCGCTGGCACAACACGCCGCTCTTGCCACACGTTTCCGACCGCCGGCTGCGACAATCGCTGAGCAGGGGAGCTCAATGCAGAGATGCGCGAGTTTTGATCGCTCTGCTCACGCAACTGCTTTGCCCCAACTGCACAGCTCCCAAGAACGGGAGGTGCACAGTTAAGGTTGCGCGTTGAGCCACAAGAACGTCAGAGATGCGTACTAAAGAAAACATTCCTCTAAAAACAGCGGCAACCTCAACAATTCTGTCAGGTGTGATAGAGAAACATCAACCTGAAAGGAAGCCTATTTTTATAATGTTCCTGCTATTCAAGAGCAACTTCAACCCTCGTGATACTTGGAAAGCCAAAGGGAGCTCACAGCAAGTCACAAACAAACACCTCATGAAAGAATCAACGGTTTGATTTTATACAAAGCTTATGGCCACAACCCCTAAATTGCATCTGCACAATCCATGACAGCAGCAGATGCAGTTGCTTGGTGCATGCGACTGTGGTCACCCAAAACAGACCATGGAATACATAACGACTCGATGGCCGATTCACAAACACAAAGGAGGCATCGCCGCAACGATTCCCCACTCCGCTATTCCTGACGCAATAATCTGGCGCAACCGCCTCAATGTAGAATTACATCGGTTGATCTACATTAACGAGGAGACTCAATAGCAGTACAGGGAGTTTCATAACACGTCTCGTCGGTCGCTTGTCCGGTTAAACCATTGATGCACGGAGGTGGGGAAGCAGTGGATGTGCGGCAGGAATCAATGCAACTCCAGCCAGTGGGAGGCTGCGGTGCAAAACAAAGACAAAGATCCCCTGGAAAAGCCTTAACAGACTGTTGGGGCAAGTGCTGTTAGCGAGGACCTATGAAGGCCGGCACAGCACACAAGGGAGTGGGTGACCAGCACCACGCCCGGCTGCCTTTGCCTCCCCAGAGGTGATGTTTTACAAACCGTACCAGGTACTCATTTGAGGCCGAGTCGACTCAGGAGAGGCCTAGAACCGGTTCAGATAATCGTCACTGGGGTTGGCCGTGAGCAGAAATCAAACTCTGGTCGCTTGGTTCGTAGTGCAGCGTGTTAACCGCTCCACTACCGCTCCCCATGTGCCTGCCAGATACACGTAACAATGATGAACCTTTTATGAATTCTAAACTCTGAATAAATGAACAGATTTCAAAACCAGATTCCAAAGAGCCTGGAATTAAACTTTGGCCTTTTTGGTCGACTCAGCCCTTCACCTCTCCGGGGTCAATGAAGTAACACTTTGTAGGAAGGAAAAAAGTGCTTGTCCTGTAGACATACTTGTTCATGCCATACGAATGTGGAATTCTGAGGGTCAGGACTGTAAAGAGGAGATGAGAATCAGCCCGTGGTCATTTGAGCGGCAAGTTACTTTATTAAGGCCTAACAGCACAATCAACTTATCAATGGCCACAAACGTATGACTCATTATAACCACTACAATGTGGAAAACACTAGATCTGCTTTATGACAAACACAGCTCAATCTCTTGCCTGCCGAAAGCATGCGACACAGTACCCTAAGCTGCAATGCAGACACGGCCACATTTCCCCTTAATGAGTGCCAATCTGCGAGCCAACACCCAGGTCCCCGATTGGGGTGTACGCTGAAATCTGTCACGCCGATGACTACACTTCCGTCGCGACGCGGGACGCCCCTCCCCCCTCTCTACTTCTCCGGCAACGGCGCCCGATTTCTCTAACGCCGTTGGTCGCCTGCCGCCAGCGTTAAGAGCGGCCGATGCCTCACCGGGGTCCCTGGAGCCGTGCCGCGGGGCGGCGGCGGGAGAGGGCTACGTTTTTGTATCGTGCCACGGCTCGGCTTGCGGCGGTTGCGGGGCGGCGGGGCGCGACTGGCCGTCAGCTGTGTGACACCACAAATAAAAAAACAAAACAAAACCCACCGTCGCAATTCCTGATCCTGAGCCAGGTTCTCTCTCTCACTAAGAAGACAAGGGAGGAGTCTTGTTTCACTTTCGCTCACGTCTTCATGGATGTCTGACATATATATGTGTTGACACCCATATATATGTGTGTTTGAGCGAAGGCCGGGGGAGGCTCTGTGGGTCACCGGGTGAAGGAACAGCACTCGTGGGACTGGCAGGAGGGTACTACGGGTGCAGAGCAAGCGAGCTACGGAGCAACTGAGCAGCACCGATGAGTACTTAGACGAGCGAGCAAGGAACAACAGACAGCAACCGTGGCAACTACTACCAGGTAAGGCACCACTGCGCTATTACTCTTTTTATCAGAAGTGGCTTGGCCACAAATGATAGCTCAACGAACTGGCTTATAACGTGGAAATTTATAGTGGTCAAATATTCTAAACCAGTGGTTCTTAACCGGAGGTGCACGCACTCTCTGAGGGTGCGAGATGCCCTAAATAGGGGTGCAAGACATGCCCGATTTATTTAGAATGTAAATAATCGAAATTCTATATTAAGAATGATCACGTAAGTACAACTACTTTGTTTCATCAAACCTATATATTCATTAACATTATAAATTGTTTAACAGCTGAGAACCAAAGGAGGTGCAAGGCTGCAGTAAAGGTTAAGAACCACTGCTCTAAACGCATGTTGTTTCTAAATGTGGAGGGAAAAACCCGGAGTAAAATCCACGCGACCATGGGGAAAACACGCAAACTCCAAAAATACAGGCATCAGGGTCGAACCCACAACCTCCTGTATACCAGGCGAGGCAGTTAACATCTCGTCACCGTGGCAACTAACAGTAACAACAAGAGATGTCACCGATCTGTGGCGGCCCGTGTTTATTATGATTAGGATTGTATCGTAGTGTCAAATAAACTGGTTTAATTTGTGTTCATTATTTCTTAACCAAAATTAAAAATTTTACTCAAAATGTTTCATGATGCCCATTCCCTTGCGTGTCCATTCACCCTTCCCCGGGAGCCAGATATCCAAGCCTATCCTGACCTACTCACTCGCCCGTGTGTGGACACGCACCATGTGTCGCCGCATCTTGCGAGTACCACATGACTTCACGTGTATGTGTGTTGGGAAAAATAGAGAAAGGAGGGCATAACTATGGCCGGGAAGACACGGCGCTTCATATGGAGCGACACAGCCAGGTAGCTTCCACACAGCGCTACGCAGCTGATGAAAAGGTAATGCCTCCAGACGGATTTGGGTGAGACCTCTGCTGCAAAACTAGAGCTGGCGCCGTGGTGACGTCACCGCCACTTGGTGTCGAACGGCGGTTGTTGTAATTGTTGTTGAGCAAAATACTTTCAGCTACAAGTAAAAAAAGACTTGAACGATTAATGTGTAAAAAGTTGTCGTTACGTGTAGTTGTGTGTACACAGGTGTGTGTACGTGTGGTTACGGAACGTCGAACAGACACTCACGAGGGGCGCTATTTCCCTCGTAGGGTCTGTCCCCCCGCACCCCCCCCCCTCGCGCTCCCTCGGTGTTGTTGTGGTGTTTGTCACCATACTGACCGAGGACAGCGTCGTCGTGTTCACCATGTCGGCGAGCTCCTCCCCTTGACTCATGTTCATCTTCTTCTTCTCTTCCTCCTCTTCCCTAGCAATCGTCAACAGCAAAGCGACGACGTCACGCACGAATACAAATACACCGCGACCACCCCCACCAGCAAGCGGGGCAGAAAAACACGCGTTGGCAAATATTAATCCAGCTTCCTCTTGACTCAGTGCGCAAGAATAGATGGAAGCCTGCTGCTGCAGCTGCGTGGTCAGCAGGGAATCGCCAAAGCATGCCGTCTACAAGGCGAGCGCCAACGATCCTCTGGACAACTTCGCAGGAATGTTAGAAACCAGAACACAGCCTAAGTGATGCTTGTATGTTATTGCGGTGACCATCAGGTTCTGGGACCTGTGCTGTAATCCCGTGACTGTAGAATTATAATTTGCACGAATCGTAGATAATCGCTATTTACACGCAGAAAACTGCTTAAAACAGGAGTGGAATCGCCGAGTTGCTATGAGCCCGCTGTCCTTCACCGATCACCAAGTTCCCGTTGGCTTAGCGGCGCAGCTTGTGTTACCAATGCGCTCATGAGCCAAAGCGGTATCATCGCTAGGGTCGCGGTGACCGGCACCACGGCGTCTCTTACGGTGGCAGCAGAGCGCGGCTCGCAGGCTTCCCCTCCTCCATGTCGGTCTCCGAATCCGTGGCGGATGTCCGACCGGTCCCGCATGACCCTCCCGGGCCAGCGCTCTCCATCGCCTGGAGACAGCGTCGCGTAGCGCAGAGAGGACGCCACGTTAGCAACGCCGCAGCGACCCTGGCACCGCTCGCTGCAGGGTTAATGCGTGACGCCCCATGGCGTCGTTTGTAAATACCAGGTCCTGCTACGGTGTCAGATAGTAGACGCACAGCCCTCGTGTGGAGCTACTGCTGGATGAGGGCCTCCACACGCCATGCGGGTCGTGGGGGTCCAAGGCGTGGGGGCGCAGGCGTGGGAATGACAACGGTGGATTTGTTCTGCTGCCCACACAACGTGGCACCGCAAGCAGACTATACAAACTAATTTATCACGGTGGTCGCCGATCCAAGCGTTATCTCGGCTCGATCCTGCTTAGCACACACACCGGGTGACTGGGTCACCGGTGGTGTCAGAATGAGCTGTGCAAAGATGTTAGCGGCCGTGCAAACAAGCGATCGAACAAGAGAGTCGGCACTAACGGAAGCAGTCTAAGTCATGGGCAGGTCAACTGGGAAGTCACCACTCGGATGCAGCAGCAGCCGCGGCGGTGGCGATCCAAATCTGATCGGTGATCCCCTGGCTCAATTGCCGGTGTGGTTCTGGGTAGGATCAGCACCAGTGCAGTCGGTGCGATAAACACACGATAATTAATCTACCCATGGCTATTACCAACAAGCACGTGCATGTGCGCATGCACACGCACTTGAAATAGCTAACGTGCCCGGCGGTCAATACGACGCGAGCACAAAGTCTGCGCCCTTGATCCAGTCCCGCGTGGAAACTAATTTTCACAAACGCGCCGCGGTGTCCGGCCTCCCAGAGGGGAAGGAATTAGACCCGGGGGGCGCCACAAGTGAACCAAGGCGCGTGACAAATGCGGGAATGTCAATGTCAAGTGCACCTTCGTAACTTCATGACGGACGTGACTCTAATGACTTAATTTCTCAAAACTCTGCGTTCACAGATGCATTGCGCCCATCCAAACGCACGGGGCCCGTCGTGCTGGCCAACGCAACGCATTCTCACGCAACGCGTTGATGTTTGCAAACAAGCTCTGCCAACCTCCTAAGGTGTTTTAGTTTTAGAACTGCATTTTCAGTCATTTATTTGTTCTTTTATGTCACAATGCAATCCTGAAAGCCACGGGCCAGGCATTAGTGAACTCTGCCCCTTTTACAAATGAACTAAAAAACAAAGCAAAAAATCCTGTTAATAAAAAAAGCATCCCTGTTTCATCTGGAATGCATTAAAACCTAGCGTAAGCTTATTATGGGCCGTCCTAGTGAACCCAATAATAGTGCTCGCATCTCATGTTCTCTTATGATCTACACAATAATGCCGGCGCTACTCTGGTTCACACCAACTTGGAAGCACCCCAAACCTACTTCCTGTCCTTTACACCAGCTGCCACGTATGAACCCAAGACAAAGCGTCACAACTGGTGGTCTCATCAGCCACGGCAACGGCGCCCAACAGAGCAGTGCACCGCTGTCCGAACACCGTCTCGGCCTAAACCCGGCGCTCCAACCGGGAACGCAATGGCTCTGTGATAAAACCAGCGGAACGCCGGAGGCTACGGTGACGCATGTCAACGGTCGGCATTCGGTTTCACCGCACGTTAAGATTCACCTCGCAGCACGAGCCCGCTGGCATTTGGGAGTGGAAAACAAAAGTGTATTTTTAAATGGCTGACCTCTTGCGCTGGCTGGCCGCCCCGTTTGCTGTTGGACCGCTGTCGCTTGGCTCTTAGGCCCCCCTGGTCATCCGGTGTGCCAGGCCCCTTCCCGCTCGTGGCGCCGCCGTCCCCGCGCTGCTTCTTTGGCACGTCCGACTTGGCAGCTCCGTCCGTCTGGGCGCCCGCGTTGGAGTCCTCGCAAGCGGGCATGTTCACCTTGTTGGTGTTGTCCCTGCTGTGTTGTTTTGAGAGAGCGAGTATCGGGGGGGAGGGGGGGGTGAAGGGGTCACGCGGACGCACCGACAAACGGACGAATGGACAAAGTACCCAGAGACACACACGCACACAGAGGGCAGGGATGGGAAGAGTGAGACGGTGGAAAGGGGTTTAACTTTACCCAGTGCAATGAGGAGAGTAGAGGGAATCGGACAGCAAGTCAATAAGTGACGAACGAAAGGAGGGGAAAATCCAATGGAAAAATATCACGATAGATTTTGCGTGTGCGTCTGGCGATTTGCACGCTGTGCTATGATCCCAGCCACCAAAGGTCAATTCCAGGCCACATAAACATTCACAAGCAGGAACTGATGCTTCAACCTGTGCTGGGTCTCCCCTAGGTCATTTTAAACTAATCTTGGGCACTCGGCGTGATGGCATGACTGACGTCAGAACTCCACAGATGAAGGTGGCTGGGCAGATAATCACCACTGGTGTTGGCAATGGCTGGAAATCGAACTTGGGACGCTGGATATTTAGCGCAGTGCAATGCCCTCGCTCCCACAATAACTTACTCCAACACTGCAAGCAGGCGGCTTCAACGGAGGTGAGTGGGGGGCATTCATGTTGGGGGGGGGGGGGGGTCTCGTGGACTCACAAGTCAGCCGCCTGCGCCCGCCCCGGGGATCTCAGCTGGCGCCGGCGTGGTCTCGACGGGGCTGCGGTCGTCGTCACAGCGTCCCAAAGGCCGCCGCCGCCCTCGTCGCCCGCGTCTGTGTCGAAGAGGTGCTGCTCCACCGTGCTGGCGATGGTTTGCTCCAGCAGAGCTCTGCACGCGGTGGGGGAGGCACGCAAGTAGGGCCGGGGGGTTAGGGGCCGGGGGGTTAGGGGCAGAGTGGCGAGCCCCCCACGGGAGACGTGAGAAGGCCCCGGGCGAAGCCTCCTACCGCGCCGGCAGTCGTTCGTGGCTTTCACGGCGACGCTCAGCGTAACTGACAGGGCTCAATAAAAAAACGAGTGCTGACCGATTGGCATTAATGTTTGCGGCATGGAGAGCCAAGAAAGGTGCTCTGTGATGTGAAATGGCTCTGATAACCGCGGCCACTGAACGGGCGCGGAAGTTACACGAGGGGCAGGGCCCCCTACGGGGCCAGCTGTGACCTGGCGCCTCGCCACGGTACGCCAAATGCTTTCCGTGCAGTGTCCAAAAGGACAAGGGGTGCATTGAGTGCGAGCTCTCTACAACTACTACCACCAAACATGCGCACGCCGCATGACTGAAAATGCCCTGGCATTTATAAGTCCGCAATGTCGCAGCGTTGCTTGTGAGCAACGTTTTTCCAAGCTAAAGCCGACAAAATTCTGCCGGCAGGAATGCATGGGACACACAACGCAGTGTGGATTATGGCTACACTTCAATTCTTCGAATACAAAATGAGACGCGCAAATCACATTATTCCTCGCACCCAGAGAGAAAAAGCCACAACTCTCCACGCGTTCTAAATGGACTGGCAGCGGAATCATTGCGAAATCAAACCGGAGGGTTTTACTCACTCAGCAGAGCTGTGCACCGGACTGGAGATGCTGTGGGCACCCGGACGCCAAACACGTCGACAGGAGCGGTGAGAACAGAGAGAGAGAGAAGTCACACAGAGCAAACAGGTGGCGCTGCGCAACACACGGCACCGCGCCACTACGCTGCCCGTTGTCCGAGAGTGACAGCAGACCAAAGGCTCCTGTGTGGCGGCAGTGGCAATTGGGGCGGGGACGGCATATACAGCACGACCCCATAATCCGCCGCACAAGGCTCGTAAATCGGTGCCATGTTCCGAGTAACACCGCATTCCAATTCTCGCGTGTGCAAAAACCTACACGTACGTGCACGGCGCCCCCCCCCACCCCCCACTCCGCTACGGTACTGGAAACTTTTTACAATAACAAAAATAATAGCAATGACGCTGGGAGTAATACAGCAAAGGATAAATAATCAGCAGCATAAAAACAAACAAAGCCTCTTATCGGATCAGCCGCGTGGCTGGCGCGAGATGAAAAACTGCGCGCTGCTAAACGAGCGCTGCGTACGGCCATGACCAAAACACGGCGCGGCACGAGTGCCCATGGCGCCGTTGTTTACAGCAGAAGTGCTCAGCCGCTCGCGGGTACAGCGAGATGCTACAGCCGAACCGTGGCAGGCTTCTTGCATGCAACAACGTGCCTGCAACGCAATCGGCATTAGCAACATTCCGATGTGAACTTTCCACAGCGAAAAGCTGACGTGGCCGAACATGGAATGCTTTCTGCCACTTCACTCCAGCGCGAACTCCTCTCCTCGAAAACAATTGCACTGTTTATCGCTGACGGACACAATGCACTCGTTTCCTCCGCACGTCATTGTCCGTGGCCAACACGGGCGGCATCCTTAAGAGCGACACGGCGAACCCTGCGAGGGTCATTTTGGACAAGCAAAAAATATATAAATGAATTTGTGGACGAGCAGATGGGCAGCCACGCAGACACAGATGCAGTCCAAGGGCACTGGCTGCGAATTTCCCAGACGCTTAGATTTTAGTATTGATATTGGCTGCGAGCTCCAGCGGCGATACAGTTAAACATTAATCACGTGACGTAGCAGGGCGGGGCACAGGTAAGGGCCGTGCCCCCGGGGTGCTTGTTAAGAGGCGGGGGAGGGGAAATGCCTACTATTTAAACAAGTAATATGTAAAAAACTTTATTTTAAACACGCTTATATGAAATGTACTAGTAATGGCAAAACTCCACGACTCCAGGAAGTGGCCCCAAAGCTTGCCATAACGTAAGGGACCGTGGCCAATTACAGCCAACGTCAGTTGACCGTGGACAATTAGACCCAAGCTGAAACATAACATATAAAATTTTTTTTTTTAAAAATGTTTTTTTTATGATAGAATATAGTATTGTCATCACTATGACATAAGTATACCAAGTTTGCAGCCGATACCACATTGGGAAGTGGGTTAAAATTGAGTTACAAGATTTCAGGATACAATAACGACAACAATAAATGACAACGACTACAACAACAACAACAGACAGAGCGAGTTAATAAAAAGCGTGTAAAATAGAGTTACGCTCAATCCACAGTTGGGTGCGACGGGGCTCGCTCTGCAGAGGAGTGCAGAGCGAGCGCAGAGCGGGCAGAGTGAGCAGAGGGAGCACAGAGCTCGTCCGGAACAACAGTTTCTAAGTGTCACCGTCCACTGCCTTTGTTTCGAGTGGGGCGCAACATGATTCAAAGCGATTGCTTGTGGATAACATTTTAAACTTGCGGGTGAGTGAGTGAGCTGGTCCACTGGCAGAGTGTCCCAACTTGTCGGGGGAATTGAACAGTGCTAATGAACGCGCGCACGTGCAGAAACATGCGGACGTACGTGCACACGGACGCACGCGGGGTGCGCGTGCTCGTGGCCATGCACACATACAAATGTGGCAATTGCGCAAGTATGTGCAGAAAAGTATTTTTTTTATATATATACACACCGAATCTATCCATTGCCAATGTTCCCCAAAAACGATACAGATCTGGGCGTTGGTCTGGGCAAGCTGCAATCTGTGCGGGGAGTTTTGCTGCCAACAATTCAGGAGCTCTGTCGGCTGTTTCAAGATTGGTGATGGACCGGCAGAATACTTGCAGGAGCTGCCAATTTTTTAAAATATATACAGCGGCGTCATTAATGCAAACTTCATTGCTCACAATTGTCAAAGAACCACAGAAAACCAGAAAGGCAGCAGCCAGGCGGTGGGTGAGCCGGGGCTCTCAACAACTGCCAAAGCTCTCCAGTTTCCTTAATATTAAGATGCTTTCAGCCAATTGATGAATGCTTAAACACATTTAGTTTGTTCGGATTAAATCTGGGGCCGATGATAAAGTGCACTACGCTTTGCAGAGTAGTGCAACATACGCACAATCTATTAAGCACACACGTAAGCAAAGAACATGCTTGTTTCGCAAGATGAAAAACACCATGAATAGTGGTGCCGGAAAACCCAAGATTAAACATTTACAAGATGTAGGGAAATTAGGTTTGAGGAAGCAACGGTGTTACAACGCTGATCGCTACAGCATCTTTGTTTTGCAATCCGCACCCGGGGTGGCGCAGTAGCGTAGTGGTTAGCACGCTGCACAACAACAGCGGCAGCCCGAGTTCCATTCCCAGTCACGGCTGACATCAGTGGCAAGCGAATATATGAATAAAAACTGGTCTCGGCGTGGTGAATTATAGTCATAAGCGAAATGTCCCCGGGAAGGCCTTCATCCAGAAGTTGACTGTTCTTATTTAAGAACTTCAGTGTGCGCTCCGCAGTCCACAGCTCGTTTCAAAAGGGGGCTCCAATCCAGACCATGCTTAGGCTGCTGTGATATTCTTTTGTATCTTATCTCATTCTGCCCATGCACATACAGATTAATTTGGATATATTTTTTGCCCCAGTATCCCTTGCGTTCGCCTATACGTACTCAATATGTACGTAAAGGTCACTTTTAATAAGGTGAAACAGCCAGGACCACGTCATTACGTTGACACACTTCCCGCACTTGTTTTCCCCAATTAAAAACACAAGTGTGACCTTAACCGGATGATGAAGTAGGCCGGAATATCATGGCAGCATTGCTTTCGAGTTAATTACATCCGCAATGTATTTATTCATTTGGTTTGACCTAAACACACAAAGAAAAGATCCCCCAAACAGTCGAATCGTTGGGGGCAGTGTTGTTAGCAACAACTGTAAAGTCTGGTAAGAGACACAAGAGATTGGTGTTGGTAAGCACCACGCCAGGCCCCCTTTGTCTCCCAAATGCCGATGGGAGGCAGCGCACGACCCGGTTCCAGTATATGCTGTGGCTGGGAATCGGACTCGGACCGCTGGATTGGTAGCGCAGCGTGCTAACCAGTACTCCAATGTTCCCCACGCGTCTAAACAAAAATGCGAACAAGTTCCCTTTCCTTGTTTGTGACATCCCCGATAGGGTCCAGTAGGGGCAGGGGTTTAAATTTCCTGGCACAAACACTCTGGATCGGTAACGTGATATCCATTCTGCATGGCGATGTCCAGTGTGGCACCAGCTGGTGAAGAACATCTCCACGAATAATCCTAATCGCAGTAACAACAATAATAGTACTACAGTCTGTTCTCCTATAACGCGTGTTTTCATAACGCGAATTGAATCGAACGCGATGAATGTGTTAAGGGAACACTTTTATAATACGGATGTGAATTGGATATAACGCGATTGAGTGACGGAACTACGTTGCGCGAGTAGGAATAAGCAGTCATACGGCTGCCTCGGCGTAGCATTACACAAGGCGGGATGCTGCTGGATGCTTTTAGATGCTACCCACGCTCCTCAGTCTTTGTTCAGCCTGAGTATGCATCTCGCGTGTTATCGTGGACTGTGCTTTACCCTATATTGTAGATAATTTATTATAATGCGATTTTATCCTAACACGGTGTTCTTCAGGAACGCAACTAGCGTGTTATAGGAAAACAGACTGTACTACAGATTACGACTTTGCACTTTTGTAGTGGTGAGCAGCGGCACGCGTGTGGGGGTCATGCCAAACTCTCACCTGCAGAAGCACGGGGAGTCCGGTCGGTCATCCTCTTGCAAGCTGCAACACGCACGTCAGAGTACGTCAACGTACGTTATAGTGGAATTATGAATTGATAAAGAGTTATAATGAGTTTCTGGGTGCCAGGGATCGGGACAGAGTTGGTTTGTACCTCAACCGAAGTGTCGGTCACGTGTGTATGAACAATACTATTACATATGAAATGTTAAACTAACGTTTTGACTATTTTAACAACTGACTTTCCAAATGAAACTCAGTGGTGCCAGTGCTATGGAGACAACATACGGTAAATTTTTATGAAATGTGTTCACCGAATTGGCAATGACGTTGTAAAATATTTACTCTGTGATGCAAAACTGCAGCGCGAACGCGGCACTCTCTCTCTCTGGCTGCCACCGCGAGGCGAGACGATGACGCGAGCGCACCGACCGCCGCTCTACAGTGCGCCCACCTGCTGAAGGGCTCCGTGTCGCTGTGCGATGAATCCATGTCCTCTCCATTCGCCGCCGTGCGTGATGGCGCCATGCCACGCCCGCTCTCCTTCCCGACGGTTCGGGCGCAGTGTGGCTCTGTTGCGCCGTGCCTCACCGCCTCCTCCTCCTCCTCCGGTGCCGCGCCCTCCGAGTCATGATGACCGTGGGGCTCGAACGCAGGTGGCGGGGGCCAGCGGCGGTCCGTGGGGCAGGCGCGCGGCGACGATAGCGGCGGCGGTGACGATGACGACGCTGGCGGCGGGGACATGGGGGGGTCCCGGCGAGCGGAGCTGGGACACGGAGCTCCGTCCGGACTCTCGGGCCGTGCCTCGGAGCTCGACGAGGAGGCCTCCTCCGCTACGCGGATCGCGCGGTTCCTCTGCGCGCACACATGTGTGCGTGCGCGTGGACACACGGACACACGCGATGGGGAGACCAACGGCGGTGAAATGCGGGGAGAGTAAAAACTGCACGGGCATAATCCGTGCAACGCTTGCACGGGAGGGGGGGTGGGGGGGCGGCTCGGTGAGCTCTTAATGCTGCACTGGAGCCCCTGGCTAGTGCGGCTTAGATCCTCGATTCTAATCCAGGCAGGCAAGTGAGATGATATCGGATTCTCCGGGGCAGACAGTTTGACGGTGCCAAGCTGGCAAAGTAATGCCCACATGCAGGATGCTGCATTGCCATTCAATGTTGGGTAAGGAAGGTCATATTTAGGAGGCGTTGTAGTTGAATGGCAACATCTTTGAGAGTTATTTTGAGACGTGAAGCTCTCCCCACTCTGGGAGCTCTGAAAAGAAACTATTGGTGTGTTTTGTGCACATTTGAATTCACAATAAAAGTCAAATTACGTTGCGAGATGAATGTTAAGACTTTCCTTCTCAAAGACTAAAACTCTCAAGGACACAGTGAAAAGTATATGCCTTATACAATAATAATGTTACTTATTTATTTCTGTAGGCTGATTCTCACGATGATTTTCAGAAGGATCCTGCATGGGGATGTTTGGCCAATTTCATTCAAAGGTGTTTGGCCTCATGTTGGAGTAGACCGGAGTACACAGAGAAAAACCCACACCACACACAGGGGAGGATTACACTCCAAGTTCCACAAAAATGCATTAAATAACCCATGTGCCGTGTTAACACATCCTGGCCACCACGCAGTGCAGAGGCTTCTGGGAGTTTCAGAAATCTCGTGTGCATTCGTGAGCGGTCACGCGCGTACGGTGGTGAGATGATAACTACTTTCCCTGATATACAGGAGGTCGTGGGTTCGATCCTGACCCTAACGCCTCTATATATATGCAGTTTGCTTGTTCTCCCCGTGGACGCATAGACTTTTCTCCGGGTCCTCTGGTTTTTCCCTCCACATTTAGAATCAACTTGCATTTCAAGAGATTTGGCTGCTATAAGTTTCCATGCGATAAGCCACTTCATTGAGCTATTGAGCTATTATTTGTTGCCAGGTCACTTCTGAAAAAGAGCTCACCTGGTGAAATAAAAATGGCAATAGTAGTTTTAGTACAGTGACACCCGCATCCCCCGCGCGGCTTAGCTAACGAGGACCAGATAACGAGGCTCGTGCCATACTCGAGGCGCATCGCCCCGAGTGACCGTCAGCGCAGGAGGAGGGAGCGGCAGCTCACGCCCTAAGCCTCTTACGCAAGAAGGAAAAGCGGGGGGGGTTGGCTCTGACCGCCACCGCCACCACCACACGCCGTCCCTTCGCCACGAGTCCCACGTGCCCCCCCCCAAGGACGCACCTTCTTCTTGCGAGTGGCGGCCGCCACTGTGGCATAGCTCGCTTCTCCATTTAGCCGGCCGGCCGGCGGCGGGTTCTGCGTTCCGTCGTTTGCTGCTTCCTCGGCGCTGGTTGAAGCGGCCGCCTCCTGCAGCTCCTGCGATGGCAGCAGGACAAACGCGCCCGCTGTTACGCATGGTGCGGAGCAGATGTCCAATACAGAATCGTCTCTGAATACAAAAACTAGATTTTTGGTACTTCCGATGAACTCCATCGCTACCTTACCCGGAGCGTGTCGGTGACCGCCATACGAACAAACACACCTCACAGCAACAGAGTGGAATACAAAAATAGGTTTTTCCCTTTTTTTTCTGTCAACAAAACTGAAACCTTGTTACGAGGAATCATGTTACTGCATTAACCACAATACTTGTGGTCAGAATGCAAAACAAATCATACTCTGATAACATATGCATTGTCCTTGAAACTGATTGGTCTACACCAGAGACATCTTTCTTTTGAGCCTAGTCTCAAACGGTGTTCGACCAGAGGACGCCAACAGGCGTACTTTCAGTTTCAAGGACAATGCATATATTATCAGAGTATGATTTTTTTTGCATTCTGACCACAAGTATAGTGGTTAATGCCAATTCCTCGTAAAAGGTTTCAGTTTTGCTGCCAGAAAAAAGGGGAAAAACCTATTCTTATATTTTGGAACTGGCAAAGGAGGTCTCATGATGAAACAAAATAGAATGTTTGATCCTGAGAGGCCACAGGAGCTGTTTAAATGAATAATTTTTTCTGGCCAGATGACAGTGGTAGAAGGGCACAGCTCACAATGGGAAGGTTGCGTGTTCAAATCCTGGTTGTAGAGGTCCGTAAATGAGAACCACTATGTGGGAGGCCAACATTCGTGATCAAATACATAATCTCACCCCCGTCATGTGAATATGGAAATCCCATAACTTTTTTTACATGAGCCGGAGTAAAAAAATAAATATGTGTTTGTACATTATCTTAACCATCTTGCTGACAACTAAATAACCCAAGAGAGTATTTTTTACTGTTGATTTAATCTAAGGGTTACCGCTCAGAACAGGAGAGCGAAACAAGAGCACGGCACTCAGCGCCAAGTGGGACGGCATTTTGCCATGCGAGCCAAACTGTACAAACATCCACGTGTGTGTGATTAACACATTAATAATGTGGTATGTTTATAATTTCAACTTGTAACGCGTTACACAGTATTCGCTTGCTCTCGCATAGCGAGAGAACAACTCGGAGGCACGAGGAAGAACCACAGACGAGCGGGAAGTCAGCAGCCACGCAATGAGCCGGCGTTAACATTTGCCTAAGCTCTACGGTCCTCTATATATTAAGATGTTATC
Source organism: Lethenteron reissneri (assembly GCF_015708825.2). Classification (NCBI taxonomy): domain Eukaryota; kingdom Metazoa; phylum Chordata; class Hyperoartia; order Petromyzontiformes; family Petromyzontidae; genus Lethenteron; species Lethenteron reissneri. Next base: position 11,286,181 of record NC_083825.1, read on the forward strand.
AGCCAATTAATGAGTGTTACATGTGGGAGGAAACCAGACAACCCTGAGAAAACCTGTGTGTGCGAGGGGGAAACACTCTATCCCCATACAGACGGAAACCGTGAAGTCTACGTTATTGCTGGACTGCTTTCTCTTGGCGAGCCAGGGTATGATGGCACCTCGATGCCTGCAGGGAGTTTCACAACATTTGTGTTATCCACCAACCCTCGCCTTCAAAGTGCTGGAATAGAGGCCATGTGCATAACCACTGCCAGATGAAGCCAAAGATGAATGGCAACATGAAATACTGAATGATCGTGACACAATAATAGGTTTGTCCCCTTTTTTCTGGCAACAAAATAGGTGTTAAGATGTTAAAACACCAAACTGATACCTTTTACAAGGAATAATGTCTGCATTAAGGCGTACAGCTGTACGCCTTTTGGCGTCCTCTTGTCTAACACCGTTTGAGACGAGGCTCAAAAGAAAGCTGTCTCTGGTGTGGACCAATCAGTTTCAAGGGCAATGCATATATTATTAGAGTATGTTTTTTGTTTGCATTCTGACCACAAGCATTATGGTTAATGCAGACATGATTCCTTGTAAAAGGTTAAAGTTTGGTGTTTTAACATCGTAACACCAGTTTTGTTGCGAATAAAAAGGGGAAAACCTATTATCATATTTTGGTACTGGCAAAGGAGGTCCCATGATGATCGTAATACAAATTGATGAACGATAGCGCGAGCCACCGAGTTATGAAATACTCGTTTTAATCGACAACAAAAACATGTACAGACAAGCCTCTAGTAGGATTGCTTAAAATGATGGTCAGGGACTCTTAGTGTGCGCCTATTAAGGATGGCATGTGCACGTGTGGTGGTGGTGTGCCAGTGGCATGCCTGGCCCACCTAATACTGATGTAAAGCCTTAACAGACTGTTTGGGCAAGCGCTGTTTGCGAGCACCTATGAAGGCCAGCATGGCACACGAGGGGGTGGATGGTTAAAAATACGCCGGGCTGACTTTGTCACCCCCGTCGCGATGTTTACACACACACCAGGTACTCATTTGAGGCCGAGTCGACCTAGGGGAGGCCCATGACCGGTTGAGATAATCGTCACTGGTGTTGTCCGTGAGTGGGAATAAAATTCGGGTCGCCAAGTTCATTGCGCAGCACGCCAACCGCTGCACTACCACTCCCCACAGCATCTTTAACTCACACACACTCTGACCTGCACGAGGATGACGTGTGCGTGCCGAGGACTGTCTTCCTGGAAGATGGAGAGGAAGTCGATGATGAACCTCGCCGTGACTCGGTTCACCACCTGCTGCTCCGCAATGCCCTCGATTCCAGGAGAGACACTGTGAAGTACACAGACACAGAGACACAGGGAGACAGAGAGAGAAAGAGCGGTCATGGGCGAGGGGAAGGGAGAGCACTAAAAAAATGGAAAACCAAATTAATTGAAAAACAAAGTCAAAAAGCCTCTGTGCAGCCTACACAATCTGTTGGGGCAGGTGTTGTTACCGAGCAGCAGCACCTATGAAGGCTGGTATGGCACACGAGGGTATGGTTTGGCCGGCTCCACGCAACCAGCTTTCCACACAAAGACAAAGATCCCCCGTATAGCCTGAACAGACTGTTAGGGCAAATGCTGTTAGCGAGTAGCACCTCTGAAGATTGGCACAACACACGAGGGGGTGGGTGGCCAGGACCACGCCCGGCCACCTTTGTATCCCCAGTGGCGATGTTTCCACACTGCATCAGGTACTCATTTGAGGCTAAGCTGACCTAGCAGAGGCCCAGGACCAGTTCAGATAATCGTCACTGGTGTTAGCCGTGAACGGAAATCGAACTCGGGTCACCATGTTCGTAGCGCAGCACGCTAACCGCTACACGACTGCTCCCCGTGCACACACACAGACTGACGCACTCCACCGACCGTGCACAACGACACTCGAGCGCGCATATACACTGCGGGAAAAAAAAGAACGGCGCTCACCGGAAAAAGTTGGGGCCGAAAACGGTGCCAAGGTTTTGCGGCGACATGAGGTTGACCTCCTGGTGCTGGGCCACGCGCACCAGGAAGGAGCACAGGTAGAACAGCAGCGCATGGTTCTCGCCCGGCAGCTGAGCCAGCAGCAGCCGCAGCGACTCAGCGAGCCGCATTTCATCCCCGGCGCTGTCTGCAGGGCGCAAGTGGCACGCAGCGGTGAGAGAGGGAGGGCGCTGTGCGTTCAAATGCGATGGGATACGATGGCACGGAAGAAGTGTAATAAAGGACTCTTTCTCAGTGTCGATCTCCGTTGTCCTTTATTTGGGTTCGTAGAATCTCACTCACACGGCGTCCTCGCTCAGGCCCGCGTCTCCTCCGACGATCACTCCACAGCCACTCTGCTGCTCCGTTCTGCAGCCTCACTGCTGCTCCGCCCTGCAGCCCCACTGCTGCTCCGCTCTGCAGCTTCACTACTGCTCCGCTCTGCAGCTAGCCTTCCACAGCCCGCTAGCCCTCTGCGTCCTGACACCGATGGCTGACGGTGCCGACGTCTCCCGATGCGTGGCGATCGTGCCACCCTCCCCGTACTGCCCAGCGTGGCCTCCTCCCGTTTCACTCCGTCGCAACTCCCCGAACCCCTTCCGGTTCTCCCCCTAAATCCTCTCCCCCACGTGACCCTAACTCCTCCCTCTCCTCACGTGATCCAGACTCCGCCCCTCCTCAATCCTTGCTCGCATTACAGAAGGGTGCTGGAGACATGGACCTGACCCTTGGGCAGAGAACTTAAGAAAGCAGCACATTGAGGTGACCCCGTGGCTCAGAGAGATCACAGCGCTAAACCGGAACTGCCGTGACCCTGGGTTGAAATGCAGGCGGTTGCACAGGATTAAACCGGAGTCTCCATGAGAAGCGGAGTTGACGGTCTCAGTCCGACCACCAATGACCACACACAAAAAAACCCGTTACACGTTAAACTGGTTTTTTACCAGCTCCGAGAATTAAAAATATCAGTTGGACTGTCATGCAACAAACATTACTCTTATAGAGCAGAGCGGGTGGGAAAGTGCCACCTTCTACTGTCTGGTAGCTCTGAAATATCCGCTTCTATGGGCCACCCACTAACACGAAGGGTCGCACTGCTCTGCGGGAGCTGCAAATTAATTCTTAGTCTCGCAATGCGATGCTGATAGCAACAATCGGGATAAATTTGGAAGAATATGACAACAAAGCGAGAATAAGCAGAGTGTTACTGCGGGGATGGATGTGGTCTCATCGTGTACAATAAATATGAAAAATCCCCTGTACAGCCATTAACAGGCTGTTGGTGCAAGTGCTGTTAGCGAGCACCTATGAAAGCCAACACGGCACACGAAGGAGGTGCTTGGTTTACACCATGCCTGGCCGCCTTTGTCTCCCGAGTGCCGATGTTTACACAGTGCATCAGGTACTCATTTGAGGCTGAGTCTTCTTATGGGAGGCTCAGGACCAGTTCATAAATTTGTCACCGATTTTAGTCACGAGCAGGAATCAAACTCGGATCGCCCGATTTCTAGCACAGCGCGCTAACCACTGCACCACCGTTCCCCACCCCACGTATCAGCTCACGCGCACACACACACCCACCTCGGTATGCCTGTAGGAAGCTGGGAAGCAGGCTGGCCGGCACAACGCCATCAGGCAGCTCCCTGAGGAACAGCTTGAGCAGCCCGGCTACGGACGACACGTCTGCCTGGCCCCGCCACGCCTCGGGCACCTCCACCGCATCACCGCCTTCGTCGCCGTCGGCGCCGGTGACACCGCCATCCCGGTCGCTCATCACCTCCGCCTCCCAGGCCTGCCTGAGCCGCTCCACTGCACGCACGCTGCCACTCACCCGGAAGAGGCCTTCCGACTCCAGGCCTGTGCGGACAGCGACACAGCAGTGTCATTAGCACCGGCGGCAGCAGCAGCATCGGCAAGATTATCTGCAGCAGCGGTAGCATCAGTAGCAGCGGCAGCAAAAATATCAGCAGTCATATCATCAGCGGCAGTAGCTTCAACCGTAGCAGCATCATCACCACTAGCAGCAGCAGCGTCATCAGCAGCATGACTTTAGTAATGTTCATATAAAACGTATTTACAAGTGAAATTTTATACTATTTTTATTTCATCAGGTAAGGCCCACTGAGCTATATAGCTCTTTTTTAAAAGCGACCTGTATACAAATGATAGCTCAACCAAGTGGCTTATTATGTGGAAATTTATAGCAGCAAATGTTTTGAAAATGTTCCTAAATGTGGAGGGAAAAATCAGAGGACCCGGAGAAAAAAACCACACGACCAGAGGGAAAACATGCAATCTCCAAATGTACAGGTGTCCGGGTTGGGATCGACACCACAATCTCCTGCATACCAGGCGGGGGGTAGTAAACATCTTGCCACCGTGGCGCCCAAGCAAGTGGACAGTGTCACCATTATAATTCACAGATCCTAGTCAACCCACAGCTGGAGAGAATAATTCCATTGCCACGTTGGTCAAGAGAGTTGTTTGACCATACCTGGTTAATGTGGGTTGGTCAAGTGGCGGGGAGCCAGAACATCTCAAATATCACTCGCCACTCGTGTTATCCATGACCAAAAATAAAACTCGGGGTTGCCGGGTTCACGGCTCCGCGTGCTCCGCATCCTATGCTACTGCTATGCCAAGAAATAGCAACAGTTCCGATGCTCGACATTTGTATCAGCAGGAGCAGCAGTCGTAGTCAATAGTGCAGTGGTAGCCATCAATAGATGGCTTATATTACGGTCCAACCAGCCACTGAATACAGGGGCTGCAATGAAAACAAAACTGCGCTGGAGTCACAAACGAAGCGCTTATTAAAGCGCGTGGCGGGCGACGTTACATAAACGTGAGGACGTTAGGCCTCAAAGAGTGCAGAGCCTCCGCGGTGAGTGGAATTTTCCAAAGAATTGACAGTGCCCTCCTTGGCTGGTTCACGTTCTTCCATTTTCATTATAAAAAATGGTTTGCAAAACAATGTTCAATTGACACATCGCAAGGGAAAGTGCCTGGCTGTTTTCGGTTCGTGCAACAACATGTACTAAATGGCACTGATTTTCCTCGCGATAAACTTTTAATAAAAATGTCCAGAAATGTTTACTGGAGAAGCAAATCACGGCTCTGCGAACAACCAGCCTCGTGCAGTTTTCAAATCCGTGGAAACATGGGTTGCCTCGCAGCGGAAGCGCGGTTTGACGGATGCCAACCTTTTGTCGACAGGTGATTGGAATTTCCTGGTTCAGGCCCAGGTAATTTTCCACAAATTAGCAGTCGAGCTGGTGAGGTTATTTTCGCTTTTCATAATAAAGGTTGATTTGGTTTAGATCGTGAAAATATAAATGTGTCGTTAACGCACCACCACTCGACACAGCCAATTAGTAAGGTTTGTTACGTAAACAAAACGTGCTAATTAGTTCCTACTTCAGCACACCTGTGTGTTGAAGAGTAAACCCACAACATTTACAATTTTGAGTACAATGTTTGACTGGTGATTATAACCAGCTTAATCAGGCGATTTGCCAGAATTGCTAAGAAGTATTCCTGTCTACCAGTCTTAAACAATTCAGTTTCTTTTATTTCCTAAAATCGGACAACTCCAATTTACCCCGTCACGCCACGGGCTGTTCCGCATCCGGGTAATGTGCGGCCAGGCAGAGAGAGGTGTGCGATCATGCGCTGGCAATCCCACGAAGGCTGTAGAGTGGCCAATTTCGAGTCCCCTGCAGTTGCTCCCAGCACTGTGTTAGGAACCTATATTTACACTCTCATCAAAACGTCAAGTATCCCCCCAACCTTGCAGTTGTCTTAAAAAAAGGCTCCTATTGTGTAGAAGACATCCCCAAGCTGCGTCTCGGTGCTGGCTAATACAAGTTATGAAGCTTTGCCAATGAGACGAGAGACTTTGAAGTGCCTTGAAGGCATGCCACGTTCAGAACTCTAGAGAACAAGAGAGACCCGGGTCAACGAAATGACGATACGGCACGATGGTGACGTATTAAACGGCCATTGAGTGCTATTATCATGGAGCTCCTGACAGTCAATAAGAATTAAAATTATAATTTACACTTCAAAGGCACCTGTCACCCAGTTGCGGTCACAAGGCACAGTACAGAGCTCAAAACACAAACAAAATGTATGAAGATAAATAAACCCAGTAAAAACCTAATCGGAGCACGCCTAGTGATAATACACTCCACGAAGCACAACAAACACCCCACAGTTAAAACGTATGAAGCAAGTGAAGAGACTATGAGAACAGACGAGCCTTAAAATGAGACTTGAATAGGAGGCCGAGAGGCTCGGCGCAGACTGCGTATATATCTCGTGGAAGTGAAATCCACGGCCTAGGAGCCGCACAGGAAGAGGCCCGGGGTGCCCGCCTTCATTTATTCACATCGGGCCTCTCATTAAACCCAAAGAGCAGCACATGGGACACAAAACAAGGAAACTCAACGATGATCCATAATACATTTTTGGGTCGGATCACGTAAGTAAAATGTATGTAATTGCACCCTCCTCCAGCCGACACAGATGATCAATAAAGTTGTCATTTGAACAAACGTGCCAGTTTACTACTGCTTCTTGCCAACTGTGGTCCCTCTATATCATTTCACAGCCCATGGGACGACAAGGAGACAACTCAGAACCACTGTGGGTGGCAAGCGGTAGGCAGCACTGGTCATCGAGCGAGTGGGGTGCAGGACCAGTGACCGGGCGAGCGGTCCAATTACCGTGCTCCTCCAGGAACTGCACCATGGTCTCCACCACGAGTGGCACGGTGCGGCCGGGTGGCACGCCAACCAGCAGCGTCGCCAGCTCCACGCCGAACGTGCGCCCCCCCGCAGCCGCACCGGGCTCCGGGGCCGTGGCGCCGGGCTCCAGGAGGCCGCCGTGGCCATACCCAAATGCCGGCGGCGGCAGCGACGGTGGAGAGAACATGTGCTTCACTTCCTCATGGACCCGTCCCCCGGACTTGCCCTGCTGAAACACACGGACACGGACGCACGCAGATCCCCCCGGTGTAGGCCTTACAGAGGTGTGCGCTAACCACTGCGCCGCTGATCCCCAAACACTCATGGAAAGACAACGGTTCCCCTCGTAGCCATTCGCCACTAATTGGTGGTGAATGTCATCACGAAGTTGGTGCCAAGCTAGGTGCACTTTGAGGCCATGTGACATATCGAAGGCTCGCTGGTAGGAAGTCACGGGACAGACCCAGGTGCTATGGGTTGACTTCGGATGACTGGTAGATGCACCACCTGTGCTCCCCAGTGCCAATTTTCTGCATTTTAGTTCACAGAAAAGCACACATCCCCCATGTAGCCTTACACAGTACAGTGTGCTAACAATGGTGACACTGCTCCCCACACACCCACAGAAACAAATATTTCCCCATGTAGCCTTTAACAGACTGTGGAGGCAAGTGTTGTTAGAGAGTACCAATTAAAATCATAAAGGCTTACGACAGGGTGCTGTGGCCAGCATATGATTCGTGATTGATGTTAACTGTGGCCGAAAAACAAAGTGAGGTCGCAAGGTTCGTAGCGCAGCTCGCAAACCCCTTCGCTACCGTTCCCTACATGTAAATACAAAGATCCCCCGTATAGCCTGAACAAACTGTTGGGTCAAGTGCTCTTAGCGAGTACCCCTGAAGGCCGACAAAGGCACACAAGGGGGTGGGTGGCCAGAACCACACCCAGCCGCCTTTGTCTAGTGATGTTTACACACTGCACCAGGTACTCATTTGAGGCTGAATCAACCTCGGGCCGTGAGCGGGAATTGAACTCGGGCTGCCGGGTTATAGCACAGCGCGCTAACCGCTACACTACCATTCCCCACATGCCCACAAATACACAGATAAAGACGCATCCACGCACAGGAAAGGTAGCATCCGTTAATAACCCATGTCTTATTGTCACAAGTGCTGTTCGCTGTTCGCGAGCACCTATGAAGGAAGGCTGGAATGGCACAACAGTGAAGGGATGGTGTTGTGGCCGTAGCCATGCATGTGTGGCCGCAGCATGAACGCGACAGGAATACACTTGATAGGCCAGCCCTCCTGTTTGTGAGGGACCCCTGTTCTCAATTGCCTATCACCCACTTGAAAGTCAAGGTTATTTACCTATCTATAGCTCTACATTACCATTGGGAAGGCCACTGGACCTCCTGTTCGTTTTTGGGATGCATCAAGAAACATCCCCATCCTGTCTACTCATCCTTCACAGCCCCTGCATCTCACACACTGCGATGGTGCCTATCCTGTCTACTCACCCATTCACAGTTCATGTGTCTCCCAAACTGAGTCGGGCCTATATCCAGCCCTACTAATCCTTCACATATCCTGAGTCTTACAAACTGAGACGGGGCTTAGGGCCAACAAATTTAAGTTTTTTAATAAGTTGCTGTATTGATGCCTTGCTGTGTGGTGATGTTGTTTAGAAGGCTTGTGAGCTGAATTGTTGGTGCCATGTTTGGCATCTACGAAATTGTGATCATTGCTGTGTAATTACGTTCTGGTTTTGAGTTGAGTGATGATGCACGCAAATATATACGGGAGAAGTGGCACTTGGTGCAAATATATACTGCGAGGATATCAATAGTAAAATACGACTACGCGCCATCTGCTTAACTCATGATTTACGTTAAAGATGCCTTCTCGTAATTTGAAGGAGAGTAGGCCATTGCGTGTCAGCGTTGCTGTCCAAATTAGGTAACGTTTGAAAGAATAACTCGCAAATTGGGAAACAGCCGCGTGCAAAAAAAAAAGTATAGAGCCTCAGTCGGGTTTTCCTGGTTTAGTATGCGTCATAAATAATTAGTTACTAATTGTGCCTAAACGCAATATTTGCAGGTACAGATGCTGGAGGCAGACGGTGCTCCGTCACCCACCAGGAGGTCTGTTTGAACAAGCAGGACAAGGCAGACAGCACCACACAAGTGCAGCAGTGAGTCATAGATTGCAGAATCTGTTTACTCAGAGCAGAGATGGCTGAGTGGTCAAGTCGGTGGGGGGGGGGGCTTGCCTTGGGGTTCAAGGTTCAGCTTACAGCTCTCCTGGGTAACCAGCTGCAGGCAAGATGATAAATTCAAGAATGCAAGGCTGGCATTAGCAATTAACAGGTCTCAAAGTGATTCACATTGTCAACATCCATGAACTTGAACTGTAAAAACCTGTAAAAACCTCTCCCCTTTCATCTCAACGGCAAAATAACAAACATTCCCCATATAGCCTTAACATACTGCTGGGGTAAGTATCTATGTAGGCCGGCACAGCACACAATGCGATGGCCAGTACCACACCGGCCGTCTTTGTATCCCTTGTGGTGATGTTTACACATTGCACCAGGCCGAGTCGACCTAGGGGAGGCCCAGGACCGATTCAGATAATCGTCACTGGTGTTGGCCATGAGCGGAAATCAAACTCTGGTCGCTAACCATCACACTACCACTCCCCACCATCTCACTCCAGTCTCATCTCACTCCAGTCTCATCTCACTCCACTCCCCCCTTCTCATCTCACTATGCCCACCAACACACTCTACCCCTCCCCTCCTATCTCATTCTATTTCCATCGATATATCTGATTAGCACGGTTGGCTACATACGGTGCGAAAGAAGTTCAACATACATACACTCTCCTACCTTTTCTCACATCACGAGTCCCTCCATGCACACTCCACTCCAGAAACTGAGGCTTTCTCTACTAAAGCACCCAGTCAACCATCGCTCAGTGGGAAGTCACCCTTTTCTCCTCTGCTGCCCCCATAGTCTGGTGTGAACACCCTTCCCCCAGTCATAGATGCTGTTGACACCTTGCGCCTGTTCAAGTCATAAACTTCCGTGTTCCCTCTGCCTCATAACCGACCGCCTCCCTCTAAAAAATATATATGCCCATTGTTTCTGCACTGCGTCTTGAGACAAGATCACCAAATGAACCACAATACCTTGCCGATCTCGTCAAGGAGCGTACACCATCTCGCGAACTCCGATCATCCTCGAAGAGGCTTTTGGCTAGCCATCGAACAAAGACAGTCACTGCATCGCATGCTTGCAGATGCGCTTCTGTGGCGTCTGGAATTCTCTTCCTCCCGATATTAGGAAGCCACTGGAGCTATGCATTTTAAATCGAGCTTGAAAACTGATTTCTTTAGAACAGAATTTAGGGTTTCGTTTGTTGTCCTTCCTGCACACCTCCGATGAACACGGTTGGCTACGCACAACCCCATTCTGCTCCGTTCTACCGTGTGTGCTATAGTCTTCAGGGCTTTCGCACTCTTGGCTGATCTTGAACTGAACTCCACCTCTCCACTTCCGCACACACCACCCCATGGCGCCCTCAACCAACGGGTTCGATTTCGCAAAGCTGCGCGTAACGGGGTCGTGACATCTGCTGTTGTCTACGCCTGATTAATGTAAAAAAATGAAAATCCACTCAGGGAGGGGTACTGAGCGGCGGTGTTTTGAAACGTACGTGAGCCACGTTAACGGGAGCAGGGACGTCATTAGGACTGGAGTAGAGAAACAGCACCAAAAACGGCGTAATGTGCGGCGGTGTTTTCTTAAGAAAACGCCATTGTTTCCATGAAGATCAAAATCAGCCCATTTGGAAGTTGCAATTTGTTATTTATATTGTTTTACTATTATAAAAAATTTATATTATAATTATTTACATTATAAAACAAAACAAGATCAAACTTGTAAAAAGAACACTACTGAAATCAAGCAATATGCCATGCCAATCGTATAATGCACAACGCAATGTTGCAGTCGCGATTGTACTGTGCGGTGCTAAAGTGGGACCTCCGGGCACGTGCGACGTTTCTACGCAGCGTGGAGACGCAACTGATGACAACACGGCCTCGCCACGTACGCCATTACATTTAGAGCCCCCGTGAGTGAGATTTCTAATTTTTCTGTCCAAGGTTTTAATTCATTTTTCAGCAGGCCCTCAACTAACCGCCCCGTTGTGTGCGGCCCACGGTATACTAAACAGGTGTACTATACACGGTGTACGCTACAGCTGCTCGCGTTGTATCATGGACAATGCCATCTCCCATCCAGAAGCCGTAAGAGTCACGCACGGCGAATGGCACCGGGAACTTGGAGGAGGCGCACGCGGGATCGGTGTGCGCACACCTAGCAACGCGACGTCACGAGCCGTGACGCTCTCCGAGCCCAGTAGCATCACACTACGAGCATCGCACCTCTGTGCTTATTCGGTTGCTTACCTCGAGTCAATTCTTTTTGTGGACAGTGCGGAATTTTTTTTGGTGGACGACAGATTTATCTGTTCTTCCATTTTGGATAAGGGCGTATTTATAAATCTCTCACACGTGTAAACAAGCAGCTGACGTTTCAGCCCAAGGGTCAGAAAGTTTTTGCTTTTGAGGGCAAAAGGTTGTCCGCTAGAATACAAGTGGAGTGTTCTAATGACGCGCCCGAGGGTTCACTATCACTGTTCTCACGCAGGAATGAGCGGCTACTTATTCGAGTGGATGTAAAGAGCCAGTGACTGTAGTGCATAGTTCGGAAGTTAAAGAAATGCCTGCAACGATTAACGGAATTAATTAACGAGTGTACAGATGTTTGACGAGGTCACGAGAGAGTTTTTTTTTTTTTAATAGCTGTGAGACATGGCCTTTGGGCATAAACTGCATTGAATCAACAATTTCCATGAGGAAGACAATGAACATTATGGGAATTCCAAACGTACGAAACAAAATATAGTCCAGCAAACGCATGATACTGCTAACACCTAACACAATTTTTTTTATTTATTTTACCAGGCAAGGCCCACTGAGCTATATAGCTCCTATTCAGAAGCAACCTGGCCATAAATGATAGGTCAACAAAGTGATTTATCACGTGGGAATTCATAGCAGCCAAATACTTTAAACCCATGTCGATTCTAAATGTAGAGGGAAAAACAGGGGACCCGGAGAAAAATCTACACGAGCACAGAGAGAGAGACATGCAAACTCAAATATACAGGTGTCACAGGGTCGGGATCGAACACGTAACATCCTGTAAACCAGACGAGGTAGTTAACATCTCGCCACCTGGCCACAGTAGGAGTATTGTAGGAATAGGACAGGGATCAGCAACCTGCGATTCCGGATCCGCATGCGGCTCTGTAAGCACCGCTTCGTGACAGTTATTTATTGAGGCCACCCCGTCTCGTATTCACGTGCATTGCGGCTCCCGAAACATTTCTATTATTTTTCCGAATCCCTAAAAAATGGATATTCTTGTTATTTTGGCTGCCGACCCCTTGGAATATGATAACCGTGCTGAGATAACAGAAATGGGTAGACTGTTCTATTTTTAGCACGCGACCACGTTTTGTTTTGGCGCTAATATTTGGGCACAATGTCACACGAGCACCAGTCTCTGAGCGGACACACGTGCGCATTAGCACTCGGCAGTCCATCAATGCCTGCAGTGTTTATTGTTGCAAACCCCCGACAGGTTTTGATTACGGTCAGTGGCACGAGCGAAATTTTTCAAAATGTAATTGCATTCAATTCAAATTTATCTGTAATCCTGTAAGCAGCTGTGGTCAAGAGTAAAAAGCGCGAACGCGGCAATCCGTGGCGTGGATTTGATGAACTCGTGAGTTCACAGTTCGGATACGGTATCATTAAGTAATCAAGAGTATGAGTAGCAATTGTGGAGGGGATGATGAAAAATTGTTGTGTTGGTACGGCACGGCGCATCACAACCGTGTGAACGTTTGACAGAGTTCAACGGGTGGGCAACGCGGCTCGAATCGCAGCCAACAACATTAACCCCAGACTGACACCGTAAGTGATATATTCTCTCAGCTGAAAAACAAACGAGAAAGCTTTTGTCAACAAACAGGAACTCGAACAAAGAAATCGGACCGTACAGTAGTGAGCAGGAGCGCGAGAACTCTCGGTAGACGATTAGTCTCATCACAGAGATGAATTCGAATGAAGGCAACCGCATCAAGATTAACATCGCCAAGTGCAGGGTGATTGCAACGTCCCTACTCTGATTTTTTTAAGTAATGGGTCCTCACGACAAACAATGTGACGTATTTGAAATCTGTCTTCAAGCATAGGGTGGTAACTCAGTGCTGTTCGACAACTCGGCTTCCTCCTACCTCTACACTTCCAACGTCGCGTCCTTCGTTTCGTCAACACTTTCCGAGTCGGTCTTGAACATGCCACCAAATGTTCCGCGACACTGATGCCAAGAGCACAACCAGCCTCTTTACTGAAACTATAAAAGCGAAATTTGTATTTTTTATTTTACCAGGTAAGGCCCAATGAGCTGTATAGCTTTTTTTCAGAAGCGACCAAGCTATCACAAATGATAGCTCAACGAGGTGGCTTATCACGTGGAAATTTAGAGCAGTCAAATACTGTAACTGCATGTTGATTCTACATGTGGAGGGGACAAACGGAGGACCCAGAGAAAAATCCACGTGACCATGGCGAGAACATGCAAACTCCAAATATACAGGCATCAGAGTTTGAATTGAACCCACGACCTCCTACATACCAGGCAAGGCAGTTAACATCTCACAGCCGCAGCGCCCCTTGGACTTGGGAAGCTCAGCAAACTGTAGACACCGGCTCACTGTGTTTTAAGAGGGCTGGTGACAGAGTCAGTTTAAAGTTACTGGTTTAAGCTCCACTAACACACACAGAGCCTTTTACTGCACCGTCATCACCTTGAAATGAATTCTGCCCAGCACTGCCACCTGAACAAACAAAGCAAATGACTAAAATATACAATTACAGAAATATCTATTGACATTTCCATGAATAACTTGATAATCTACAGGCCTTTGTCAATCCACTGCTGGATAAAGGCTTCCCCATTCTAGTTGGGGTGGGGGGGGGGCGTTGATTGCACCATACTTCACCACGCTGGTCATTGTGGGTTGGTCATGACGGATGCCTTGGACCGGATTCACTTTGCCAGGAATCAAACTCTGGTCTCCGGGTGCACGGTGTAGGGCGACACCAATCAACCTAGCATTGATGCAACACACGGATGCATTGCATTCGTCTCCAAAACAAGGGCACATTAATAGCAGCGAGAGACTTTCATCGCCCTGGGAGCGTCGCTGTGTGCGAGCACCGGCTCCCGAACCTGCAAAAAAATATTGATAAACGTGACCTCATTGAATGCAACAGCGCCGTCAGGTCACCGAGCAATAACATCAACTGCTTGACGTTAGACTTTGGAAGGATATACATTCATCGATATTCAACTCCGAAGACATCACAAGGCCCTCTGCTTTACCACAGTATCCAGTTTTAAGTAAAAGCAGCAGATTTCTATTGTTCCTTCATTCACAACTTGGTTTACACTGTCTGACCTCTATTTCTTGAATGGGCAGAGTGCTACATTTTTTTTTGTACAACACGTTTCCAGGATACGGCTTTGTCCAGACAGAGGCAGCAGGAGTTTCCAAACTTTGCCAACCTACTACCCCCTCACGTACTTTTAATTCTTGGAGCTAACAATGTTAAACATTGGGCAGGCAAGATATTCATCAATTGTGATAGAGGTGAACGCCTGCGATACAAGCATCGAATCGACGCACGCTTTATGACGATGACACCCACATGCTTTGCGGATATGCCTCTGGGCAAAGAGAATGACCGAGGAAAAAATAACAGAACATATCAAACAAACAAGAATCGATAATTTAATTCTTGTTTAAACCGTGACCCCCCAATTCATGACAATTCATCAAATCGCCAAGCGGGTGAATCTCCGCACGACTTCCCCTTTGCAATCCACTGCTGGATGAAGGCCTCGCTCCACCATATCAGTCACGAGGGTTTTTTTTTAACCATACTTCACCGCACTGGTTAGTGAGGGTTCGAGAAGGGGAGCCCAGGAGCGGTTCAGATACCACTCCCCACCGATGTGAGGCGTGGGCCAGGAATCAAACTCATGTCGGCGAGTGCGCTAACCACTATACCACCACTATACCACCACTCTGCCCAGAGCACAACACATACCTATTTATAATGCGAATGACTTCCCAATCAAATGGACTTACAAACACACATAAGTACAGTACAACCGCATCTCAGGGTGGTGTACACACAGGCAGACACAGCAGGCCTAGGGCTAAGGTGGTAATTAGACATCAGGATTTTAACACTGATGTAAGCAGAGGGGATTTCATCGGATCTGTTGTACAAATCCTTTTCTCAAGTCTCTAAAACTGGCAGATGGCCGCGTGTCTTCGTTCAGTTTAGACCCCATGTGCCGCCTGAACACAGGTATGCCGGGATGGTACCTTCCGTTGCCAGGAGCGGCCTTCTGGTTTGTCAGAGAACCTCACGCAAGCGTGAACATCAAGTCACCTCTCCATTACTCAAGCCGCAGACGGAGCGAGCGCACGCTTAAAAAAGAATAAAAGCGGAGGCACTTTTACAAACGAGAGATGCTTATTTCAACTTGTTCATGTTACGCCTCTTTTGCTCATGTGAAAATGCCGTGCAGAAAAAAATGTATATTCCCCCGAGAAAAGCTATATTCGGTGAATTGAGTAAATTTTTCAATTGCCTATTCATCCACTCGGGCCTTTGTTTTCCTTCAGAAGGGTTGATAAATGTGTGCCCGTGAGCACAGCAAAGACTTCAAAGTAAATCACACCTGTGGAGGTATACGTTACATTTACAAACCATTGCAGTTTCACAAAGTTCCTGAAAATGTATTTTGGGTAGTTGTAAAGAACCGCGTCATAAAAAGTTCTCTCCCTCTTCCCGTCCGCTGACAGGGACATTATTCACTTGGACTTCTGTTTTTTTACACAAAGCAGCGTTGGTTGATGCCGTGGGTGGCGGCGGCGTTTCCAGCGCCTGCGTTTACACAGCCCTGCCAACACGTTCCCCTAAGTGTTGTGCTGTTTGGAATGTGCTGCCAGCCTAGTGCCACCCGTGCCACCAGGACAGTGACCCCAAATTCCAGTCTCAGCTCTGGGGAGGGACCTCTTCTTGCCCGGACAAACCCTAGGGCGAGCGAGCCAACACAGCATGTGCCGGCTGAATCTCAGCCGCGGCCTGACCGTTAAGAGAAGCAACACATGGCGCTCGCTGTTGGGATGAAACAACCGAAAGTGGAAAGAGTGGCTGGGTGTGGCGCTGGCATTCCAGCCCGCTCGCCCGTAGTCGTGCCAAGACGAAAATGCCCACCAGAGGAACTCTGCCGCTAACGTCTGCACCGCTGCGCCTCAAGGGCAGAGCAGTGAATGGTTCACCGCAGGACCGCGCTGGGCAAATAAAATAAACTTTAAGCACACGACGCGAACGTGAAGAGGTATGAGGAATGCGCTTCTACTCACACAAAGGCGCATGGCTGCTCCTACACCCATGGCGGAGCTGAGGGCCCCAAAGCTGCCGTACGCATGGAGCGGAGGAGCTACATCACGGCTCGTGCCACTCTAGCTGCCGCACATCTGCCTCCCCTCGCGCCGCACGGGCTACGCTCGGCCGCAGCAAGAACACTCGATGCCGCTTTCTCGAAACCACTGCGTGCACCGCAGAGAGGCGGGTGAGCAAGCGAGCGCACAGCGAGAGGGCGCAGAGTGAGAGAGCTCAAGCGGTTGGCCGACACGACAGCTGGCAGCAGCACAGGGCAAGCGGCGTGGTGGGACGCACGCGTGAAGCGGAAGGCGGAAGCTGCTACTGCCGCCGCGAATGTTTGGCATTCTCGTCACCACGGTGAAAAGGGGACACCCTCTCCAAGCGATGGCTGGGGAGCAGCGGATGGGGGAGGGACAGGGGGTGGGGAAGTCGCAGAGGAGGGAGGGAAGTCACGTGACCAGTGCACAGGGATGACTGGGTCATGTGCCTTTGACGGTGCGATTGCTGAAGTAATTCCCCACCTCCTGTCCCCCCGCCCTCAGGCTCATGCTCCATGCCTCACCTCGACTGCAGACCAGTCACAGCAATGTTCTGCTCGACTCTTCTACTCATTGCTGGCAGTAATGGGATGAATACAAATACCGACTGCAATATGTGCAGCGTTAATCAATAACAGGGCCAGCCAAGCATGTATGGCAGCCAAGCATTTCCAGCAGCAACAGCAGCGTTGATCTCTTACATCGGCACCATCCAGTCCACACAACCTCCATCCACAATCTCACCCACCACTGCTCCAGACAAAATCTTCAAATTGCACACACACTGTACTAAACAAGGTATGCATCTTCGCCCACGTGTCTGGAATGTTGAAATACTGTGCACACTTGGGAACACTGTTATACATGCGTTTTAATAAGCCGTGTTGCTGTCTCCTTATGTTAAGTAACAAACTTCCCTTTGGGGTTTTATAGCAGCTCTAGAGATCTTAAGTAGCTCAGTGCTGCCTTCACTGCATCGCAAATAGAAACCCATGAGGCAAGACACCAGTTGTTTGTGCACTCGACTTCAAAGGACGTGAGAATTAATTTAATATTTTGGAACTGATTCCACAAAACGCAGGCCCCTGTGGAGATCCAGCCACCCATGTTTCAGCGTTCTTGGCTGGATAGGTGGAATGGGTGAAAGAAAGAGGAAATGAATGAGGCCGAGAGAAAAACGAAGAGGGAGCGCGTAGGACAATGAGCAGGCCGACCCCATGACTTCTCCCTCTCCGAGCAAAGCCCTGCCTCAGCTGTCTGTTCCAGTGGCGCCTCTGTCTCCGTCTTCAATGCCTACTGCGCTCTAATGGGAACGTGCATATCAGAGGACAACACGTGCTATGCGCCCCTCTCCTGTGCAGCGCCTTGCGTCAAGTATTTACTTAAGGCGTAAAAACGAATTCTTTATGGGGACTGGCTCGATGCAGATAGTGAGGGTTAAAGATTTCTGGATATCCTGGACATCCAAATAAGTGTCCTTTTTTAACAGTGGTTGAGCACAGGCTCAAAGGATCGAAACATTCAGCGGCTAACAACAATTGAAACTTTAAAGGTTTTACTAGACATGAGTAACACATTCCATGAAATGAGCAAGGTTATTATTGTACGAGCTTGGGAGGTTATGTCAAAGAGGGAGAGAGCAAGGGAAAAAGAAGTGAAGTCTCGTGACCTGTGGTCTTTCTTTCGTATGAAACATTTGAATACATATTGTACCGAGTCTGATAATCCATGCAACGGTATCAGAACTGCTCAATGTGCAGCGTCCGAGCCGCCTGTGTAAGCGTGTGCTGGGCAGCGGTCGGTTACGCCATGAACGTCACTCTCTCATTCCCCATTTGGTCGTTGAGCCCAGTGTGGGTGAAATAGCGAATCGAATAGGCAGAGCCCTCGACACGGGTAAAGAGACCACGGAGTTGAATTCACGGGAACGGTCGTGGTAGCGGCGATGGAGGAGTCTGCGTCTCATGTATGTTGAACTTCCTTTGCACATGGTGCTACTCCTTCTGCAGAGCATTGCACATAGCCCCTTGCAGCAAGACAAACCGAAACGCGAAAGATATTTACATTTTTCAAGTACAGTACATTTTTTTAACGCACCTTGAAACAATTTTAGGCGACTCCTGATGCCGTTAAATTTGCCGCAGCAGGGGTTCCAAAGTCAGAGTTAAAGAAAAAAATAACGCCCCAGTGAGGCCGCATCGAACGCTTATGACAGCTGCTCTTTTAAGGAAACAATTTAAAGAAGCGTGTTTGTATTCACGAAACTGCCATCACAACGCATAAGGCCCCAATAAATCTCCGGGGGAAAAGAGAGGCGTGCCATTGTGCACGCCAATGGCGCCGGCGCCTTCGCGCCAAACTGAACGGCGGCGCGTTGGCGCGTCAGTCCTCCTTGCCGGATCGCCGGTGACGCTCCAAATCGTTGGGGCCCACGTGCTGGATTAGCGTGAACTCGGGACCGCGGGCGCGCGGCGGCAGACGAAATGCAAGCTCACTCGCGCTACAACAGCCAACGGATGTTGTTATTCTCTGCGACACCCACGCATTCAAGTGTGCGGTTTGGTACTGCGAACTGGTGAAATTAGCGCATGTGCTGATTTTTTACACAAAGACAAAGATCCCCCGTATAGCCTTAACAGACTGTTGGGGCAAGTGCTGTTCACAAGCACCTTTGAAGGCTGGCATGGCATATGAGGGGGTGGGTGGCCAGCACCACGCCCAGATGTTTACACACCACACCAGGTGCTCATTTGGGGCTGAGTCTACCTGGGGCAGGCCCAGGACCGATGCAAATAATCGTTACTGGTGTTGGGCATGAGCGGGAATCGAACTCAGGTCGCCGGGTTAGTAGCGCAGCGTGCTAACGATTACACTACCGCTCCCCATTTTACATACACACACACGCAGACAGGGGGATAACGACAAATGCATGAATGGGAGCGGCCACGCGAGGTGACGTCCCCGGAGAATATAACATCAAATTTGTGAAATGGCACGTATTGTCTAAAGCAAGGGAAACCTAAAAACACCCATCATCCTTCTGTGGTCGATAAAATTAGTACCACTGTGTTGTGTATTGGTAGGTCATCGGTTGTTGCCCAATGGACGACTCGGCCCTGCCATAGGAATGTGAAATTTTCACCACGGCCTCAGTCCTCACTTGAGCGGGAAACAACCGACTTTTTTTTATTTAAACAACACAAACAGTCTAAGAAACGGTCAGAGCACACGGCAGGGCACACGGTCAGAGTACACGGCAGGGCACGCGGCAGGGCACGTGGCAGAGCACACTGTCAGAGGACGCGGCATGGCATGTGCCGACTGTACTAGTTTAGTTCAAGTTAAATTAATTACGTTAGTTTGATTTCAGATGCTTCATCGCAAGTACAATGATGACATTGTGCATCTCATTCGCTGTACAGTTTGTATCTTGTTTACATTTTAGATATATACGAATCAGGGGTATGTTTTTTCACGAGATAAAACGTGCATGTGCCACACAATCGTGGAGAAATCAAAACGAACGGGAACATGTTCGGAGAGGAGATATCACGAGACTAGGTCATGTACAGGCTGCGGGCCATGCGTCAAAAGGCTGACCAACCCCCATGATGCAGCTCCTTCCACAAATGACAACGGAGCTCGTTTCTCCCCAAGCGGAAGCGGTCTCTGCTTGCTTCGTTATCAAAGTCGCGGCAAAGTGCAGCCTTGAAAAACTGTTTTTGAGCGGCATCAGAGAGGGCACACACGCCCCCAGTGGACTCACGGCCGGTACCACCACCACCACCCACGTCCCCCTCCCCCCAACGTCGCCAGTAAGAGCGGTTATCCCTCATTGAACACGGCCAGTGAGTGCCGCAGGGCTTTCGGTGCCAAAAACCACCACACCACACCAATATCACGTACTTACTGTGACTGGTACTACCGTGCTCATAGATACAGCAGAAGAGAAGCAGACTCAGATACTGCCACCGATAACCCCAACCCCAAAATCCTAAACACAACTTCCATAACCCCAACTCACTAACCCTAAACCCTAGATCCTTAACCTAAACTCCTTAAACCCCAACACCCTAACACTAAACCCTTACTCCCTCACCCTAAACCCCAACAGTAAACGCTAACTCTATCTCCATATTACCTGAACTTCCTAACCCGAAACCCTAACTTCCTAAACCATACCTGCCTAACGCTAAACCCTCACTCTGTAACTCTACCTCCCTAACCCTAACTGCCGAATCCTAACTCCCTAACGTTTAACCATAAACCTATCCTTGAACCCCAATCCTAAACCCTTAATCATTTCTCTAAACCCTCACAGAATTCACATGCATTGATCACACCATGTCTCTCAGCAACATCAGCGTAGGAAGATTTACCCATCATGTCTGCGGTGCGCATATGCACACGTACGCGTGCATGCGTGCGTGTGTGCATGCACACGTGTAGTGAGTCCAACTGAGTCGCAGACGTTTTCTTGGGAGCGACACTATTTATTACATCAACTCAACACAACATAACGTAACCTACACTTGGGTGTTGAACGCCCATCTAACCACGCTACGGCAGAATTAGACACAGTCCCGCTATCCCGGTCCTGACCGTGTGGCTAAAGGCTTCTTTAACCCGACGTGGATCTTCTTCACCAACAACCCGAAGAACCCCAAGCCCCTAACGAGGCCCCCGTGATATTGGCCTGGGCTGGCACCGCCCCTCGCCCCGCCCACCTTCTAGATCTCTCGAGCTCTTTCCCGAAGGCTCCCGAGAGCTCCTTTAGACCACGTGACCGCCCAGCGGCCCCCGTCCACCGGTGGCCCCCCTCCAATATAATCCGGTCACGTGTCAGCAGGTCAACCAGCGTATTATGCCCCAACGTAACCCTGGCTGGCTGATACTCTCTCTCGCTCTCTCACCGGGAGCCCGCACTGCACACTGTATGTGGTGCTTCCATGCTAACCAGCGCTCACCCAAGCCCCGCTAGGGCTGGTACTACGCCTAGTAACCGGGCCGCACATAATGACAAATATTATCCGCCGTGGCTTCGCAAGCCCGGCACCACACAGTGACATTCACAGTCACTACACATGTAAAGGGGTAAGTGATGCATTGTATGGAAAGGAAAACAAGCACTGTGCCACACAGGAACGTTAAAAACAAAACAGTGAAAGGAATTAGCCCTGAGATTGGGTCATCTGAGACAAGTTTTGATTTCTAAACAATTGACCTATTCTACCGAGACAGCCCCACCTTGATGTCCTGTCGTGGTTAGTAATCAAGTGACTTCCTTGCTCAAATAAGCACTGAGGCGATTCTCATCTCATATTTACAGCCCCTGAGATGTTATGGATATTCCACATTCCTATGACTGGGGCACGTCTAGCCATAAGACAACCACTGTTGACTTGTCCACAGTGGTACTCATTTTTATCGACCGTGGAGAGATGATTGGCTGAATCAAACTTGGACCTTGCAATTGCGAGCTGCTCGCTCTACCGCTGAGCTACCTGGACACCTCTTTGCAATGTCGTCGTGCTGTTTGCCTTTTGGAATTCTTTGAGACAAGGCCATGAAGGAGGCTGGTGTAGGTCAATCAGTTTCAAGGAAAATGCATATATTATCAAGGCATGTTTGGTTGCATGTTTTACTACGAGCATGCGTTTTTAATGCAGACTTCATGCCTTGTGATAGGTGAAAATATTAACACCTTCTGTATTCTTGCCGGAAAGGGTATTCATTTTTTTTCATCAAATAAACATTTAATTGATATGGCGGAAGAAGTTTGGAATACATTTAACAGATAGCGAAACAGAATAGGTGGGAATAATGCATACAGAAGACAGACAGGGTTCATTTAAAATTGCTCTAACTTTCAATCCAAGTCAATACATTTTTTTGTTTACATGTGGTGCCTTTTTGGTGCAAATCTGCCACACAAAGCACCATTAACCCATTACAACAATTTTTTTACAATTCTCGACAGTAAAAAAATGTGAAACCAAGTTGTGGCTATACTCCTATGAATGTAATTCTCTCGCAATATTCTTTAAATCCGAGAAAATATTTTTTTAAATACCTTGCCATTTTATTTTTACATAAAACACAGATTACTCTTAGTTCTGCGACTGCAGGAGGATCGTGAGAGGAGAGTGAACATAGACAGCTACGGTACAAGATGTTAATTCCCTTGCCTGGAGTAGAAGATGTCAAGGGTTCGATCCCGACCCTGACGCCTGCTGTCTATTTGGAGTTTGTGTGTCTCTCTCCCTGTGGTCGCGAGGATTTTTTTCCGTGTCCTCCGGTTTTCCTTCCACATTTTAAATCCACATGTGTTTAGAGTATTTGGCTGCCATACATTTCCACATGATAAGCCGCTACGTTGAACTATCATTTATGGCCAGGTCAGTGGGCCTTACCTGGCAAAATAACAAAAAATAGTTTTAGTTTAGCTATCTCTGATTTTGCGCTGCAGTGCCACGGGTCCTCCACTCCTTCTGTTAACATATCTTTTTCCTGCAATACCTCTTTGGCAGTGGCGCATAAGAACGAACTACAAAACACTCAACACATTCGTCAATAGCAGTGCTAAAAAATAAACAAACATTACGTAAGGGATCAAGTTTTCAGGGAATGGCCCTTCTGCTTAGCACACGGATAGAGAGGCCAAAGAGATGTAGTGAATGAGTTGGAGACTGTACGATACACCACGGGGCTCTGGTACGAAGCGAATTGTTTTCCAAATGAAGAGTCTGGTATTGGCACATGAACAGCTACCCATTAGTCAATAATGAGCAATAGACAAACCGTTAAAAAATATAAACATGTATTATGCACATGCTCATGTGGTATAAAATGAGTGAGCATCCCATGCACAAGGAGGGGAGATTTAACACAAAACGACTGCTGCCAACGGGCCAGGAGCCCACTTGGTTGTACTACTGCATCATCCGCACGTCCTCGTATTCCTGCAGGTGAGTCTCAATCGCGGCAAATCTGTGAGCGAGCCACCAACCCTGCTTGCACAATGCCGCACGGCAGGCACGCTCCATCGAGGTTCGTGATGACGCGGGCAACGGCGTGAAGTGGTTCCCCATGGGCAACGACGAATGGAAAACGAGCCCGGGGGGGAACGCAATTCTGAGCAGAGCACAAAGACAAATATCCCCCGTATAGTCTTAAGAGACTGTGAGTGGCAAACACCATCGTTTAATGATATTTCAATTAACGATCCGCCTCCCATAAGGTCCCCATTGTTTCTACTAATGATGCATTTTCGATTAACAATACATTTACGATATCACGCGGCCGCCGGTTTTGGCCAATCGGAGCGCTCCTAAGTGGACTCAGCAGACCTCAGCCAATCAGTGTCGCTCTTTTATGAGCGTTTTGAGAGTAACTTGCTGTTAGCTTTTCAATGTTTCATGTTCGGTGCTTATGGAAACAGCTCTCTTGAATATTTAAGTGTTATTTTTACTTAAAAGTCAAATAAGATCAATAACAATGGCCCCTAAAATGAATGTGAAAAAAGCCATACATTTTCTTAGCCTAAGGTAAGAATTTTTATGTTATGCTCAATCTATGCACCTTTTTATGCTATGTTTTTAGAGTGAAAAAGGTCAACTTACGATCGTCTTGGAACAAATTAAGCCTTTAAAAAGTATTTCCTATATTCGATTAACAATAATTTCAATTAACGATGGTTTTCGTGGAACCAATTAATATCGTTAACCGTGGAACCATTGTATACGCACGGCAATAATACATATGTACGTTTTTGGACTTCTTTAGCATCATACATAACAAACTGTGCTCATTGGAAGTCTGGATAGGCACTTGTTTAAGGCCGAGTCGACCTAGGGGAGGCCCAATGGTAGTTCAAATTTTTGCCAAAAGTTATCGGACGTGAGTGGGAATCAAACTAGGTTCGCCGGGTTTGAAGCGCAGTGCGCTAACCACCGCACAACCGCTCCCATGAGCATAGCAGAGAACAGGCACCTACACAGAAACACACACATTAACTAAACCAGGTTTCTCTCGCTCTCCTTTCACGGATACAAATAAATGAAAACTGTGCAGTAGCAGATTTTAATTAGGTGAGAACTAAGGTTAAAATATATTCCATTTCTTAATTACTGCAGTCAATAAAAAAATAAAATCCTCGTTGTAATACCACGTATACATGGTGTCAGCAGTTCTAATTCATATAGATGGGGAACAATAAACCCTCTTCCGTGAAATGGCGCACACAAAGATCCCCCGTATTGCCTTACCAGACTTTAGTGGCAAGTGCTGTTAGCAAGCACCTATGAGCGGGGTGGGTGGCCAGCACCACTGCCCAACCGCTGTTATCTCCGCAGTGGCGATGTTTACACAGTGCGCCAAGTGCTTATTTGAGGCTGAGTCGACCTAGGGGAGACCCAGGACCAGTTCAGATAATCGTCACTGGCGTTGGCCGTGAGCAGAAATGAAACTCGGGTCGCCGGGTTCGTAGCACAGTGCACTACCGCTGCACTACCGCTCCCTCCTTTAAGTGCATTGGTGAAGTCAGAATTATCCTTTGGAGCACTAGTTCTCTGCGACTCACATTTGAACACCAAACTTCCCCTTACCCAATCCGGCCCCCCTCACAGCCGTCACCCCCTCTGACTCGGGAGGACGCGAGGCCCTTGGGCTCGGGTGGTTGGGGATCCTGTTTCTATTTCCCATCCTGGTCCGCCCATTCCGATGAGCGCTTGCGCATCTCATCACCTGACGTCCTCGAGCCAAGCGGTCACATGGCAGTAGGTACACCATCCCACCCTGCTCTGCACTACCCATCGTTTCGCACCTCCAATTAGCACGTTTGGCTATGTACGGTGCAAAATAAGTTCAACGTACCCCATCTTCACACACTCAAGTCAGAGTTTTATTCTTCATTTATATAAAACAAATATTTTACCCGCCCGATTCTTGTATTGGCGTCATGTCATAAAAAAAATCTGTTCCGATTTCTCGCAGAGCAGTGCAATTCATCATATTAGACAACGGCAAATGGAAGCGGATATCACAGAGTTACCTTTGAGATCAGTTCAGTGACCTCTAATCCACACAGTAGGGGGCAACACATTCCCACTTGCCCTGCCACCATGTTCATCGCATGACAGTCAAAACTATATTTAAATTTTTCCCAAATCTCTCAGGCATTTAGGAAAATAAATTCAAGAACCAGTCTAATTACAGGCAGTGGCTGAAGCCTGGATTCAAAGCCACGATCCCCGCGGTGCCGGCTCAGCGCTCTGACCTTCGAACCATCCGGCCACCTCAAAGTTTTTGTAGAAAAAATGCACATCTCCTACCCGGCATAGAGCCCTCACACTTGCGTCCGTGCCACTGTGACGAACGTGGGATGCACGCGATCCTGCTCCCTAAGTAGGTCAGATGCCTCGAAGGAGACCACGGCTAGCGCGGCAGTGCCAGCGGCAGCAGCGGCGCGCAGGAATTTCATCAGCGCCGCGGCTAATTGCACCGACGGTGCCAAAGCTCATCTGGCTCTCGGCAAAAACCCGGAGCGCGCTGCCTGCCTACCTGCCGCACTTAGGCCCCCAAGAGCCTACAGTGTCACCCAGAATACCAATGACCTTCTGCCTTCATCGTCCGAGGCCATTTTATATGCCGCGGCCGGGTGAAGGTCACCCCATCTCGCAGCCTCTGCCTGCACTCCTGTGTGGCCGTGAATATCGTTTTGCTCGCTCCGGGGGGCGTGGATATGTCACGTTTAATGACCCCTATTTAAATAATGTGCTGTTGCGGAGAGCTATTCAGGGTGCTGCGGCTCTGATCGGTGACTAAAGCCTCATTCATCTGATTCACTGAGCAAGAGCCCTTCACATATTCACAGCAAAGCAGATTAATTTAAATTGCTCATGAAGTTCTTGCTGCTGGTATTTACAAACGGTGTTTCTTTGTGTGTCTGTAATAATGCCGCTGTTATGGGCTGTGGGTTCAGGTCGGGTGAGATAACACAGAGCAATCATAGAACAGTCATTGACTGCAGCCTGACTGCCACTTTCCCCATTGCCCCGATAACCGGATTCCTAAAAAAGACGAAAATTCAGTCGATGAACACAAATCATTGCATGCAATATTGTGAGCATGATAATATACGAGGACACTGAAACTTATTAACTCGTTACCATTACAAAACGATCAATATTGGTATTTCTACAGTTAAAGTTCATGCCATTATTGCCACATACTACCAAGGCTAAAGTTCATGACAACGAATCTGTGCCGAGGCCTTAAATAGAGAGAGGGGGGAGGGGCCGGGGCAGAGAGAGGACTGGGGAGGCGGACGCACGAGAGGGGACCAGCAGGCAAACGAGGGGACAAGGAGGGAGCAGTGTGGAATTCCGGACCACAGTGGCCGGAGGAGAGACAATGGTTTAGAGCAAGTAAATCGAAAGTTTGAGAAAGTAAATTTAGGAAAATGAAGAAGTGTAATGCAATGCAACACAGAGGGTCGGTGAACACACAGTTAACACATAGCCTGGTTGATTAACTGCTCCCTCCTTGTCCTCCTCGTTTGTCTGTCTCCCCAGTCCTCTCTCTGCCCCGGTCCCTCCCCCCTCTCTCTATTTAAGGCCTCGGCACAGATTCGTTGTCTTTCTGTTTGTCTTGGTGTGTGTCTCGCTAGGTGTGTCTCTGTATGTGTGTCTGCCTATGTTGTTTCCGTGTCTGTGTTTTATCATTCATTCTTACCTGATGATGGCTGCTTGTGTTGCAACTGAAAGGTCGTATTCAATTATTATTTGATTTGATTTTCTACGTGACTTTACCGAAAGAACCAAAGAGTAATTCCTGCAGTCACGAAAGCTTCGAATCTAGTTTTCATGACATTGCTCTTCCGACTTTAATCACGAGTCCCACCAGAATAACCACCTCCGTTGCAGCAGTGGTGAATAAAACAATATTTTTTTATTCTTCTGTGTTGATGAGCGACAGGGGGGTATGAGAAGAAAAACAGGGTGACAAAACGTGCTTGCGCAACGCTCGGGCGGATAAGCATGCAATAAAACGCGCCAATTTATTGCAGCGTTAAGGGCTAAACTGTTCACCCACGACCTTTAAACCGAGTACCTCCGCGTAACACAGCGGCAGCAGCGGTGACAGGAGCAGCAGCAGCCGGCGCGACGCAAACACCAGCCCTGCGGCCTGTCAGGCCCTTGGCCATGTCCCGCGCAATGGAACGTGGCGCCTGGTGCGCTTGCGATTGTCGCTCAGCAACGAACAGAGGGGCAGAGGAAAACGCACGATCGTGGAACTCGGAGAGCCGCATGCGGGTCCCTTGAGCGAGTTAATCGCTGGAGATACTCGGCAAAATCTTTGGCAGTGATTGCGCCTGGCAGTGGCTGGAAGTGACCTTGAAGTATGTACACATGCGTGCGTGTATGCGTGTCGTGTAGCGGTAATGTAGCGGTTAGTGTGCTGCGCTACAAACCCGGCGACCCGAGTTTGATTGCCACTCACGGCCAACACTATTGACGCTTATTTGAACCGGTATTGGGCCTTCCCTAGGTGGACTCCGCATCAAATGAGTACCTAGAACGATGTGTAAAAATCGCCACTGCGGAGACAAAGGCGGCCGGACATGGGGTTAGCCACACTGCCGCCCGTGTGCCATGCAGACTTTCATAGGTGCTCGCTAATAGTACTTGCCCCAACAGTTTGTTACGGCTATAGGGAGATTTTTGTTTGTGCGTGTTTATATGCACGCATGTGTGTATATAAGCGCGCGTCTGCGTGTGTGCACGTGTATGTACATTCACGCATATGTAAATGTGCATGTGTGTAGATATGCACGTCTGCGCATGTGTGCGCATGTACATGCACGTGTGTACATTCGCGCATGTCAGCGTGTGTACACGTGCATGTGTGTGTACATACATGCGTGTCTGTGCGTGTGCACTTGTACACGTGCATGTGTGTATGTGCATGTGTGTGTACATACATACACACATGCCTGCGTGTGTGCGTGCGTTACCGCGTGGCAGGGCTCGAGGCCGAGCCCGCTGTCCCCCATCGTGTAACGAGTGGCGTTGCGCGACGCCTCCCCGGGGGCCTCGCTACGGCTGCTTTAGGTTGTGGCAGAAGATGAGTCTGTAATTCCTCATTGACGGCGGCACGGCGCTTGCTGGGGGGTCGGCTAGCTGGCCCTCCACACGACTCAACACGGCTCTGTGGGACAAGCAGCACACAGGGCAGGGGGGGGAAGTGAGGGCACAATGCGTTACATTGGCAGCTCCTGACCTGCACAGTGCAGGAAAAATTAACGAATGCGCGCGGGGTGCGTCAGCGCCACGTCGCGGCGACAGAGCACATGAAAGAACAACGTGAAGTTAGTGGGGGGGGGGGGGGGAGTTTTGCGGATCTTGAATGAGGTGCCGCCATTCGGAGACGGTAGAGAGCCACTGCATTCGATGGACTGCCACGTTCCTGCCAAAATCTATGCCTCATGCCAAATTGGCAGCGGTGGCGGTGCACAGGCAGACTGGAGGTCCGGCTGTCAAGCCATGCCCCGTACTCAGGGTTGCGATGGTTCACTCACTCGTGGGTGGCAGTTGACTGAGATGAAGTTATTCAAATCAAGCGATGAGGGGTTCAAGTTCGCAGTGAAAACGTTAAAACTACGCGTGGAGTACGGCCACAGCAGGCGCTCGTGACAGTGAGCCCTCCCTACTTGCGGTGAAAGCCACGAAGCGCCTTCATCATAGTCAATGACTAATTAAACAACCATCCAACAAAAGTGAGCCAAGTGAAATGTACAAATTTTGGTTTATTTAAAAATAGATTAAAAGTATCAGGCTAATGAAGTAACTTGAAAGTTAAAGCACTTACCTCCTCGGCCAGGGAATGTAGAGAATGGAATGTTTTAACTCCCAGCCCCCCACCCCCAAAGCCCTGGGGAGCAGCCTGGCAGCCCGGTATTCGAGCGACGGGGCTCTCTCTCCCGATGACCTCCTTGACCTTCGCATGGGGAAGGGTACGTTCCGCTCACCTGACGTGCCACATCCCAATCAGCTGCGCAGCCTTCCCGGATCCCACCTCTCCCTGCGGTACGATTGCAATGCTGGAGATGTGCTCCTCGTGAATTTTATTAAAACGCTCCGGCCAAACGCCACTCCAACCACTCTCGCAATGCGCGGCACCTGTGGTTCACGAGGCGCACTCGTGCCGCCGGCAATGAAGGCCAGGCGGGGCCTGTCTAAGCCATCTGTGGGGAATTTGGATGGAGCTCAGGAAACGTGCGGAGGCACACAATGGGCCGCTCGCACAACTACACGGGTACACGGCCGACCCCGTGCGTTAGCGGAGCAGGACAGGCCGCTCACACGCTCGGGCATTCCCCTCCGTTTCTTGACCGAACTGGTGATCACACAGGAAGCATCAAGCTATTTTAAGTCAGAGTAATTGGGCGACCACATCATCATTATCTGCACCATTCGCGATGATCTATCCACTGCCGGATGAAGGCCTCCCTAAGCCACTGCCAGCTCTCATAGTACCACAATAACAATCCACCCAGCACCTACACGCGAGATAATTTAATTACTCCATCTCCGTAGCTGATGTCCTCTTGGGTGTGTTACACCTGCTCTTGGCTGCCTCTGTCTTAAGTCTCGACCACTGGCCATCGTCCATTCTAGCCATGACGTGTCCTGCCCAAGCCCACTCACATCTCTTAAAGGTCTATATGATGTCTCTAATTTGTTCTCTAATCCACGAGTTCCTCCTTCTGTCCTCTAAATGTAAATCCAAGCACGTGCCTTTGCATGCCTCGTTGTATACTTTAGAGCTTGTGTTCCATTTCTCTTTCTATGTTTCCGATCCATATTCACAAGTACTGTAGTTAAACGTTGACCGCTCAGAAACACCGCTGTAACGGTGCATGTTCCGCATTGTGCGACGGGTTCCCTAATAGAAGAACCACATTATAGCAAAAATATGTTGTGTGAACACCGCTAAGCAAGGAGTGACCGTATGTCACATGTCATGCAGTACAATGCATCCAATTAGGTGACATTTTTAGAAATCTATTGAAATACAAGTCAAGTGAATGTTACACAAGCTGGCTGGGCATAGGTGGTACATGCCTGCAGTCGAGCCCTCGAGAGGGAAATGTGAGTGGATCAGGCACATTTGTTAAACTCACAAACCCACGAGTCCCGCACGGTTGTGAGAACCCCGCTGTAAGGAGCATTGCCACCCCCCTCGTATCTCAAATGATTCCGGGTTCTGAAGTCTCATACGACTAGAATGGTCAAACAGCCCCTGTGACCCACACGGAGTGAGGAGGCCTTCATCGGGCAGTGGATTGCCCACGTTGCAAAGCGTTCACTAACATGGGAATAAACAAAACATTCCAACTATGGAGGACCCTTATGAAGAAGCAACTTGACATGATTACAGTACATTTGGATTGTAATCACCCTGCACGTGCTATACCCATAGCAGGATTTAACAATAACCACGCAGCCTGGTTGCGCATAAACACACATGACCCTGAGACGGTGATGCCCTTGTTAGGCTCGCTACTATGCTGCCATGTTAGTAAGCATCTATTTTGGCCAGCGTGGCACACATGGGGAGACGGCCAGGACCGATTCTGCACTTGCCCCCCTAACTGGTGTAGAGAGGCTGGGCGTGTTGACACATGGCTCACACAAGGCTCCACCACCCTCAGACAAAGCTCCCCCATGTAGCCTCGACAGACTGTTGGGGCAAGCGTTGTTAGCGAGAACCTATGAAGATTAGGATGGCGCACAAGAGGGTAGAGTGGCCAGCATCAAACCCGGCCACCTTTGTCTCCCTAGCGCTGATATCGATGCACGACACCAAATATCAATTGATGTCCAAGTCGACATAGGGGAGGCCCAGGACCTGTTCAGATTATTCGTCACCGATGTTGGCTGTGAGCGACAAATCAAACTTCGGTTGCTGGGTTAATAGCGCAGTGTGCTAATCCACTGCGCCACTGCTCCCCCAAACTACAATTTTTTTTTTATTTTACTAGGTCCACTGAGCCGTGAAGCGATTTTTCAGAAGCGACTTGGCCACAATTGATAGCTAAACGAAGTTGGCTTAACATGTGGAAATTTATAGCAGCCAAATACTCTAAACGCATGTTTCGAAATGTGGCGGGAAATATTGGAGGACTCGGAGAAAAATTAATGCGACCACAGGGAGAACAGCTCTAAATATACAGGTGTCAGGGTCAGGATGGAACCCCCCGACCTCCTGTATACAAGGCAAGGTAGTTAACATCTCCTAGCCACCGTGGCACCCACAAACACAGACACGCACTGCTGAAGGTGACTCCATTAAAGCTGAACGAGCGGCCGGTGAGCGACATTTCCACGTGGCCGCGGGGCTCAGGGACCGTCGCCACAATCGAGGCAGCTTCTCAGTAAATAAACGTGGGGCGCCTCGCTCAGTCCAGCAGCAGCAGCGCCCGCGCACCAACAAATGAAACCACTGGGCTACACCGCTATCTCCGAGGACACTCTTCAAGGATATGGCCATGGTGGATATGTCACCGAAGGGCAAGAGACTGATAAACACGGCCGTATAGTGAGCATAGCGGCATTGTGGAGTGAGCGTGTGTGACCTGACAATTGTCTTGTAAAAAAATAACGACTATAAACCTCTTTCAACATGTCCAGTCAATGCGGAAGAGTAGACCAAATACTCTCTAGCGCTCCCTCTAGTGGAGGCCCTGCACTCAGCAGCGGAGTGAGCA
The DNA here is from genome assembly GCF_015708825.2 of Lethenteron reissneri. Taxonomy (NCBI): domain Eukaryota; kingdom Metazoa; phylum Chordata; class Hyperoartia; order Petromyzontiformes; family Petromyzontidae; genus Lethenteron; species Lethenteron reissneri. The sequence continues at coordinate 11,318,362 of NC_083825.1, forward strand.
AGCAATTGCAGGGCTGCACCTTCGTCGTATTTTACTGTACACTAAAGATGCATGTGTGACGTAGCCTCGTACGGAGGGTGAAGTTAATGATGTCATCATCATCAGGCATGAGCAATCCACTACTGGATGAAGGCATCCCCAAGCAGTCGATATCCCTCAAGTTCAAGTGCGACACCTGGAACTAAAAGGATGAACTCTTTACAGAAAGTTGCATGTGCGAGAAGTGGATTGTAATTTAGTTTTTTGGATGGCGGCTATATTAATTGAGTTTTGTTGTAGGAAGGTGTTGAGTTCAAGAGATGTGTTGTTGATGCCGTTGATGTTTATAGTTGAATAATTTTTAGGTCGTTTTTGTTGTGGACGTTTTGTTGTGCTTGAAACGATGGTTGCGATGGATGAGGTGGTGGTGCTAGTGTGGTAGTGCAAGGTGGAGTTGTTGGAGTGGATGATGGACAATATTTGCAGAACCAGCCAGAATTTGAACTGGGGATGCGGGCTAAAGTAGTGCAGCAGCGTTTGCGGTACCAAGCTTTACCACCGTTGCATTGGATATAATTTGCATTGACGTTCTTGCCGCAGCCGCCACAAGGGAAAAACGGGGCCTGGATTCAATTCGACGTCTCCAGCAATAATGAGAAGCCAGCTCCAGTATGCCGAGAGGGAGGCCTGGGCTGGCTGGCGAAAAGACAGTAAAATGCGAGGGGTGATGTTGCCATTTGCAAGTGCTTTCATAGTACTTGGTCTCTCCACTTGGAACAAGCGGCAACACTGGAGAGACACGACAGGTCGGGTGATGATGCAACACGCATCCCGTAACAGAAGCATAAATCTGGAGGTGAATAAAAAAAAGCAACTTTCATGTTGTGCATCATAGCCACGCAGTCTTTCGCAACATCGGATTCAACAGTGTTTAATGTATTTAAAGCCTGCGTTCTTTTTATCAATAAGGTAATTTGCCTGTTAGCAAAGAGGCTACATCAACAAACACCGCAGTGCCGATGTTGGGTCTTGAGTTTTGTTGCTGACTTTGACAACGCGAGCTTTGTTTGTGCCGAGGGGCGTGGGAGAGACGGTGTGAAAGACAGCGCTGTTTATTGTGAGTGTTTAATGGATTCCAATATTAGCTGTTAGGAGCAGGCTACAACAGCCACAGCACAATTAAAAGTAATGTGGTTACCATAATGTCGTTGTCGGCAAGGCATGTCACATTTCTGGGCATACACTGATAATTATTACATAACAGCTAGTTTTAACATTAGGTTAAACTGGCATTGAACAGTATATACAATATTATTCCAATATTTAAGAATACATACCAAATTAAGAATACAAATTACGCTAAAAGTAACACATTAAACATATATCACCGTGTATATGAATTCTATGATAGGACAGTGCTATTTTACAGGACCGTAAGTATGTATTCGACAGCTAATAATAATGGATATACTCTAATTACTATTAACTGTGCGAAACAACATACATTAAATGTGCTCACCACCGCTCACCCCTGACAACGCACAGGCAAGCATGCTCATGCACTGATGGGGAATGATTCGAAATAATTGACACCACTTGTAGAACTAAAGCCAATTCTCATTAATTAATTCATTTTGAAATAAAGCACGCGTATGCGTGGCGCTGTTATGCATGCCGGTCGCGAGTGACAAGTTTGTAGGCGTTTGTTTCCAATCAATCCCTTTGAGTGTCCAATGCCTTATTAAACCGTGACTATGACAGCGATTAACAATACTGCCCAGTCTGCCTGTATAGCCATTATTGATCATGGCCATGAAGATTACATGATAATCATCATCAACAATGACAGCAGAAGGACATGTTGGCTTCAATCCAGCGACGTTATGAGTGTCATAATACAGGTGTTGTTGTCATGATATGATTGTCACGATCGCATGATTATATGATTGTTGTATGCTTAGGATTGGTATATTATGGCATGATGACGCCATTATATGATTACGATGTTATGAGGATTCTCAACTTTGCATCTCGCGAATCAATGAGATGCAGGAAATACGCATTTTAAATTCAACCCAGCACTACTGATCATGCTAAAGTTATGATAATCATGTCAGTCATGATCGCATGTCACACGGATGAAGTTGATCATGACAACACTGCATCACGGGAAATCGTAGCAGCAGTAGCAGGTTTTGATTTCAACAAAGTGCTGATGAAGATGTTATAGTGAATTATCGTTGGCAAAGAATCCGACAATTGCATAAGCGAACACCGCGACAGCTGCAGCAGCCTCGAGAGTTGAACCCTGCGCCCACGAAGCTGCTGCTACTGCTGCGAACCTGGATGCCATACTGAGGTTATTATGATCGTGACAATGATACCATTAGCATCACACGATGATGCCAAACACTGCATCACAGGCAGCCGTGATCGATGCAGCAGCAGCAGAAGCGTCTGATTTTGAATTCAGCCCGGTGCTGCTGCTGATGATGATGCTGCTGTTGATGATGATGATGCTGCTGCTGATGATGCTGCTGATGATGATGCTGCTGCTGATGATGCTGCTGCTGCTGATGATGATGCTGCTGCTGATGATGATGATGGGTGTGATCACGCCGAGTGATCATCGTAACGACATTGAGGCACCGCGTGACTGACAGATGCATGGGCAGCATCGCAGCAGAAAGAATCACGTCGTGAACTGTGCTCTGCCACACGCGCGGGCAGCGGAGGTGAGAAGCCCCCCCCCCCCGTCGCGTTCACATCCCAGACGATCTCAAGTGACGGGGGGGGAGGCCTTTAAGAATGAGAGACCCTCACGATCTTGGGCACCGCCGCTCGGTGCGAGTGAGGCCACGGGAGCGGCAGACACCGCGCCCCCACCATTTCTAGAATTCGCGACCCGGGGGGGGAGGAGGATGGTGATGAGGAGGATGGTGATGAGGATGGTGATGAGGAGGAGGATGAGGAGGATGGTGATGAGGAGGAGGATTGTGATGAGGAGGAGAGCGCGGCCGTGAACTCACGCGGGCAGGAAACCCGCCAGCGTCTCAAATCGCGAGTGCAAAGCACGAAGACAGCAATTGCGTGCCGTGCGACTGGTTAAGTAGTCAATAAATTAGAACAGCAGCAACAACAGCAGCAGCAACAGCAGCAGGAACATTCTCGACAACACGAGTCGACAGACCTGGAGCGACGGGGCGAGCTGCTGGACTCGTCGCTTGAATCCCAAGAAACGATCTCCTCCCTGCTCCAGTTTTTTTCTCACCCCCCCCCCCCCCGTGATCGAAATCCCCAGAGCGCTTAAGCGGCGGCGCGCTCCCATTGGTCGGCGTCCGCGCGTCCAGCCAATCGCGCGCAGTCCACCGTGAGGTGTCGACGCCTATCCGTGGTAGAGATTTCAAACAGGAGGGCGGAGTGAAAATCGAAGGTGGTGGGGGTATTTGGGGGGGGGGGGGTTGGCGATGAATCACGTGGTGCGCGAGGGGCGGGGTGGCGCCGGGGGGGGGCACCTCCCCTCACACACAAACAAATGACGTAATCGCTCTGCCTGCTGCTGCTGCGCCACGTGCTGGCCACGTGCTGCAAGTGCACGTGTTTTTTATACACAATCAGCCACGGTCTGTCCACACGCACTGCTGAAGGGCCTCCCTCCTTCCCCAGCCAAAGTCGGCGCCATCATCTCTCATGGTCATGTGTTGGATGCAGCGACAACATCCAGCACCCGCACACCGTGTGAGCTCATTTGTACGCTCCCTCTCCGTGGCGGACGCCCTTGCAGACCTTTGGCCGCCAATCCGTTCGTCTCGATCACTGGCATCGTTTTCTAGCCACGACGCGTCCTGCTCTTGACAGTCAATGACGATGTCCTCTAAATTGCCTCGCTTCGTGTAGTGTACGTATGTATTACTCAGCCGTGATCAACCCACTGCTGGATGAGGGCCTCCCCAACCCCACATCGCAATCCTGCAATTGGCAAACGAGAGCCAATCTCGGCGCTCCCGCGAAAGACACCGATTTGGAAACTTCCGCTCGCATGCCAGAGACGACGACGTGAATTCACATCGGCGTCACGGGTTATAAACGATCCGACGACGCCCAACGCCATCTGCAGACCTGTAACAAGAATGCCAGTGACTTAACATCGGAGCTTCCATTCGCTCTAGGAATCATTTCTAAGGCCCCCACCCACCTAAGCCGATTCCGCCAGACCCAACCCCCGACAGCGAGGGAGAGGGTGGGAAGGGGGTGGTAAATATGTTTCCGAGCTCAGTCCGGCTCAAATGAAGCTCTGCTTTACGTTATAGAATTCTACTTCCAACACAGTTGCCTAGCCGGGGTGGAAGAGTAGGCCTAAATACATCTCGGGTAGAACCTTCCAGAGCGCCAGCAGTGGCATGAGAAAGCTATTGCAATTGCAGCGCGGCACCTTTAACGTAAAATAAACACGCATGCGTTCCATAGCCTCATGCGGTGCGGGTGAAGTCAATGAAATCATCAACAGCAGCAGCAGCCATGAAGGGCTCCCCAAGCAGTCACGTCTCGCGCGTTCAAGTGTGACATCCGGGACTGCAAGAGTAGACTTTGCTCTTCAAAGTAAGAAAACAAATGTTGCTCAGGGTTCTGGTCTCCATCGCCGTGTTTGTCTTTGCGCGGCACCTGCTGCTTCTGGGTATTCCGCTCCACGGACCTCCCAGTGGGGCGCACCTGCACTGACAGAGCGTGGAATATTCCGTCAATGACTGCAAGCGGGCAATGAATGGACAACGTGTTACTCGACTTGATGCCCTATGGGAGCACAGTAAACCACTGTAGTCTGCGCTCATTCAACGGAGGAGGAGGAACAGCCAAACTACACGAACTTTATGCTGATGCACTCTCGTCGCTGCCATCAGACCTCGACAATAGCATCTTAGTTCATTCTAGATTTGAAGTTTTCGTGACTGCAAGGATCCATACTCTTGGTTCTTTCGGTAAAGTTACGTAGGTGAAGAAAATAAAAGATAAAAAAAAATCACAGACGTTTCGATTGCAACATAAGCAATCATCATCAGGTGTGACAACCACAACAAGAAATGTTAGCTCCTGAACCTATTGCTGCTGTCATCACATGCATGAGTGGAATAGAACGCACTGTGTGCTTGCTGGGTTCCCTGGGCACCGATTATATAGAACGAAATTTCATGGGAAGTGACCTCACCGACTTGGAGCAACACACGTGCACATACATGGCACTGTCCTCGTATGTCACTACGCAGGTCAGTGCGGTTTGGAGAAGGTGCAGAAAGTATACACGTGGGAGTATAGAACGTGTAGTACAACGACGAATGTTACAGCACTGCACCCTCCTCCCTGCCCCCTGCTCACCACGTAATCGCGATAGCAGACTGCGTTGTCCCGTGTGGGTGTTTATAGCACATCGGGCTGTGTGACTCGGCCGTGTCTCTTGGAGAGGTGCCAGCTGTGGCAACAGCTGATGTACGGCCAAGGGTCGACCCGCAGACAGAAGGAGACCTGGTTCGGAAACGTCAAGGAGTGGAGTGGCACCACACTATCCGAACTGTTGCCACACAATGCCCAAGACCGCGTGCGTTGTTGTTGTTGGAGGAGTAGGATATTGACGGCTGAGTGATCCTGAAGGGCACCCAGGCAATCGAAGTTGTGACGGGAAGAGCAGTAGGAGGAGTAGGTCAATCCACAGCTGGGTGGAAGCCACCCACAATGCCACGCCATTCACGGGAGGTGTTTGACCATACTTCACCAGGCTGGCGGTCGCAGTGACTTCACTCGAATGATGTAATGGTCCCGTGCTGGTCTATTATAATTGGTTCACAACCAAAAACATCATTGCCTCGTAAAAAATATATAATTAAAGTCCATATTTTAAAATAGACGTCGGGGTTTGTTATTTTCACTTGGCGAGAATAAAAAAAATCGCGATTGCAATGGACGTCTCTGGATATTCTCTTTCTGGGCAGGCAGAGAGCTCGGAGAGAATACATCACGGGGGAGACTGCACACAGGGATGCCGAGAGTAACTCAGTCCGTCGCGACCGCGCGTCTATTCCTAGAAAATCGGTCAAAACGTCCGCCGTCCAAAAAACACCCAAACCGCTCCGCGAAGGTAACAACGGACGCATCTCATGGATTTGGGCACAAGTTGGACCAGAAGCAGAATATTTGTTCATACTGCAGGAATCCGATGAGCATATGCAGCTCTTTTCACAGATGTCCAGTCGGGATGGATCCGAACGTTACAACAATAGCAAACAATACAAAAACACGATTAGAGTGAAACATTTAGGAAAGGTAAGAAAATCACTTTACAAAGATGAAATTTAAAACCTCACTTTTATGTATTTACCAGGTAAAGCCCACTGAACTATGGGCATAATTGTCAGAAGAGACCTTGCCACAAATGATAGCTCAACGAAGTAGCTTATCATGTGGAAATTTATAGCAGCCAAATACTCTAAATAATCTAAACGCATATTTATAAACGCAGGCCCCTTCCCCGTATGCCTATGTACGTGGCTCGGGGCAGCTCGTGAATTACGATTGGCCAATATGTTTTCCATACAGTGTGTATGTGTGCATCATGGGGGCCACATTTTGGGGTAAAATGCGATTTTTATTTTCAACCCTGCTCGGCTCGCCACGTGTCTGTACCACGGCAGTCCAAACGCTTTCAATGCACAGAAAGAGTGTAGCAATCAGCTGTGGCGCCTACAAGTCAGTGTGCTGACACCCGAACGCAGGTGTCGTGTACTGGACAGGCGGCGACCCTCAGAGCCCCCGGGCCGGCTGGTAGCGTGGTACTGGGGTGGGCCCTGCGCTTCCGAATGGTCTCTTTCCCTCGCGGAGTGTCCCTGTTGTGGTGCCCACCCCCAATCTGAGAGAAAGCGGAGCCGGAACAGGCACTCCCCCCAACACCGCACGTGTCATGGGGGTCGTTTGACTATACTTCACCGGGCTCGTCAGTGCGGGTTGGCGAGGGGGCCCACCCAGAACCGGTTCAGATTTTACTCGCCACCGATGTTAGGCGTGGCCGGGAATGGAACTCAAGTGGCCGTCTGCAGAGTAGTGCAGTGTGCACACCTCTGTGCCACTGTTGCGTCCCCGTTCACAGGGTACGATTCCAATGTGTGTAAGAATAGCAACGCACAATTCAGATAGAAAGCCAGACACAGTAGATGCCACCGTTGCTGTGCGATACACAAAACAACGCATCCGACGCAGCTTCCAGGTCAGGTCACGTTCCCTTGCAATGAGTGGACATGCGACACGCGTCACATGCGTCACATGAGCTTGGTGCATAGCTTATGCTTGTGCCACATTTGACTGTCAACGTATGAGCGCAATGACAAAGATCCCCCGTGTAGCCTTTAACATACTAATCTTGATTTGAAGCTTTCGTGACTGCAGGAATCCATACTCTTTGGTTTTTTCGGTAAAGTCACGTAGGTATAAAATAAAATAAACCATACTGTTGGGGAAAGTGCTATGAGTGAGCACTTCTTCTTGGTTCTTTCGGTAAAGTCACGTAGAAGGAAAATAATAAAATTATAAAAATAAAACATAATAAAATAAGCAGCCGTCTTCAGGTGGAGAACAGGTCTGTCGAGAAGACAGAGTCTGAATGGCACGCCCCAGGCTTGGAGCGACTATTTATGCTGGGATGGAGGGGCGAAGAACGCCTTGACAAAATATTTGCATATCAAGAGGAAGTTAGCATATTTATGGGAAATGCAGATATGCGATTAGTACTACTTGTGAAATGCGTAGGAGGTTTGGCGAGGGGTTTAAAGTCATTATGCCCATGCATTATGCAGGATTAGCAGTATCAAAGGGAGGGAGTAAGGTTAGAATTAATAAAGGGAAGGAATGTTAATAATATGGCGCCGCAGCAACTAATATGCTTATAGACTCTACATTGTAATATTACACTATGTATTATTCTACCCACCCAACTGTATACCACACTGGTATATATTCGCTATAAAATTACGATACTATATATTACCTTATACATTGTATTAAACATTACATTTTAATAATATTTATTATTATACAATATGCTATACACTATACCATTGACCGTCGCGTGAAAGGTACTAAGAGGAAGCAACGAAATATGTCAATGGGAGAGTGGTGATAGGAAGCTTGCAGCGGAGCAAAGAATCCATTCCCTGCGGAGAATACAAGATATATAGGTTAGATGTCAGTGAGTGGACTGCGGTCTGAAAGTCACCGTAAACGTGAACACAATCAGTTAAGATCCGAAATGGTTTATTACGTCCTTCTAATGATTGCTGAGCCAGAATCCATCTTCTCGGTTGAAATTGTCTCTGTGTTTGTATATGTGGATCGCCTCATGGACGAATCTCTCATGGTAGCCGGAATGGCTTGCAGAGAACCTCTGTCTTGGAGAAGTCAATATCATGTGAGCCCACTGAATTGTAACAGTGATCTGCCACGGCTGAGGTGTTTGTCCTACCGTGTTTCAAATCTGCTTTATGTTCACGGATGCGGTCCGAGACATGTCGTTTGGTTTCTCCAATGTAACTGCTACCACAGAGGCAACTTAGTTTGTAAACGCCTGGGTACTTATGAAGGCCAGAACGATACACCAAGGGGGTTAGTGGCTAGTACCAATCGCAGCCGCCTTTGTCTCCTGCACCCGGTATTCATTAAAGGATGAGACGACCTCGGGGGAGCTCTAAGACCGATTCAGATATTCGTGACCGATGCTGGCTTTAAGCGGGAATCGAACTCGGGTAGTCGGGTTCCTAGCACAGTGCGTTAACCACTGCGCCATCGCTCCCCACGGACACGCACACACACACACGTCTTTCAACTAACCCCTAGCAGTAGCAGCAGCATGATGATGATGATGACACATAGAGCGGTTGGATGAGGGCTGAGAGGTATGCGGCAGGGCTTCCAGCTTTGGATCCCGCTAGGGGCCCCGCGGTAACCAGATGTTATCTCTCTCGCCTGGTATGCAAGAGGTCGTGGGTTCCATCCCAACCCTGACGCCTGCTGTATATTTGGAGTTTGTATGCTCTCCCCGTGGCCACGTGGATTTTTCTCCAGGTCATCCGGGTTTTTCTCTCCACAAGTATTTGGTTGCTATACATTTCCCCGTCATTTGTGACCAGGTCGCTTCTGAAAAAGAGAATAGATCAGTGGACCTCACCTGGTAAAATAAAATAAAAAGTTTAGTGTCGCTAATACTGAATCTTAAAGAGGCAAGCCTAACATTGTCATTACTATTTGTTATTAAGCTTGCTCAGCCAAGAAGGCTTGACTGAGTCTCAGGCAGGACGTTCCGGTCAAGTTGTTTGCAGTCGGGGGCTATGTTGTAATCCCAATATGGAATCCCCATTGAGTGACTTACAGGTACATTTTCAGCATTTGTATGTTTTGGCCAATACCGCTTACATTGAGTGTCTTCTTATTAGCTATAACAGGAAGCCTAAGAGCCTGGAAAAACCCCATGCAGAACAGGGGGGGGGGCATGCAAACTCCCTAAAGAAAGGCGCTCGGATCGCGAGACCCTTCTCGCTGCGAGGCGCGAGTGTCGCTACTGCGCTGTCACCCTGCGGCCCTCATCTCACTTTTCAATGCTCTCACATTTCCCAACGCCACGGAATCTCTCACAGCCCGGCTCTGTCGTCCAGCGATTCCACACACGGTGGCGATGGACGCGGTAATAAAAATCCGTACCGCATTTTAGCCGAGTCGTCACATTCCACGCCTCACGAAGCATAATGATGGTCAGCGCTGCGCACAGACGAAGCTTGATTGGCGAGACCCGGCCCGCTGCACACACGGAGAGACGCAAAGGGTCCCGGCGGCCTTTGTATTTAGTGAGCTCTGAGCTCAACGGAGGTCCCGGCAAAAGGCGTCGCGTCGCATCCACGACAAAACGCCGCGGCTACGGGGCTGCTCTTCTTTCATTCCAAACGGGGACGACATCTGTGCAGCGGCGGCGACTTGGTGTCATGCGCGGCTCTTGCACCAAGAGCCGCGCATGACACCTGCCTGTGGAGGAGTCTGTACGGACCCATCGGAGTGGGCGCAGTGGGGCCGCTGGAGCCCTGGTGCTCAGGACACACCTGCGCCAACTGCAGACAGGAGGGTCAAGTTGTTCCATTGACAGCTCTCCCCCCTCGACTCTCCCAACCCCGTCCATCGTGTGGCCCGATCCACCCGGTCCCTACAGCCGAGCCGCCGCCACCCTCCCGTGCATCCCACACACTGCCCGTCCGAGACTCTGAACCCGATCCAGAGGAAGGCTGCTGCTTGCATGCGAACAAAGAGTGTAACAACGCGCACGTCCAGAATAAACCCCTCCTTGTTCGATACCCAAGCATCATCGCACACCTCCTGCCTTTGACGTGACCCGAAGACACCGGTGTAACCATCGAACGTCAACAGCAGGCGAGATGCGCCACATCTCTTTGATAAATGGGAGATTAAATAAAAGCCACAGTCGTGCGATTGTGGCCATGCAGCCCCAAACTATGGTCCATATTGTAAACCCACAGAGATACATTAAGAACAAGTCACAATAGTGCGACTGTGGCAATGCAACCCAAATAGTAAACCACTGTAGTATGCACTCCTTCAACGGAGGAGGAAGAACAGCTCAAACGACACGAACTGTCTCTCTCTCTCCTGAAGCCCGCTTGTCGTGGCCAGCAGACCTCGACATTGGCACGCAGCTTCTGAACATCTTGCTGCTGCTGCTGCCACCACGCGCAAGAACAGAACTACCGGTCCCGTTGAGGCCCCGACGTGGCCCGCCGGGGATGGCGCTGCTGGTCCGTTGGGGTGGGGGGCGGCGGAGTAGAAATAACTTTTGGCGTGACCCCCTCTTTCGATGCACTGTATGAACTCCGTGTGAGATGACAGAAGAGATACAGACGAGAGAGAGATGCAGACCAGACATTTTTGAAATGTTAATGAGCTATTAGGTGTTGACGAGGGTTAGAATTCGAGATGATAGTTGGTTCACCCCTTGTTCTCTGTGAATCCTGGCGCCCCTTGAGCTGCCTGGGACCATCAACATTTGCAATGGCAGAATCATCGCACTAGAGTCGTTAACACATTAATATGTAGAGGACAGCAGAGCTTGGGCAATTGTTGGTAACACTGGCTCCTCACCGCGTGACTGCCGCTCGTCTGTGGTTCCTCCTCCTGGCCCCTTTGAGTCGTCCTCAGATGTGCCAGTAGAGCAAGGGCACGCTGTGTGGCGGCGGAGTAGTGTTACAAATTGACGCAGTTTTTATTTATTCTTGATGTGTATTTTGTGAAGACTCCAAGTCGCAGGCATCGTTTAGCTGTTAATTTCAATTCCCATCGTTGGAGCCCAGAGACTCACCGCCCCCTCCTCTCCACTGTATGGATCACGATTAGCACGACAATTAACCCTCCTCTACTCCACTCACCACTTCTCAGGTTCTGTCGCTGACGAGACAGACCTTTCCATTTGCTGCGCGTGTGCCATGCCACGACTACTAACAATGTTTTTTTGTTTAACCAAATAAGCCCACTGAGCCATATAGCTCTCTATCAAAAGCGACATGGCTGTAAAATTATAGCTCAACGAAAATAACTTATAATGTGAACATTTATAGCAACCAAACACTCTAAACGCATATTGATTCTAAGTGTGGAGGGAAAAAACCGGAGGACCCGGAGCAAAATCCACGCGACCACCGGGAGAACACGCAAACTCCAAATACACAGTAGGCATCAGGGTCGGAATCAGAGGGTTCTGCTGGACCTGGTGGACCGGTGGTGATTCGTTGGCCAGGGTCTGGCCCCAGTGTCGCTATTATGGGGTGGGGGTGAGGTGATTACATTGGGAGGAGGGCAGCGAGAGAGGAGGGGAGAGAGGGGAGGGAGAAAGAGGAGAGAGCTCCACGGGTGGTCCAATAAGACACGCTCCGATGGAGCGTTTGTTTTTGAAGCGGAGAGCAGTCACAAATGATCCATCCAGCCCGACTCCCTCCTCGGAGACTTAAACTTCTCCCACGTGCAGCCTCAAACTACCACCGGCAGCGGTCGCTTCACCGCCTCCTGATTGTTTTCAATCCGCAGCGATGATTGCATCCCTCACGAATGAACCTGAATGTACCTCTTACATAAAGATAAATGCGTTAACTATATTTGATTTAGATGTGTGTAATTAGTGCTCACCCGCAATAATTATTGCAATTACCGTTTAATGAAGCAATTTCATTCTTACTATTTATATGAAATAAAACGAATGTTAAACTAATGTGGCCTGACATCACATGTTGCCGTGTAAAGTTTTTCTCGGTGAAGATGGCCGCGCGGATCGCTGCCGTCAGAGAAATGGAAACACGCACGCGAGTGTGTCCAGGGCAGATGCATAGGTCATGACTGTGACGTGCTCTCTTCAATTCTGGCACAATTCACACGTAGTGGTGTCACGTGATAGTGTCACGATGCTGTCACGTGGTGGTGACACGGTGGTGTCACGTACGGAACTGAACATCGCAATGCAGGCTAGCTTAGGTAGACCGAAGTTGACGCCGATCCAGTGGCTCCCAGTGCTCACCCACATCTCTCCACTGCAAATCCTGTCGTAATACAGCAGCCATCTGGGAGTACCAAAAATGTATCGTCAACCCGCATGTTCTGATACATCGAGACATACAGTGAGGGAAAAAAGTATTTGATCCCCTGCTGATTTTGTACGTTTTCCCACTGACAAAGAAATGATCAGTCTATAATTTTAATTGTAGGTTTATTTGAACAGTGATAGACAGAATAACAACAACAAAATCCAGAAGAACGCATGTAAAAATGTTATAAATTGATTTGCATTTTAATGAGGGAAATACGTATTTGACCCCCTCTCAATCAGAAAGATTTCTGGCTCCCAGGTGTCTTTTATAGAGGTAACGAGCTGAGATTAGGAGCACACTCTTAAAGGGACTGCTCCTAATCTCAGCTTCTTACCTGTATAAAAGACACCTGTTCACAGAAGCAATCAATCAATCAGATTCCAAACTCTCCACCATGGCCAAGACCAAAGAGCCCAAGGATGTCAGGGACAAGATTGTAGACCTACACAAGGCTGGAATGGGCTACTAGACCATCGCCAAGCAGCTTGGTGAGAAGGTGACAACAGTTGGTGCGATTATTCGCAAATGGAAGAAACACAAAATAACTGTCAATCTCCCTCGGCCTGGGGCTCCATGCAAGATCTCACCTCGTGGAGTTGCAATGATCATGAGAACGGTGAGGAATCAGCCCAGAACTACACGGGAGGATATTGTCAATGATCTCAAGGCAGCTGGGACCATAGTCACCAAGAAAACAGTTGGTAACACACTACGCCGTGAAGGACTGAAATCCTGCAGCGCCCGCAAGGTCCCCCTGCTCAAGAAAGCACATATACATTCCCGTCTGAAGTTTGCCAATGAACATCTGAATGATTCAGAGGACAACTGGGTGAAAGTGTTGTGGTCAGATGAGACCAAAATGGAACTCTTTGGCATCAACTCAACTCGCCGTGTTTGGAGGAGGAGGAATGCTGCCTATGACTCCAAGAACACCATCCCCACCGTCAAACATGGAGGTGGAAACATGCTTTGAGGGTGTTTTTCTGCTAAGGGGACAGGGCAACTTCACCGCATCAAAGGGACGATGGACGGGGCCATGTACCATCAAATCTTGGGTGAGAACCTCATTCCCTCAGCCAGGGCATTGAAAATGGGTCGTGGATGGGTATTCCAGCATGAAAATGACCCAAAACACACGGCCAAGGCAACAAAGGAGTGGCTCAAGAAGAAGCACATTAAGGTCCTGGAGTGGCCTAGCCAGACTCCAGACCTTAATCCCATAGAAAATCTGTGGAGGGAGCTGAAGGTTCGAGTTGCCAAACGTCAGCCTCGAAACCTTAATGACTTGGAGAAGATCTGCATAGAGGAGTGGGACAAAATCCCTCCTGAGATGTGTGCAAACCTGGTGGCCAACTACAAGAAACGTCTGACCTCTGTGATCGCCAACAAGGGTTTTGCCACCAAGTACTAAGTCATGTTTTGCAGAGGGGTCAAATACTTATTTCCCTCATTCAAACGCAAATCAATTTATAACATTTTTGACATGCATTTTTCAGGATTTTTTGTTGTTATTCTGTCTCTGACTGTTCAAATAAACCTATCATTAAAATTATAGACTGATCATTTCTTTGTCAGTGGGCAAACGTACAAAATCAGCAGGGGATCAAATACTTTTTTCCCTCACTGTAAACCCAGCGCCGCCTGCTTGCCTAAAATGACGCCACCTCTTATGGATCGCAGCAGACTCACCCCACGCCACAAATACAAATGAAGGCGAGAGATGGAAGCAAGTCTGGACTGCGGCCAAAGTCAAAAATAAACATCTCGTACGGGACCCTACCATCAAACCTCCCGGTTTCAAACTTCCACGCCGCTAGTGGTCGACCATTAGGACCGGGGGCATTGCAGATGCTCAAATGGGGCATCAAACCTTTGGCGGCCTGCGAGTGCGCCCACGAATCTCAAACCATCGACCACATTGTAAACACTCTGCTGCTGCTGTCTTCACTCCTTTAGAGGAGGAATGGACAAGACCCACTCTGCTTCTGAAAATACAATTGAGTAGATAACAAACCTAAAATTACATATTTAATCTGCTGCTATTAATACATATGTAGAGGAGTAAAATGGGGACGTGACGTCATGTGTGCCGTTCAGTGCAATGACGTCACGTCTCCTAGGGTACTTAAGGGAGATGCTCTTAGGTTTTTTCGGTAAAGTCACGTAGGTAGAAAATAAAATTAAAATTAATAAAGCTGTATCAGCAATCGTGCTGTGACGGTTCCACCTGAAGACGGAAGCTTGTGTTGCCTCCGAAACGTCGTGATTTTTTAATTTACTTTTATTAATTTTAATTTTATTTTTTACCTACGTGACTTTACCGAAAAAACCTAAGAGTATGAATCCTTGCAGTCACGAAAGCTTCAACTCTAGAAATATATACTTAAGGGAGACCCCGTGACGTTTCCGTACCTGGGTCGTGTGGTTGTGACCAGCTCCGGTTTGGCAACAGAGGGCTGACTCCTAATCACCCGAGTAGCATTATATTTTCATTAGCTGCGTAACGCTGTGTGGAAGCTACCGGGTCTGTCGCTCAATACGAAGCAAAGGTCTTCTAGGCCACAGTTATACACTCCCTTATTTATGATTGCGAAACGTGGACCCCTCTAATAAAACATCAGCGCCGTTTTGAAACATTCAGACTGGTCTACCTACGATCCATGCTGGATTTAAACAGGCTGTATTGTGTGAGGAGTTCAAAGATATTTGAAAGATCTGGACACGCGAGGCTGTGTTGGCTGGGTCACGTAGCCCGCATGCACAGCGACCAAAATGCTCAATGACCTTCTGTTTGCCCGGATAGAGGAGGCAAATCGGGCACGGCACGGGCTTGAAAAGAGATGGACTGATGTGGTACAGAATGATGTGGATCCAAGTGGATTTCATGTTTATGGCTATTAATCTGATGGCGCTTTGGTGGATAATTTGTGCCAGAGTGACGCCACGTGTTTAAGAAAATTGTAAATTGACTTGACTGATGACTAGTGCCGGCTGTGTCAAGATCGGCCTCTATGGAGGAGGCTCGTGAAGGACGCTACTGGGCAGTTGGAGGCAGTCGCCCTCCAAAAACAACGGAAGGCAGAAGAGTGACGCCCACAACAGCGAGCGGAGCATCGTGCGGCTAAAATGCAGAAACTTGGCACAGTGGAGAGAATAGTCAGTGCATCTGCCAGTCATCTCAGTCAGTCAAGCCATGGCACTTGGTTCTTGTCCGTCACCTCCTGCCAGCGGGCCTACGACACTTCACGTGGCCTCAAAGTGCACCTAGGTTGGCACAAGCGCTTTGTCACTGCCACGTATTGGCGAATAGCCGTTGTTGTGTGTGTGTGTGTGTTGGGCGTAGGGCCAGCCACACCACCATCTCGTGTGCCGTGCCAGCCTTCACAGGTACTCGCTAACAGCACTTGCCCCAACAGTCTGTTCAAGGCTATACAGGGGATGTTTGTCTTTGTATGTGAACGTGAGTGTGTGTGTGTAACTGTGTATGTGTCTACGTGTGCGTGGGAGGGCGGCTTTCTGAGCACACACACACAGGCGTGTGTGTCAAGATGATGCGTGTGTGCATGGGAACTGTGTAACTCGCCTGCACACGGAACGTGCAGCAGCAGCAGCAGCGGTGCGTCACTGTCAGAGTGTGGGGAGTACGGCACACACACAAAGACAAACATCCCCCGTATAGCCTTAACAGAGTGTTACGCGAGGCAGAAGTGGAGCCAACACCACTCCCGGCCCGCCTGTGTCTCCCAAGCGGCGATGTTTATACACCGCACTCGATTGAGGCTGAGAAGACAGAGAGATCCCAGAAACCGGTTCAGATAATCGTCACTGTCGTCGGCCGTGAGCGGGAATCGAACTTCTGGTAGCCGGGTCCGGAGCGCAATGCGCGAACCACTGCGCCCCCCCCCCCAACACGCGCACGCGGCCTTCGCAGCGACGCACAGCGAGCCAAACGTCGTCACTCATCCAATTACAGGGCTCGGAATGAGGCCATTCCTTTGTGCCCTATTATATTCTATATTAGCCGGCTCTTTCATTTTAGCCAAACAACAAGACCGAGTTAGCTGGGGGTTCCAAACCCTCAAGAGGACATCAACATAGCTCGGGGGGGGGCAGGGGCGGGGGGGCATAACAACAACAGCCACACGGCATGCTATTTGCAAGTGCAACTGCTCGCTGCCACACAGGGGCAGCGCTGTGAGCGAGCGCCTATCAACCGGCCTCTGACTGACGTGGCACGCAAGGAAAATGGTGCGGCCAGACCCTTTGCGCGCCCGACTGCCTTTGTCTCCCTATTGCTGATGACGTTCATCGCGTGTTCACACTGCGTGCTACTTATTTGACATAGGGGTGTGCCCAAACCAGGTTCAAATACTAATTCGCCAATGTTCTCGTGAGCCTTGGGCAGGATGAGAAGGCAGGGGAAATAAGTTCGCAACTGTTTCCTATTGCCACACCAACTGGCTCACACTGTCCTACCAACTGGCTCACTGTTGTCTCACCCACTGCCTCCACTAAGTGTCTCGCATTGGTTTCCTTCCTATTCCCCTCTTCCCTTCCCACGCAAAATTATATTCGTTACCGTTCTTCAGCACGCTACCGAATCCCCTACTGCCACTGCACCCAAGCATATGCGCACACGCACGCACACAAAGACGAGTCCCCTCTCGCCATAATTGACTTTTGGGACAAAGTGCTGTTTGCGAGCACGTATGAAGGCCGAAGCGGCACACTAGGTGGGGTGGGTGGACAGAACCACGCCCGAGCGACTTTATCTCCCCAGTGTCAATGCGTATACCTTGCACCAGGTACCTAGGGGAGGCCCAGCACCGGTTCAGACAATCTTCACTGGTGTAGGCCGTGAGTGGGACTCGAACTTGGGTCACCGGGTTCGTAGCACGGCGCGCTAATCGCTACACTACCGTTCCCCCGCCACCGCTCCCCACGCACACACTCGCATGCACGTACACACACACGCAAATGCACACACACGCACGTACGGCACAGCGCACGTAAACACGCGGCCCCCACGCGCAATCTCCCTGCCGTTTGTTACGAGGCAGAAATCAGGGCCCCCTCCACAATGGGGCCTTTGTGTGGCACGGGAGCCACATTCCTCGCGGGTCAGGCGCCCAGTCCGGCCAGCCCAAGCCTACTCCCGCTAGCCTCCTGCTACCATTGTGATGCTTGCCCCAGGTTCCCCCTAGGACCCCTCGCAATCCCCAAGATCGCATCCTTACGAAGGCGGCACTCGAAATCTCAACAAATGCCATGGAGATACAAAGAGGTAGCGCCCTGGCCAGGGGTCGGCAGTTTGCGGCTCCGGAGCCGCATGCGACTCTTTAATGACTGCCTCGTGACGTTATTCACATGCATTGCGGCTCTCGGAAAAAATGGCTATTCTTGTTATTTTGGTTGCCGGCCCCTGGCCATGGCCAATCTGTGCCGAACACCACTCATTCCTACGCACGTGGCCCTACAGAGAACATGTGCGCTCCGTGTGCTGGAGATGTGGCTTCACCATAACTATGTTGTCCATATCATTATCATCAGCAGCAGCAGCAGCCATGGTCAATCCACTGCTGGATGAAGACATCCTGTGGTTGCAAACTGTCCGGGTTTGACCCCGACCAACTGACCCACGAGGTCTCACCTGAACAGTCCGCTAATCGGCGTATGTGTTCGGGTGGCAGGCACTGATTTGTTTCGGAGATCTGGTACCAGTGTTGATGGCACAGTTTACGACTTCTGCGTGGTTCTGATAATAGACCGAAGCCGTCAGAGACATCTATCCAGGTTTGGTCTGTGGTGGGAAAGGTGGCGACCCCGACAGGCCTCCCGAAGCCGGCCACAGAGCAGACCACGAGACTCCAGCATGGCCCCTCCAACAGCGGAAGCTCAAGAAGGCAGCAGTGATGATTCATCGTTGAGGCAAGGGGAGGGGGGTGCTCATATCCACGTCCTCAGTGGAAACCTCCAGGAGCCGGATGAGCGGCGATTGTAGGTCACGTGGTGTCACCTGTGCAACTGCTGTATGATCTGGGCAGAGGGAAGGAAGCGATGGCGAAGTGTGGTAAAAAAAAGCAACGCTTTATTTTATTTTACTAGGTAAAGCCCACTGAGCTATATAGCTCTTTTCAGAAGCGACCTGGCCACAGATTATAGCTCAACTAAGTGGCTTATGATGTGGAACGTTATAGCAGTCAAATACTCGAAACCAATGTTGATTCTAAATTTGGGGGGGGAAACCCGGAGGAGCCGGAGAAAAATCCACGTCACCACGGGGAGAAAGACATGCAAACTCCAAATATACAGGCGTCAGGGTCGGGATCTAACCCACGACCTCCTGTATACCAGGCGAGGTAGTTAACATCTTGCCACCATGGCACCTTTAAAGCCCCCCACCCCCGCACCGGAGGGAGGTCAACATTTCCCAGAGCGTGCTGCATGCCTGGGTGTCAAGGTGGCCCCGGACATGTAGCGCAGCAGTGGAGGCTGCAATCCATCTCTGCCCGGAAATATGAACACTCAACACATTTATCAATAACACTGTGGCCTTAAAATAACAAAAATATAATGGGTTCGATTGAGGTGTACACTCAACTTGGAGGCAACACTATTTATTAACACGTAAAAAACTATTTGAACACTATACATAAGGTGGTGAGCACCGTTCTTAATTTAGCTAACACTCGGGGTGGAATACTACATAACGTGACCAGGGCAGGTTAACAGGCTGCCTAGTCATGGACGAAGATCGGAGACTTGAAGACCACTGATGGCATCTTCATCCCGGGGTTGAACAGCCACGCTCTCTCTTCACACCCCGCTTATAACTCTGCGGCGTGGCTGGTCCAGCCCTAGGCCACGCTCCCCTTCCCGATCTTTCGGGAAGGTCCGGGCCCCTTACCAAGCTCCCCCCTAGGGCCCCTAGCCCCCCTTTGTCCGGTCACGTGTCCTGTCGGGTTCACGCAGAGTGTCACGGCCTGACGCGACCTCCGTGACACCCCGCCTACAGTACCCGTACAGAGCCAACACAGTAGTGACATCATATGTCACTACG
The DNA here is from genome assembly GCF_015708825.2 of Lethenteron reissneri. Taxonomy (NCBI): domain Eukaryota; kingdom Metazoa; phylum Chordata; class Hyperoartia; order Petromyzontiformes; family Petromyzontidae; genus Lethenteron; species Lethenteron reissneri. The sequence continues at coordinate 11,338,069 of NC_083825.1, forward strand.
CTCGTACAGTCCCGACACAGTAGTGATGTCATATGTCACTACATCACCCCCCCCCCCCCCGTGTAACACACAGCATTCTCGGCTGTAACGCAATTGTTGAAAAAAAAGTGTGCCTCCCGAAAAAGCAACATCAATAAATAACAGGCAACCGATAATAAATACCGCATATTAAATATGTACACATTCCAAGAGGGGGGGGAAAGGAAAAGATAATGCATGGAAAGAGGGGAATTAACAACAACAAATATACATGATACTGGCAAACCCGCTTACCCCCTAGCACAGTCTACCCGTGTCAGAAATAATGCACGCATAGTACAATAAAAGGCCAGGTTCAGCCAATGACCTCCTTGACATGTGAGTGTGACTGTTGAACGACGGTGTAGGCAATCAGCAAGTTGTGTCAGAGTCATGTAAAGCAACCAGTCTTAGAACAAGTTCGCGCGGCCGGGCCCCCAGGCGAGGTGGGCCTGAGCTCTCTGGGAGGCTCGGGGGGGACTTGAACACGGGCCGACGGGTGCGGTTCTTCCATAGGAGATGACAGCGTCGGTGGAGAACGGCTGATTAATGGTCGCTCCGCACCTAGTAGAGCGTCCGGAGCGGGAGCAGCCAGCAACGTCGAGGGTGTCGCGCACTCCGGTCCTGTGGGCGGGACCGCAGAACCACCCTGAGGAACAACCTCAGCGGGTGCGCACCCCAGCTCGCCCAGCACACCCGACACTCGGCCCTCGTGGATTGGAGATGAAGGGATGTGACAGGAAGCAACAAAAGGCTTAAGGCGGGACAGATGAACGAACCAGTTCCGGCGACCGAACCGGATTTTAACACATTGTGGCCGGTTGGCCTGAATCATCTCAACCGGCCCACGCCAGGGTCTGTACAACTTTGGAGATGTACCCACTTGAGGGCAGTGCAGCCAAGCCCTGTCGCCCAGGGCCCACTGTTAACCAGACACCCGAAGCCCCCTTCTCCGTTCGTTGGCCGACTGCCGCAAGGCAGAATTTTATTTAAAAGCCTTGCGTGCCTCCGAGACCCGTTGAAGGGTAAATCGCATGGGTTTCGAAATGGTGACCCTCGGCTTCCTCGGTCCCAGGTTCAGCTGGACATCAATGGGGGGGTTATGTTCCCTACCATGCATTAAAAAAAAGTGTGAGTAGCCGGTGGAAGGGGCCATTCTATAGGCTGCAAGCACCCCTGGAACATGCAAGTCCCAGTCGCCCTGGGACTCCCCGACCTGCTAACTCAGCATGGAAGTCAGAGGTCTGTGGAGTCGCTCCACCATCCCGACCGTCTGGGGATGGTAGGGCGACGTGCACACCTTTTTTGTGCCCAAAAGATCTCACACCTCCTGCAATAGTTTAGATGAAAATGTTTCCCTTGGTCAGTAAGGAGGCGTTCTGGGGCCCCCTTATCTAGCACGTATCCGTGAAGGAATGCATCAGCGATGGCCGCGGCTGATTGGTTGGGGAGTGGCCAAGCCATTGGCTAGCGGGAGAAATACTGCACGCTCACCAGCAAATATTTATTCCCTTGGGCTGTAACGGGAAAGGGCCCAAGGACGTCGAGTTGGACAAGCTCGTTAATTCGTGATACTCAAATAGATTGCAAGGGCGGACAGTACTTAGTAGACGGCGGTTTCCGGCGAGCACATTGCACGCAGCCCTTAAGTACATTTTTGACATCCCCTGCCATTCTGGGCCAGAAAAAAAATCGAGTTTAAGGGTAGCTAAGGTTTTATGTACTCCAAGATGCATCAGTCGCTCATGTACAGCCAAAATAACTCGACCCATGAGGCCCGTAGGCACCACAACACTGTAGCGACGCAAGCCGCCGTCCCTACACATCAAAAGGTTATCTTTAAGAATGACAGGGACCACCCTGTGCTGGGCCGACACGTTTCCCACGTCACTGACACGGCGCCATAGCTTCAATAGGGAGGCGTCCTCCGCTTGGAGACGTCCCCATTCATCGTGGCTCAACCCAAGTGTGGCATCGCCTGTGACGAGATTGCCGGGGCTTTCCGTGGTTGAAGACCCCGCCGACGCTACAACCGAAGGGGGTACCGCTGCCGTAGCCAATTTGCAGCGTTCCGAGCCAGAGAGGCATGCGCACTCATCGCACGGAAGTAGCCGTGAAAGTGCGTACACATTTGTGTGCCGCGCATCCTTCCGGTAAGAAACCCAGAAGGAGCAATCTTGTACAATTTCCAGCCAGCGGGAGAGCTGGCCGGATGGTTGCTCAAAGCGTACTGGAGAGCGGCGTGCCTGTCAAAGAGATAGGGCCGGTATTGTTGTATGAAAAAAACTATGGCAAGTAATTCCCGACGCGTAACACAGTAGCGTTGCTCGGCCGGGTACAACACTCTGCTGCCATATGCCACGACCCTCTCCACCCCGTCCACAACCTGGGACAACACGGCGCCAATGCCGGTGTTGCTGGCGTCCATGTCCAGGATGAAGGGTAACGAAAAATCTAGGTATCGGAGGGGAGGGGCGTCCACCAGACCGTCTCGGAGCACAACAAAGGCGGCCTCCTTCTTCTCCCCCCATCGAAATTTTTGGCCCTTTGCTGTCAGGGCATGGAGGGGTTTAGCAATAGTGGGGAACCCGGGCACAAAGCAGTGATAGTAAGATGCAAATCCAATAAAACTGCATACCTCACCCACCGACTTGGGGGTTGGCCACGTACGCATGCACGCAGTTTTATCTGGATCCGTAGCAATGCCCAACTCGCTGACGATATGCCGAAGGTATCGAAAAATCGAGTTTAAGGGTAGCTAAGGTCTTATGTACTCCAAGATGCATCAGTCGCTCATGTACAGCCAAAATAACTCGACCCCTGAAGCCCGTAGGCACCACAACACTGTAGCGATGCAAGCCGACATCCCAACGCCCCGATGAAACGTGTCCTGGCAGCCCGCAGTTGTAGCAGACGATGGGGCTGCTGCCAGGATGAGGGAAGGTCGCCTGAGGACGATCACGTCTCCCTCGCCGCTTTGCATCGCGCCTCTACCAACCTCCGCCATCGACCGCGGCGCAGGCCTGGGCGGGCTCATCTTCTTCTGATGCACCGAGCACCTCCGCGGGTGCAGTGCACACCACCAGGTGAGCTTGAATACACCAGGCAATCTTGAGGGATGATGGGTCGTCCTCTTCCGTAGCTGGCAAGGCGATGATCAACAGTGCTCTGCTGTCCCTGGCTTGCGCCAGGGACAGCAGAGCGCTGCGTCTCGGCCTCCCCCCGCCTCCGCGCAACGAACTTGTGTCGAACGCTCAACGGCGAGTCGTACACCGCAGCCATCTGTGCAAAAGTCTGCGATACCATGGTCCTCTCTCTCGGTTGGATGGCATAAAATGCCGCTAAAGCATCGTCATCGAGGGCAGTGGGAAGCACATTCAACACCTCTGCCTCAGTCCAGCCCACCAGCGTGCAGTTCGCGGAAAAGCGTCGTTTGAACACCTCCCAATCCCCGCCAGCCATCGCAAACTCCCGGACGAAGTCGATGTTACAGCGCTGGAATCTCCCGCGGCGAATTTGGCGGGAAGGAGGAAATGGCGGGCTCCGCTTCCCATGCCCCCACTAAAATGGCCACCGCGCGGTCGGGCGGCAGGGTGGGGGAATCGCGCGTGCAGACGGCAGCAGCAGCGAGATCGGTGCCACGTGGCTCCGGGGCCGCATCCTCCGTCGCCGGCTCCCCCGTGTCGAGCTCGGTGACCAGCACGGCCGCGGCGCTCAGCAGCTCGGCAAGGCGGGCGCAGATGGGCGGCAATCTCTCCGCGATGGCGGCGATGCGGCTGCTTAAGTCGCGCAGCGCTGCTCCGCCGGCGGCGAAGCCTCGCCTGCACCTTGTGGGGAAGTTATCCCTGGGGCTGTCGGAAGAATGGTCTCTACGTCGTCTTTGTCGGCCGAGGACGTTTTGGTGGGTTGTCTGCGATGCGTAAACATACCGCGTCACTTACAGTAAACCTACAACTTAGATTTTTTTTTACCACTTCTGGCACCAGTTGTAATGCGTTCGATTGAGGCGCATACTCAACTTGGAGGCAACACTATTTATTCACGCGTAACAAACAACTTGAACACTACACATAAGGTGGTGACCACCATTCCTAATTTAACTAACACTCGGGAGGAATACTACATAACGTGACCAGGGCAGGTTAACAGGCTGCTTGGTCACGGACGAAGATCGGAGACTCGAGGACCGCTGATGGCGTCTTCATCCCGGGGTTAAACAACCATGTTCTCTCTTCACACCCCGCTTATAACTGCTACGGCGTGGCTGGCCCCGCACTACCCCCCCCCTTCCCGATCCATCGGGAAGGTCCGGGCTCCTTACCACGTGACCACCAACTGCGTCAGGAGCAGCGGAGTGTATCACTGTGATGTCTCCTTCATATTTGTAGATCGGAAATCGCGTTGTTATACATTGTACGGCCTGTTCTGGATGACCACAGTCGCACACTACTGGATAGTTAAAAAAATTTCAATTTGTGCATCAGGTATCCGCATCTGCCATGGTTTGTGCAGCTGCGGTTTAGGGTGGACCATGAGCTTCGTGGAAGATAAAACCAGTAGATGTTCTGTGTTGGGTCTTTCATAAGGTGGTCTGTGCAAAAAAAAACGCTATTTGCCACTAAGTGGCGGTGACGTCACCACGGCGCTTGTGCCAGGCTAGGTATACTTTGAGGCCACGTGAAGTGTGGAAGACCCGTGGCTGGCAGGTCACGAGACAGACCCAGGTGCCGTGGGTAGACTGGCTGAAATGACTGGCAGATGCACCATATGTGCTCCGCACTGTACCAACTTGCTGAGTTTTAGCAGCCCGGTGCTCCGCTCATTGTTGTTGTTGGAGGGCGACTGCTTCCAATTGCCCAATAGCGTCCTTCATGACCCTCCTCCATAGAGTCCGATTTTGACACCGATGATACCAGTTATCGGCAAGTTCATTCAACTCCGCATTCTTCTGTACCACATCAGCCAGTGCTGCAGCTGCTTAGCTTCCTCTATCAGACCAAACAGAAGCTGCTTGGGCATGCGGTGACTGGACATGCATGCTAGGTGACCCCAGCCAACGTAGCCTCACCTGCCGAAGGAGCTCGCTGATGATGAGGACTGTGTCCAGATCTTTCGAGGAGCTGCGAGCTACTCGCACAATCCAGCCTGGTTGCTCACACACACTCGCACACCGACTACGTGCAACGCACCACGAACTCTAAACACAAACACGTGTGCTAAATATTCCAGCCATTTATAAATTAGACTAGCTGTACTACCCGGCTTCGCCCGGGACTTGTATCCACCACGCCTGGCCGCCTTTGTCTCCCCAGTGGTGATGTTAATACGCCACACCAGTTACTCGTTTTGAGGCTGAGTCCCTCCCTCACCGCTCTCCCTCCCTCACCGCTCTCCCTCCCTCACCGCTCTCCCTCCCTCACCGCTCTCCCTCCCTCACCGCTCTCCCTCCCTCACCGCTCTCCCTCCCTCACCACTCTCCCTCCCTCACCACTCTCCCTCCCTCACCGCTTTCCCTCCCTCACCGCTCTCCCTCCCTCACCACTCTGTAGAGGACGTGAAACTTTGATGAATTTACCTCAGAGTTGCGTGGTGGGTGTGGAGGCCTAGCACCGTGCAGAGCCTCCGGCCTCGCCTGATTTTCCCACCCGGCTGACGCTGGGTATGGGTGCCGTTCCCCCCCCCCCCCCCCCGCGCTACAATAATACTGTCTAATCGCTATAATTTTATAATCTACCAACCCTATAATAGTAATTGCACACATTGTGGTGGGGGGGGAGTGAAGAGGACGTGAAACTTTGATGAATTTACGTCAGAGTCGCGTGTTAATGCGTGCGCCTATTTTTTACGGGAATAAAAAATGGCGTCCACCCCGCGCCGAAGGCATCGCTACCCGTTGCCAGGGGCAACCGCCGTCCAATGAAAGCGGCGAAGGCGTCACTACCCGTTGCCAGGGGCAACCGCCGTCCAATGAAAGCGGCGAAGGCGTCGCTACCCATTGCCAGGGGCAACCACCGTCCAATGAAACTGTGTATGGTCCGGCGACACACAGACACACACACAGACAGAGAGATTCGCGATTTTATATATATAGATATTGCGTAAATGCACCGCTCTCTGTCTTAATGTTATAGCCATGTTAAGTATACATGTGTAGTGGTAGTGTAGTGTCGTGTAGAATCACTCAGTCGGAAGCGTTGTTCCAAGTCACCTGCTTACACTTTATTACTCTACTCTTGCACCAGTTGTCGGCACTCCTATCGCTTCCCCTATCTACTTTACACCTCGCTAACCTGCCTGCGGCAGCTCTTCCTCTCAGCAGCTCCGCACTCACAGCTCCGCACACAGCAGCTCACACAGAGCGTGCACACAGTCGTGCTCACACAGAGCTTACACACAGCAGCACTCACACAGAGGCTTGCACCCAGCTTCGCTCACACAGAGCTTCGCTCCCACAGAGGCTTCGCTCACACAGAGGCTTTACTCTCCTTCTGCGCCGCTGCCCTCGCCTACGTTCCCTCCGACCCACTCACTGCTCCGATTCAGGCGGGGGGATCAACCATCACCCGCCCATTGACTCGTGAGGGTTGAGGTCCGTTCCTGGCTTGAGCGGCAGCAACGAGATGTCTTCACCTTGGTCCCAGAGCCCGAACTCCAGCTCCGCTCTCACACACCCCCTTATATCTTCCTCCCAATTATCCAGCTCCTCCCTTGTGTCTCTTTAGGGTTCGACAGGCTAGCGCCTGTCAGGCCATCAATCACTCCTTATCGCACGTCTCCAAGGTGACACCTCCTGTGCCAGCGTATGACCCCGGACCGACCCCGTCTGCAACCGAATCTCCCGTTAAAGAGATGGCAGTTTGCACGTGCAACCTGACGTTGCACACGCGCACCTGTCTGCCCTCGGTTGCCCTCGGGCAGCAGTGCGCACCGTGTATTTTACCACACAACACATGTGTAGTGATATAGAATGGGTCACTACGGCGCCTAGCGCCAATTACTGATTGGTGTGTCCTGGGTGCACTCGATATCCTCGGGCTCTTCCCCACCACTCCGCAAGAGAATAAATATTTGCTGGTGGGGGTAGAATACTTATCACGGTGGCCGGTGGCTTGGCCGCTGCCGGCCCAGTCGGCTATGTGTTGGATAAGGGTGCCCCGGAACGCACCCTTACAAACCAGGGCCGAAATTATTCGTCGAAATGTTAAAGGAGGTGTGTGATTTGTTGGGCACTAAGAAGGTTCGGACTTCGCCCTACCACCCCCAGACTGATGGGATGGTGGAACGTCTGCATAGGACCCTGACATCTTTGTTGTGTCAGCAAGTTAACGAGGCGCAGTCCCCTAACGCTTCTACCGGGTTTTCACGGTTTTTTCTTATGTACGGGAGGGAACGGGACCCCCCCCCCTTCCCCAAAGAAGTCCAATTAATATGGAGCCGGATAAGAAGGTTGCTATACCGGGCCTTATACATCTTACCCTTGAGCGGTTGTCGGAAGCGTGGGAGGCATCCCGAGGGAATTCAGTCATGCGGCAAGCGGCCCATGGAAGAGTTGGCCAATTGCGCTCGGTAGAAGTGTTCTTTGTTGCAAGGCCTGCAGGCCACTGGCGGCCCCTGCCGGCCTTTAGTGCGGTCCCTGACGTGCAGCAAAACACGTGACAACACCCCCCATCATCATCGTCATGCTGCTGTCAAATCCCAACAATGGTTTCAAATGTGTGGTGGCCCTCACACTGATGAGTCTTATCAGCGAAAGTGGCCGCCCCCTCTGAAAATGTGTGGAGAACACTGATCTATACAGTTCATTGACACAAACAAAGATCCCCCGTATAGCTATAACCGACTTTTGGGCCAAGTGCTGTTAGCAAATAGCACCGCTAATAATAATGTAATTGTAATAAAGGACTCTCTCTCAGATGTCGATCTCCGTTGTCCTTTATTGGGTTCGTAGAATCTCGACACCACGGCGTCTCGCACAGGCCCGCGTCCCGCTCGACGACCTCTCCACAGCCCTCGGCTGCTCCATTATGCAGTCTCCCTGCTGCTCCAATATGCAGTCTCCCTGCTGCTCCGTCAGGCAATCCTTGCAGCCACACCGCTGCCCCGCTGTCTAGCGTCACTGCTGCCCCTTTCACAGCTAGCCTCTCACTGCCCCATTAGCTCTCTCCGTCTGACACCGATGGCTGTCGGTGTCGACGTCTCCCACCGCGTGGCGACCGCGCCACTCTCTGCGTCTTGCCCAGCGTGGCCTCCTCGTGTTTCACTTCGTCTCAACTCTCTCTTCCCCTTCCGGTTCTCCCCCTAAATCCTCTCCCCCACGTGACCCTAACTCCACCCACTCCCCACGTGACCCAGACTCCGCCCCCCCTCAATCCTTGCTCGCATTACATAATGATAATGTATTTGTAAGACGCCATACACTAATGTCTCAAGGCGTGGCACACGAGGGGGTAGGTGGTCAGCACCACACCCGGCCGCCTTTGTCTTCCTAGTAGGGATGTTTACACACCGCACCGGGTACTCATTTGAGATTGCGTCGGCTTAAAGGAGGCCCAGGACCGGTTCAGATGATATAATCGTCACTGGTGTTGGCCTTCAGCTTGAATCGAAGTGTCGTGAGCCAGCTGCATGGCTCGTTTGCACCTTGACCTGTTCACTGTTGTCAATTATGTGTTCAGTCACGTGGCTGTACAGCAAGTAGGATTCTGACGCAGTACAGAAAGTGAGATTTGTACACAGAACAGCAATTCGGATTCTGGAAGTCAGCCTTGTAGGGGTGTGCGACTCTTCCCGTGCATGTGGAGTTTTTTTCCAGGCATTACTCAAATTTGCTCCTACGTTCAAGTTGGACTGTTGTTGTTTTTGGGTAAGACTCGTCGTTTAAGCATTCGTTTACCACCAAGGCATCCAGTGAGAGGAGGGCATCACGGACAATGCGGTGCTTACATTTGGGTCTCGGTGAGATTTTTCCTGAGCCAAACCTCACGGTGAAAGTCACCGCTGTTAAGAGTGGAGAGAGGGAGGGTGTTTGTGTGTTTTATTATCACGGAAAAAAAAGAACAAAACCGAGGCAGGAACAACACTCCGCCTGTTTCTCACCGAGCCCCGACGCGGCCAAGCGAGAGGAGCGAGCGAGGAGCCACCGGCTCGCCCCGACTGAGCCGGGCCGTTAAACGGTGACATCAAAAGATGAACAAACCAGCCTTCCTCGCGAATGAACTACCGCTAGAAGCTATTGCGGATATACCCCCAACGGACCCCAACCGCCCCATACCGCCCGCCCGGCGTTATGTGCGTGAATTCAATCCGTGTGAGAAGGCTCCTCTGATCAGAGCTCCCCTGGCGAGGGCGCCGCGGCGTTCCGAGTGAGGCCGGGGGGAGATCTGAATAACGTGGTAGTTCGGTTGCTGAGAGCGGGGCGTTTCTTTTCTTCCCCACTGCCACCCGAGACAAACGTTGCATCAGGAATCGCGGGGCTGATTGCGAGAGCGAGTCGGTGAGGACTGAGGAGGCCAACATCAGTGACAATTATTTCAACCAGTCCTGGGCCTCCCCTAGGTTGACTCAACTTCAAATGTGTACCTAGTACGGTGTAAACATCGCCACTAGGGAGACAAAGGCGGCCGGGCGTGGTACTGGCCACCCATCTCCTCGTGTGCCATTCCGCTAACATCACTTGAGGGATCTTTGTCTTTGTAGCGGTAGCGCATTGCACCACAAGCTATGTTAGTCGAGTTCAATTCCCAACCTCAATTCAACATCTACAGCAAGATGTATCTCTGGGCACTCCGAGTTTTCCCTCCACATTGAGAAATATGCGTTCAGAGTATGTGGCTGCTATATATTTCCCCTTCATTGAGCTATCATTTGTGGCCAGGTCGCTTCTGAAAAAAGAGCTTAATAGCTCAGTGGGCCTTACCTGGTAAAATAAAACTAGTTTTAGTTTAGTTTAACTCAGGCGGCCGGGGTTCGTAGTGCAGCACGCTATCCACTTCCCATAACGCAGACACGCACACGCGCACGACTCCTGTGCCATACACAACCCATCTGGTTCACATTTAATCTTGGCGTCGTCGTAAGAGAGAGAGGAGAGAGCGTGAGATGGTGGAAAGTGGGATGAGGAAGAGGAGGAGGACACGGTGAGAATCAGCAGTAGATGCCCACGAGGTTGCGGTGTTGTGCAGGAGAGGATGAGGGACGATGGGAGCGGGCAGTGAGGGCTCGCGGCCCCGATGGCTGCAAGGGGGGGGGGGTGTAGGGGAGAGAGCGGAGAGGACGTGCAGGGTGAGAGATTAGCGCAGGGTTTGTCAACCTATCAAAGAAGGAAAGCCATTTTTGGAGTTTTGTCTTTGACCAAATATATTTCGAGAGCCGCATCACACACAGAGCTACTTGTACACAAACACAGCAGTGGGTATACAGCAAGATAATAACACACATTCTGACTTAAATAAACAACAAATGTGATGGAATAAACGGCGTCTATTTAGTTTCCCCCCTTATTCTACAGTTTAACTGCACATTTTATTGTCACTAAGACATTCCATAGTGATCCATTCCCTGATATATTGAATCAATTATATTTACGTTAAATTACGTTTAAGATTTTTTTTAAACGGCTGCCCGCAACGTGGCAACCAAAGAGCCGCATTTAACTCTTCGAGGAGCAGGGGAGTAGAGTGGGCGAGTGGGAGAGCGTGTGAGCAGATGCCTTCTGTGTGCCGGTTCAGCCCCATGGGGGACTGCTTAAAGGAGGGAGGGGGCTTGGGCAGGGACAGTAGACCGTGGTCGAGACTCGCAAGGGAGCAGCAGACAAAGGAGAGAACGCACCAGAGAGAGAGAGAGAGATAGAGTTCGGCCATCGCGGAGACGGAGAAGCGAGATGAATGCTAACGCTGGAGGACCGTGAGGGAGAGTGATGGCTTTGGAGAAGGCTTTCATCCGGTGCGGTGGTGGCTATGCACGTGGCCTGTAACCTTGCGCCGTGAAAGCAGCAGCGAGGGTTGGTGGTTCACGCGCAGATGGTGTGAAACTCCCTTCCCGTGGGTGTCGAGCGGGTTGCGTGCCCTGGCTCGCCAGGAAAAGGCGGTAGAGCACGTTGATTTATCGCCACCTGTTTCAATCTGTACGAGGATAGAGTGTTGCCCCCTCGCGCGCGTAGGTTTTCCCCGGGTGCTCCAGTTTCTTCCCACGTGTATAATAAACACTCATCTGGAATTGGCTGAAAACATCTAAAATTACGTTTTAAAAAGACAATGTAGGACACTCCGGAAACAAAGTCCTAAGGCTCAGTGTGGCTTTCCTGGATATTATTCTAAGATGAAATTAATATAATTTTACATAATATATTCAGCAATGGATTGATCCTGGCTGGTTATCATTGTTGAACGGATAGAGGTGTGTTGCTTTGTGTGATCGACAGAGAGAGTTGGGGGCGTGTCGGCGTGATCGCGTAACGCGCGCGGTCGAGCGGTCTCACAGATGTGGAGGTGGCGAGGTGAGAGTGGAAACGGGGACACGGAGACATGCCGGGAATGAGAGAGGCTGAGCGGCCTACACTACAAAGACAAAGATCCCCCGTGTAGCCTTCAATAGACTGTTGGGGCAAGTGCTGTTAACGAGCACCTGTAAAGGTCGGAACGGCTTACTCCTGATACCGGGTACTCGTATGAAGTCGCGTTGACGTCGAGGAGGCCCAGAGCGGGTTGAGACATTCGTCACTGGTGTTGACCGTGAACGGGAACCGAACTTGGGTCGCCGGGTTCGGAGCGCAGTGCGCAAACCGCAGCACCACCGCTCCCCATAACGCACGCACACAGCCACGCACGAGGCCTCGCGTGCTCCCTGCAAGGATGCGTGGACCCCAAATCGGACCCCAACAACACAACCGCCATCGCAACATTCCCTGGAGGCTTAACCCGTCCATGGAGAAGATGGGGGGGGTACGGGACCCCCCAGTGGCGGTTTGGGCGCGGTTGCTTGAGGGAAGACGGAGAAGGCACGGGGCCCCGGGAGGCCGAGGCACGGGGCCCCGGGAGGCCGAGGCACAGCGCACGGGGCAGTCAGAGCTCGTGGGAGTTCCCTGGAGGACGGACCCTACTCAGTCAAGCATCGGAGAGCGGAGAGAGTAAATATCCGCGCTGCGCTCTCGGGCAGCAGCAGCGCCTTTCAGGGAGGGAGGGAGGGAATTGGGGAGAATGAGGGGAGGGAGGCAGAGAGGAAGTAAGAAGGGAGACCGGGAAGGGAAGAGGGGAGGGAGGTGAAGGAAGGAGGGAGGGAGAGAGCGGGGATAACATCGCTTTCCTGGCCATGGGCCCCAAACGGACGGTGGGGGGCGGAGGAGTTTTGGGGTCTCAGCTCGCAGTGAGCACGGAGACGCCACTGCGCGCACAGCGCCGAGGAACACGCGCTGCGGCGACACCAACAACAACAACCGCCATTCGCCGCTAAGTGGCGGTGACGTCACTACGACGCTTGTGCCAGGCTATGTGCACCTTGAGGCCACCGCATCATCAGCGACATCATCATCAGCTGCAGCGTCACTGCGTGCCATCAATCATCTGCCTGCAATTAATCATCTCTAGCCGCAGGGTCGTTCTCAGCACCTGCACATTCTTCAGATTGAACACCATAATTATCATCATCACCATCGAGAGGGGGGGAAGGGGCTTCAGCATTTCTATAAATCATCTTCACCACCATTGTCGCCATCGTCGTCGGGGATGGGAAGGCAGCAGGGGCGCGCGCGCGGCCACGCAGTCCGGTGAAGGAGGCGGCGAAGCGCGCTCCCCGCGGCCACGAGCGAGGGGTTCCCCATTGGCTGCTGTCGCTGCAACTTGTTTTGTTTTTATACCCCCTTTTTTTTCCCACGACCTCGCGTGGAACTGAATTAACCGCGCGCTGCGAGCGAGCGACGCGCGGCAACAGCAGTCGCCGCGGCTTTCACGGGAATGGACCGCCGGCAATAAAACACTGCAGCAGCAAGCGGTTCATCATCACCGTCGTGCGCGCAGAGGAGCGCACGCGACAGAGGACGTGTCGGAAGAGGAGACAAGGGACGACGCGCCGCGCCCAGACGCGGTCGCGGGGCTCGCGGCTGTTGCCCGGCAGAGTTCCGAGCGGAGGAGCGCCCAGGGGACGCGACTGGGGCCGCGATGGTTCACACCGTGACGGCCATCTCTCTGGTCAGCCTCGTGACCCTGGGCTACCTCTCGTGGAACATGGTGCGGCCCCTCGTGGGAGACTCCTTGAGTCTGCAGCACGGAGCCAACGCCACCGCCGAGCGAGATGACATCAACACCATCACCGCCATCCCCAACAGCACCTCGTACTCTACCTCAAACTCCTGCGCCACCAACACCACCTCCACCAACGCCTCCTCAACATCCTGCACATCGACCAACACATCCTCCTCCTACTCCCCATCCTCCGCGGGGGTCCCGGCTCGCAGTCGGGGACCCGCTCTTGCCAACCCAAGGAGCTCGACTCCGCGGCCGCACATCGTGTTCATCCTGGCGGATGACCAGGGCTACCACGACGTGGGCTACCACGGCGCCGAGATCCGCACGCGGGCGCTCGACCGCCTCTCGGCGCAGGGCGTGCGCCTGGAGAACTACTACGTGCAGCCCGTGTGCACGCCGACCCGCAGCCAGCTGCTCAGCGGCAGGTACCGCCGGCCGGTCCAGCCGCCGGGAGCGATCCGTCCCTCGTGGCTGTGGGCCACGCGTAAAGTGACGCCCGTGTGGTGTCCCGTGTAGCGTCCCGTGGGTAACTTCTCGCGTGTGACGTCACACGCGCGTCGCGTGTGTGACGTTAACGTCTCTCAGGTTAAAATTTGCTCAGATGTGACATCTCTCAGATGCAACATCTCTCAGGTGCAGCGTCTATCAGGTGCACAGCCTCTCAGGCGCAACGCCTCTCAGGTGTAAAGTCTCTCAGGCGCAACGTCTCTCAGGTGTTACCCCTCTCAGGTGTAAAGTATTTCAGGTGTAACGTCTCTGAGGTGATACGCCAATGAAGTGTGAAGTGTCTTGGGTGTAACGTCTCTCGCCTTCATATCCCGGTCCGTGGGGGATGGACGAGTCTCGCGGCTGAAGGATTGGAGGGATGTGCAGTTGGGAGAGCGCGTGTTTGGGGTGCGCCCGTGCATGGGGGCGCCCGCATGGCGCGCCGCCGCCACGTCGGTAGGAATGCACGCGGAGCGTCTGGCGTTCACAGGCAACTCAACGTGTTGATGATTGCAGCAGCAGCTATGTGTTATGAAGAATATACATATTTTATTGCCGCAGAATATATATCTTTCATTGGAGGGACAGTGTTTTTGAGGAATGCGTTAGGCTTTTAGGCGCGTTTTCGCATACCGCACTGCCGAAGTAGCGTCACAGTGTCGTCTTAAGACCACGGCTGGAATGGGGCATCTGTGTCGGGTCACAGTGAGATCTCGAGCAAATGTGCGGTGGCAGTGAAGCTCACCTGGATGAGGCGTGCTCACCTGTGCAAGCCCGGCCTCCGTGTGAGTTGGGCGTCAGTGACTCGAGATTGAGCAACTGCCGTATTGAACGCACCTGTAGGTGTGTAGACTCAACTAATATACGTCAGCTGTTATATCCCTGTAACCACCTCACCTGCACTATACTCACCTGTATGGTATAACCTTCATATGTTTACGGGTTTTTGTTTTATCAGGTGGGATTTCAAGAGACTTATTTTAAGAGTGGCATGTGTCACCGAAACAACAAAAGCAACACAAGTACAGTAGAGCAATGAAGATCAAATAGAAATATATACAAAGAAATCTCCGTCATATGAAGAATTTAAAATATCGCACAAACATCAATAGTTATTTCTTGTTATAAATTCCCTGGCGCGCGAGTCAGCTCGCGCAGATTACTTTGAGCACAATTGCTAAATTAGCTTGCACAAACATTGAACAGATACAGGGTCATCATTTTACGAATATGGAAACTGACAAGGGTATATGACGATCAAATGCAAGTGAAGCTGTCATGAACAATCGACAGCTCAGCATCGCATTGAGATGTTGATGGGAGAGGAACCACGGGCAGGTGTGAAGCGCTGTGATTCCGTACGTTTGTGGCATTCACAGAGAAATATCAACAATCACCCTTTTCACACCTGCTCCTCATCAAGCCAACTTACATCCCAACGTCATAATAGACTACCAACGCCTCCCACTAGCTAAAACCCCAAAAATTATAGGTGTAACCTTTGACACCATGTTCAACTTCGCTCAACACGGCAGAAACGTCCATGCAAAAGTTAACAAACGAAATAACATCTCATGAGCTTTAGCCGGCACATCTTTGGATCAACAAAAGGAGACTTTACTCCTAACCTACAAAGCCATTGGACGTCCCATCACCAATTATTCCGGTCCCATTTGGTGCCCAAACTTCTTCTCTACAGGTTACCAAAAGCTCCAAACCGCCCAAAACCAAGCACTTTGCCTCGCCACAGGATGCCACCTCATGGCGCCCATTGACCATCTCCACCAAGAAACCAAAGTTCTTATGATTCAAGAACACTGCAAGCTTCTCACTGATCAATATCTGGCTTCATGCCACTCGACAACGCATCCTTGCACAAAACTACGCAAAGCCCCTGCACCTGCTAAGAAAATGAAATCCACCTTGCTTTCCTTCAGCTCTGCCAATGTACAATCTACTTTAAACGCTTTCCACCAAATAGCACCACCAAATACATTTTGAACCACTTGCACACCGCTGCCACCATGCACTGCCTGAACACCCACAAGCCCAATGTCGTGCTAGGGGGTTGGCCCCTATCCATAGCAGACGACGAAAAATCCCTGACCCGGGCAACTCGCACAAAACTGGCTCAACTCCGTTCAGGTTACTGCTGCTCTATGTTAGCCGATTACCAAAATCGAATCGACCCAAACACCCCAAACTGCTGCACTTTGTGCCAAGCAACGCCAGAAGACGTCTCCCATTTTCTCAGTGGCCCAAAACGCGGACCAAAAATTAAATCGATTGATCTCTGGCTAAACCCTTACAAAGTGGCGACACAACGCCACCTATAAACAAAAAGTGCGAGGAAAACAACAACAACAACAACAGAGAAATACTGAGTCTATGGGTCTCTGTGTGAGTATGTGGGTCTCTGTGTGAGTCTATGGGTTTCTGAGTTTGTCAGTGGGTCTATGTATAAGTCTTTGGGTCTATGTGTCAGGCTGTGGTTCACTGTGTTAGTCTGTGGGTCTCTGCGTGTCTATGGGTCACTGTGTGAGGCTATAGGTCTCTATGTGAGTCTATGGGTTTATGTGTGCCTATGGGTCGCTGTGTAAGTCTATGGGGCACTGTATTTTCTCTGTACATCAACAATCTAGGAATCTCCAATCTGCACACTGACATTCATATTTTGTTGATGACACAGCCCTGATGGCCTCCGTAAATTCCATTGAGTTACGACAACTTAATGCCCTAAAACTGCTCCTCAACACTAAAAGGCCAACGTTGTGTTATTCTCTGGCTGTTCCGAAGCTGTTTCGCCACCTATGCACAGTGGCTCTGGACTCCCACATTGAGTAGGTTGATAACTGTATATATTTAGTCATTATCCTGGACTCGAAACTGTCCACATGGTAAACAAGATAAGCACCAAAATTGGATTCTTATACAGAAACAACTCAGTGTAGTTAATCCTGCCCACATGCAGTGACGGAATGGGACTAAAAATCGGCCCAGGCATTTGTAAACACACCTGCCCAAATTCGGGCTATAGGCTGCAATGTATTAATTTATTTTTAAATGAGTTGTGCAACGAACTGTATACTAGTTTCTAGATTTGCAACGTGTTGCGTAGTGTTCGCGAGATTTAGCCGTGCGATCTCATTGGCCCATTAGAGGTGGGTCCAAAAAACTAATCTGCGGAGACCATCATTGGGTTGCTTTCATCCTGAAGGTCATCCTTAAACAAATTCGCCAAATTACCTAAAGGACCACTAAGTTCCTCAACTCCCTCCCATAGCATAAGAAGTGCGTCTTTATTCCTACTAAAAATGGCAATTGTCTACAACTTTGTTTGATAAAACGTATTTCCGCGTCGCTGCTCCATGTTTCTGGAATACCCTTGACATTCATCTATAGTTTGGTTCCCTTCTTTCACTCACCCTCGTTATTCGCGAGATTTTAACTACTTTGCCTGGTATACAGGAGGTTGTGAGTTCAATCCCGACCCTGACACGTGCACATTTGAAGTTTTCATGTTCTTCCCGTGATCGTGTGGATTTTCCTCCAAGAGCTATATACCTATGTTTTTTTTGGGAGCCTCTTGCTGCCACATGTTTGCGCTGTCTTTTTCGATTTGTCTGTGGATATGTCACTGTTAAGACTCGTATACTGTGTAGAGCTTTCTTGCAAACATACCTTACTTGTTTGTATTACATTAGCACAGTTTTTTTTATTCGAACGCATTTCATTTATGAATGTCAACTACTTATTTGTTAGTTGTGCAACATTACTTCAGAATCAGAATATTTATTTTTACTGTAGGAATCCGATGAGCTATGAAGCTCTTTTTCACAGACGTCTTTTTCACAGCACCCTATTGATGTCGTTTGTCTTTGTTTTGTTGTTGCTGCACTCACGCACCACGGATCTCCCTTGTAAAATCGCCGAGAAACTGGCTAAACGGGATCCATCATCCGTGTGATGTGGGGAGATCGTCAGCGCGTGCCGTCTCTGCCAGCCGGCGAAGTGGTGCCAAAACCGCGTCTGCCTGCTGCCGGTCCCTCCATTTCCGCAGGGTGAGCCCCAAGTCGCTATCAAGTGATACCGACGGCCCCGCCTGGTCCGTGTCCCCGGCAAAAACCGGCGCCACGATCTCGGGTTGCGCCTACAGTGCGCGGATCTGTCGCCGCAGGCGCACTTAACGGGGGCTGCCAGTCTGGACAATGCATCGGCGTTCGTATGCCTGATTCCTTTCCGATGCACCACTCGATACATGTACTCTTGCAGCCGCTCCAACCATCGGGCCATCTGACCGGTCGCTTGGTCAATGCGGAGTCAGTACTGTAATGCCGCATGATCCGTCCGAACAGTGAAGTCACGGCCGTACAGGTAGGGCCGAAACTGCTGAGCAAAGTGGACGACGGCAAGCAGCTCGTGGCGCGTAACGCAATACCGCTGCTCGGCCTGCGATAAGACGCGACTTCCGTAGGCAATGATAACCTCTCTCCCCTCCTGAATCTGGGAGAGAACGGCCCCAATGCCCACGTCGCTCGCATCCGTGTCCAGCAGGAAGGTAATCGAAAAATCGGGGTATGCTATGGGTGGTGCTTCTGTCAACCGCAGGCGCAGTGTCAAGAACGCGTCGGTCTCTGCCTGGCCCCTTCACCGTGAGCGCATGCAAGGGATTACAAAATGGCAGTAATAGGATACAAACCCCATGAATCTGCGGACTTCAGGCATGGACGTGGGTGTTGGCCAATCACGGACACACGCCATTTTGTCGCAACCCCCGACGCATTAACAACATGACCCAAGTATTTTACGGAGGAGCAAACCAGACGGCACTTTGAGGGTTTTAACTTGAGCTTCGCGTCACAAATTTTCGAAAACATCTGTCGCAACCGGGTTAAGTGTTCCTCGAATGTGCGAGCAGACATGATCACATCATTGAGACAGATGAGGCACGACTCCCACTGCAATCCCGCAAGTACCAGCTCCATCAATTGCTGGAAAGTGGCGGGAGCCGTTTGTAAACCCATCGGCAAACAGTTGAAATGAAAGAGACCTTGAGGCGCTCTGAAAGCCGTTTTCGGTCTGGATTCGGCATGTAGTGGTAGCTGCCAGAATCCCGACAAAATGTCTAGGGTGGAGAAAATGTTTGCTCCTGCGAGTGCATCCAATGAGTCATCTATGTGTGGGAGCGGGTAGATGTCCGCCAAGATAACTGTTCAGCCACCTGAAGTCTATGCAAAAACGCAAATATCCATCCGATTTCTTAACCAATACAACCGGCGCCCCCCACGGACTCGTAGATGGCGATATTATGTCAGACTCCATCATCTCCTGCACTGCCCGCCGCACATGCTCCCTCTCGCTAGGACCCATCCTATAGGCGTTCTGCCGAATGGGTGGCGCATCGCCCGTATCAATGTGGTGCTCCATCAGCGTCGTGCGACCAACATCATAGGGACCCTGACTGAACACGTCTGCAAAGTCACTCAACAAAGTCCTGAGTTCCCCCGATTCCCTTGCCGACAGATCGCTGTTCTGTGCCAGGAGCGCGTCTATCCATGACATGTCTTCTGCGATGACTGACGGGCTGTCCAATTGCACATTGTTGATGGTGTGCCCCTCAGGGTTCAAATGCATGGGACTGACATTTGCAAACAATGTCCCTTCCTGAATTGTAACGGGTGTGTCAGCCATGTTAAGGACCTGCAGGAACAGTGGCTGATTCCTGCGCATGAGCGTGTCAGCTGCTGCTAGGCAATGGCGACCCACCACCGACGGTACTGCGGAGACGATGAGCAGTGCATCCGACCGGAAAGTGACGAGCGGGGTGCAATATCGGAGCGGCACCAAAGCCTGTGCACCAGGCGGGATCGAGACCGTAGTCCCGACCAGCACCTGAACTCGCAGAAGCTGCTTCAGTTCCCCGTCTCGATGCAAGAAATACAAGCGACCCCTCCGATGGGGTTTCGACGCAGCCTTCGTCTGTCAGAATGCAAATAGACATGTGACTCAACAGGTCCATGCCCAACAAGCATGGAACCGTGAGCAAACTGGAGACCAGTACCGGAGCATGTACCTCCAGCTCCCCGATGCGGACCAGCACTATCACTTGACCTATGTACCTGGCCTGCACTGGCGCGAGATGACGCTGTCCCTCCGGTAACAAGTCAAAGACACGCAGGGATATGATGCTGGCCGACGCACCCTTGTCAACCAACACGCTGACTCTAACCCCTGCCACCGAGCCTACTAACATGGACGTCCCAGCCGTGGCCGCCACCACCCTTCTGGCCAGCCAATGCCACGTATTAACCGTGTCCGGCCACGGGACTGGACCATCAGCGGGAATCCTATGCCGCCGCCCCCGAGGAATGAGATGCGTGATGGGGTGAACCTGGGGTGGATGGTTCCAGCCGGGTGTCCGAGGTGTCAGCACTCGCCTGAGTCGGAACGGCTGTGGACCGAGGCTGACGATCCCAGCTGGTCATCCCCGGCACACTAGTCCTGCTACCGGCAATGGCAGATGACTTCGTCGATGACCCGAGGATGCTCTCCTGCCTCGTGAGGTGCCCAGCGCCGGGGTCGGCGCTCCGCTTCCCGCGGGATCCTTGGATACTGCCGCAGGGCCACCACCGTCCCTCCCTTGTCCTCCTCCACCAGCGGCGCGTGTCTGGTTAGGGCTCATGGCAGCTCCTCTACGTCACCGTGATCCCATGCGACGTGTGCCACACTCTGCGCGGGTCACGCCATTTCTTCGTAAGAGCAGAGATGGCGTGCAACCCATGGCAAGGTGCGGACTTCCTCCTCCACCACCGGCAGCATCACTCCCGCCTTCTGTGCCATGGCAAGGAGCCGCTCTGCCACCAGCGAGTCCAGGCCCGGCTCATTGAGCCGCAGGAATGCGGCTTCTGCCAGCGT
Source organism: Lethenteron reissneri (assembly GCF_015708825.2). Classification (NCBI taxonomy): domain Eukaryota; kingdom Metazoa; phylum Chordata; class Hyperoartia; order Petromyzontiformes; family Petromyzontidae; genus Lethenteron; species Lethenteron reissneri. The sequence goes on from NC_083825.1 coordinate 11,358,726, forward strand.
CAACAATTCCGTCCCGAAGACCAGGAGCGATTCGGATGCTTCACGCTGGCGGTTTTTAAACTTCTGGCGCGCCCCGGACGGGGGGTCAAACACCTCCGCCATCTCCTTGTAGACACCCTGCAGGGATCCTCTTTTTGCAGGTGAAATCTGGTCTAACACTGCCAGTGCGGGGTCGTCCAACACAATGGGCAGCATCGTCAGGGCTTGATCCTCCATCCACCTCATTGACCGGGCGGCCGTCTCAAACCGGCAGACGAAAGCACGCCATTCTCCCGATCTGGTCGCGAACCTCTGTATCACGCCCAGCTGGCGGCTCCATCCTGGTCCTCCCTCAACGGGCTGCCTCGGCTGAGTTTCGGGCTGAATCTCGCCCCCGGTAGCCACTGCTGTCGGATGATATCGGGAGGACAGACCAGAGTTTTCTCCTAGGTTCCGCGTGGGACGCACGGTCGGCGGCGTCGCTGATGCTGCTCCATCCCCTGAGAGATGCTGCAGAGTGCCTGGTCGGGAAGGCTGACCGTGGCCCCCGTCCCCTCGCTGGAGATGTGGTGCGGCTGAGGTTCCCCCCGACCTCAGGACCCAGCCGGCTAAGCAGCACGGTGATTGCCTCCAGCAGCAGATCCATCTTCCGATCCCTAGAGGATGATCTGCGGTAGCGGCGACGCTGGGTCTGCACCGCCGGGTTGGTGGAGGAAGGTGCCCACACAGGACGAGCAGCTGCCACGGTTCTCGTCGATGAACTGGGAGACGAATCCCGACTCGTCGGTTTCGTTTCGGTGCAAATCTCGTCCCGGGCACCTAGAGTGTCTTCTAGCTGTGTCTCCCCCCTTGGGATCTTGTGTTGGTTGAGGCGAGACACCACACTACTGCCACCAGATGAAGAGGAGCCGGAGACTGGTTAAGCACTTCTTTATTCTTCAACCCACAGCAACACTCGTTCCAAAAGCAACCTCGAACACGCGTCTCACAGCCTCTCGTTCCAAAATCACATCCTCGTCGTGCACGCCTGGTCTGGGTGACGTCAGTGCCCTTTAACACTTGACCCCCGTCTAGTGTATTCCCGTGCGTGTGATTGGTCCGTGTTATACTGAGTGCGGAGATTTAATATCTGCATGGTGCGTGTGCGTGAGGGTGGCTCGCAGATCTCTTACACATGTAAAGAAAACAAAACTTTTGTCCTTGGCCCGGGTAGCGAACACTGCTGCCGGTGTAAAACTGACCGTGGTGATAGCGGTCATCACCACACGCAGAACCGATCGCTCCCTCGCTGGCCCACCTCCCTCCAGGTACCAGATCCACACGGGGCTGCAGCACTCCATCATCCGGCCACGCCAGCCCAGCTGCCTGCCGCTGCACCTGCCCACGCTGCCAGAGCGGCTGCGCGATGCGGGCTACGCCACGCACATGGTGGGAAAGTGGCACCTGGGCTTCTGCCGGCCCGAGTGCCTGCCGACGCGCCGTGGCTTCGACTCCTTCCTGGGCTCGCTGGCAGGCAGCGGCGACCACTTCACGCACGAGGCATGCGACGGGCCCGCGGCGTGCGGCCTGGACTTGCGCGTGGGCGAGCACGTGGCGCGTGCACACGGGGGCCGCTACTCGACCGAGATGTACGCGGCGAGGGCTGTGCGCCTTGTGGAGGAGCACGACGCGGCGCATGGGCCGCTCTTCCTCTATGTGGCCTTCCAGGCCGTGCACACGCCCCTGCAGGTGACTCGCCCCGCCAGCTCGCCCGCCCGCCCGCTCGCCCGCTCGCCCGCTCGCTCGCCCGCCCGCTCACCCGCCTGCTCGCCCATTCACCCACCCACTCGCCCATTCATTCACCACTCGCCCATCACCAATCCACCCACCCACTCGCCCATTCACCCACCCATCCACCACTCGCCCATTCACCCACCAATCCACCCACTCGCCCATTCACCCACCAATCCACCCACTCGACCATTCACCCAACAATCCACCCACCCACTCGCCCATTCACCCACCCATCCACCCACTCGCCCATTCACCCACCAATCCAACCATCCACTCGCCCATTCACCCACCAATCCACCCACTCATGCATTCACTCACCAATCCACCCACCCACTCGCCCATTCACCCACCAATCCACCCACCCACTCGCCCATTCACCCACCCACTCGTCCATTCACCCACTCGCCCATTCACCCACCCACCCCCGCCGAGTGTCTCGTGGTCCTCACCTGCACACTCGTGTTCCGCAGCCGGTGCCCGGTGGCATGCCACTGTGCCAGGCCGCAAATCTGGGGGGGGGGGACATCTTTCCGATGTGTGCGCACGTGTTTATTTTCAGGTTGCACTGTGTGATGGTGCAACGTTTTCACTCCAAAAAACAGCAGCTGCCAGCACGCGCAGCAAAACGTCACAGTGTGCGGTCGGGCGTCATTCTCGTTGTCGCGCGTGCATGGTGCGTGCGTGCGTCGGTGCGTCCGTTCGCGTGTGTCTGCGCGCCCAGGCGCCGCCGCGCTACACGGAGCGCTACCGGCGGATCGCGAACCAGGCACGGCGCCGCTACGCGGGGATGCTCTCGTGCCTGGATGAGGCAGTGCACAACATCACGGAGGCGCTGCACCGCCGTGGCCTCTACAACAACTCGGTGCTCGTCTACTCGAGCGACAATGGAGGACAGCCGCTCTCCGGGGGCAGCAACTGGCCACTGCGGGGACGAAAGGTGAGCTCCGGCGACGGCTGCCCTGGACTATGGGTGGGGGGGGGGGCCGTGCCAGTGCGCCAATGCCCACACCCGCCATTCGCCACGAAGTGACGTTGCCATCAGTTAGTGGCGCCTGTGCCAGATCAGGTGCACTTTGAGGCCACGTGAAGTGTCGAAGACTCGCTGACAGGAGGTTACAGGACAGATCCAGGTGCCATAGCACCTGCCACACACTTACACACACAAAGATCCCTCCCATATAACCTGAACAAACTATTGGGGCAAGTGCTGTTAGCGAGACCCTATGAAGGCCGACACGGCACATGAATAGGTGGGTGGCCAGCACCACGCCCGGAAGCCTTTGTATCCCGAGTAGCGATTTTTACATACCGCACCAGATACTCAGTCGACCGAGGGAATACCCAGGACCTGTTCAGATAATCGTTAACTGGTGTTAGCCGTGAGCGGGAATTGAACTCGGGTCGCTGGGGTCGTAGCGCAGCTGTGGGGCCCGACGTCCACCCCACCGCCCTCGCTAGGCAGGTGGGGCGCGACGGCCGCCCATTCTGCTCCCTCCTCCACCGCGGCGGTCAGCTCCCACCGGGCCCCCGCCGACCGAGTGATTGGGGCCCCCACGCTAGCGCCCTCTATGAGGAACATAGCTGTACTGCTGGCTCACCGCCGCACGGAGTTAACCCACACACCCGCGCACACCGCAGCTATCGCTAACACAGCACAGCTATCGCTAACACAGCACACAGTGGCACGCTCGCTCTTACACCTAGGCCTCGGCAAGGTAAGGTTAAAGGTAAATGGTAAAAACAACGAGCCTACCTTTACCCTACCTTTTACCTTACCACAATACAATCACTCTACCCTACCTTTTACCCTTTAGCAGGTAAGGTAAAAGGTAAAAAAACAACGAGCCTACCTTTACCCTACCTTTTACCCTTACCCCATACAAATTACCCGATTACAGGGTAATTACTGGGGTACTACTACACATGGTGATTACTGGGGAACTACTACACATGAACACGGTTTATAACGGTAAATGCTATAAGGTAGAGCGCTTTATTCATATAGAATACTATCGATTATTCCAATTTTACACGCTTGTCGTCGTTGTCGTTGTTGTATCCTCAAAACTTCCCAATGTGGTATCGACTTCAAACTTGGTATACGTATGTCATACTGATGACAATATTATATTCTATCATAAAAATATTTATTTTTAAACATTATTTTGTATATGTTATGTTTCGGCTTGGGTCTAACTGTCCACGCTCAACTGACGTTGGCTGTAATTGGCCACGGTACCTTACGTCATGGCAAGCTTCGGGGCCACTTCCTGGAGTCGTGGAGTTCTGCCATTACGAGTACAGTACATTTAATAAAAGCGTGTTTTTAAAAAAGTTTGTTTTTATATTACTTATTAAATGGAGGCCACGGATTGTGCCACGGAGCTTTTAGCAGTAAACAAGGCACCGTATTTACCGGGTAACACTTCGCACTTCCTTTACCCTACTGGGTAATTCTTCCGAGCTACCTTTACCCTCCCCTTTACCTTACCCCTTGGCATGTCGACACCTTTACCCTTTACCTTTACCCTCTTTACCCGGTAAAAAGAGTAAATTACCTTACCTTGCCGAGGCCTACTTACACCTGCAAGCGAGTCCCCCAATGCGCCCTCATTCTCGCCACGCGTTCGCCCACGCAGTCGCTCCACACAGGAATCACAGACACCATGCCTATGCTCTGTACTAACTTTTATTGTGGCGCAAACCCCGCACTGCCCGGAGGGAATATTCTGCGAGCAGAGCCTAGCCTACTGCTGCCCAAGTCCCCAGATACTCAGATGCCCTATCACGTACCTTGCAGCTGTACTCACGGCATTGCACGGACGCTGTGAGAATCTGAGGGAGGACGAATGAGATCTTTACCTATCACTGCCTCGCGGCGGCACTCGCTAGTGTCGCACGGATGCTGCGAGCGGCTCGAGAAGGCAGGATGGCAGGGAATGGGTGAACCTTTTTGCACCCATGCAATTTTAAGCCAACTCAGGGGCACCGCAATGTGACCTGTCCTGCGAGGGTCGGCCAATCTCCTGGCACCGGGAAACTGTGGGACTTTCCTCCTAGGGACCCTTCGGATTAAAACCTGTTGTGCCAGACAATCCCCTGCCAGGACACTACCCGCTGCGTGTGTGTGCTCAGTGTGGGGGCCAGGGGGGAGTCGCGGTGCTTGCAGAGTTGCTCCGAGGCCGTGGCACCACACAGCGCGCTGATCGCTAGACGACCGCACACAAGGACGAAGATCCCCCGGAAAGCCTTAACAAACTGTTGGGGCAAGTGCTGTTAGCGAGCACCTATGAAGGCCGGCACGGCACACGAGGGGGTGGGTGGCCAGCACCACGCCCGCCAACATTTGTCTCCCTAGTGGCAATTTTACACACCGCACTAGGTACTCATTTGAGTCTGAGTCAACCTAGGGGGAGTCCCAGGATCAGTTCAGATAATCATCGCTGGTGTTAGCCATGAGCGGGAATCAAACTCGGGCCGCCGGGTTCGTAGCGAAACGCGCTAACCACTGCACCACCGCTCCCCTGAGACACAGATGGACATGCGTCCAACACATCAGTACCACTCACCAACAGCACCCGTCCCACAGGCTGCGTAGGCTACACGGTGTGCGTTGGTGGTGGGTGTATTGTGGTTGTCGCTCTCTGTCTGTGCCCCCTGCCTCCCCGGCCCCCCCACAGGGCACGTATTGGGAGGGCGGCGTGCGAGCCCTGGGCTTCGTGCACAGCCCTCTGCTGCGTCTCAAGGGGCGCGTGAGCCGCGCGCTCGTCCACGTCTCCGACTGGTTCCCCACGCTCCTCGCGCTCGCGGGGGCAGGCGCAGACACAACCACTGCCGACCCCGCCAGCCCCGCGCTGGATGGGCACGACGTGTGGCGGGCCTTGAGCGAGGGGGCCCCGTCCCCCCGCACCGAGATCCTGCATAACATCGACCCCCTGTACAACCGCGCCCGTGGGGGGTCGCGCGCCGCCGGACACGGCCTCTGGAACACGGGCGTGCAGGTGAGGGTCCGTGGGACACCAGCCGGGTGGGGTAAGCGGGTAGGCGGGTGGGCAGACAGGTGAGTGGGTGGCTGGGTGAGCGAGTGAAAGGGCGTGTGGGCAGGGGGGTGAGCCGATGGGTGGACAGGTGAGTGGGCGCGTGGGTGGGTGGATGGGTGAGTGGGTGTGTGGGTCAGGATGTTGGTCGGCGAGGTGGCCAATGGTTTTATAGTCATATTATCAGTCGGTTGGTTAGTAAAGTGGTTAGCTGGTTAGTTAGTAATTTAGTTTGTAAGGGGGGGTAGCTGGTTAGTCAGCAAGTCAGTAAGGTGGCTAGCTAGTTTAATCAGTAAGTTAGTCAGGTGATTACCTGGTTAGTCAGTAAGTAGGTTAATAAGGCGGTCAGCCATTTCGTCAGTCAGGTGACCAGGCAGTCCGATCTCTCGAAGTGAAAGGCAAATCCTCTTCATGTTAGGTGAACGGTGCATGGATGCGGTGGCTAGCTAGTTTAATCAGTAAGTTAGTCAGGTGATTACCTGGTTAGTCAGTAAGTAGGTTAATAAGGCGGTCAGCCGTTTCGTCAGTCAGGTGACCAGGCAGTCCGATCTCTCGAAGTGAAAGGCAAATCCTCTTCACGTTAGGTGAACGGTGCATGGATGCGGATATCACAGAGCTACTTCTGATACCCCCTCCCCTCTTTCACGTGACCTCTGTACAAACCCGGGGCCCTCTCCATCTCGGGCGGCAGGCGGCGCTGCGCCAGGGAGACTGGAAAATTCTGACGGGCGACCCAGGCTACGGCGACTGGGTGCCGCCGCAGACGTGGCCGGCATTCCGCGGGAGCTGGTGGGCCCTGGAGCGCGCCGCACCGGCGTGGAGCAGCGGCGGAGGAGGCGGCGTAGGTGGAGGCAGGGGGGGCGTCGCGGAGCCGCAGACGCTGTGGCTATTCAACCTGTCGGCCGACCCCTTCGAGCGCTACGACGTTTCGGCGCGGCACCCGGACGTGGTGCGGCACCTGCTGGGCCGGCTGGCGGAGTACGCGCGCGGCGCCGTCCCCGTGCGCTTCCCTGCCGATGACTCGCGCGCCCACCCGGCGCTGCAGGGCGGCGTTTGGGGGCCCTGGCTGCTGCCGCGTGACGGAGGAGCACGGAGACGTGGAGAGGGGCAGCCCGGTGGTGGCAGTGGTAGCGGTGTCTTCTCAGGAGCAGGAGCAGCAGCAGCAGGGGGTCGATCGCTGGCAGCCACCGCCGCCTACTGCCGGCTGTGCAAGCTGCGCAGCTATCTGCGCAAGTTGCGCGCCGGGCGGACTGCCGCACCGAGCGGATCGTGAGCGACGCGGGCCGAGCGGGCTCAGCGGGCGTGCGGCGGCACACGGAGTTCCCGGCTGAGTGGCTCAAGGGAGCAGCGGCATGGCCATTGGCGCACACGTGCTCCAACAACAAAGCCCGTAAGCCGAGTTCTAATCCCGACCTCGGCTAATGTCGGCGGCGAGAGGTATCAGGAGCGACACTACCAGCTCCGCTCTTCGCCACACCCGCATTGACCAGCGTGGAGAAGTATGGTAAAAATAAATCCACAATGAGACACGGCCTTTGTCCACCATTGGATTTATCAAGGGGAAAGTAAGTGAACATTTTACTGTGGGGTCGAGAGATTCCATCAGATTCTTCTTTGTAGGGTGGATAAAATTAGTCCCACCTAGTGAGGGTGCAAACATGGTTTATTGTGTTAAGACGCTAATCCTTGCCATAGGAATGTGGAATTTTAACCACTGGCTCAAGAACACAAGTGAAGACGAGCACCTCACGGTGACTGCCTGACAAATAATTCAACACCCGCGTGAGATCCAGGGACTGGCACGGCCAGTCAGACTCACACCCAAACTCACGTCCAGACTCACGCCCAGCCCAGACTCACTTGCAGACTCACGCCCAAACTCACGTCCAGACTCACACCCAGCTCAGACTCACATCTAGCTTAGACTCACACCCAGACTCACACCCAGCTCAGACTCACATCCAGCTCAGACTCACTTCCAGTCCAGGCTCACACACAGACTCACACCCAGACTCACACCCAACCCACTCAGACCCAACCCACACACCCCAGCAAAACTTTGATGTCACTTCCTAGCCGGAGTCCACGTAAACCATCATTAACGAATGATGCTGGCTGGCATGGAGCTTCGTGTCGATATATAGACGCGTGCATTATGTAAATAAGATGTCGCGTTTCATCGTGAATGGAAAATTGATGACACAAGGCACAGGAGTGCGATTGTAGCCATGCAAACTCAAACTGTGCACCGTATAGTAAATCTAATAGAGACCCATAGAGATAAACAGAGATACATAGATACCCGTAGAGATACTTTAAAAACAAGCCACAATAGTGTGATTGTGGCTGTGTAACCCAAACTATAGACTGTAGAGTAAACCTGTAGAAACAGATACTTAACAACACATATAGACGCATAGAGATACATTAAAGACGAACTACAGAAGTGTGATTGTGGCCATGCAACACAAACCATATTACAAACCACTATGGTCTGCGCTCCTTCAATAGAAGACGAGGAGGAACACTAAAACTAGACGAACTCTCTCTGCTGAAGCCCTCTAGTCGTGGCGAGTAGCAGATCTCGACAATGGGCATCCAGCTCCTGAACATAGTGCTGCTGCCATCACGCGCAAGGACATAGTAGAACTGGGCGCGTTAGCGAGCAAAGGATCGCGACGCCGTGGACTCCAAGGCCAGTGTGATGTACGGGACCCGCGTGTCCGGCGTGACGTACGGGACCCACGTGCCCAGTATGACGGACGGGACCAGTGTGCCCCGTGTGACGTATGGGACCAACTTGCCCCGTGTGACGTACGGGACCCGCGTGCGTGAACACGATGACTATGATATTTTGTATTTTAATAAAACCAAAGTGGTTTGTGAATGTACAAGGTACCAGGTGTTGTTTACATCACCAATGAAAATATATTCGTCCATGACAAGGACAAAATGTCTCGTATCGCCTTGCACTGACTTTTTGGGAAAGTGCTGTTAGCGAACACCTATGAAGGCCGGCATGGCACACGAGGGGGTGGGTGGCCAGAACCACGCCCGGCCGCCTTTATCTTCCTAGTAGCGATGTTTACGCACCTCAGCAGGTAATGGGTGGTGGTACCAGTCTGGAGAGACCTTCGCCCAGCATCGGGTCTATCATTGCTGACAATGACGATGAAGACGGTTTGTGCGTTGCACTGGGGCAATTGCACGTCGTAAACATTGCTCCTGCTTTTGAACAAAGGTCCCTTTCGGAAGACGCGTTTGTGTGACTCCCATAAGAGACGGGTGGACCGGCTGGGTCGAGTGGTGGACACTCACGAGGGGGACGACAACGATGATCGAGAAGATCGGTTCGTCCGGGCACGAAACCGCGTGGCGTAGCGGCAGAGATGTCTGCACGCAGTCCCTGCTCTGCACGCGTCAGGCGCTTTCGCTCTCTCGGCCAGGTCCCTCCAACCTGGGGTCGAACCATGAGCCCCGGCCACAGGAGTCGCTCCTCCCCTCTCCCTCTCTTCCCACAACACCCACCGGGCGCATTGCACAACCACCTCGTTCAAATTCTGGTTTATTCTAAAATAACAAACAATTAAAGCGATTCCGTGCTGGAGTGAGCACTGAGGCGGAGCCCTGAGCAAGTTGTGCAAATTCCTCGTTCCTGTGGCGAGGGCGATTCTATGCATAGGACAACCACTGTTAAATTTACTACTAAAGCAGTACTCATTTTGATTGACCCCTGAGGGATGAAGAGGGTATGACGGGCTGAGAACTGCAATTTGCGAGCCACTATCCTGGAGCCACCCTGGCGGATCAGTTCCTGGCAGCGGCAAAGTGTAGTTTTAGTGACGAGCAGACAGCGTAAATCACATTCTGAACTCATCGTCGTCTAAACTAACGCGACTGCCATCCAAACCCTAGCAGAACCAAACCAACGCGAATCCCATCACTACCAATTGTGCTCAAATATAGAACTGTGAATTATTATTATTTCGGCAGGTCGGGGTACAGCAGGAAGCCGGAGAAGGTGGTGTCGGCCTGAGTCTCCGCCGCCAGCTTGCTGTGCCCAGTCTCCGCCTGGAGCCACACAGGAGTCTCCCTTCCGTAGGCGCAGCACGGAGCCGCCCGCCAACGAGTACATGGTGGCCGCCGTCGCCGTCCCCGTGGTCGAGGCGCCAGTGCCAGTGGCGGACTTGAACTGGACGGCGTTCCCGTTGTGCCGCAGGGAGAAGCGGCTCGCCCCAGTGCCGCCCGTCAGGTGGAAGTCAAAGTAGTAGACCCCGGGGACGACGCACGTGAACTTGCCGGTGGACACGTCGTAGTGGCCCTGGTCGTTGTACGCGACCTTGGTGAACTTGAGGGGCGCGCCGCTCGCGGGGTTGGCGGACGCAGCCAGGCCGATGGTGAAGGCCGACCTCAGGCCGAGGACAACGCCATCGTCCTTCGATGCCTTTTCGGCTGTCGGTCCGCGTTCCCCTTTGGTGCCAGGAAGACCGATCGGGCCGACGGGTCCTGTTGTTAAACAACAATTAAGAAAAAACACGAATTGAGATGACAATTATTATAATGACTCACGCACGATTGTGTTATATTTAAGAAGTCAAGATTATTTCAGATACATCATAGGTGACCAGGTTCGGACTGGCCCTAGGGCAGTCTGGATAAATGCCCAGTGGGGCCGGTCCATTCCGAGGGCTGGTGGGCCGGTCTGTGTGGGGAAATTGCAAATATGAGAGTAAAAAAAAAATATAGATACAAATATTCTTAAACATTTGACCTCTGTTTACGCTTCATTGCTCTTTTTTAATGCTCTCAGTTGGCATTAAGTCCCATCTTTGGCAGCCCAAATGGGCCAAATGAGATAGCACGGCAATTTGGGCCAGGTGTGTTAACAAATGCCTGGGCCGATTTTTAGTCCCAGTCCATCACTACAGGCGACATTCCAGCAGACATGTCACCTCTCTGGCCTCTCTATGTGCTGTAGTGAATGAAGGTCATTGTCCGAAACGTCGCCTGTGATAGGCGTTTCCTATTGAGGAACGTTCAGAATCACGGGTGTGGCGATTCCAGCATTTCACTGTGAATTGCTCGACAATTTATTTCACAGCGATTACAACATGTCACCTCGGTGACCACTTGGGATCGATCATATCTCCAGGGCGTCGAGTGACAAGTGTGCATAGCAATAGAGTCACGACACGTGTACATACACACGTTAAATCCTTGACTTACATAGTCACGCATTTACACAACGAATATCAATGCAGTCGGTGATTTTGTGGTGCCACGGCCTCGATGCCACTCTGCAAGCGCCGCGAGCACCCCCCTCCCCGGCCCCCACACTGAGTACACACATGCAGCGCACACATGTAGTGTCCTGGCGTGGGATTGCTTGGCACACGGGGTTTAATCCGAAGGGTCCCTATGAGGAAAGTCCCACGGTTTCCCGAGATGCAAAGAGGGCAACCCAATAAACTGCTTGTGTGTCTGTCTTTGTGTCTCCGTGTCTGTGTCTTGTCTCTCTCTCCAATTTCACACTTAACTTCTAATGTAGCAATCTTTTGAAGAATGTAATCAACCAGGCTATGCGTTAATTGTGTGTTGACCAACTCTCTGTGTTGCATTGCATTACATTTCCAAATTTTGCTAATGTGTGTGTCCTCGCTGTTGTAGTATTTCCTGCAGTCACGAAAGCTCCAAATATCTCATTGAAATGCTAATTTCTCTACCCCCCCCCCCCCCCCCCCCGCTCTCTGTCTGCCCCTCTCGCTCTCTATTTAAGGCCTCGACACAGAGACGTTGTTTCTCTGTGTACCTATGTGTGTGTGTCTCTCTCTCTGTGTCTCTGTGTTATATCTCTCTGCGTATGTGTCTGTCTATGTGTCTCCGTGTCTGTGCTTCGTCTCTCTCAAAAATTTAGCAATCTTTGGAAGAAGGTAATCAACCAGGTAGGGTGTTGACTGTTATGTTAGCCGACTCTCTGTGTTGTATTGCATTATATTTCTAAGTTTACTAGGTTTGTTTTCTCTTCCATTTGTACCTGATGATGATTGCTTGTGTTACATTTTCTTTCTACATGACTTTACCGAAAGAACCAAAGAGTAATTCCTGCAGTCACAAAAGCTCCAAATCAAGTCTGAAATGGAAAGCCGAAAAATGGAGGCAGAGAAACATTTAACTCATTCAGCAGGCTAGGGCGAGTCCACTTGCAGATAAAAGCGGGCCGCTTTCTGTTTGCAGTTTGTATGTTCTCCCCCAGTTCCGGATGGATTTTCTTCGGGTTTTCCGGTTTCTTACCAAAGCTAAACATCTGCACGAATTTGCTTTGGTGTTGACCAAACTTCCAGTGATAGCAGCACTCTGCTGCTATAAACGTCCACGCAATAAACAACGCAGTTGAACTATAATTTGTGACCAGGTCGATTCTGAAAGAAAACAGCTACGGTATAGAGTTCAGTGGGCTGGAAAAAGAAAGATTATGGTTTTACTCTCCTTAAAAATGAGTTTTCGGACTCGATGTGGGTAAATATGCGATATGAATAATAATAAACCTGCTGCTCCCTTCTCTCCATTCTGCCCGTGGACGCCATGTTGTCCATCGCGCCCCGGGAGGCCGGGCTGCCCTGGGCTGCCCGGAGCTCCGGGGCAACCGCACCGGCAGTGCTCCTCCGCCTTCCCGCCTCCGTGCGTCGCCACCACCATCAGCGCCAGGGTGCAGGACGCCAACCACATCGCCATCGGAGGGAGCATCTGTTAGCAAATACCATGCAACATAATCGTTCAAAAAGACCATTCTGACCTCCTTGGTTTAATAAACTGTTGATTATTAAAACTATAAACTATTTAGATTTTTATTCTTGGTTCTTTCGGTAAAGTCACGTAGAAGGGAAATAATAAAATAATAAAAATAAAACATTATAAAATACAATTCTCACGACGTTTCGGCCACAACGCAAGCAGCCGTCCTCAGGTGAAGAACAGGTCTGTCAGAAAAACAGCATCTGAATGAACACCACCAAGCTTGGCAGCGTATATTTAAGCTGGGTTAGAGGAGGAAGGGCGCCTTGACAAAGGAAATTGCATATCAACAGAGGAATTTAGCATATTTATGGAAAATGCAGATATGGGATTAGTCACTACTTGTGGAATGCGTAGGAGGTGGGGGGAGGGGTCTCAAAGTCATATTATGCCCGTGCATTATGTAGGATTAGCAGCAACAAAGGGAGGAAGTAGGGTTAGCAGTAATAAAGAGAAGGAATTTTAATAGTAAGGAGCTGCAGCAGCCAAACCACCACGTAAAAAACTAAAATATAAACTACATCAATATCATCAATATACTAAATATACTCTCCAATAAGCTGAGCTATTAACAGTAAGTCATACATTACAATTCTATGTCGCAATAAATATAATATGCCTCCAGCTAAACTTTTTCCTTACATCACACGGATCTACCCTGTACTATATACTGCCATAGACAAACCCAAACATTAAATTATATACTGCATTACTATACACGACCCTATACCTTAGACTATACATTGTAATATAACACTATGTATTATTCTACCCACCCTACTGTATACCACACTGCTGTATATTCACTATACAATTACGATACTAAATATTACCTTATACATTATATTAAACATTACACTTTTATACTATTTATTATTATACAATCTGCTATACACTATACCATTGACCGTCGCGTGAAAGGTACTAAGAGGAAGCAACGAAATATGTCAATGGGAGAGTGGTGAAAGGAGACTTGCAGCGGAGCAAAGACTCCATTCTCTGCGGAGAATACAAAGATATATAGTCAATGCCAGTGAGTGGACTGCGGTCTGAAAGTCACCGTAAACGTGAACACAATCAGTTAAGATCCGAAATGGTTTATTATTTTTATTTTACCAGGTAAGGCCCATTGATGTACACAGCTCTTTTCCAGAAGCGACCTGGCCACAAATGATAGCCCAACAAAGTGGCTTATGGTGTGGAAATGTATCGCAGCCAAATGCTCGAAACCATGTTTCTAAATGTGGAGGGAAAAAACCGGAGAACCCGGAGAAAAATCCACACAATCACGGGGAGAGAGACACACAAACTCCAAATATAGAGGCGTCAGGGTCTGGATCGAACTCACGACCTCCTGTATACCAGGCGAGATAGTTAACATCTCGCCACCGCGACGTTTATAATCTGAGGAGTATTGTAGCAGTTTCAAATGGAAGGTCCCGTATCTAATCACTGATAAGTTTGATTGTGAGAATACCTCTTGAACTTTACCGGTGAGCTAGCTGACAGAATCGCATTTGGCACGTTGTTAAATATCCTTAGGTTTTTTCGGTAAAGTCACGTAGGTAAAAAAATTGCCAAACACCTGAACTTTTGTATGGCTGTGTCCGGTGGTGAAGGGTTGCATGACACCAATTTAGCCAGACCATTGCGTGAACCTAACGTAAAAAAATCAATTACAAATCAGAATAATAAAACTCACAAAATAGTCTGTGATTTCATCCTCAAATGAGTACTGAGGTGGTGATCATACTCTATGCTACAACCACTCTTCACTTCAGCTGTGAATTAGAAATGAAAACTCATGCGTAAATTATGAAATGCTCAGTGTTTTGCTATAGTATCCAGTATATAACACGCGATCTATACAACAAAACAGAAACAATATTGTTTTGCGATACTGAAAAATATCTATTCGTTTTCCGAAAGTGAAAAACTTAAAAACTAGATTGAAAACGATACTTTGATGTGTAATTTCCACTATCCATGAGATGCATATGTTGGCATCATATCACACGCACAAACAGGACATATATAAAATTTTCACTGCCTCAAGTTAAAAAAATAAACAAAACTGTAATGATTTTTTTGTCCACATCTTGGAACACTCAAGGAGGCGTTCATGGTAAACGAAGGCAATACATTGCCACCAAATGTCACATCGGATGGATATTACCCATTTGTGGCTGAACGTTTCTAACCCACTCTTCTGTTGCCAAACATTATCACTACTGTGTCCTGCACCTCCGTTTAGCACTGTTGCCTACGTACGGTATGAAAGAAGTTCAATATCCATCATGACCCCCGTGTTATCATGCCCCTGTGTTATTATGACCCCCTTGTTATTGTAGCAAGTTCAACTGAGTCGCAGATGTACTCTTTGGAGGCAACACATATATTAATACCAACATAAGGGGTAACTACCCCTTAACCTATGGTGACCACCAGGCTAACTGCGCTAATTACACCGTAACTAGCTACAACGGACCGGACCACAGCTTGGGTCCTGGTCCACGTGTTGGAGACTCATAGAACATAGAACTTAGATTCTTCAGGATGAACAACAGCAGCCGGTCCCTCTCGGGGAGCCGGCTTATATCCTCTGTGGCGTGGCTGGCTCCGCCCTTAGCCACGACCACCTTCTGGAATCCTCGAGCAGGATCTCGAACCTGACACGTGACCACCCCTAGCCCCCACCTGGGGGCCCTGTGTAGACTTAACCAGTCACGTGTCCTCTGGGGTCAACCAGAGTGCCACGGCCTATAGTAACCCCATTCCCTGTGGCCGACACTCTCACATCCTATCCTGTAGGGGTCGGCACTGCACGCAGAACGTGGTGCCATCCAGCACTGTCAGTCAGCGCTCACCGAGCCCCTCTCGGGCCGGTACTGCACCCACATACACGTGGTGCCCGCGATGTCTATAGATCGCACGCCGTGCCTCTCCATAGCCGGCATTACACAGTGACATCCGTGATGTCACTACATTATCACGACCCCCGTGTCATCACAACCCCCGTGTTATCACGAACCCCGTGCGAGCCCCGCGTGCACCTGTGTCCACGTCTTGGGAAGCGCGTGCATCTCACCGACGACGTTGGCGTGTGATGGGTACCCGAGATGGGGGGGTCCCTCTTTATATGCGAGCTGGCAGCGCGCGAGGCGTGGGCGCAGGAGGCGTGCTGTCGGTGGGTGGGGGACAGTGGGCAACGCGGTAGGAGGAGGTGCGTGTGGGCTGTCGCCCAGCAAGCCAACCTCGCCACGGGGTGTGTCCTGCAGCTGGAGCGCAATCAGCAGCAACAGCATCCACGTTTCATCCGCTGCTGGATGAAATGTCTCCTCAAACCGTCGCCATCTGTCACGGCCCACCGATACAACAACCTCCTGGGCATCAGTCAAAAAGAGTTTTATTGCTCATCAGATTCCTCAAGTATACGTAAATATTCTGATTCTGAACAACCGATCTGAGCACCTGCACAAGAGTCGATGTGGTCGCTCCTCTGCTGTGGACGTCTTCCTGTGCGTGCTCCCCTCCCCCTCCATTTGTCTACCGCTCCGTAGCTCGAAATCAGAATTTTTATTTGGAGTGAAGGAATCCGATTAGTTATGTCGCTCTTTTTCCACAGATGTTCGTCTCATTCGCGCTCCTCTTCTGGCCCCCTGCACTGTTAGCGCTCCTCGTATGTGTCGTTGGAAATGACGCTCACTGTCGTCAGGTCTCCTGCTGGCTGTGAACTTTCTCGCTCCTGTCAGCGGTGCCGCATTCACTCCGCCGTCCTCTCTCAGTCGTCGGCTCCTCTCACCTGCGGCTCGCACTCCCGTCCACCGTCGTCACCGCGCAGAGAATTTCGGCCTCGTTCAGAAGTGGGCCAGTACAGTGCTTTCGTACGCACCAGCTGGTGACTACGCCTCCACCAATTGCATTGGTGTCGCCTCGTGAGCTCACGTCACCTTCAGCTCGTGTTTACTTGAGAGCCTTAACGTTATCTGAGCAACACCGATTCATGGTTAGTTTCTCTTGGGTTAAAGTGTATATTTGTATGTTGAACTTCTTTCGCACTACACATAGCCAACAGTGCTAATTTATCGAAGGTGCGGGAGAATAACAAACTAAACACTAAAAACAGTTCTAAAGGAATGAGTTAGATTCAGTGACCGTCTTTGTTTGATGGCCATCCAAAAGCTGCTGCTGCTGCTGCTGCGAGGATGACCGGAGTTCACGTGATAATTGTGTCGGTATTATCTCAGTGGTTTTAGTATATCCCTCCACCACCCGACAAAACCAATCCAATCAAGTTGTCACATGGGAGAAAATGTTGCATTGGTTATTCGGCTAATTTGAGGAATGTTGCAAAGCAAGCAAATCGTTGACAACTGACAATGCTGAATGTAATCTCCAGCGAAACGTCGACGAACGTCACGATATTGCTTGGACTTTTCAACATTCCTCCTCCGGCTTTGCTAATAAACCAAATCAATTGGCATATTTGACCCATGACATGACCTAATTTGATTGGCTTTGTCGGGGGTTATAGTTAAGGCATTGATATTATACACACTACACGACAATCCAACCCAAAATATATTAGTAAAAAATCATATTGCCCGTAGATGCCTACGTATAAAACTGAACATCTTTATCTCAATTGCCTTTGCAACTCTAAACTATTTGGCCCAGATTAAAGTGGGGTTTGACGTTGTCCTGTTTTTGTAAAATTCCGCCATAGCGATTGCCAATCTGAACACTTTAGTATTTTCTCTGCACGAGATTCCCAGAGCCAAGGGCACGGTTAGGCCACAACAACCTGGGCTGTGGGGAGCAAAACGTGCTCCGGGTTCCTGGGCTTGCCTGGCTAATAAATAAACCACAAACAAGCAGCGGCAAGGGCACAACTTAGGAAGCTCAATCATTGTGCAACCTCTACATGTGAGTTCTAGGAAACATACACACCTGGGCTTGCAATGTGCATAACCTTGAATGTTAACTGCGAGAACGTTTGCGAATAAAAAAAGAAAGTGCGTTGAAAGTCAGGCGGGCGCGGTGACACGAGACCAAACGAGTGGTGAAGAACAGCAGCGGCAGCAGCAGCAGCGCCGCGCGCGGGCCGGATCGCCGGGCGTCCTGGCGAGGAGGGGCGGGAGTCGCGTGAGAACCGACACCAACAAAACAACTCCGCTCCGTGCTGGTGCGGCCAAGGTCACCCATCGGTCCCTGGAGGCACCGGAGCTGGAGACTCTGTGGGTAGAAGGTCACGTTGGGCAGCTTTATTAATTAGCGACAAAATAAGAAGGTCCGTTGTGACGCCCAGGACAAATTGTCCCTTTTTGCCCAACCCTTCCACCCCACCACCACCTCTGTAGGGCCCTGGCAGTGGGTGCCCATGCTCCCATTATCCTCGCTGTAGCCACTGGTGCGCATCTCACTATTGGGGCACGTCTCGCTATGGGGCACGTCTGGCTTTTCCCCGCACCTCCGATTAGCACGGGAGGCTACATACAGTGGGAAATAAGTTCAACATACATACGGTACATGCGTGACCCAGCGATGCAACTGGTTTAATTTTGAACCGCAGGCAGTTCTGCCCTCCCGCGAGAGGTTGTATCTGCGTCACCAGTGTGGCCACCACACAGGCGCTCGCCAGACGGCGAGGAGCCCCTGTGCAGGTTTAATCCAGAGGAGTGTTCATCAGCATGGCCTCTGGGGCTGACACGGTCCTGGTGGGATGGGCTCAGATCACTTGTGCAAGACAACCTTCTGAAGCGTAGCGCTGGCCCTGTCTTTCACTCTGCTCCACGCTTCATTCTGCAAATGAATGATTATTTAGTTTTGTGTGTTATAGAGTTTTGCATCGAACTCTACCCCATATCGAACAGAGAGAGGAGACCCTTGGCTATAACCATCTGACAGTTCGCCGGCATTGGTTCAAGCAAGCCTGACTTGGCAATTGAGTCTGCTTGCGTTGAACCAATACTGATTAAATTATGCACTCCCAAGGAGACCGTTTATGTATGTTGAACTTCTTTCGCACCGTACATAGCCAACCGTGCTAATCGGAGGTGTGGTTTATGGGATGTGTTATCATTGCTTTTACATTGTATGTGAAGGCACAGACACGTGGAGGCGGCGAATCGTCGGTTTATTGATCGTCTCTGTGTGTGTGTAAATGCTGCACAGCCACGCCAGTGATGATTTTGCATTGCGGATTCTGGACGAGGGTGTCTCGACCCATCATTAGGAACCTTTTCCTACTGAGCCTTCCCACGGCGCGATTCTACAGCGGGGGGGAGGGAGTCTTGTCGGACCGGGCTGCACAGCCTCCCTCCTCGCTTCGCGAACGAGATGCGTCTGCTGGTGCCGGATTTCCGGCTAACGTTTGGAATTCCGCAAAAACGTGGAAACAAATTCTAAATTTAATTGGTCCAATATCCCTTCCCTCTCAATCAGTCGTTCATAACAAGGCAAGTATCTACTCGGAAAATTGCAGTGCAGTTGTTTCTATTATCGTGACCTGATGTTTGCATCCTGCTATTGATTGCAGGCGTTCAGTGAGAGTCATTGCCTTTAGTCGTGATACCGTTTTTTGGGTTCCATCGAATATATGTAAAAGTGTCGTAAACCCACCTACACCGACACAGCCAATTAGTAAGGTTTGTCAAGTGAACAAAACGTTAATAGTTAATACTTCAGCACACCGGTGTGTTGGAGACCAAACCCACAACATTTACAATTTGAGTTAACGACATTTCGCTGGTGATTACAACAGCATATCAGGCGATTGCTATAATTACGCGCTGAAGTAACTAATTGGCACGTTTGGTTCACGTGACAACCCTTACTAATTGACTTCGGGTGGAGGTGGGTTTACAACAAATTAACATTTACGCGATCTAAGCAAAACAACTTTATCATTAATAATATTGGTCGCGAAAACCTACGTGTTAAGTTGCCATCAGGTCTATGCCTCTGTTTACAGGGACTTGTTTTGGTATGGCTCGTTACTTTGGCAGTCTCACTGTGACCCAGAACAGCCTGGCGTAAGAAACTCGGGGCCTGATTCTCGTAGAGTTTGTTCAACGGTTTTGTCACATCCCGCATTCTCTACCCACTGCTGGCTGAATATTGACCCACGCTGTTGCCATCCAACATAGAAACAGCATAACCAGACACTACAGCGGTATTTAACACTCAAGTCGAAGGTCAAAATTATGTTCTGCTCAAATGAGCATTGAGGCGGTGCTCATCATATATTTATAGCCTCGACCAGTGGTGGCAATTACACATTCCTATGACGAGGATGAATCTCTCCAAAGGAAAACTATTGTTGCCTTACCAACAGAGTGGTACTTATTTTTTGACCACAAATGGATGATGGGCTGAGTCAACCCCAAACCAGGATTTGAATTCACAACCTTTTGCTTGCGAGCCACTGACCCAGTAAAATTAAAAACCGATTCAAGCAAAGTCACCGGATCCTTGTAAATAAATAACTATCTATTTCCATGTCCTTGCTTGAGAAATGTTTAATTGCCGGATTCTGGTTACGGTCATTGCTGTTTGCATGACCAATTTTTGTAGTAATGTGTTTATTGAAACCGCAACCGCGAACATGACAGAGGGCAAATAAACACAGATCCATGGGCCGTACCCTCTGGGTATTGAATAATATTTGGCTGATACATATTTGCACGTGATAAGCCACTTCGTTGAGCTATCGTTTGTGAGCAGGTCGCTTCTGAAAAATAACTAATTGCTTAGTAGGCTTTACCTGTCAAAATAAAAATAGTATCTTTATTTTTCGTGATTTGCTTACCTTTCCTGCACTTTGTACTTGTATAGTTGGTTATATTGTTTGTTGTTGCAACTTTCTGACCCATCCCGACTGGACATCTATGATAAAGAGATGAACAGCTCATCGAATTTCTCCAAGATAAATAAAGATTCTGATGAAAGATACCGATTTATTCTCCCCCTAATGGGGACCGATTATGGTTAATTGGGTTATTTTATATGTATGTTGAACTATTTTTCGCACCGTATGTAGCCAACTGTGCTAATTAGAGTTCCGGTAAGGTGAGGTTAGGGGTCGGGAGAAGAAGAAGGTGCGGGGGGGGGGGGTGTTTTGCATGACCACTCTTGTGCAAAGATTATTCAGTGCAGTATCCCTGAGGTTAGCTTGATGCTGTTCATAGCCTACGCCTGCAATTCACTGAGTGCCGTGCAGAATAGTAATTACCCGAAATGTCACTTCTAACATGTTTTACCTTTTCAGACCATACCACACAGCATAGTTGACAAACGCGTTGAGCGAAGACCGCGTAGTCTTAATCTGTAGACTCTGCAAACGCATTCGACTCGGTGACAATTAATGCAGTCATCCGAGCCCTCACAAACCGAGGTCTCAATAAAACACACGTAGTTAGACGTAATAAAAAAACACTGACAAAAAAATTGAACTGCTGCAGTGAGACTGCATGAAGTCCCACGATGCACATTGAACAGAGCGTCGGCGCAGCTGCTCACAACGACACAGGAAGATAGTTTCCCGATAATTGTACGAGATAAACAAATGCCCGGATAGGAATGGGCAAACACACGAGCCATCTCAGATTTTCCGACGGCGTAGTCCTCACGATGACCGCTGAAATACGATGTGCTGCAGCGAACGTGAGGAGAACTTAACAAATGGATGCAAAGTGGGGCTCGAGATAGCGATAACATACGACGAGTTTGCTGAACAATCAGAGACATCTGCCTGGTGACACCAAATCATCTTGAGAGGGACACGACTGGGACACACAGCAGGGTGTAGCACGGGTGGATGGAGCAGGGATTATCGGAGTAAGGCCCTACCACTTGAGTTGAAGGTACGTCGCCTATCCATAACTAATCCTATAATATCGTATCCTATATTCCCCCACGATCCAATGTATAGGTTTATTAAAATGATTAGATAGAAAATAACATGACAGTTTCTTCTGCCGCTTCAATATCAACCAAATGTAAAGTCAACTTGATTACTAAATTAAACTTCCTGTCTAAGAAGAAGCCAGATCCACACGTTTAAAAGTTAGATGTTAACAAGATTGAGAATCGGTTTTCTCAATTTTTCTGGCAACAAAACAGGTGTTAAGATTAGAGGCCGACCGAAACTGAATTTCGGCCGAAACCGAAACCAGACCGACAGTTACAAATTGACTTTCGGCCGAAACCGAAGCCGAAGCCGAAACCGAAAGTTTAACTACACTTTCGACCAAGACCGAAACAGAAAGGTATATGACCGAAGTTACCGAACACAACATTTATGAAATAGTAGCTTTACTACCCGGCTTCGCCCGGGACTTGGATTCACCACGGCCGGCCGCCTTTGTCTCCCCAGTGGCGATGTTGACATACCACACCACTTACTCGTTTGAGGCTGAGTCGACCTAGGGGAGGCCCAGGACCGGTTCAAATAATCGTCACCGGCCGTGAGCGGGAATCGAACTCGGGCCGCCGGGTTTGTAGCGCAGCGCGTGAATCGCTGCGCAGTCGCTGCCCCCCCCCCTAGGTGTGTGACGTCATTTATTGACGGCCCCAGATCATGGTTGCGGCTGTAACCTCGCTCGCAAGCTGCCGCTGCTGACGTGTGTGTGTATGCAGCCTATCGCATAGGATTGCCTAGCTCCGACTGACCGGCTGATAGACTAAGCACTAGCGTTATATTCTAAAAATAGATCTTCGGTTGACGACCGAAAGTCAATATCAGTTTCGGCTGAAACCGAAACCAGACCGAAAGTAAAAAATTTACTTTCGGCCGAAACCGAAAGTATGCCGAAAGTGGCCATTTGCCAACTTTTGGCGCCGAAACCGAATTTCGGTCGGCCTCTAGTTAAGATGTTAAAACACCAAACTGAAACCTTTTACAAGGATCATGTCTGCATTAACTACGATACTTGTGGTCAGAATGCAAACAAAAAACGTACTCTGATAATATATGCATTGTCTTTGAAACTGATTGGTCCACACCAGAGACAGCTTTCTTTTGAGCCTAGTCTCAAAACGGTGTTAGACCAGAGGACGCCAAAAGATTGTTATTAATCAGAGTAAAATCCCAATTTCCGACAGCCTAAAATCGGTATTAGCTAAAGGGTTGAATTTCGCAGTCACCCCTAAACACATCCCAGTGGATGATATCATTGCCCAGGTCGATGTAGCCCTCAAAGGGTTTGGACACATCCCGGCAGACGTAGCAAGATCTGAAATTGCTGCTATCCTCAAAAACGCTAAGACACCCGTTCGCAACATCAGCAAGGACGAGCGTTTTGAACTCGCTCAATTAAAAAAGAGATATTATATTATCATCCTCTCAGTCGACAAGGGCAATGCCACTGTCATCATGGATAAAACCACATACAACAACAAAATTCAGAACCTTCTTAAGGATAGTAACTATACCAAAATCAATAGAGATCCTACCAACCACCTGGTTACGAAAACCAACAATATCATCACTAACTCGACTTCTATAATCGAACCAACCAAGCTGCTCTCTCTAAAACTTTCTGCTGCTAGACCACCCAGATTTGATGGCCTTCCAAAAATCCATAAAGAAGGTACACCGCTCCGTCCCATCGTCTCCACCATTAACTCACCCACCTACAAACGGGCACGATTTCTGTCTGAGACCCTGCTTCCATTCACTGGCAAGACCACCTCAGCTGTACTTAACTCAGCTCACTTGGTTTCTCTAATCAAAGACATCTCATTGTCTCCAGATGATTTGCTTGTCAGTTTCAATGTAGTCTCTCTGTTCACCAAGGTACCTGGTGCCTTACATCATTGCAATCATTGAAGACTTGGTCCAACAGGGACTGAATTCTGATGTGCTAACTTTGGTGAGGCACTGCCTTACCAACACTTACTTCCTACCTTGAATGGTACATTCTACAAACAAGAGGAAGGTAACCCAATGAGTTCTCCCTTATCACCAATGGTAGCGAATGTTTTCATGGAGAAATTTGAGACAGATGCCATCCAGGCATCCACCCTACGTCCTTCCTTGTGGAAGAGATACGTAGATGACATGTTCGTAATCTGGCCACATGGCCAGCCAGCACTGAACCAATTCTTCAACCACATCAATTCCATACACCCAGTCATCAAATTCACCACGGAAGTGGAAAAGGATGGCAAGTTACCATTCCTGGATGTTTTGATCGAGAAGAGACCTGATGGCTCGTTGGAACACTGTCTACAGAAAACCCACCCACACGGATACCAATCTAAAGCCCGACTCCCACCACCATCCAGCCCAGAAGAATTCCCTCATCAAAACATGACACCATAGGGCCAGTTGCATCTCCGACCAGCACCACCTAGCCAGCGAGCTAGAACACGTACACCAAGCCCTCAGGATGAATGGATATTCTGACCGCACAATCCGCAAAGCTGTCTCCCCAGCCATGGGGAGACAAACATCTGAGGGCCAAATCAAAACCATCACCTTGCCATACATAGCAGGGGTTACCAACAATATTTCCAAAATCTTAAACAAACACAAGATCCAGGTTCGTTTCAACACAGTACACAAAATCCGTGATTTGATCCCATCTGTAAAGGATGTGATTCCTGACATGCAATACCCTGGTGTCTACAAACTAAGTTGTGGCTGCGGCAGCAATTACATTGGGGAAACGAAAGGACATGCTTCGGACGTGTTCGCGAACACAGGGCAGATCTGAAACACGGTAGGACCAATACCTCTGCCGTTGCTGATCATTGTTTTAACGCTGTGGGCTCACACGAAATGAATTTTTCCAAGACGGAGGTACTCTGCAAACCTACCGGCTACCTTCAGAGATTTGTTCATGAAGCCATCCAGATATATAAACACAGACACAGCTTCAACCGTGAAGATGGGTACAAACTGAGCAATCCTTGGAATAACGTTATTAACCAGGTAAAGTCTTAACCGACTGTAATGTTTCCATCCTACCTGCCGATGTCAGCTGTTATTTCCGACTCTCTGAGTACATCACCAGGTTAAATGTCTTTACATTAACGGGCTAAGTGTCTCACTAACACAGCTAACGTTGCCCCTTTCCAGACTATAACTGTCTGTGATGTTTCTGTGTATGTCTCTGTTTATTTGTCTCTCTGTGTGTGTATCTCTCTGTATGTGTCTCTCTGTGTGTATATCTCTCTCTTTGTGTCTGTGTCTCTCTCTTTCTCTCTCTACGTGCTTGTGTCACTCTATGTCTCTCTCTCTGTTGTTGTCTCTCTGTATGTGTCTCTCTCTGTGTGGGGGTTGTCTCTCTGTGTGGGGGTTGTCTCTGTGTGTCTCTCTCTATGTCTCTCTGTGTCGTGTCTGTGTATCTCCGTATGTCTCTGTGTGGGCCTCTCTCTCTACGTGTGTCTCTCTCTATGTGCGTTTGTCTCTTTGTGTCTCTCTCTGTGTCTCTGTGTGTGTCTTTGTGTGTCTCTATGCGGATGTCTCTCTCAGTTTGTGGGTTGTCCCTCTGTGTCTCTCTCTGTCTCTGTGTGTCTCTGTCTCTCTCCATGTGTATCTCTCTTGTTGACATGCTGGTCTCCCCTCGTAGTTGCTCTTGTGGGTTTTTTGTTCTTGTTGCCCGGCTCTCTGACATTGACATGTTAATCTTCTCGTTGGCACAGCCCCTGGTTGCTGGAGCCGTCTCACATTGACATGCTAATCTCATACATTTACGTACAAATTCCATCTCTAGCTCCGCCCACTTACCCTTGGGTTGAGCCCACCTAAAGCCTATATAACCTCGTGTTGCAGCAGCTTTCTCCTGCATCAGCAGTTCTCCTGCTGTGTTTGTCTCACCTGATGACGGTTGATTTTATTGCAATCGAAACGTCGTGATCTATAATTTTTTCTATCTACGTCAATTTACCGAAAGAACCAAAGAACATAGAGAAAATAAGGCAAGATGGACGTGTCGTGACCAGAATAATTCCTGGAACAGCATTCTAAACTATATTTTACCAGGTAAGGCCCACTACGCTATATAGCTCTTTGTCAGAAGCAACCTGGCCACAGATGAGAGTTCAATGAAGTGGCTTATCACGTGAAAATGTATTGGAGCCAAATACTTGAAACATGTTACTAAATGTGGAAAGGAAAAACTGAAGGACCTGGAGAAAAAAACACGCGACTGCGGGGAAAACATGCAAACTCCAAGTATACAGGTGTCAGGGTCGGAATCGAACCCACAACCTCCTGCATACCAGGCGAAGTATTTAAATCTATTTAAAATCTCGCCACCGTTCCAGTGTGCTCCGGCTGAATGAAGTACCTCCTGGGGGTATACACAAGAGCAAGAGCTGTGGACCAGCACTGTCGAAAACACCGTTGACGACGCGACGCCGTGCAGGTGACTCGGCCACGAGGATGGTCTCGCAACCAGCGCAAAGGCCCCAGGAGCACCGAGCCAGCCGGCAGGCACAGCCTTGATGTAGGTTCATCAACGTGCAAGCTGCCGTATCAAAGCAAATTACTTGCTGGACCTGTAAAGCAGTGGCCCGGAGGCTCCGCTTAGTAGGAGTCAGAACACCGAGCCAAAACTCCTGAGACCCGAGTTCGAACCCAGGCAAACAACCGTGATTACACGAAGCTCTCCAGCGTTGTGAGTTTTTGAGTTCAGTCTGGGTCACTAAATGGCGGCACAATAAAACTCTGACCACGTTACATTTGATTATGCGTGCTTAATTTTTCACCTACATTTTAAAATATCAGTTTGACCATCGTGTGACTAAAGGTTGAGTCTCTGTAGAGCAGCGCGAAGTGTAACCATAGCATAAAAAAACAGCAACATGAATTAAATGTGGGTTTTTGTTTAATTTTGCAAGGGTGACATGGTAATTCTTCAACAAACAATAGATATTCCATTGGAAATTCACACTTCGTTACACCTCCCAATATATACCAGGTCACAGACTTAGGCATGTACATTACTGCCAGTGAATGGATCGACAGTGTCTTATTTAAACTGCGTTGGTCAGATTCCCTATTTTGGAAGAGACGCCGACCGTGCGTAAAGCGCTGCCATTAGTTTTCCCAGAAACAACGGCCCGGAGGAGTGAAGGGCAATTCCACATTCTCCCGCATTCTTCACCGTCACGCGCTTACGTTCATGCAAATTAATAATCACATGGAACGTCGCGATGCGGTTCCGTTGCAGAGTGACTCGGGACGTCTAGCCATCACGCTACACTCTCGAGCGTCTCTGCTGAGGGACGTGACGAGCGCGTGATAGGCTCTCAAAGGTGGGCCCAAAAGCTTTTTGTTTTTAACACTGGCCACGAGCAAATTCAATCCGGACGCGTCTCCTGCTTCAAAAAGGCAGCCCAGAGCCGGTTTGTAAACATAACGACCACCTCCAGCTGCCACTGGATCTTGGTTTTGACCTTTATTTAAAACTGTGACCCCACGCCCCTGGGGTTCATTTCTCAATAACAAACATAAATCTGTGATTTAATCCACGTCACATTCCTGTGGATCACAAATTATGCAAAACGTCAATGTAAAGAACAGAATATATGTTTATATCAATGTAGTGCAATGTACGTGTGCATCTCTCAAAACCAACGTAATTTTTTACTCAAAAGAGCACCGGGTCGCTGCTCAATGCCTGTTCACAGCCCTGAGCGAGTGGTGGAAGTTCCACATTCCTCACGGCAAGGGGCGGGTCTACCCATTGGACAATGACCGTTGACTTCCCAACAAATTGGATACTCGTTTTACAGACCCCCACAAAGGTTGATGGGCTGAGTGAACCCCCAACCAGGATTTGAACTCGCAACCTCCTGATTGCGAGCCACTGGCTTTCAACCGCTGAGCCACCTGGCTGGCTGTTTATTATTTAGAACCTCCTTGCAAAACAATACGTTTATTGTTCAAAACGTTAGTTGCGCCTATCACTCTCCAAGTGCCAAAGAACGCGTTCTTCATTATCTTGATCTGGTTTCACCCAAACAGGTATTAACGCCATGTATAGGACCTCCTCACCAAGATAAAGCTTTACGCTGCATATTCTTTTTGCATAAAAACACAGATTTGGCCACCTGTGAACGACTCAACACTGCCTTCTTGCCTATCATGGAGATTTGAATACTAGCCATCAAAATTAGCCCTGCGCACTTTCAATAATGTAACACGAGGCATTATGCTCCGTTAAAGATGGAAATCATCCTGTCCACCTTTGCCGTTTTAATTACCGGACCTCACAATCAAGACAAAATTACACATAAGGCACCAAATAAAGTCAGAACACTTCAACAAAGTAGCGCTGTCCACAAATGCAACCTCCACCCATGTGCTAAACACAAACACTTCACTTCCACGTAGCCAAATACGCGTCGTCTTGAATCGTTTAAGGGCAACGCCTTTGTCTCGCTATTTAGATACCATTTCCGCGTTCTTGCTTCCCTTTTCATGTAAAACCATCGATTCACAACCACCAATAATTTGGAAATAAAATCCACTGGGGCAAACACAAGAATGTTATCGACCATCCACATCGTCAGCCATCATTAATCCACTGCTGACAATATCAGTTAACCTGCATTCCTGCAGGTTAACTGATATTGTCAGTACGTCGCCATTGTCCCTTGTCAATCTACCAATGGGGTGTTGTTTTTACCATACTTCACCATGTTGGCCAGTAGAGGGTCAGCACAGGATCACGGAAGGACCACTTATGTTAGCCGTGGTTGGGCATCAAACTCACGAATTGCGATACACCTTCTGCTCCCCTGTTCACTCCAGGACTTGCCGTGCATGCGAGATTGAGGGTTCTGAGAGAGGCGGTGGAATACTTCCAACGGTTGTGTTTCTCTGCACAGCCCTCGAACATGTGGCCACAACGTGGCAACAAAGGAAATAGCACGGAGCATCTGTAGAAAAACCACGTCGCGCCATCTCAGCTGCCACCCCTGGCTCCATGGTTGCTGCTCTCTGAGCCACAAAGACAGAAAGAAGATCCTTTCCACAGCCTGGCCGGAGTGTAGCTCGTCTTCTCTCGCATGGTGGTGGGAGTGGATCAGCAGGATTTCTATGCTCATCACGGTTGGCAGTGAGCCGTGCGATGTGATCCATGAGCCGAGGGTGGCTTCAAGAGCAGCATTGGGGACATCCGAAATGCTGTCGTTGGCGAATAATCACAACGGGCAGTGGCATTACTGTGAAGTCCATCGCTTCAGAATGGAAACCACAGTCGCATTTCGGGCTACTCTTAATCCTTATTCAGAATAGCCTGCAAGGTGGTCAGTGGAGGCCGATTGGCTCGCAATCCCAAAGAATACTCTACACATTTACAACTCGTTCTGCATATCAGTGTGTCCGTCCTTTTTTGAGGTCATTGTTTTGTGAGGCCTGCCACAAAAGCCTCATACATGTGCAGCTGCTGGATAGGATGAGGGCCTGCACAGCGCCTGCAAAGCATGCTTCAGTCTTTGACCTCTGAGCCACCGAGTATCCTCATTTTGGTGACCCAGGTCAAAATTGCAAACGAGACTATCTTGTCTCTTGAGATCTTACCCGGTTAAACAACCTACATTTAAAAACCTTCACACGCTTCACAGTGCGTTAAGTGTCGCTCACGCCATCCGAAGTGAAATGCGTGAGGACGGAGATTGGGGAAAAGTTTTCAGCTCCAAGTAGGGCTAGCTTGGGCGGCCATCTCCATTGTGAAACCCGTGTCTCTAATAAACATTGTTGCATCTGTACGGGATTTAGATATTTATGGCAGTTTCCACCAATTGCTTTGGTCGATTTTTACCAACACCAGCATGACACCACCAGCTTCACTGTAATATTTTAGTCTGGCCTTAAAAGGAATCCTAAATTATAAACAACGTTTGAGGTAATGGACCTTCTTTACAGAACATGAATGCATCATTCACGTTCTATGAAGAAGGGCCATTGCTCGAACGTTGCCCATTACACATTTTTCTGGTAAATGCCACAGTGCTATTGCCACACGTTCGAGTTATTTATTTATTTTCCTTGTGCACCACTGCCAAGCCCAGTATAAAAAGTGTATTATTTTAGGCTCAATTGGAATATACAGGGCAATCATTGCCACCCCCTACTGTGAAAATAAATTAGGACCCTCCTGAAATAGAGTCGCGAGACTTTCCCGGGTAAACAAACGGAATAATAAACAACAGGCATTCATCATCAGCTCTGAAATCACCGTAGCCGGCCTTCACACGATGCCTGTCGTCCTTGTACCAATTCAGGGGAGGGCTGCTGGGATCTACCAGCCACGCAGTGCTGGGATTGCACACTGCCAGGGACTACTGTCCACTGGACTGTCACTCTCAAGAAGCCACTAAGGGCTAAAATACTTTTAGAATAAAATATGTAATTTAAGACGCGGAAGGAAATACATTCAGAACGTGCCAGCTGCGTTAGTGTGGAGCTTTCTCAATGGAAACTAAACGTTCCCTGCGGAAAACTAATATAATTAGGCAAGAAAAATAATCACCACGCTGTCTGCGACACACAAAGCAAACCTGGCGACCGGCCCAAGCCAGGGTAGCAAATCACCCACTCAGAAGTTCTCCAGAATTCGGAAGTGGTTCTCCAAAGAGGAGGCCTCCTTCTCAAAGTGCACCTGCTCGGTGACCGTCGCCCCAAACTCCCGCAGGACGCTGATGAACTTGCGCTGCTCCTTGCCGATCCAGGCGCGCATGGGGTCGCACACCTGATAAGGCGTCACATGGACCCGCACGTCGACGCCGGCGGTGTGAAGCTGCCGCAGCGCGTCGGAACACGTCACCCACGTGTCGCGACCCCCAGAGTGGCCCCCGTCCAGCCAGTACATGTCCCGCACGGCGCCGACGACGGGCGCCAGCGTTGTGTCTCTCTGCGCGGCAGCCAGCTCGTACAGCAGCTGGTTGAGGACCACGCAGCCCTTGCTGAAGCCCACCAGGGTCATGGTGCGCGGCCTCGAGAAGAACTCCTCGCTCCGGAGGAGGGCCACCGAATCTACGCTACTGAGTTTCGGCGCGCTCCGTGCATCTTCGCCGGCCACGGGGCCGCTCGTTTCATCGCGGCTCCCATCGGTCGTCGGCGGCGCGCCCGGTGGACCGGACGCCGGGTTGTGCCAGTCACCGGCTTCGCTCCCATTGCGTGTGGCACCGAGCAGCTCTGCCCTAGCATTGGAAAGCAACCGGTGGAGGTGGGAGAACGCCGCGCGGCCACTTGCATGCTCGGGCGCACCGAACATGTTGCTCGGTACGAAGTTGTCATAGCAGCTGAACTTGTGCAGGTGCATGCGCGAGGCGCGCACCAGCCACACGCAACGGCCCGGGAAGCGGCGTGCTAACAGGCACGCAGTCTCCTCCAGGCTCCAGCGCTGCCAGCGTGCGCTGTCCGGGCTTGCCGCCATCTCGTCCCGGTAGCCCTGTGGCGGCACGGCACAGAGCGTTGAGTGCCGGCACCTCTCCCAGCGCCCTCGTCCTCTCATGCACAACAACAACGATGCCCGTAATAGGTACCGCGTCACACAATGTCAGTGTTGTACAGCGCCTCATGCGTCACGCCGGTACCTGTATGTCCCCGGGGAAGTAGACGACGTGGCGCAGAGGAGACTCGGCGGTGATGGGACAAGCCACTAGGACGTCATTGGTGCAGGCGCCCACACCCGCCACTCCGACCAGCCGCAGCAGTGCCACGCGCGCCTCTCCACTGCCACACCACATAGTCTGCCGGCAGCACCAGTGAGATGTTAGCCAGCCCTGCAGGCAGGATGTAATATTTTGCAAAATGCTAGGCTGGCTTGGAGTAGGGATTATCGTAGTAAGGCACTCCCGCAAGGTACCCCTATCCATAATACTGTATGTCCTGTTGCCAACACGTCATCTCTGCAGGCAACACGTCATCCTTGCTGGCAACATGTCAGGATGCAGGGAACACGTTAGCCCTGCATGCAACACGTTAGCCTTGCAGGCAACACATCAGCACTGCAGGCAACACGTTAGCTCTGCAGGTGTAGTGGGTCCAATTGAGTCGAAGACGTTATTCCTTATAGAGGCAACACATTTATTTGTAACACCGAAACATAAAGGGGTAACTGCCCCTTTACCAGATACAACCGAGGGTGCTGACCACCCAGCTAACTACACTATATAGAGGAGTTACTGCCACGAAGGGTCAGGCCCTCGCTCGGGTCTCTGACCACGTGATTCCTCGTAGGACGAAGAGCTTCCAGCTTGAGACGCATAACTTCCAGCTTGTAGAACGAAGAGACCCCGGTCCCTCTCAGGGACCCGCCTTATATCCTCCTACGGACGGGGCCGCTCCGCCCCCGCCCGCCTTCTCGAGCATTCTCGTTCCCTCTCGATCCCTCTCAAGAGCTCTCCCCAGACACATGATCACCCCCTAGCCCCCCCACCTGGGGCCCCCTGTGTGGACACTCCAGATCACGTGTCTACGGGGTCAACCAGAATGCCATGGCCCGGGGCAACCCTGCCCTTGGGCCGACACTCACCCACTCCCCCTCGTGGGAGCCCCCACCACACGCTGTGCGTGGTGTCCGCACGATTCCAGTGCTCACCGAGCCCCGCTAGGGCTGGTGCTACACACAGCCACCCACACGGTGCTGTCCACAATGTAGGAACATCGAACGGCGCGGCCCTTCTGGGCCGGCACCATACAGTGACATCCCCGCTGTCACCACACAGGCAACACCTCAGCCCTGCTGGGTACACGTTAGCCATGTTGGCAACACGTCAGTCCTGTCGGCAACACGTGACTTCTGCAGGAAACACATCGGTCCTGCAGGGAACACGTTAGCCCTGCTGCAGAGAGGTACAGCAACGTAGCACAACAATCTCACTGCTCCCTCTCCACGCACTCTCTCCGCTCCGGTAACACTTCCCATCGAAGCGCTTCACCAACCTGGCCGAGAAGTCGCTCATTCTCATCTACTGCACCCACGTCTGGCACTAACTTCCCACAACCATCCGTGCACTTCCCAGTTCAAGGCATTCTAATGATTGGCTGCATATCTCTCCAAAATTAATACGCCCAGTTTCTGTACAACGGTCTGACAATGCAATCACATTCAGGCGGCATATAAATCCACACTCTATTGTCGTCAAATACTCACACAGATACACCGACTCGCACAAAGATCCCCCGTATAGTCTGCCTGAACTGTTGGGACACATGCTGTTGGCGAGCACCTGTGAAGGCTACCACGGCGCAAGAGGGGGTGGGTGGTCAGCACCACGCCCAAGCGCCTTTGTCTCCCCAGTGCTGATGTTTACACATCGCACCAGGTAGTCATTTGAGGCTGAGTGGACCTATGGAAGGCAGAATACCGCTGCAGATAATCGTCACTGGTGTTGGCCGCTAGAGATAAAAAAAAAACTCGCATCAAGACCCATATATCCACATACTGTAGTCCCATACACTCACACACGGACCCATAGACCCACACAGAAACCCAAAGACCCACATAGAAACCCATAGACCCACATAGAAACCCATAGACCCACGTAGCCATATAGCACGCACACACGCAGACTTAAGGCCTTGTGAGTGCTCTCACGGCTGCTGGGCCGTGCTTTCTCAATTGGTTACCACAGTGTGGCTATTTAAGCGTGGAGTGTGGATTACTGCTCACCTCCTCCTCACTCACCCCCTGCCTCGTCCTCAGCTCCCCCTTGCCCTGGCTGGTTCTTCCGCGCCAATTGTCGGGGTGTCGGAGAAAATGGCACAGATTTAATAAGAAAGTTGGATCAGAATTAAAAAGCCAGGATCTGGATTGTTGGTTAGCAGGTAGCGCGGATGAAATCCACTCCGTAGTTTCATTCTCACCCCGAGGGACGGCCAACCGCGGAAATTGGAGAATCGCTACACGGGACAATTAATGCATGGGAATCGATACAGCGGGAATCGATACAGCGTGAATCGATACAGCGGGAATCGCCACTCGTGTAGTCAATACCCTGCATTGGAATCGCTCCGCGATAATCGACTACGCGACAAACATTGCTCGGAATCGCGACGATTAAATCGCGATTCGACGTGAATCGCGAAGACGCCGAGGGAGCCATGGCGGGCCGTGTACCGTGCCGTTTCCCCGTGTCCCTGAGGCTCCGCGTCTCCCTGTGCCTCTTCCTCTGCCTGAGCGCCGCGGCGGACAAGTGTGAGCGCCTCCTCATGGGACAATATCCTCAAGGGGCACGCGCGGCTTACGCACTCTGAAAATACTGCGTGGTGGAAATTCCACGTTCCCGCAGCCGTAAGGAGCCGCCTCTTATTACGCGATGAAGGGTCGACGATGAGCGAGGCTGGCAGCGGCTGTGTGCAGGGCTGATGGGGGTCCTCTCTTCTCCGTGGTCGCTTGTAGACGGGAGTCGACAACCTGGCCAGCAGCTGCAGACGCGTACGGGACTCATGAATGTTTGTAGTGTATGTTGAACTTCTTTCGCACCGCACGTAGCCAACCGTGCTCGTCGGATGTGCGGGTGAACGACATCAAACTCCGCACAAAAAGCCGTTCTAAAGAAATTCGTTTTCTTAATAGATTTGTTTTCAATCGTGGAAGGACCCCCCCCCCCCCCCCTCAATATCCCCACCGCCCCGTCGCATCCTGCAACCCCCAGCACCCCCCCCCCCCCCGCGTGACAACCCCCCGGTCGCCCCCACCCGCAGCCCCTTCCTAGACGCCCCCTTCCCGAGCACCCGCCCCCCCGTCCACCCTGCGCCCCCCTCACGCGCCCCCCTCACGCCAGACGCCCCCCTCACGCGCCCCCTTCCCGAGCACCCGCCCCCCCCTTCGCGCCCCCCCACCAAGTCAGCCCCCCACCAGCCACGCTCTTCCCCCACCCGCGGGTCGGGCTCCTCCGGATTCGAGTGCCCGCTGGTGATGGGGGATGTTCTGATCTGCGAGCTCACAACATTGGTCCATGCCTCCTCTATAGGCAGTAGATGCGGTAGCCCAGTAGAGTTGGTACGTGAATAGTAAGCCACTGCCGTAGCGAGGGCTACAGTGGATGCTGTGTGCCGGGTGAGGACCGATTTTCTGGGGGTGACTTCATTGGAATCGATCGCAACAGCGGCGTTGTGAGTTAAAGCTACAGTGAGCAGTAACATCGCAGTTGCATCATTCGAAACATCAATTCCGGTTGAGGGGCGGGAACATAGTACAGTACAATTGATGTTGCTGCACTTCTTTCGTATGGCTGATGTAGATACAGAGAAACAACTACAATTTCACATTCAGGTGGTCAAGCTAGACAGATAATCGCGCAAGGAGTAGCGGAGTGCATCGCTTTGATGTCTCCTTCGTATTTGTGGATCGGGCATTGTGTCATACGCTATACAATCAGTTCTGTATTACCACAATCAAAAACTGGAGAGTTTTTAATTTACCATTTGTGCATCAGGTTGTATCGATAAACATGGTGGTCGCCCATCCAAGCGTCATTAGGCCTACCCCATTATAGAGGTGTAAAGGAGAGCCGACACAAGGTTCCAGGGGGTTCGTCTTTTATTCCTTCCTTCAGTCCACACTGGTCCCCAGCCTTCTCAATCTCGTTCCTGCCAAGATCTTCCTGCCCGTTCTCTCTCTTATATCTCCTCGCTTGCTCCCCCTTCCCCTGTCACCGTCCCACTCGCCCTCCTTTTGGTGGGAATCCTTCCCCTGATATCCCCTTACAGTGGTAACAGGGTTATTGATATACTCTAATAGAAACGCCAGCACTGTGTC
Organism: Lethenteron reissneri; assembly: GCF_015708825.2. Lineage (NCBI taxonomy): Eukaryota > Metazoa > Chordata > Hyperoartia > Petromyzontiformes > Petromyzontidae > Lethenteron > Lethenteron reissneri. The sequence continues at coordinate 11,394,037 of NC_083825.1, forward strand.
GATGGGAAACTGCGTATTATTAATGACCACTGATGCGTTCACTATTGTAGCTGTTGTGTATTTACGGAGTTGAGGTGTTGCTCCTTGACGGTGTTGCCACATACATCTGCTCAAGCCCCATCATTAACGACACCACCCAGGAGCCGGTCGGGTGCAACAACGGAACGGCGCCAGGTAAGCAGCCCGTGGGGGTCTCTGAACATTTAGTAATAATAAAACTGTAATTTACTTCATTGGAATCTCATTTGCCAGTAAAAAATATGATAATTGTTTTTTTACCCTTCTATCTGGCAACAAAACTGACACCTTTATTACAAGGAGTCATGTTTGCATAGACCACAATACCTGCAGCCATGATGCAAACAAAAAACATCACTGATAATATATGCACTGTCCTTGAAGTTGATTGGTCCACACCCGAGACAGCTTTCCTTAGAGCCTAGTCTCACATGGGTTAGACCAGATGACGCCAAAAGCCGCACAACTCAAAGACAATACACCATCAGAGTATGAGAGCTCGGGGTAAGCATTTACACCATTGGAATCTCATTTGCCAGTAAAAAATATGATAATTGTTTTTACCCTTCTATATGTTGCCAGATAGAAAGGTAAAAAACCAATTATATGTAATTTACTTATTTATCCAGGAGAGACAAACCGAGTTGCAGGACTTGTTTCCAGGAAAGTCCTGGTACATTGAGGTTTAATTTTAAAAGTATTAGCCAATGAGTGTTTTTACAAGTGGGAGGAAGACCGGAGCACCCGGATAACACCCATGCAAGCGAGGGTGTAACACTATTCCAAATGGAAACAGATGACGATCAGTGTGTGCATGTTTACATATATTATACATGTGTGCCTGTTAATGTGTGTGTGCGTGTATGGTATGCGCGTGTGCATCGACCCACAGTGCCGTGCTACCCAGCGCCGAACGTGACGTGTGTGGACGCACAGGGTAGGGAGATGACCTTCGATGGAGAGCGAGTCGGTTTCACGCAGCTCGTGCCCTGCCGTGACACGTGAGAGTCCCCATCTCGACGGCTCGTCGGTGACCGCGAGCCGCATTTTATGACGAAGAAACGATTGCCATGTAGTTTCACCTCGTTGACAGCAGTCACTCGAATCTCAGACTTCCGAGTGATTTCCTGCTCAAATAAGCATTGAGGTGCTGCTTACTTCCTGTTTTTAGCTCTGAGCCAATGATCTATTCATACGACTACCACTGTTGACTTTTCCACGAAATGGTGCCTATTTTATGGACCCGCAGAGAGATGATGGGCTGAATCAACCCTCAGCCAACAATGAACTCTCAAACCTTCCGATTGCGAGCCGCTCACTCGACCGCTGAGTCACCTGGCCGGAGTTACTTGCGTCTCACTATAATCATTCTGGCACAGCTCTCTGTGTATTTGCATACTTATATATTAAACTTGAAGTTGATTATCAAGATCATTGCCGTGTTCTATAAAAATGCGTAACTTCAAGCAGTTGGAAGATTAATTTTACATATTTATATTGGAAATTGATCCCAAATACCACAGGAATAATCAGGGGTGGTGATCTTAATGTGAAAAACAATGTACATACAGTGCACAAATGATGTTTTAAATACATTAACCGCACGCATCAATGTGCTTAGCCGATGAGATGAAAAGTGTCTCAAGGCAGGCAATGTAAGTTTACTGTGCAGATGGTGCCACTTATTTCCTGTCGTTTTTAGTTGTCCCGACAGCTCTCTTCATAAAATATTGTCACATATATGTGTAATGCGAGCAAGGAAAGAGGGGGTGGAGTCTGGGTCACGTGAGGAGAAGGAGGAGTCAGGGTCACGTGGGGGAGAGGATTTAGGGGGAGAACCGGAAGCGATCTGGGAGTTGAGAAGGAGTGGAAACGGGGAGGCCACGCTGGGCAGTGGCGAGAGGGTGGCGCCATTTGCCACGTGGTGGAAGGCTACGGCACCGTCGGCCAGCGGTGTACGTGGGGCACAGCAGAGCTAGTGGGATAGAGTTAGTGGAGTCGAGCTAGTGGAGGAGAGCTAGTGGAGTGTGGGAAGCTAGCCGGGTGCGAAGGGCTAGCAGAGTGTGCGGGGCACACGGAGCAGCGGTGTGGCCGCGGAGCGGAGCAGCGGTGTGGCTGCAGAGTGCACGGTGGAGGAGGTGCGGGTCTGAGCGAGGACGCCGCAGGGGAGAGAGAGACAAGAACCCGAATAAAGGACAACGGAGACCTACACCGTCTGAAGAGTCCTTTATTACATATGCACTGATTTTGACTTTGAAAAGTTTCTGTAAAGCAGTGTTTTTCACTAATTTTCAGAGGGCGGCCACTTTCGCCAATAAGACATAAGTGTAAGGGCCGTCACACATTTGAAACCACTGGCATGGACAGCACGATGGGGTATTTTAACATTTGTGTATTGTCATAGGCCTCACATCAGGGACTGCACTAAAGGCCACCAGGGGCCGTTAATGGCCCGCAGGCCTTGGTATGAAGAACACTGCTGTAAAGCATAAAGTGTGACTTGAAACGGTGCAGGAGTGCTTTAGATAACACCGGCGATTGTCGTCGCAGGAACGGGTACCACTACACAGTCGCAGTGGCGTTCTCCCTCTTTCTGGGCTGGCTCGGAGCTGACCGCTTCTACCTGGGCTACCCTGCTCTGGGTAGGAGCTCCTTCACAGGCCAAGTTACAACACTACCTAGTAACACTGCTGCCTAGTCACACCACTATCTAGTCACACCACTACTAGCCACACCACCACGTAGTCATACCACTACCTAGTCACACCGCTGCCTAGTCATTCCACCAACTAGCTACACCACCACATAGTCACACCACCAACTAGTCACTCCACCAACAAGTCACTCCACCAACAAGTCACTCCACTGACTAGCAACATCACTGCCTAGTCACACCACTGACTAGCCAAACCACCACCTAGTAACTCCACCAACTAACCACACCACCACCTAGATATGCCACCGCCGAGTCACATCATTAATTAGTCATTGTATCAAGTCCTCCCAATGACATTCGCTTAATGCATTTTGCTGTGCTGTGTTCACATCTCTCAGGTCTGCTCAAGTTTTGCACGGTCGGCTTCTGTGGAATCGGCAGCCTCATAGACTTTGTCCTCATTGCCATGCAGGTGAGAGTTCAATTTCCTTAGCTTAATCTGCTTCTGCATTTAGGAGTGAGCAGTGTGGCTCAAAGGCGTCATGGTGCTGCCCTGGCCCCTCCCGAGATTCTGGGTTTCAATGCAAGCAGCTAAACAGGGTCCCCAAGTGGAGTGAGCTGATGATATTTGCCCAGTCATCAATGACTGCACACAAAAAGAGACCCAAAACGTTCAATTTGGTCCTGCTATTAACTTGGCTTCAGATGCAAGTATGAAAAAGTCGGTTTGTCCACCATGTGACGAACATTCCTTTTGAGAAGTGCGTGTGGGAAAGTGATGCCTCTTACTGTGCACCAGAGGTCACCAGCGATCTCTGAGGTGGCTCTATGATATCCACCACTGCAGACCATTCTGTAATGCGAAGGGTTGCACTGCCCTGTGAAGAGACCCAGTGGATATTTTGTGTCGTGAACGCCTACAGCACGATCGGCATGAAAGCTCCAGTACTGTGTTTACCATACAAACATATATATCCACGATACCACTTCGTTCAAGCACAACTCAATCAACAACTTCCTCTCAAATTGATTCTCCGTGGCCACGTCTCACCTCTCCCCCCTGCCCCCCGCCGCAGATTGTTGGACCGTCGGACGGTTCGAGTTACATCATCGATTACTACGGGGCACGCCTGGCTCGGCTGCCGGTCACCAACCAGACTTATCGAAGCCCTCACACAGAGTTGTGAACCGGTGCCCTCACTGCGGAGGTGGAACAGTGGCAGCAAGTGTCGCCCCCCAGCGTGTCCAGGACTACAGTGCACGTAATTTGGGGATCATGTCTGCTGTAAAACCCAGTACAACTGACACCTCTCAACAGTTCACAACGAGGTCGTGATACCCTTTGCAATGGCAAGGATCCCGGAAGCCTGCTCCCACGGCATTATGGTGGCACGTCAAAAACAAGTCGCCGAGTGGCGTCGCTAACCATTGTATTGATTTCGTCTGCAAGATGAGCATAAAACTTCTAATTCTGGACCTAGATTCCAAAACATCCTCGTGTGTGGGGTGGTGTGGAAGTTACATATACAGTTTATTGCCGGTTAGCGAGTTGTGCATTGTGGAGCTGATAGTTCATTAACTTCGTTTAAGTTAATTTGCTCAGAAAACAACTGAAGTAATTTAAGGAGCAGAGGTAATGGAGTTGGCCGGGTGGCAATGGGCTCACAGCACTGAGCAGCAGACACCCGAGGTCCTGGGTTCGTGTCCAGGCAGCCGCAGCCCACGATGAAACCGGGGGGTTTGAGCAGAGTGAGTCGATGGTCTCAGCCCGGACACCATAATTAAATTCGATTTCTCATTTAATTTAACAAATTTATAGTAGGGGTATTAATTTAAATTAAATAGGTTTCCATACAATTAGAGCTTATGTGGCAGGTTTTGTGGAAAACTCGAGCATTCCCTAGTTTAATAGTTCACTTGGAAGGGATCTCCAGATATATCTTGAATTAACATTCTATGGGTCTTTCGGTAGTCACGTACATAGGTTAAAAGAAAATAACAAAAAACTACAACGTTTCGATCGCAACACAAGCGGCAACACAAGCGACTGCTTGTGTTGCGATCGAAATGTCATAGTTTTGTGTTATTTTCTTTTAACCTATCTACGTGACTTTACTGAAAGACCCAAAGAATATCTCCAGATTTAGTTCTGTAATACTGCCTTCTGCAGGCCGCTCTCCAGTAGGGTGATGCAATGCTCAGCGAGTTCTAAGTGGATTCTTTATCTTGTGATACAATGCAGATCGCACATTGGGACAAACGCTTTTAAGAGCCTGTGGTGAATGAAATGTTACGTCGGTTTTGTCGCTTTGCTGATTTGTTGTCTACACCTGCTTATAGTCCTTGTGGCGGAGGGACTTGTTTACTATGTAAACAGAAACATGCTTGTATCATCCAGTTGCATTTCAAATTTGCACTGGTTAAAATACCTGCTGGATAATGGACAACAATGCAAGGAGGCTGAGAAAATGCATGTGAATTCTGTTTGCCTGTTTTTCATTGCTTTGAAACGTATGATGTGTAATATTTTAATTTAAAGTACTTTCCTTCCTAAGTGAAATTAAACTCGAATATTTCTATATTTTTTATATTAAGGACTGTGTTTGTGATCGCTTGGATGACTGCATCAGTTTTAGCTGAATCAGATGTCTTTCATCTTACCTATAAACGTCACTTTTTGTCTGTCTGTCCGTCTGTCTGTGTACGCTCGCTTGCGAGGGATTTGGCGCTCGGACCGTGGGGTTTAGGACGAAAAAAATTTGCCAGGAGGCACGTCCCGTGCCCCGCGGTGGGAGTAGGCATTTCCGTTTTTTCGTCCGTCGCCTTTAAAGTGGTCTGATTATCGATTTAGTGTGATTTCTCTTTATTTATTTATTATTGCCGGCCGGCACGTGACAAAGCACGCTGTTGCGCATGCGCGAGACGCCGACCAGGGCGATTGCCCCTGGCAATGGGCAGCAACGCCCTCGTTGCGGGGTGGACGCCATTTTTAATTCCCGTAAAAATATGCACACGCGTTAACACGCGACGCTGATGTAAATTCATCAAAGTTTAACGTCCTCTTCACTCCCCCCCACCCCAATGTGTGTAATTACTATTATAAGCTCGGTAGATAATACAATTATAGCGATTAGACAGTATTATTATAGCGCGGGGGGGGTAGCGGCCCCAGCACTCAGCCTCGGCCGGGTGGGCAATTCTAGGCGAGGCCGGAGGCTCTGCACGGTACTAGGCCTCGACACCCCACGTGTCAGGCGAAGACTTTGTGCTATAAACTCGATATACCCAGCGTTGCCTGGGGGAAAAATACATTTAAAATCTTCTGAAAATTTTAAAACATAACATACCAATGAAAATACAACTGTGTAATTAAAGTTTCAAACCCGACCGCGCCAAGAATCGATTCTCTGAATTGCGCAAAGGAATCGAAGGTTGTAGAATCGGCCGATTGCCGTTTACTATAAGTTGATTCTAGATTTGAAGCTTTCGTGACTGCAAGGATTCATATTCTTAGTTATTTTGGTAAAGTCACGTAGGTAAAAAATGAAATTCAAATTAATAAAATAAAATAATGTCGTGATTTTTATTTTATTTTTATTAATTTTAATTTCATTTTTTACCTACGTGACTTTACCGAAAGAACTGGTTATAGATTCGATATAAACTACGTGACTTTACCGAAAGAACTGGTTATAGAGTCGATATAAACTGCAATGAACGGGAAATATCCGGTGTTGCCCGGGGCAAAAATATATTTTAAAACTTCTGAAAACTTTAAAACATAACATACCAATGAAAATAAAACTCAAATTGTAACCGAAGCGCACCAAGAAGCGATTCTTTGGAATCGTTGCGAAGGTATCGAGGGTTGCAGATTATTTTAGAATCGCCCTATTCCCTTTTTAACAAACTGCGTGTCGCCAAGTTTGCTTAACATTTCCAACAGACACACACATTCACACATTTAGCTTTTACATTTAACATACAGAACGTCAGCATGTACTGCTGTTATCATAGGCAAAAATATATACACCCTCACCACTCTCCCTCACCACTCACCCCTCTCCCTCAACACTCATGCTCACCCTCACCAATCATCCTCACCACCACCACTCACCCTCACCACTCACCCTCACCACCACTCACCCTCAACACTCACCACTCACTCTCACCACTCACCCTTACCACTCACCCCTCTCCCTCACCACGCACCCTCACTACTCACCACTCACCCTCACCACTCACGCTCACCACTCACCCCTCTCCCTCACCACTGACGCTCACCATTCACCCTCACCAATCATCCTCACCACTCACCCTCACCACTCACGCTCACCACTCACCCTCACCACTCACCCCTCTCCCTCACCACTCATCCCTCTCCCACACCACTCACGCTCATCACTCACCCCTCTCCTTCACCACTCACCTTCACCACTCAATCTCACCACTCATGCTCACCACTCACCGTCACCACTCACCCCTCTCCTTCACCACTCACCCTCCCCAATCACCCTCACCACTCTTCCTCAACACTCTTCCTCACCACTCTTCCGCACCACTACTCACCACTCACCCTCACCACTCACCCTCAACACTCACCTTCAACACTCACCACTCACCCCTCACTACTCACCACTTACCCTCGCCACTCACCCTCACTACTCACCACTCACCCCTCACCACTCACCCTCACAACTCACGCTCACCACTCACCCTCACCACTCACCCCTCTCCCTCACCACTCACCCTAACCAATCATCCTCACTACTCACCACTCACCCTCACCACTCACCCTCACCGCTCACTCTCACCGCTCACCACTCACACTCACCCCTCTCCCTCACCACTCACCCTTACCACTCACCCCTCTCCCTCACCACTCACCATTCACCCTCACCACTCACCCTCTCCCTCACCACTCACGCTCACCACTCACCGTCACCACTCACTACTCACCCCTCCTTCACCACTCGCCCTCACCACTCACCCCTCTCCGTCATCACTCACGCTCACCACTCGCCCTCACCACTACTCACCACTCACACTCACCCTCACCACTCACCACTCTCCGTCACCCCTCTCCCTCACCACTCACCACTCACCCTCACCCTCACCACTCTCACTACTCACCCTCACCACCACCACTCACTCTCACCACTCACCCTCACCACTCACACTCACCACTCACCCTCCCCAATCACCCTCACCACTCTTCCTCAACACTCTTCCTCACCACTCTTCCTCACCACTACTCACCACTCACCCTCACCACTCACCCTCAACACTCACCTTCAACACTCACCCCTCACTACTCACCACTTACCCTCGCCACTCACCCTCACTACTCACCACTCACCCCTCACCACTCACCCTCACAACTCACGCTCACCACTCACCCTCACCACTCACCCCTCTCCCTCACCACTCACCCTAACCAATCATCCTCACTACTCACCACTCACCCTCACCACTCACCCTCACCACTCACTCTCACCGCTCACCACTCACACTCACCCCTCACCACTCACCCTTACCACTCACCCCTCTCCCTCACCACTCACCATTCACCCTCACCACTCACCCTCTCCCTCACCACTCACGCTCACCACTCACCGTCACCACTCACTACTCACCCCTCCTTCACCACTCGCCCTCACCACTCACCCCTCTCCGTCACCACTCACGCTCACCACTCGCCCTCACCACTACTCACCACTCACACTCACCACTCACCCTCACCACTCACCCCTCTCCGTCACCCCTCTCCCTCACCACTCACCCTCACCACTCACCCTCACCACTCACCCTCACCACTCTCACTACTCACCCTCACCACCACCACTCACTCTCACCACTCACCCTCACCACTCACTCTCACCACTCACGCTCACCACTCACCCTCACCACTCACACTCACCACTCACTCACCCTCACCTCTCACCACTCACTCTGCCTACTCACCACCACCACTCACCCTCACCACTCACCACCTAACCACTCACCACCTCACCACTCACACCACTCACCCTCACCACTCACACTCACCACTCACTCTCACCACTCACCCTTACCACTCACCCCTCTCCCTCACCACACACCCTCACTACTCACCACTCACCCTCACCACTCACACTCACCACTCACCCCTCTCCCTCACCACTGACGCTCACCATTTACCCTCACCAATCATCCTCACCACTCACCACTCACCCTCACCACTCACGCTCACCACTCACCACTCACCCCTCTCCTTCACCACTCACCCTCCCCAATCACCTTCACCACTCTTCCTCAACACTCTTCCTCACCACTCTTCCTCACCACTACTCACCACTCACCCTCACTACTCACCACTCACCCTCACCACTCACCCTCACCACTCACCCTCACCACTCACCCTCACCTCTCACCACTCACTCTGCCTACTCACCACCACCACTCACCCTCACCACTCACCCTCACCACTCACCACCTAACCACTCACCACCTCACCACTCACACCACAGAACCCTCACCACTCACCCTCACCACTCACGCTCACCACTCACTCCTCTCCCTCACCACTGACGCTCACCATTCACCCTCACCAATCATCCTGACCACTCACCACTCACCCTCACCACTCACGCTCACCACTCACCCTCACCACTCACCCCTCTCCCTCACCACTCACCCCTCTCCCACACCACTCACGCTCATCACTCACCCCTCTCCTTCACCACTCACCTTCACCACTCAATCTCACCACTCATGCTCACCACTCACCGTCACCACTCACCCCTCTCCTTCACCACTCACCCTCCCCAATCACCCTCACCACTCTTCCTCAACACTCTTCCTCACCACTCTTCCTCACCACTACTCACCACTCACCTTCACCACTCACCCTCAACACTCACCTTCAACACTCACCACTCACCCCTCACTACTCACCACTTACCCTCGCCACTCACCCTCACTACTCACCACTCACCCCTCACCACTCACCCTCACAACTCACGCTCACCACTCACCCTCACCACTAGGCAGATTACACTCTCCCTCCCTCACACTCACCCTAAACCAATCATCCTCACTACTCACACTCACCACCACCCCCACACTC